>NC_138049.1:10999123-11631985 GCF_964194185.1 Rhinolophus hipposideros | reverse complement strand
TTCAGAAAGTTTTACTTATTAAACATCAATTATACCTCAATAAAAAGTTTTGTGGGTGTAACTCCTTAGTATGGGTTTAGTCTCCATAAATTTGAGAAACAGAAAGGTCAGTGTGGCTAGAACAGGGTAAGTGAGAGGGAATTAAAAGACAAGTCAGAGGTAGGCTGGGCAGACCACATGTATCTTTATAGGCTCAGGTCAAGTAGTGGAAATGTACTTAGTGAAGGTTTGTAAACAGGATAGTAATGTGATCTCATTTATGTGAAATGCTTTTTGAGCAGGGTAAAACAGCCTAGTCAAACCCCTGGCCAGGTGGCTATATCGAGTGATTTTAATAGTGCTTATTAATTCTGAGTATATGAGGATCCCTTATGGCAATTTCTATTACAAAATGGGTTCTCCAATTCCATATAAAATTTTGTGAAGAACTGAGATTTCTGATATGTTCTATTATCGAAATATATCATATAGCAACCTTATTCAGTAATGAGTATGGGACAGGTATCAAATTTCCTAATTTTCCATAAGAATAATTTGCCAATAATGTGATCATAATTTCAAGACTAATGTACATCGCACATATGTATGTATGTATGTATGTATGTATATTAGACTTGGCTTTGTAGAGCAATTTTAGGTTTAGAGTAAAACTGAGCAGAAAGTACAGAGTTCCCATATCCCCATATCCCCCTACTCGCACACACATACAGCCTCCCCTACTGTCAACATCCTGCACCAGATGGTACATTTGCTACCATGATCCTACACTGACACATCATAACCACCCAAAGTCCATAGCTTACATTGGGTTTCATTCTTGGTGTTGTACAAGCTATGAGTTTTGGCAAACTTGTAACTGCATATATCCACCAGGATAGTAACATACAGAATATTTTCACTGCCCTAAAAGTCCGCTGTGCTCTGCCAATTCATCCTTCCCTTCCCCCAGCCTCTGGCAACACTGATCTTTTTACTGTTTCCACAGTTTTGTCTTTTCCAGAATGTCACACAGTTCAAATCATGCAGTCTGTTGGCCTCTCAGATTGACTTCTTTCACTTAGTAATATTCATTTGTGTTTCCTCCATGTTTGTTTTTTTCATGGCTTAATAGTCCATTTCTTTTTAGGGCTGAATAATTCCTTTGTCTGGATGTGCCACAGTTTGTTCATCCTTTCCCTTATAAAGGACATCTTGGTTGCTTCCAAGTTTTGGCAATTGTGAATAAAGTTGCTGTAAACATCTGTTGTGCAGGTTTTCATGTGGATTTAAGTTTCAAGTCCTTTGGGTAAATACCAAAGAGTGCAATTGAAGGATAGTATGGTGAGGACATGTTTAGTTTTGCAGCAAATCACCAACTATCTTCCAAAACTGGCTGTGTTATTTTGCATTCCCAACAGCCATGTATGTATGTATGTATGTGTGTAATAGTATCTCATTGTTTTAATTTGCATTTCCCTTAATAACATAAGATGTGCGGCACCTTTCATATGCTTCTGTCATCTGTACCTTTGGTGAGATGTGTATTCAGATCTTTTGCCCATTTTTTAATTGTGTTGTTCACATTCTTTTTGTTGAGTTTTAAGTGTTCCTTGTATGTTTTGGATAACAGTACTTTATCAGCTATGTCTTTCACAACTATTTTCCCCAAGTCTGTGGCTTATCTTCTCATTCTCTGACAGTGATTATATTTCAATGCAGCATATTTTGACACTGGTCATGCCTTCAGTTCACCAGATCTAGTTAAGTATATACTGAAAGATGATTAAGATAAAAATAAAAATATTGCCAGAAACACAAAATAAAATATGCTAATATGCACTGTCATCCAAGCAATAGCTTCTATTTGCAACTATATTGGAAAGAAAATTAGAAATCTATTTAAGCGCTTAGAAAATTGACTGAATAATTTCTGTTGACATTGTTCTTTAGTTAAGTCAAATTTTTCCAGGTGATTATAAGAATCCCTAGTCATGGAGCACAGAGTAATAGAAAGATAGCAAGAAGGGAAATAGAATTATATTGTTTGATATTTTACCCCCTGCAATCAACAGTGTTTCAGCATTTAAAAATTACGGAAACTTTAAGTGTTCCTTTGTGGAGGTGGTTGCTTGTTTTATTATGTTGGAGCAATGTGGGGGATCAGTGTTAAATAAAACATCCTTTGTATTTCCAAGTTATACATGTGAAGTTGTTAGATTGAAAGAAATGAAAGTTTCTAGTCTTAGACAAGCCCAAAAAAGTCAAAATATTGCCTATCAAGTCATCTTCCTCACTATTCACTATCTGCTTTTATACATTTGAAATTTTCTATAATAACAAAGTTAAAATTTTAAAATGAATGCTTACATACATTGAAATTTAGAATATAAAACAGTTGGCATCTGAAATCAGTAGGAGCAATGTGGCTTATTCAACTAACTAGCCAAGTGGAAAACATCTAATAAAGTTAGTCTGTAATTGAAATAAATTTCAGGTGAATCAAAGATTTTAATGTATAAAATAAAATAATAAAACTATTAGAAGTAAATATAGAAAATTTTATTTATTTGGGGGGATGGGTCATGAAAGCCTTTTCTGAGCACACAAAACCCAAATTCCAAAAAGATTAATGAACGTGGCTACATTAAAAAAGTTTTCTCCACACAGGAAAAAACCTTACAGAGTCAAAGACAAATGATTAACTGAGAAAAATATTTCAATGCATATGACAATGAGCTCATTTCCTTAATATATAAAGACCTCTTACAAATCAGTTATAAAAGACCATTAAACCAATAGAAAAGTCAAGAAAGGACTTAGAAGCAGTTCATAGAAAAGAAACACAAATGGTTTCTAACATAAGAAAAGACAGTCAACCTCAGTCCTACAGAGATGAAAAGTAAAATGTCAATGAGATATAATATTTCATTTATCAGAAAGCAATTCTTAAGATATATGCTATTAAAATAGATACTTAGGTGGAAAAAAAATCAAGATGTTGAACAATCTATATTGTATGTCTCTATCTTTGTAAAAATAACTATATATGCATTGCTACATATACACATGTGTGTATACAAGTTTAAATATGCATAAAACACTCTAGAAGAAGATTATACAAACTGGTTACAGTGGTTGTTTCTATGGTGGGAACCTGGACGTCTTGAGTGAGGAGTAAATATAACTCCATTCTGTGTTCTTTTACAATGTTTAAAAATTTAAATGTATGTCTGCATTACCTTTTCGATAAAAAAAATAACTAGTTGATTAAATAAACTCAATAATTTTATTCAACAAATAATTACTGAACATCTACTTTGGGCCAATCACTATTTTAAATGCTGGAAATACAACTTCAGCAACCAGCATAGATATCTATCCTCAAAGCTCTACCATGCTCCTGGTGAGAGAATAATAAAAATCTCAAATGAATTATTTTCAGTCTGTACAGCCTTGACTATAACTTATGATGTTTTCTTTGGATATGACTTTTTTTAATACAAGTGAATATATTTAGTTTTATATAAAATAGTAACTATAGGAACACAATCTTTGGACTGACACAATTGTCGTCATCATAATTTGGATAGGCCTTGTTGAGGGAGAAGATGCAAAAAGAGGTTCATGGTTCATGCCTCCATCGGTATCCATATAATTAAGAATTTTGTTCTCCTTGCAACAAAACCTTTCAAATCTCTCTGCCTTCATCTTATGGTTTACCTATTGAGAGTTAATCCTCTCACTCCCTTACTATTTAATTCATTATTTTAGAATTTCAATCTAAGTTACATCCTGAAGATTCAGGACAAAAAAAAAAAAAACCCAAAGACCTTTACTGTCACCCATATACATATAATTTCCATCAGTGTCCTAAGTTCTCATTTTCATTGCATCTCTTGAACAACTACACCAATGAGATGTAAATTTACAGCTGTTAAGATTTTGTTTCACTTATAAAAAACGCAATATTTTAGTTAAAGGATTGGGTAAGCTAAAGAACAATATTTCTAAAGTATGGCTGATGAACTCTAGGCTTGCTCAATGTTCTGTCAAAAAGGGGTTAGTTGGCCAATCAATTGGGAAATGCTGCATATGAAATTTCCACATCATTAAAAAGTTTTCCCACGTTGGATATTTTCAACGCACATTAGCATTGCAATATTATGTACTATTAGCATGTTTGTGGCCCTAAGAAATCCTTCAATGAAGAAGTTTTATTAATTTTTGAACTTTTCTTCCTCCCTTCTCTCTGCCACAAGTTAGCCCTAGGACTTCAAGTAGAGCCAGATTCTTTTCAACCATAAAGTTGTCATGTGTAAAATCTAAGACTTGAGACCAGATGATATTTTAGAGTCACATTCTACTTTATTATTTTAGATTCTTGATCTCACGTTAACAAAATTAAGCAGTTTAAGTATTCAATGTTACTGCTTTGGAACACAGCCAAATAAATAATAATCAGCTATCATTCAATTCCAATATATGCCCTACGATTGATTAATGTGATATGAAGTGCTACTCAACCTAAAACACTGAAATGTTAAAAATTGCCATTTTAAAGATCAACTAAGAGGTGAGGCGGCCGGGTAGCTCAGTTTGTTAGAGTGCAAGCTGTGAACAACAGGGTTGCCTGTTCGATTACCACATGGGCCAGTGAGCTGCGCCCTCCCCAACTAGATTGAAGACAACGAGCTGCCGCTGAGCTTCCAGAGGGACAGCCAGATGGCTTAGTTGGTTAGACAGTGAGCTCTCAACAACAAGGCTGCCGGTTCAATTCCTGCAAGGGATGGTGGGCTGCGCCCCCTGCAACTAAAGATTGAAAATGGCGACTGGACTTGGAGCTGAGCTGCGCCCTCCACAACTACTAGATTGAAGGACAATGACTTGGAGATGAAGGGCGCTGGAGAAACACACTGTCCCCCAATACTCCCCAATAAAATTTTTTAAAAAAAGGACTGAGTTCTCCTTCCCCTTTCCTTTAAAAAAACATAAAAATAAAAAAATAAAAATCAACTAAGAGTAATATTTGTAAGTAACTATTCACATGAACGACTATGTCATGACTTCCTTTATGAGGCATGGAAAAAAGAAAACAGATTATTTTTTCATGGAGTCCCTACTCATTTGTCTGCCAAACAGACCTACATCAGCCTGTGTTAAGAAAGTTCTGTACCAGAAAGACTGAGGAAACAAATGATGAAAAAGAATAGATCTCCTGACATCAAAGAAATTATAATCTGAGCTCCAATCGGGACAAGTCTCCATTTTGAATCTTTGTTCTCCTCTCAGTAAATTCAGCATACTCCCTGGCCCAACTCTGGAATTCATGCTGTAAAAACTTATTAGCTCACAGCTAACCTGAAGCTTCCATGGGCAAGAATTACAGCACAACATACCTCTGTCACAAGGAGCACACTCTTGGTCCCCTGGCAAGAAGAAAATGAAAAAGGCTAAGTGTGTGTGAGTTTAGAACCATTGAAATCCAATATTGTCCACCAGATTCCTTCCTCATAAGGATAATCCTCTCTGATAGAACACAGCAATAACAACAAATGCAGAATCCAATTTTTTTTTAAGTATGGGACAAAAGATATCCAATTCAAACCACTCCTCCAAATCAAAATGTGATCGCGAATAGCCTTCCTTTTAACAGAATACCAACAAGACTTAAAATTATAGCCTGTCTTTCAACTAAACTCTGTCCAAGAAAGTTTGATTGGAATGCAACTTTAAAAACAATCCAAGAATTTTCTCTTACAGTGGCCCTCACAAGTGTGTTCAGCCATGGAACTGAATCTTTCTAAGTTCTGATTATCTCTTGATTTTTATCACTAAACCTAACTTCCAAGTTTTCAGGGGCACAAACAACGTTGTTCAGTCCTGATTTCACACAGAATTTTCTATAGTCTACTAGCTAAAGATGAACCTTAATAAAGGAATCTTTTATTTCCATATTTAAAAGGTGCAGTTCCCACTAAGAAAATCCCACTATATTTTCATTAATTCATATGCAGGAAATATGCAACTGAAAAATCAGGGAACGTGACATTTTCATACTTCACGATTTGACCTATTAATAACTTTTTATGAGGCAAGTTCATCTTCTGGTAAAAGCTCATGAATAACAAATACTGACCTGAGAATCTAAGCTTAATATGTCAAGAAGCTAAAATTGGTCATTTTGTGTGAGCATGTGTTTAAAAACTTTTTGATTAAAAAAATACTGAAAAACTTTGAAGAGATTCTCTCCTTTGGTAAATGGAACTGGAGATGCAAGCCCTCTGTGAAGGTATTGCTTGAATTCGCACAAGTTACAAGTGCCCTCTCCAACCCCCATCTTACACAGATTTCTAAAGCATTGGAGAAACCACCAGGTAGAAAGTCAGCACAAATACCCACGGTTGTCATTTAATGATGGAGGCTCAAGAGAGAAAGGGAGACTGGGTAGGAATTCTGTTGTAAAACAGTTTCATTATAATGTCAGCGAAAGTTGTCAGTACAGATATGTGTGACCAGGAGGGCCCCAAAATATCTTACGACATCTTAGTTCTCAGGTGGTCTTGAAGCAGGCCTACTGGGGACTCTGCAGAGGATTGTGGTTAGGGAGACTTGAAAGAAATTTGATCCATTGGAAAAGCCAGCATTGACTCCTGCCTTTGCAAATACAGGACTGTCTCATATTCAAAACCCCCAAAGCTAGATCAACTCCATTTCCTTACAATCTTCAGAGCATTCCTGAAACTGAAGTCATGGTTGGATCCTCAAACAAGCCAATTCATTTAGATTTTTCCTCAGTCACAGACCACCCCCTCAACCCCAGCATCTTGTACACGCAAAGCCTTGACAGAAAGGAGTATGAGGAGAGAGGAAGGGTAAAATAAAGTAAATCACTACCATCTTCATACACAAAGGACAATACCTCATTACATAGAAAGACATTTCACATGAGAAAAGGTGAAAGAATCTTCAGAAATAAATGATGCTGTGTTTGTTGTTGGGCTGCTAACATTGAGACGGTCTAAATTATTTAGACACTTACCAGATCCAAGTGGTGGGACAAGTGAGTCAGATGATTTGGCAATGCAAATTAGCTCTCAGTTGGAAAGATCTGATTGGCTAATTCACACACTAGTGTTAGTAGCTCATTACTACTGAAAGACCTTTCCTTCCCATGAATGTGTTCATTTTGACCCAGATTTAACAATAGAAAGAGTCTTAAAGTCAGGAAATCTACCGTGTTTCCCCCAAAATAAGACCTAATTGGAAAACAAGCCCTAGCATGAGTTTTCAGGGATGACATCCCCTGAACATAAGCCCTAATGCATCTTTTGGAACAAAACTTAATATAAGACCCAGTCTTATTTTCAAGGAAACATGGTAGGTGGTGAACAGTGTTATCTCTAACAAGTTCTACACATTTGGGAAATCACAAAATCTTTTTGGACCTCAGTTTCCTATCCATAAAGTGGCAGGTTAGAGTAAATGCAGTCTGAAGTCCCTCCTTGATAAAATAGATTTGATGTCTGATTCTAAGCCCTGGCATCAGGCTTCCAAGACAGGTGAGTAGAGGCCTCCCAACCTATCCAACTGTAAGACTAAGAATACATGCCTGATGGGATGACTCAGGCTGGGAAACAGTGAGAAGCAGATGATTAGACTTGAATTCAACCTTGACCTAGATGATAAATCAGTAGAGACAACTGATAAAAGTGAAGTGTCATCTTAAGATACTTAACCATAGAGCTGGGAGGTCGATGGGTGGAGCTCGGCCCCTTGTTAACTCTCTAGTCCTAACTTCCCGTTAAAATTTGTGGTAACTTCCAGGAGAGGGATGTTAATAAATAGAAGAGCCATCTGGGAATTTGGGCTTTTTCTTCTTCAACGCGGGCAGCTGTTTGGCGCACTGGTGGGAAGTGTGCATTCGCACGCTTCTGGGGTGACCTCATTTCTTTTTCTTTTCCCGAATAAACCGTTCTTTTTCGTATGTTTTCCAGAGACTTATTTTTTCCAGTCGACACAACTTACTGATAAGGGTCAGGCAACAGAATGCTTCAAAGGGGGAAAACCTTCTGTAAGAGACAGCAAACTAGAGTCAAGCCTCAGCTCAGTCGTTCACTAGTAATGTGGCCCAGGACAAGCCACTTAACCATTCTGAGCCTCAGTTTCTTCAATGGGTGTATTACTCTCTGCCCCACATATGGACAGCACAAAATCTTTGTATTGGTTTAAGAAAATGTGCTCCAACACACTCGGTAGATTGATTGTAAAGCAGTCATAGCTCAGAGGTTCCATGTGAATGGACATTTAGGATTTACAAGAAGGTCTCCTTCTCAAAGAGTAGAACAAAAACAGAGGCTAGAAAAAGACTTTTGAGAAAACAGCTTCCTACTTGCCCACTCCTAAGATGTAGACACTGAAATGTGATTATGTGAAACTTCTTTAGGCTCTCCAAGAGAACAGAGAGTAGACTTTCAATGGAAATGGCTGCATCATAAATAGATAGCTAAACTGAGTCTTTGTCATACTAAAAGGCCCAGGCCTTGCAATGACATTTAAATAAGCAAAAGATTCACAGAATCTTTCCTTTACACCAGGAGACAGGACACGTGTTGAGAGGGCAGGCAAAGGACAGGGCAGAGGGGTTGGACAAATGTGCCTGGGTAATGAAGAGAAAGAGGTACAAAAAGCTGGGGGGAGGAGGAAAGAAAAGAGATTTGGCTACAGCCAAAATTCGCTGGGGGCTATTGATTGGCATGAACAGGTAGGTAAAATGAAGAAAGCTTTTCTTACCTAAATGACTAGATTGGCTAGGAAGAGAAGTATTAGACAACAAAGCTACCTTGACCCAGGGACAAATATACGATATTAATGCACAGAGTGATTGGATAAAGCAATGTTAACTGCTAAATGAGGGAGGAAGAGCACCTAATAGTGTGTGTTTTTTAATTATACCTAACCAAGTACATTTGTTTTGATCAATTCTCCATGAATTCTCAAAAGAATATAAGGAGACCATCCAGAGAAGATTGGGTAATGATTCACTGTTAAACACGTGTGAATTGCAATAATGTCAGTATAAATGAGGGGAAAACCCTGCTAACAAAAGTGAGGAGCCAGAGTTAGAGCAAGACTGGAGAGATGGGTGTTCAAATCATATTGTGTAATAGAAGTTGAAGAGAATTGAGGTCAGGGAACTTCCTAAGAGAGAAACTCTCTCAAGAGACAGCAAGACAGGGAACCAAGAACTCAATCAGATAAGACGCTATAGTAGAAAAGCTTGAGAAGAAATCTGAGAGAGCTAGAGTACAGGTCATTAACATACAGCAGGAAGCACTGAGTCTTGAAGTCTACCGAAGGGCAAATTTGGGGATGTAATCAATACAGAAAGGGATGCTGAATCCAAGAAGACGAGCACTGAGAAAAGTCCTAGATTTAAACAAACTGGAGCCTTTGAGAGCACTGTGACTGGGGTGTAATGAACAAAATCAGGCAGGAAATTGGCCAGGCTACGTCAGTTTGGGAGCCTTTTATACAGTGTGTGAATTCTCAAGCTCCTTGCTTTTTCTTCTCCTTCCTGCTGCCTGACTTTCAGCTTTTTTCTTTGTGTCCACCAGAAGGCTCAATGCACAGGGAAGATGACACTAATTGTTAAAATTATGAATAATAAAATGACAATAGCTACATATCAATCAATAATTACTTTCAATGTAAATGGATTAAATGCTGCAATCAAAAAATAGGGTGGCTGAATGGGTAAGAAAACAAGACCCCTACATATTTTTTAAAGTATGGTGAATATTTACATTTAAAAATTTTATTACAGTAAAAGACACATTGCCGTTAATCCCTCTCAAAATACTCCCCCTTTTTTCAAACACACTTATCCCATCATTCTTGCCACTTTCTGAAGCAGTCCTGGAAGTCCTCTTTCGTGAGTGCCTTTAGTTGCTCTGTCCTGGCTGCCTCGATGTCCTGAATTGATGTAAAACATTTACCTTTCATGGTCATTTTGACTTTGGGGAAGAGCCAGAAGTCGCACAGTGCCAGATCCAGTGAGTAAGGAGAATAACACACTATAATATTTTTATTTGACAGAAATTGCCATACCAGAAGCAATGTGTAACATGGAACCTTTCTGTTGCGGTCACAAAATATGGTGAATGCTGTTGCCAAGTGCCATCCATCAGAAAGGCAGGGATCTTCAATACAGGACATGGTGCATTCAAACTTAGTAACAGTATGTGACAAGTTTCAACTTCGGTGCAGTCAGTCAGGTGTGAGCTATGGTTGAGAGAAGGTGTGTTTTAAAGTGTGCCATGAGTCATCCTCCATCACGACAACACTCCATGTCACACATTGCTTCTGGTGCTGCAATTGCTGTCCAATGAAAACATGATGGTGTGCCCTCATCCACTTTATTCACTGGATCTGGCACCATGGGACTCTGGCTCGTCCCCAAAGTCAAAAAGATTCAAGACATTAAGGCAGCCACAAGAGCGCAACTAAAGACACTCACCAAAGAGGGCTTTCAGAACTGCTTCAGAAAAATGGCAAGAATGATGGGATGTTTGTTTGAAGCGAGTTCGTGGGGGGCATATTGAGAGGGATTAATGGCAATGTGTCTTTTACTGTAAAAAATTCTTGTATTTAAACATTCACTGTAATTTTTATCACATATATATAAAATGAAATATTGCTTGGCCAGGGAAGGGAATGGGTTCTTGCCATCTGCAGCAGCATAGATGGACCTGGAAGGTATTGTGCTGAGTGGA
Source organism: Rhinolophus hipposideros (assembly GCF_964194185.1). NCBI lineage: Eukaryota > Metazoa > Chordata > Mammalia > Chiroptera > Rhinolophidae > Rhinolophus > Rhinolophus hipposideros. The sequence goes on along the minus strand of NC_138049.1, from coordinate 11,621,234 downwards.
GTATCAGACAGCGAAAGACAGACGCAATGTGATTTCACTTATGTGTGGAATCTAAGAATAAAATGAACAAACAAAACAGAAACAAACTAATAGATACAGAAAACATTTTGATGATTGCCATTTTGGGAGGGGTGGTTGGGAGTGTGGGTGAAAATAGGGGACAGGATTAAGAAGTACAAATTGGTTGTTACAAAGCAGTCATGGGATGTAGGGTATACCATAAGGAATATAGACAATAATATTGTAATAACTATGTATGGTGTCAGATGATTTGTTGGGGTGGTAGATGGGAGGGGGTTGGGACGGGGTGAAAAGGTGAAGGGATTAAGAAGTATAAATTGGTAGTTACAAATTAATCATGGGAATGTAAACTAAAGCATAAAGAATATAGTCAATAATAAGGTAATAACTATAAACAGTGCCAGGTGAGTACTAGACTAGTCAGGGGGAATCACTTCTTAAATGATATAAATATCTAACCACTGTGCTCTACAGCTGAAATGAATATAAAATAATACGGAATGTTTAAAAAAAAAGTAAGCAATAAAAGTAAATATAAATAAATAAATAAATAAACAAATAAACAAACAAACAGTCACGGAGATGTAAAGTACAAGGTAGGGAATATAGTCAATAATATTGTAGTAACTATGTGTGGTGTCAGATGGGTACTAGACTTACTGGGATGATGATCATTTTGTAAGTTATATAAATATCTAATGATTATCTTGTACACCTGAAACTAATATAGTATTGTATGTCAATAGTGACATTGTATGTCGTACTAATGAAATATTGTATTTTAATTGAAAAATAAAAAATTATTTTAAAAAAATTAGTGAAGAAGAATAAACACATAAAGTTACACGGCTAATACGTGGCAAAATTGCGATTCGCAGCCAGGTTCATATGTTCTTTAACCATCCCACCTGCTTTACAGAACAGACTTGCTCAAAGAACTGACTGCTCCAAATAATTTAGATTCATAAATCTTAAAATAAATTAGTTAGATCATACATGCCATGAGAGACAACATTGAGAATATTAATATAAATGGAAGTTGTGATTCTTTTTAAAGAAAAATAAAGTATTGCCTGTACCTTCAGAAAAATTGGCTACTGATTCCTACATGGGAAATTATATCAAAAACATGTAATGTGTTAGCAATACAATTGTATATGTCAGAGTACACTTTTATCTCATTTTTGTTAAATACCCACATATCTGAAGACAAAAATATTCAAGATTTTACACCTAAATGTTAACTATGATTATTTCAGTGTGGTAGGGTCATAGGAAATATTAATCTTCTCCTTCTTTCTATGTATTATTGACAATAAGCATGTATTACAGTATGTGCCCTAAAGAAAAGGAATTTTTTTTTAACTTAAGTAATATATGACAAGATAGTTGATAACATAAATTTAGTGTGAGGTTGAATTCAAAGTATTTGCCTAAAGAGATTCTTTCTTCCCTTCCTTTATCTAATTTGATATTTACTAATTTTTTCTCAAAAACTTGTTCTGGTCTTATAATAAATAGAAGACATGAATGGAGACTATTTAAATACATCCTCTCAAAATCCTGCCTTCCTATCTTTTGATCTCTATTTTCTTCCTCTTTTTCAATCTGAATTCTTAGAAGCAAATTTTCCATCTCTCTGCCCCAACCGTCGTCAGCTTTGATCTGGAAATATCTTTAGGAATGAGATTTTCCTCAATGCCCAGGGAAATCTGTGACAAGCACTGCTAACATTATACTATTCACCCAAATAAGCTTTCTCTGGCCTAGATGGGGTTAGATTACATATTCTCTCAGATCCAGGAATGGGAGGAAAGATGGACTAGCACAAAGCAACCTTATCTAAAAAGAGGAAATCTTGTGGCGTCCTTTTCCTTATGCCCTCAAGGCAGCCATATATTACTGGACTCTCAGTTCAAACAGACCCAGGTTTAAATTCTGACTACAGATTAAATTTTTGGTGTTGGGATCATGACTATACCCCTTACTGTTTGACCTTGAGCCAGGTTCTTAAACTCTCCGAGCCTGTTTCTTCCTCAGTAAAAGAGGAGCTAACTAATAACAGCATTTCTTAGAGTTATTAAGAAATTAGACAGTAGACCGCCTTTAACATCTTCCCTGGCAGACAGTAAGTGGACAGTGTACGTTAACTGTCAATAATAACAGTAGTAATGACATGTGACACGAAGCCACTGGGGACGTGCAAATGTGTGCAGCCAGTTTGAGAAACTACAATTAGAAACAAGGAGCCTCTTGAACCCTGTTTCGACCTTCTCTTGACGGCTCACCTCAGTGGCTCTCACTGCCCAGATAGTTCCCAGCACTATTGGGGAAGCCTCATTGGCCAGGGGCCTCCATCTATTCGCAAAAGGTCCACATCCACTTGGTAAGAAAAGAAACATGAGTCTGTGGGAAGTACACAGTAGTGCTCAATGCCTGAACGCAGTCCAGGACTGAGAGGGGAATCTCTTGCTAATTTGCTCCCAACACAAAGCTCCCAGGAATAGATATTTAATGCAAAGTGGAAATGATCATACCCCGTGTCTAGGACTCTGCTACTGCCGGGAACACCAAAACTTAAAACAAAGTCGCTTTGGAGGGATTCGCTGGGCCTTATTGCTATGTCTACTTACTCTGCTTTGATGAATGCTCTGATGTCTTCTCGTGCTGGCTTCTGGGCTTGGAATAGCTGATGTTTCTGTTGAGGCAACTGATTTGTACGTAACTTTGGAATGTTTGTGAGTGTTCACAAAATAACACTAAATAATAGTCTGGTGCCTAACTCAAACCTTGCTCAACAATTCCCTCTTAAGTCCCCATTACCTACGCAAAAGCAGTTCTAGTTGATTAATCAAGTTGAAAATTCCAGTACAGGAAATCTTAGTAGCTTGTGTTCTAGGGTAAAATCCAGCTCTAGCTGGAAAACCTTGGCCATGTTTGACCGAGAATTCTAGCTCAGATCCTTCTCTTTGAGAGAACGGCTGCAACTGAATCTACCCAAGAAAAAGTATTATTACTTCACATGATTACAAGTGAACTTTTAGGATGGTCTTGTCTGTTCTCTTGCAATGAAATACCTGGAAAATATTTGGTATTCAATAGGCCCTTGGTTCAATGTTAAATATTCAAAAATGGGTGCTCATCATATTATATGATTAACATTCACACTCATGACTGAGAACAATTCTTTGCCTGTTTGGTCAGGATGGTAAGAGAGATTGTCATTTATGGTCCAACAGGAACCAAAAGATAAGGCCTTTAGCACACATTGATTCAGGCTTTTAACAGCTAGAAAGAACAAGGTTGTTATACCTGACCTGCACTTTAAGTAAATTAATAAAATGTTTCTGTTAAGTTGCTAAAGAAGCAGAATCTTCAAACATGTTCCAAAAAGTAATGAGATTACACCAAGGACCAAAACTACTTTAAACCTTCTCAACATTGTGCTGTACTCTGAGATATCCAAAGAGCATAATCATAAACAAAGAGCCTAAAAAGTATGGTCTACATGTTCATAGCCATTTGCTCGGGTTTTGAAAAGAATTAAAGATTACCTCCTTAAAACACGACTTAGTAGAAGTGTAGCCAAATGTCTTCTGCGTGAATTGTGACGTCTTGCACCAAATTATATTCTATAGAAGTGAACAATGAGGGGAAAAAGGTGAAGGGGAATAAGAGGTTCAAATTTCCAGGTATAAAACAAATACCCTGTTTCCCCGAAAATAAGATCTAGTCAGACAATCAGCTCAAAGGCGTCTTTGGGAGCAAAAATTAATATAAGACCCAGTATTATATTGTATTATGTTACATTATATTATTATATTATAAAGACTCAGTCTTGTATTATAATAAAATAAGATTAGGTCTTATATTAACTTTTGCTCCAAAAGACGCATTAGAACTGATTGTCCAGCTAGGTGTTATTATCGGGGAAACACAGTAAGTCATGGGGATGTAATGTACAGCATAGGGAATATAGTCAATAATATTGTGATAGCGTGGTACAGTGTCAGATGGTTGCTGGACTTATGGTGGTCACTTCTTTAGGTAGGTTAATGTTGAATCACTATGGTATACACCTGAAAATAATACAATACTGTATGTTAGCTGTGTTTTAATAAAACTTGTTTAAAAATAAAATAACACAAGGGTTACAACAAGAGACAAAGAAGGACCCAATAATCCCACTTCTGGATATTTATCTGAAGAAACCCAGAATGCTACTTCAAGGAGACATGTGCATCGATATGTTCATTGCAGCATTGTTTACAATGGCCAAGGTCCACGTGGAGGCAGCCTGGGTGTGGTTGATGGATGAATGGATAAAGAGGAGGTGGTACATATATACAATTGAATTCTACTCAGTCATAAAAAAATGAAATCTTGCCATCTGCAACAACATGGATAGACTTAGAGGGTATTGTGCTGAGTGGAATAAGTCAGACAGAGAAAGATAAATGTCATAAGATTTCACTTATATGTGGAATCTAAAGAACAAAATAAATGAACAAACAAAACAAAAACAGATTTATAGATATAGAGAATAAACTGGTGGTTGCCAGATGGGAGGAGGTTTGGGAGGCAGGGTGAAAGGGGTGAAGGAATGAAGAAGTACAAATTGGTAGCTACAAAATAGTTATGTGGATATAAAGTACAGCATAGGGAATATAAATAATAATATTGTAATAATTATATATGGTGTCAGGTAGGTTCTAGGTTTACCAGGGTGATCACTTCACAAGTTATATAGATGCCTAATCACTATGTTGTACACCTGAAACTAATATAATATTGTATGTCAATTATAATTGAAAAATAAAAATTTAAATAATAAGTTAAACATTAAATAAAAGTGAACAATGTTAAACTGAGGATCCTGGGAAGAATTTTGAGTCGGGTCCATTTCTTTGCTTTCTGAGAGGTCTGTTTTTTCCTATTTTACACCAAGTTTCAGTAATCAACATGTAAATTTGCCTATACATGGTTAAATGTTCTGTTTCTCTCGGACATTAGAGATCAGTGCACAAGACTCCTAAGAGCATTTTTCTACATGATAGCCAAGAAAAAAAGGAATTCTACCTTGTTCAAATTTGAAAGAATCTATCCAGTCACAAATTTCTGTTGAAATTTTGAAAGAGAGTATGTAAAATTAATAACAAGTCTAAAATAAAACTAAATGTGGAACAGTTAAGAGGAGGAGGAGGAAAAAAAAGATGTTTTTAGTTTTGAGCAAGTTAAATGAATTGCCTTTGTTACAATGATGTTTTCCTGCTAAGACAATGTTGTTCTACTAGAGATAATTATGGTAATAGGAATTAGGGCAATTTAAACTCTACTGAAAAGGGGATTGAAGAGATTCTTATGTTGCAGAGAAACCTAAGAATATGCTTGAAATCCTAGCTGTTTATGCCATAATTAAAATAACTATGTAGGTACCACACTAACTTTATGTATTAAAGGAATCAACAATTATAGATGAAACCACTAAAATGACCCAAGTTTCCATAACTGGGGATTTTCGATTTGCTATATGTTTCGACTGAAGCTTTAGGCTTTATATTTGGACCAAAATGCCATCATATTGCATAATTTTCCAATTCAGAATATTTGAACTTGTCTTTCAATATACAACTTAGGGAAGTAAATATCACCCCAAATAGACACTAATGTTCCTTATCTAGCAAATGACCACATCAGGATAATAATCTGGAAGCCCTAGCTCGACTCAGTTTATGAAAGGATGTCTTTTTATAGATTACACAATAGCCTGATTTTCAATTTGTAAATGTGTTTCATTGTTCAGTGTCGTTATTCATCCCGTTCAATGAAGTGGCTCTACTGTTCGAGGCCTAACGCCACAGGTTAAAGTCAGAGAAATGAGTCATGTTGGATTTGGTCCCTAGAAGTGCTTGCCAACAATATAGATGAGTCTATTCCTAGCATTTTAAATGATTTTTATTTTTTTACCCCTGTATTAGTTTCCTAGGGCTGTAGTAACAAAATACCCGAAATGGAGTGGCTTAAAACCACAGAAATGTATTCTCTCACAGTTCTGGAGGCCAGAGGTCTGAAATCAAGGTGTTGGGAGAGCCCTGCTCCCTCTGAAACCTGTAGGGGAGAACCCTTCCTTGCCTTTTTCTAGGCTTCTGGTGGGCTTGGCAATTCCTTGGTGCTCATTGGCCTGCAGCTGTATCACTACAACCCGTCTTCATCATCACCCCGTCTTCATCATCACGTCATCTCCCTGTGTGTCTCTGTCTGCATGGGGCTGTCTTCTTATAAAGACATCAGTCCTATTGGATTAGAGGCCCCCTCCATTATGACCTCATCTTAATTTAACTCACTACATCCACAACTCTTTATCGTCAACTAAAGTCCCACTCTGAAGCACTGGGAGTTAGGACTTCAGCATTTGAGGGGGAAAGGCACAAGTCAACACATAACACTCCCTACTACCTTTAATCTAATCCTCCTCTGCCAATAAAGCTCTTCTATGCCATTTGAGTCTCTACCTGGTAAGAAAATGAGAAAAGACAGAAAGAGACATGGGTTGATAATGTTTTTACTTTCTTCGAAGCATTTCCCCTTCATCTCCATGGGTCCACACAACAAAGCCTACTGGTTAGGTTTTGTTATCTCAGCTTTTACAGATGAGAACGTGTAAGTGGTGAAGCTAAGTGCCTTTCTTGGTAGCCCCCAGCTGCTATATGTCCCAAGCAGAGCACTTCAGTCTCCCAGTCTCTAGATCTGTGCTGCTGGCACTAATATGTAGAACCGATTATAAAGACCCTCCGTGTAGGTCCACTGACACTCATAGAAACATAGAAACTGGGTGTTTCCAAATTCAGTAGCGTGTTATTATAAAAAGGTCATTAGGGATCCTTGTGGTGACAGAACTGTGATGTATCTTGATGAAAGTTGTAGACTATAGTCCACCATCCCCTCCGCCATCAGTTCCAACTCTGTCCCACCACCCCCATCACTACCACGTCAACCCCACAGCCTCCACCTCCCCCTTCACTGCCAAGTTGCCACCCGCGGGGCTTTGTATCGTCTCTTTTCATCTCTTCCCACCTGCATAGTCTCCTCCTCTCCTGCTTCCTTCACTCTGACCATCTCCTTCAGTGTCTGGGCAACAGAGATAAAACAAAAGCTACCCTATCTCAATCATTTGATGAACAATCCGAATCATTCATTCGTTGAACAAATATCAACTGAGAGCACACTATGTGAAAGGCACTGCTCTGAGTGCTGAGAGTACAGTAATTCCCCCATTTGCAGGATTTTTTTTTTCAAAAAGCTTATGTTTTAGTATTTTCTTCACTCTCACACACCATTTGCTATTTTAGCCTGCTTGCAAATTGTCAACCTGTGCTTGGGTTTCCAGCTCACACTCCCTAGCCTCCACGCCGGATGGAAAGCAGAAGTGAGCTGTTTAAGCAGGACACGGGAGTCAAAAGGAAAGTCTCAGGCAATAGTCATGAAGTAATTTCTTATCTCTTATTGCCACAGCAAGCTACCGCAGGAAAGAACTTCCTATTTCCATACTCAGATGATGTGTATTTGCTTAATGCAACTTGCCTACAAGAGTTTAGACATGGACCCTCTCCAGAGAAGACACTAATATATAAAGAAAGGAAATTTAAAAATACATTAAAGAATGAGTACACCACCAAATAGGCAAACTGAAGTCTTTTCCTCATTGTTTGTATGGTATGAGCAGGAGGAGACCTGTGTTCTTTCTGTTTCTACGTAAAATAAATAGCTATAGAGGGATCAGGCGCTACGCAAGACTCTTCAATGTTCCTAGGAAAGTACTAGGAATGCACAGGCCCCAGAGACTCGCAAAGCCCACAACTGTAGTCAAATATGCCTTGATGAGTTATAAGTCTGCCTCCTCTAGCTAAGTTTCTTTCACATATACACAAGCAAAAACAACAAATGCTCCAGGTGCCCTGTGGGGGAAAAAATCATCTCTGAACCAACATCACCTAAGTTCTTGTTTTCATACAGAGAAATTTTGTCAAGCCTGTGACTTTTTTCTAAAAGCACAATCCCTTCCTGCTGTCTGCATACACAGGGGGATTCTCCACAAAGAATATGCTTTCTCAACAGAGCGTTTCCCCACATGAACTCCTCGGGACCCAAACAAGGGCTGAATTGTTCTTTTCTAAACTAAGCCCATGGTCTGCAGTCCAACAAACTATCAGTACAGCATCCATTGAAAAAAAAGAAAATCAGAGTGAGCACCCAACTCTCTCCTTCAGAGCTCTAACAGCTTTAGAGAGTGCCTTTAGCACTGCACCTCACAGCGAAAGGTTTCTGAAGAGCCGCACAAACATCATACCCCTAGAGTCACATTTTAGAACTCACTGTTCTAAAAAGAGCGTGAGTGTACCAGTTGCCTTACCATCTTGAAATGCCAAGCAATAACTCCACATAATATCAACCAATGAGTGATTTTACTTACATGCAATGAAAAGACAGTGAATCCAAGGGCTGGCTCTTTCTCCCTGAAGGCAGAAAACTCATAATCGTCTGAGGCAAAAGTTGAGGGCTCCACTTGAAGCCACCATGGCTCTGAAGGTTCAGTGTACACCAGACTACCATTAGAAACTGACCAGCAAGTAAAGCTCTTTCGAAAGAAGAGGAAGTGTCATCTCTAGTTCCCCAATTTTATTGTTGTTCCCTCTTACTATTAACGAACCTGTCCTTGATTCCAAAATCCAGGATATGATATATGCAAAGCAGGCACATCCCAGCTCTCTGACTTCATTGATCGCTGAACACGACCCATTGTATTCATTCCCAGGACACATGTATGAATCATTACATGGTTTTGTTTTCCTGTTTTGCAGGCAAAGATGTTTGTTTACTCACAGGCATGGAGGGTGAGATTATTTGCAGAGCTGTTCTCGGTGTATGTAGTTGAGATACCACTTTTTTTTATCATCAGCCTCTTTTAGGCCCAAATTCCCCTTTTTTCTCTTCTTTCAAATTGCCCTTCTTTCTCTTCTCCTGAAAGTTTGTTATACTCTACTAAATAGAGGGGACAGGTAAATTTGTAAAAAGTATTTTAGGATACAAATAAGTCTTAGCCTGCCATTCTTTTGCAGCACACATAATCGATTCTCTAAATTCAAAACTTTTCTTTCACATGCCAGAAAGGGAAAATGACAGACTGAAAGTTAGAGGTATTTGAAGTCTTCACCAATAAATTCCTGCCCTCCACCCCCCACTCTCCTTTTCAACACCAGCATCTTGTTTCTTCATACCTCCTTGGGAAAGAATGCAATCTCACTATATTCATACTCTACTTTCAAAAAAAAAGGAAACAAATAATTAGAAATGAACTCATGGTCAATGCAGAGTTTCAAACTGTGGTTACTAGACCATGAGCATGTGTATATTAGTTATCTATTGCTGCATAACAGATTACCCTTCCCACCCTGACACTTAGAGGCTTCCACCAACAAACACCTATTACCTCCCAGTGTCTGTGTGTCAGGAATCTGGGTCCAGCTTAGCGGGGTTCTCTGGCTATGGATCTCCCACAAAGTTACATTCAAGGGGTCAGCTGGGACGGCAGCCATCACAAGTCTCAGCTGGAAAAGGAAAGGATTCCAAGCCCCCTCTTGTAGTTGTTTGTAGGATTCAATTTCTCAGGGACTGGGGGACTGAGGGCCTCAGATCAATGCTAGCTGTTGACCTATAACCACCCTCTGTTCCTTACCCCATGGGCCTCTCCTTAGGGCAACTCACTAAAATAGCAGTTGGCTTCCTCAGGGCGAAAAATCAAGAGTGAAAGGGAATGAGAGCGAGGTGTTCTGATCCTGGTTAGAATACTCTGTGGTGATTCAGATCTGCCCATAGGCAATTACAAAGGCCTTCACCTGGCAGGCCTCAGTGGGAAAGCTGTGCTCCGCACACTAGACTTGGTAATAACCAGCACATGTAGTGCCTGGAGGGAGTTGTAGTCAAGGTCAGGGCCCCGTGGTCAGTCATGCTCTGTGGCATATTTATATTCCCAGCCCAGTGCCTTCATTCCTAAGCCTCTGTATCTGAGACCTTGGGCCAAGGTCCTCTTCAGGTGCCGCTCCTCCTCACGAAGGGAGGACAGGGAAACCTTGAAGACACTTTTCCGCTCTACTCAGTCAGTACTCTCTATTCCTAGTCCCCTCCCCCACACATACACACACGTCAAGGTCAATGAAACTGCCGGAGACTTTTATTGGGGACTTCGTCAACACATGGGGCTTCTGCATCAGACCCTCCACAAGGGCACCATGGGGACAATGGAACAAGGGGAGTCGGCACTGATTCCAGCTGTAGACTCTTGCTTATGATCTCACAATAAGTGATCAAAGGCGTAACGCTTCCATTTTGGGCTTGTTGCTTGAATCAGCAACTCCAACACCTGACAGCTCCACTCTCTGCCCAGCTCAGTTGACCTGTCAGAAACAGAGTGTGAGCAAGACAGAAGTCATAATATTTTGTAACCTATTCCCAGACGTGATAGCACAACACTTTTGCCACACTCTGTTTGTTAGAAGTGAGTTACTTGGTCAGCCTACACTCAAAAGGAGAGGATTACAGGAAGTGTGCATGTCAGGAGGCGGGGCTCCTCGGGGGCTATCTTACATATTTAGGTTCAGTATATAAAATTTTATCCCAACTCAAGTTGCCCCTGTGCAGCCAAATAGTAACAAAAGAGAAGACTCATCTAAGGATAAAACCATAAATGTAGTCGAACCACTAAAAGAAAATCTGAGACATTAGCCTGCAGCCCACTCTAGCCATTACCAAGGTCACACGGCCCAGATTTGACAACCGAATGACCATCATTCCATCTCCAAGAAACAGACAAATGAACATACAAGCAAAAACCTAAACTACACTATAAAACTCGTGTAGAATCTGGAAGGCAGCTAAAGCAATTTCAATAAAAAGAAAAACTTTTCACCCAACCACAAGCATGAGAAAGTCTTAAAACAAGCCTAGAATTGGACTTTCTTCGGGGAGTTTAGATAGTTACCTTAGTCATTTATCCCTTTACAATCAGAATTCCCAGACACCTGGCCTTTCTCCTCTTGATACTCAATGAATCTAACACTTAAGAATCACCAGGTGGGGTGTCATTGACTGAGCCCTGACCAACCCCAAGTGGTACAGAAACAGGTCACTCTGTTGTAAGCAGGAACTGCTCAGGCCAGAGCAAAGAAAAGGTCTATTTCCTGGCCTGGCCCCCCTGGGGGTAAGGAAAAATGGGTCATTCTGGGTAGAGTACTAAATAATCAGTTGACTTTAGCTCTTCCTAATTTGAAGATGTGTTGACAGCAGCCTACAGAAACCATTGTCACTTGATTTAACAGGCAAGAGGCTAAGGGCAGCATTTTGAAAAGCAAAGTGAAAATCATCTGTAAAGCATGTTTTGTATCTCTGCTTTTTCAGAGGTTTTTAAATTTACAGATTAAACATAGCCTACATTCCAGCATATCCCATACCTCACAAGCCAAATGTCAATAAAAACTGTGTTAATAATAAATAATGTAGTTGGGTAGCACAGAATAAGAGAATATATAACAAAGTTACTAATTGGTAAAGGCTTTCCTTTGGGGAACATAGTTCCTTTGGGGAACAAACTATTATCCTTTGGGATAATAGTTTGAAAACTACTTCAGTCTCTGGTCTCAGCCCTCCTCTCATTTTTTTTTTTATGTTCATTTCATGAGAAGATAAGAATTAAATTAAATCTATAGAAGAATGAAAGGATTAAGAGTAGATGCTGTACATTTTGACCAGGAATAAAACAAAGTTCTCTCAGTGGCTTCTTTTTATTTTTTTAATTTACCCCATTTTTTTAAAAGATTTTATTGGAGAAGGGGAACAGGACTTTATTGGGGAACAGTGTGTACTTCCAGGACTTTTTTCCAAGTCAAGTTGTCCTTCAATCTTAGTTGTGGAGGGTGCCGTTCAGCTTCAAGTTGTTGTCCTTTCAGTCTTAGTTGTAGAAGGCACAGCTCAGCTCCAGGTCCAGTTGCCGTTGTTAGTTGCAGGGGGCGCAGCCCACCATCCCTTGCGGGAGTTGTACTGGCAACCTTGTGGTTGAGAGTCCATTGGCCCATGTGGGAATCGAACCAGCAGCCTTTGGAGTTAGGAGCATGGCGTTCCAACCGCGTGAGCCACGAGGCCGGCCCCTCTCAGTGGCTTCTTGTTTGCATAAACTTCTGTTTCTGGGACATGCTGCCTCATCTTATCCCTACATTGAATTGTCCTCTAGTTCTCTGCGTTAGGAGCATCCAAAAGTACTAGATGATATTAAAATGGGCTCATATTTATTTTGATGCCATCATCAAAGACATCCTCAAAGGGCCTGTAATTTACAACTATGGGGCCCTGATTGGAGCCACTTAAACTCTTGGAGCATAATCACTTGATTTATAGAAGTGGAATAATCCTCATCGTGGCTGGACTTTCAGTTCAAGATGGACTGATCACAGACTTCTTTTTTTTTTTTTTCGCCTCTTTCCCTCTCTCCCAAGACTCTATTAAAATGATACAACAGGTATAAAAACTATGTAAACCCACAATAACAATAGTGAGGCTGGAGGAAGAGCATTAGAACTCAAGAGATCTCAACAGGTTTCTGGAAGATGGGATTAAGAGAGGAGGAGTGAGAGATGGAGAAGAGCAGACACCCATAGTGTTCTGTCAGTGAGGACACTCTGGTGGAGAACATGGCCATCTGTGATGCAGAATCCCTGAGAGCATCAGCATTCCAAAGGCCAAGAGACCTCAGAAACTCTGAACAAGTGAGGAGGATGGAAATAGGAAGATGAATTGAAAGTCTGTAAGAACCAAGTCTCGCTCCCAGACCCCTCTTTCAAATATCTCTCTCAGCCCAACCAACGCAAGCCTGCAGGCGGCAATTTCACCCCACTCTAGACAATATCATGGAGGATTCTGCTTTAAAGAAATTGAAATTGCGCAGAGATTACAGCCAGTGTGGGTGGATATGGGCACTCTCACACATTCTGTTATGACAGTATCATTGAGCATGTGCTGGGGTAACGTCATGTCCCTGTTAGATAACCATGAAATGCTTTAGAGTGGGGAAAAATGGCTTTCTAATCAGTATCCTTGCAGAGTCTCATGAAAATATTATATCCATAGAAAAGGAACAGGGTGCTAAGAAAAAGATAAATAATCTGAGAACAACAAAGAACCCTTGGATATTATAAATATGCTTGCCAAATAAAATTTATCATCCAAGCCTTCCGTTAAAATCTTTATTTGTCACGTGCCACTTGTGCCTTCTCAAGTCCCTGTCCTTAGAAGAGCCCGTGCTCAGTTTAAGGCTCTGGCATCACCCTTTCAAAATTCTTAATAATCTATGAGTGAGAGCCCCGTGTTTTCATTCCAAACTGGGCCCTGCCATTTCTGCAGCGGTCCTGTTTGTAAGTCTGGCTCCTAACTGGACTGTCAGCTCTTTGAAAGTAGGGATGGGTTAATTTTGAAATTCCAGTGAACTAGTCTAGGGCCACCAGTAAAGGACAGTTGGCCTAACTGATACTTATATGTACTTTACATGTAAGGGCTGTAATTTTATACTCTAAGGTCCAAGAACACAATTCATCTTTCAGGAAAGCTATGATTTATTCTATGCCAGAAGTCCCTCTAACGCCGCCGATAAAACATCTCTGACTCTCTCTAATGCCTCTCTGAAATGCCATAATTACAGTTTTATTCTTTCCATTTTAAGGTGTTTCCCATCTCTTGCACTGTCAATCCTTCTGGGACTATAAACTTCACTAGTGAACTTTAACCAAGATGAATTTGTCAGATTTCTTCAGTTCAGACAGAACCAACCCTAACCCTATGCCAAAAGCAAGAGATTCATGGTAGGTCCACACTTTGAACACATCACACGCAGCTGTATTACTGATTTGGGACTACGTTGGTAAAACATCTATGCAAATAACTCAAATAGCTTCCTGAGCCTCAGCCACTGCAAATCAGTGAAGTGAAAATTTTAGTGTTATACATGAAACTATATCAATACTCTATATTTTTTTGAAAAATATACATTGTCACCAACACCTATCACATCTCTAATTTATGCCTGAAACGTTTTTTACCTTTTCCACTAATCAATATAAAACTTGCCTGGTTACTATTCAGTGTATTCATGGAACATGTTTCTTGAGTGATGATGTACAAGGCACTGTATTAGAACTTGGGGGTTGTGTAGCTAGGAGAGGAGGAGAGCTCAAAGACCCAACTGACAGATGCCATGGGACTGATGCAAAATTAAGGACTATGAGAAGTCAGAGATGGAAGAATTCTGGTTGCCTCTACATGGGCCAGCGTCACAGAGGAGACAGGATAGGTGCTGGTCCTTAAAGCCCAGCTAAAATATTGACAGGAAAGATAGAGTAGGACATGACAATCCATACAGGGAGAGAAAGTTCAGGAGATCAGCAAGTTGATGGTCAGCTCAGTGTTTCTCACTGAGCTGCTACCGCCCCCTAAGGGCCATTTTGGAGACTTGTTGACTGTGACATTTCCCTCCTATAAATAAAGACCCTTGGGCTCACGGGAATTAGCCAAAATAATCCCTTCATTTCAAAATCCTTAACTCAATCACATCTGTGGTCTCTTTGCCATAGAAAATAACATATTCACATGTTCAAGTGATTAGAACTGGGACATCTTTGGGAGGCCATTATTCAGCCTACCAGCCAGCTTCTGGGGTACACATTTTTACCCTCACCTAATTCTAATGGTTTGTAATACACACTTGTTCATATATTCTTTTAGTAACTAGACCTCATCCAGAATGTGAGATGTGATAATGTCATCCAAATCCATAAGTCCATTAATGACACCAAGTACGCCACAGCAGGGAAGATATTAGATTTTCTAGAGCCCTCTCTCTCCTCACAAGTAAATCACCGAATTTGATCACTTTAACCATCCTCCCAATATTTTTCAAACCCATTCCCTTCTTCCAATCCTGCCCCCTCCCTCCGTCTTCAGAACTCATCCTCAGCAGAATAGTGATACTTTTCCAGCCAGTCTTACCTGCCCTGTGGATCTCCCCAACCATCCTCCATGATTCTGAGTAATCTCTCCAACATGCATGTCTGTCACTCCCCAGGAAATGCTCATGGAGCTTTGAGAACATTTGCTGAAATATTTGTTGAACAGAACTGGTGATAATAGATACTTATTTGGAAAATTGTTCGAAAAACAGATCCTATAACCTGGGATCTGCGACTTCAGTCCTTATTTGTAAGGGATTATTTTGATTGGATTTCACCTGCTTCTACCTCATGTGTCAGTTTGGGAAGAAAGCCCTATTACTCTGGTCATTTAGTTCACATGTCATCCACATGAGTCATATTTATAATATTAGACTCCCAAGATTTAGAAGGTAAATCACAGGACTTTGTGATTGACTCCTCAGTCTGGACTAAACTGATCACTGCCACCAAGTGGCAAATGTTGTCACTGGACACAGCAGCCTCTGCATTCACTCATTCTGTTACAGCCTTAGAGACAAAAGGAAGGCCATGAAATGGGCCTCAAGCCTTCATCGGCCCAGTGAGGAGCTAAAGTTTAGAACAGCAATTTGCAGGATTTTTATAGCAAAGATTACTTGTGTGCTTCACTATAGAAATTAGTGATATTTTCCTTCTAATTCCTTTCCATATTCAACTTGGCAAAACACAATAATAAACAATGTTTACTTGACATTAAAAGGAATGTGACGATCTGGAAGGTTATTGTCAAGGTAGCTCAAGCTTATGTCTTTAAGGATTAAAACGTGTTCACATTTTATCCATATATAATGGGCGTGTAGAGAAGGAATCGAAGTGAGAACAAAATGATGTGCCGCCGATGTTTCTCTTGGTGCCGCCGTGGAAGGCCTGGACTGCCAGGAAGTTGGCAGTATAAATCCACCACTGCCCAAGGTCAGGCCCTTCCTTGCAGGCACATGTCTTGGGGTTTCTTGACCACAGGGAGGCTGATTTATCCTAACCAAGCCACACACAGAAACCTGAAAGCTGATGTATTCGTTTGAGATAAGAGACGTAACACATTATATATTGCCATTAGCCTCACTCCTCTTTCCTATAGCTGTATCAGGGGTTGGGGCCGGAGGAGGAGGAACGAGGAAGAGGAGTCATAGACGCACCCTAACAGAGAGAAGCAGACAGCTGGTTTCTGATGCCATTTCTGGTCCTGTTCTAGTTCATGGAGCTTGGCACTACGCCACCTTTTTCTGCGAAATATATGAGTCTCTGTTCCTGGAGGACAAAAGGATGAGCTGAAAATACTATTAAACATAAGAGTCATTAGGGACGGTGTTTTGACATGTTTTGCTTTGTTTTACGGTTGTTTTTAAGTTTGGAGCATTTGAGCATTTTTTGATATTGTTTAAATGTTCACTATTCGTTTCTAATTTTATTGCAAAACAGTAAGAGAATGGAAGCTGTATAACTTGTGCTTTGTAAAATAGATTCACATATTCTTAATGTCCAAGTATAAGATTAATTGTTCAATGAAAACTTTAAAAATGGTCAGTTCTCTGTATTGTAAATCATTTATATCTATTAATTCAACCTCAAAATTATGTCACTGCTCTTAACTAAATCTTATTTCCTTTGTCTACTTGATCTGTCATAGCCTGAGGGAGGTATGTTCGTTTCTATGACATTTGTCAATTTCTCTTTGTATTTTCAGTAAAAGTTGTTTATATGTTTTAAGTTCATGTACGAGAGCTCAGATAGGTTTGTGACTATCACTTATTCCTTGTAGATTCTACCTTTTATCTAAAATGACAGTCTTATCATAGGCTTTTGCCTTGAAATTTATCTTATCTGAAATACTATTGTCACTCCCTCTTTTCTTTGTCTGCATGACGAATTTAACACCTCTAAGTAATTTTGTTTTTGGTTGTTTGTAGTATATAGTTTATAGAAACTACTTTAAAACTTTTATCTGCTTGTGTTTGTTAAAACAGCTGTGTTTGCTCTTCTGCCAGCTTGTTTTATGCCTTCAGCTTCTCTGTGCTCTATTGATTCTAGGGCTAGAACATGTGACTCGGCCTAAACCATTCAGAGAATTCCATGTGTGAGCTGGTCCAATCAACATGATACCAGCATTTGTACAGGAGCTCTAAGGAAGATAATCTTTTTCATGCTGAACTTAAACTTATCAAGCTGTGAGATTTAGAGCTTCTATGGCCATCTTACTGGACTGAGAATGGAATACACACGATAGAAAAAATAACTGAGAGGTAGAAAAAGCAAGAGTCCCAGAGGCTTTGTTTCAACACAAGAATTCAGCTCTACTTGAAGATCTGTCTACCTCCAGGCTCAGCACTGTCCAACAGAACTTCCTGCGATGATGGAAATGTTTTATGATTTGCACTGTCCAATATGATAGCCACTGGCCACATTATGGCTATTGAAATTGAGGCTAGTGCAACTATGGAATTGATAAAGACAGTGTATTATTATAGGGAAAGGCAAACAAAGATTAAGCATCTTGATTAAATTCACAGAATTAATCACAGAGCCAAAACCAGTAGCCAGGTCTCCTAGAATCTATGCCTGTGCTCTGAATACATGCTCTGAGATTTGCAATAATTAGTTAACAGGGGAGCAATGTGGAACTGAAAAATAAGGTCTATATTTGATGTGTAGATTTCTGATCATTTCTTTTCTGTTTTTTATTGCTTATGTACCCTGGCATCAAATATAAATAACAGCCTTTGGAGCGAAATTATCTCTAATTATGCCAAGTATGAACAGATTGCTCTTATTATGTTTCCATCTATAAAACTGATGTGTTAATTGTTGCTTAAGATATACTGAGGGTCTTGTTTAGAAAACTTTACATGACTCTGATGCCATATTCTAATTCCTAATTTATATCAAATGCTTATTCTGACATATGAAATTACAGGATAGAAAATGTGATTCTTAAAGAAATAGTAATGGAATAGCTTCTCTATGCTACTTGGGAATAACTGATGTAAAAAGCTACTAATACACACTTTACATAATATTGACTAAACTAAGGCGCGTATAGTGTCAGAATCACAACATGGTTCATTTTCTCTTTCACACAGGCACTGTCCATTATCTTTTGCCTCTTTGCTTTTCTCTTGTTTAGTTCTATTTAGAGATCTTGAAAATATTTATAATAATATTGTATCTATTTGGATTATAATTCTTGGCAAAATATCTGTTCTCAATTTTGTCTGAGACACAGCTAATAACTTGGGAAATTTCTGGAAATTTCTGAAGCCAAGAATATTCACCTATGACCTCTCAATGATTAAGCTGTTACTGCCCCAAATATGTCTTAAAGGGGTTGCCAAGAGGCCAGGAAATCCAGGGAACAGCAAACATTGAAATGAGCTAAAATGTAGACTGAGTCTTTTTTTGACATGACATTTCTGACTTCAATTTTTGACCCAAGTAAAATGGAGAATATTTTTACATGTTGATGATAATTGGGGGTGGGGAATGAGAATCAGAACCAAACTAGTCAGGTTTAGGGCTCAGGCTGCATAAGTAAGACGGAGAGCAGAGAAGCAGCAGAACACAAACCATGATGAGACTGGCAGCTGGGAGGACAGCGCGCTGCCTGTCAGGCATAAAACACCTGAGACTTAAAGCCATACAGCTCTCAATTGTCAGCAACGTCAATAATGAAATCTCCCTTAGAAAAGTTCTTTTTTTTTTTTTTATATATGGTATTGACTTTAGTTGGGCGGCTTTCATGGAGCTAAACTCAATTAGGACAAGTTAAGACCCAAGGAAAACAAGCCTGTTTCTGCTTTCTCCAAAGGGACAGAAGACTGTCCTCGATACTGAAATTTGCATGAGGAGGCTCAGAGGACAGAAATGACAGGACGTCATGAAAGGTAAAGGGATTTCTTTCTTCTTACAGAAAAAGATAAACTCCTGAGCTCTGATCTGTTTAGACTGGAGTCGACTCATTAAAGGTGTTTGGAAATGTTTCTCAGTTTGGCAAGATTTGGATCCCAGACCTTCCTCAAGCTGTGGATATGTCAACCATTACACTGAAGATCATTGCCAGCCATGCCCCCTCCACCAGGGAGGAGGTACTGATTTAGACTGCTGGGATGACCATCCCCAGATAAAGCATATAGTTGTACAAATCGATCTATGTCATAGGGAATGGAAGCCCAAGGAGGGCCAGAGACCCCCAGATACATCTGGTGGAGGTCATGAGGCTGAGAATCCCGTGATGCATTCCATACTGAGGTACCCCCTCCCCCAGGTTGCTCAATACTAAAAGGCTTAAGTGGTTCATGGTCATTGGCATCCGAAATGCTGAAACTCATGGGACGACTGTTTGTAGAAGTTACAGGTAAAGGGTTCTCTTCCTTCACTGAAATGATCTGGTTTGGTGCTTCCAGTGACAGACTTGGCTGAGTTTGTAGCTGTTGTTTCCTCCTTTTGATGCGTTGGTTCTTGAACCAAGTCTTTATCACTAACTCATCAAGATGAGTAGCTGAAGTAAGTGTCGCCGTGGTAACCCAATATGGGTACATGTTCTTTTCGAATGTACCTTTCAGTATTCTAAGCTGTTCTGGACTAAAGGTGGTGCGATACGGGCAAGTAGACCCTGGCTTTCCTGCCATAATATCTTTTAGAGGTAGAATGATCCCTTCAGCTGTATGTGTTTCTGAGCTCCTGAATTTTGTTTGTGACTAATTCCTCCTTTTATCATCAACTCCCTTGCTGTGGGACAACCTCCTCCAATTTTCCTACAGATTTAATTGTTCAAAGTTCTACATTTCAAGGAGGGGAAAAGAATCAGAGCATCTTCCTCAAGGCTCACTGCTCTCAGCCTTGCACGACCCCTGGGCCGCCCTGCTCTGACATCCTTCCAGACAATAAGAAGGGAGGGAAAAGGAACCAGATATGTGGTGAAACTCACAAAACACAGCCAGGACTCACCAATGAGCAAGAGGCCAAAGTTCTCTTCCCACCACAGAGTATGTGAGCTCCCCAGACTTGTGCGGCCAACAGCAGACAGCCCTCCTGAGTACGGTCCAGGCTTCCTTCTCTGGAGTCTGTTCATCCTGCTTCTGACAGAAGTTTATAAAGAGATCCTCACAGGCACTGAGAGAAGGAAAACAAAGGCCAAAAACCATGGCTCTGTTTGAAAGACTGAGTCCAAACTGAGATTAGAAGTAAAAGGCTATGATTGACAGCAAAGTGCCTTTAGGGATAAGTCAACATAAAGTTGGATGTAGAATTCAAGATCACATCGGTAAGTTTCACCTCCATTTTTGAAATTAAGAGTACGGGGAGACCAAGGCCACTGGGATCATTTTTGACCCAGAGAAAGAACAAGTTTGGGGAGAAATTGCATCAGAGATTAATGAACTTTATCTGTAACGATAGCTTTTTGCAAATAAACTTAAAATTTTATATTAGAATGATCATCTGTAGGTGGCTTTATTATATGATTGTCACTATCAAAAATTAAGAACTAAATTCATCCAGTTAGTGTTGCAAGCTTTGTACAGGTAGTCCACATTTTGCATAGTTCTAATACATGAGCAGACATTTGGTCTTGTCCAAAACATTTATGGAGACATTTGGTCCATGCCAAAATGTTCTTGATATGGGGTCCTGTCCAAAACATTTACAAAGACATTTGGTCCACACAGTTAATATAAGTCTTCTGCAAAATTCAAACTCTGACCCATCTACTTCACCTCATGTGCCAATACCAGTGAGGCTACCGAGTGAAGAAGGGTTATTGTTGGCAATATAGCTGAAACACAATTATTGGACCAATAAAACATGATAGTATTTTTTATGTATTAATTCTGTAAGCCAAAAGTAGAAATAAATGTTATGGGACCCAGGGACCTTTTTTTTTTTTTTTTTTTTTTTTTGCAAGAGAAAATAACCAAATTTAACACATACATATGTATGGGAACCCCACGTGTGTGAGAGAGTCAGAGACCCCCATATGCACAAGAGCTTCCCCAGAGACTTTTGTAAGTTGTGGACACTTTCGACAGGACCAAATTTCGAGGAACTTTTGGCATAGACCAAAGGTCTCCATGGATATTTTGGACAGGGCCAAATGTCCTACAAGGGTACCAATAGCATGAATTCCAGTTACGATTCTTTCGTTAAATGACAGCAGTCATACAACATGGTGCAAATTTCATTTGCCAAAGTACGTTAACTGTGAGAAATTGCATTATGTACAAACTTCACTGCTAGCTTTTCAGTCCCCTAATCACTCCATAAATAGCAGATGAACATTACGATCAGCAACCAATCACGTCACTTCTAGAGTCTATCAGTGACCAGTCACTGTACATCTGTTATTCAGTTCACACAGAGCCAAAGTGCGTACGAAAGTGTGTAGAAAAATGGATAATCAAAGGCGTAAAAACAAAAGTGCAGCAAAGAAACAAAAAGTAATAAAGCTGGAAGTAAATTTCCAAGCAAATGTAAATGGAGTTACAGAATAAGCAGCTGATCAGGAGAATGTGGACACCGCCCTGGTCCTGAGATTCTAAACGTGCAGCCAGAGGATTAGTGAAGGAGAAGCTAGCCGCATACATAAGAATGTGGTTGTGACACAAAACATGAAGATATGCCAAAGGAGGTAATGTGGACAAAACAAACATAATCACATTAAAGAACCCTGAGAGATATTTCTAAGCTATTCCAACAAAGAATAAAATGTTGGAAGCTGACTCAAACTTAGAAAGGAGGGTGACAGTTCTCCCAGACATAGAAAGATACGAAAAATTGCCAGCGCCATACAAACTCTTCTTGATAAGTTTTTTACAAAAAACAAAAAACACTTTCATTCTCAATGTTTCTAACATTTTAAATTACATGGTACTAAATATATATCAGTTTTACTATTGTTTTTATTTCCCTACACATTTATCTGACAGATGATTTGATGTTTTGACAAAAATTTTCAAGTTCACACAAGAATGGTAACTTTTCCCATTGATTATTAAGATCACTGCAAAGTGGCAGCTTGCATGGTCATATTTATGTGCAAAGAACATGAATTCCAGGGGTTGATATAAGAAATGTTCAAACCTGTAAAGAATTTTTGTAAGATTTTGATTTGAACCAAAACTTATGGCAGTTGCTGGGAAGCAAGCTGTCAAATGCTTCAGAGAGTAACAGTTTTGTAGTATCTTTTATGCATTTGAGATTAAGGAGAGAACATAAGGAAAATGGGAGAAAGCAAGGCAGGGAATGGATTACAGAATAATTAACAAGATTATGTGCTCTCCTGAGGGTGGTTATTTCAAAGGTATATTAACCTAGATGCACAAAAACAACGGACAGGTGTAATTATGCTAAATATTGCCAAGTTGTCCTCCATGAGGGTTGTGTCTTTTCACATTTTCATTAGCAATGTATGTGACTAAAAGGCGATTTATAGAAAGGTTTTATGTAAAAGTGATGTAAAAATTCTGGTCTTAGAGCTGTACTCTAGCAGCCTCCATGAGAAAGGACAGTGTTAAAAAAAGTAAAGCACTAGGAAGTCAGAGCTGAAGAGGCTGAATTATAAAATCAGGACATTTATTTAAATGGATAACGTGAAACAGAAGAATAAACAATGTTTCTTACTTCCTTTGTCATGTAACAGAACAAAAGAAAGACATACCCTCTCCTGAAAACTGTGGGGAAGTGAGAACCTATCAAGCCAAGTGAGGGGGAGTAGAAGGAATGAAGAGTATATTACCCATTGCTAACAATTCAAGGTATCTCCGTTCTCCAACACCATTTTTCCATTCAAATAAATTTTGCAACTACCAACTTTTTCTATTCTAGAAGTTTTCCAGATTTTTACCCTCAGTTAGAGAGCCCTGTCCACTCTTTCTGCTTCTCCCCAGACCCAAGGGTCCTGATTTTCCCTGACAGCAGCAGCGTCACTTCAAAACTTTGAAATTGGAACCAGGTAACCCAACTCCTAGGCCGGATTTCACCTGCCCAAATTCCTAACTCTGTTTTCTGGGCTCTTTGTGGGAACAGGTCAGGAAGGCAGGTTGTGTTCTTTTATTTATTTTTCCATTTTGGTTTAAATAAAAATGCTACATACTTATGAAAATTACATGTAAGTTATGATACGAACACAATCCACCTGGTAACTTAAGAACTAGAATATTACGATATCCTTGAAGCTACCTGTGTGTCCCTGCTTCGTGCCATCTCCTTCCTTTCCCGAAAGCCTGTTCTGAAGAGGATGTGTTTGCATTGGCTGAGAGTTCGGTGATTACTTGGGCCACTGTTACCTCCTTTGAGTCCTTATGGGTGAGACCTTGTCTTGTGTGGGCAAGACACAACCTCCACATCCCAGGGCTGAGGTAAGAATGTGCCCTCAGGACCACTTTCCTGTCCATTTCTGACTCATTATTACTGGCTCGCTGTTGGAAGTTCCACACATTCTTAGAAATCCAGCAATGCCTCAGAAAATATCTTCACTGTGATTAATGCAAGATTCCGTTGTCGTGTAGCAGGGGGGGCTCTTCACAGGACCTTGCAGTCCGCGTTGTGGTTTCAACATTCTTGCCTCTGGTCTTGTGATAGGATCCTCCCTTCCTTGCTATAGTCTAAGGAAGGATTACAACAGATCCTATTTCAAGCGCTACTACCCTTTACAGTTTGATTATCTATGATAGTTTCAAATAGTTGGTAGTGGTTACCTGAACTTCTATCTTGAAGTTGAGATTTTTTTTCTAAACTCTTCAGGAATGCATGTTCAGTTTCTACCGTGAGCAGGCTTGCAATGAGTGACAGCCTAGCAAGAATTTAGTCTTGACCACCTAAGGCCCAACTTCTGCATTTTTCAGATGAATATATATTGCTTGGTATTTAACTCTTCAGTGATTAGTCCTTGATTACCTACATCGACCTTCTGAACCTTAGTCATTATTAGTAAGGTCGTAGGAATTTTGAAAACAATTATTTTCTCTTCCTATCCCGTTTCTTATCGCATCCTTTCCTCATTCACTCCCAGCTATAGCTCATGCAGTCTTTACAACCAGCCTCCCCAAACTCAAGCTCTTTGAATCACCTTGATTTCCTAAATCCTAGCAGAAATTATGCAATAAAGAAACACTTCATGATCTGAACTTGTCCCTAATCTCAGGTCTTCTGATCATTCTTAATGGCTAATTCTGATTCCTAATTAATAATCACCATTTGATAAGTTGTGTAACAAATACTCTAAATTATAACAGTTTGGAAAAGCAATAAACATGTATTTTCTCACCCCGTTTCTATTAGTCAGAAATTTGGGGATGGTCAGTTGGTAGGTAGGGGTCTCCTATGAGGTTCCTGTCAGGATGTCAGCTGGGCTGCAGTCCTCTGAAGACTTGATGGAGGAGAGGATCCACTTCCAAGCTGGCTCACTCACAGGGCTGGCAGGTCGATGTTGAGTGCTGCGGGAAACCTCAGTGTCTTGGCACATGGTCCTTTCCACAGGACTGTGAGTGTTCTCACAATGTGGCAGCTGGCTTCTTCCACATTCAGTGGTCCAAAAGAGAGCAAGATGGAGGCCTCAGCATCTTCTGTGACCTACCTCAAAAGTCACACGCTGTCATTTCCACATTGTCACTGTTGGTATCACAGGTCCTCTCTATTCAGTGTGGGAGGAAATTACACACGCAGATGAACACTTGGTGACAAAAATCACTGGAGGTCTTTCTGTAGGCTCACTACTGTACCTGGCAAACACTTTCCTTTGAAAGGGGTGTAACACCAAAGGTCCCCAAAGCCTGAAGCTTGATAGTTTGTAAACTATTGCAATGTGCTGAGTAAAGAGCAAAAATAAGCTTTTACATTTCCGGGGCAGAAGAAAATGATTTCACATTTTTGCAAGAAATGTCATAACTTTGGGGCTCATCACCATATGTCTTTTTTGAGATTCCAAAGATGAAATTACATTTCATGGCTAAAGAGTGAGGAGCAGCAGAGTGGATAGAAACAATGCATGGGGTCATGGCAGAAAGTTGTTATTCAAAAGTTCCTAAGTATTCCTCTTGAGAGTCATTAGATTTAGTTATTTTCCACAGAATAATAAGCTCCATTCAATGAAAACTTTTTCTGGCCCTTCTACTTCTGACAGTAACTGTCATCATAAGATAATGGTAGACTACCTTTTGTTTTGTTTTGCTTTGCTTTCTGGAATGCGTGATATGACAGCACCCACAGAGTTTCTGGAATTTCTTCATAATCTTCTAAGGAGGTAGAAAGCCATATGTCTAATTATAAAACAATGTTAGCCTTGTCACTGCTGGGTTAGCAAGCCAGAAATCTGGTGAAGTTCAACAAAGCAGTGGTTTAAAAATATTTACATACAGTAAAACTTTGTTTAGTTGCCAAACCCCTGAAGAACCAGTGGGTTTTTCCACAAGGTGCAGCATCATCACCAGATAATATTTTTTAAGCCCTCTCCTCTTGAATAATCACATTCAAGAGATGTTTATGAGAGAATCTACCACCAGAATGTGCCAGACATATTTCCAGGTTTCTAGAAGACATCCACAAAGCTCCTATCCTGCCCTCCAGGACCTAGCAGATCTGTGCTCACTCTGGGGAAACTCTTAGGCCAGCAGTGGGTTTTCATGTTACCCCCTACCCTTTAGCCACTTGTGATAGGACATAAAATCCAGTGATACAGGAATTCAACTAGGAGGCCTCCTCCTTACTCTTCCTTTTCTACCTCCCTTCACCCCCTACTTTCCTGGGCAAAGCACACCTGGTTCTAGGAATACTCTTCCCTCCCAATCTTACATGTTCAGAGTCTCATTCTGTCTAAACCTTGCCCCAAATCCACTCAACATGTATTGTGAGCCTACTCAGGCATTACTTTCAGATTTTAGACCCTTCATCTTGCCAAAGTTGGAGTTTGATGATGTGATAACAACCGGAAACAAATCTCAGCCCCTGGTGACTCGCGCAGAACGGATGTGTCTGTCCTGGTGACAAAGAGGGACAACAGGACAACCTTCAGAGGGAAAGAGAGCAAGAGTGGCAGAAGCAATAGCTTTTTCAAATGGACTCTGAGCTGACATACATCCTACGAACTTTCTTCTTTTCCTGAGGAAGACAAAAGGAATCCTACCCATCCAAACTAAAGACTCACTCCAAGATAAATTTTAAAAACTGGCTCACTCCATTTTTCAATCCTATTTGTATGCATTCACATCCCTTCTCCTGCTCTTATTTATCCTTCAAATCACTCAGAATTCTTTGACAAGAACAGGACACAACGCAAAAGCACCTCGGTTCATGAAGTAGATTACTTAGTCTATACCATCTTGAGATATCTAAATTTCCTAAAGACATCTTTCACTTTTTTAATTGAGATATAATTGACATATTATATTAGTTTCAGGTGTACAACATTATGATTTGATATAGGATATATTGCGCCATCATCACCACAGTAAATCTAATGAACATCCATCACCTCACAAAGTTACCATTTTTTTTCTGGTGATGAGATCTTTTAAGTTCTAGTGTCTTAGCAACTTTCAAATACACAATACAGTGTTATTAATTGTAGTCACCATGCTGTACATCCCCAGGACTTATTTATTTTATAACTGGAAGTATGTATATTTTGACCTCCTTTACCCATTTCATCCACCCTCACTCCTGCCTCTGGCAACCGCTAATCTGTTCTCTGCACTTATGAGCTCAGTTTTAAGATTCTACACGTAAGGGAGATCATATGGTATTTGCTGAAGACATCTTTCTACATTATGGATTAACAATCCTAAAACCTTCCATTTAAAAGCAATTTTAAAGCACTTGTGGATTTCATAAATACAAAGATTTATACAAAGTTTTTAGTATTCCTCCCTCCTTTGTCCCTCTTCCCTAACAAGGGACACATGCTTCCTATACCATCCTTCCACCTGTCAGTCCCTAGGATCAAAAATGACAACAGTTGTGCCACCCCCCAAAGGTCCAAAGCAAGGTTCCCCTGTGAAGCTCTTCAGTTTTTAAATGGGACTAAGTTATCAAAACCTAACGTTTTAAAGGGCGGGGAAAGAAAGTCTCTGGACAAATATGGCAATTATCAAAACATGGAGGGTAAAGTACTACATTCCAATGGAAAAGAATGATTAAAAATGTGCTTACCACTGTAACAATTGTCCTGTGAGTGTGCCAGATGTTTTCTGTTTGTCCCTTCAGATCTACTCGTCACTCCCCCGAAGCTCCTCATCCCCCACTTCCCCTGCTTTGGGTCACAGGAGGCTGCTCTCCTTGGACCACTCCATCCACAGGGCTTTCCTGCCCTCTGGCTTCTGGCTGTGTCCTGTCAATGGAGAGGTACTGACAGAAGGAGAGAAAGGTCAGGACACATATTCTCTTCTCTTCTCTTCTCTTCTCTCTCTTCTCTCCCTCTATCCCTCCCTCCTTCCATCCCTGCTATGCATTATCAGAGATCTTCCACCAAAGATCATGGCTCCTAAAGGAAGTCCCCTCCCCTCTTCTACTGCCACATCCTCACTGGGTTCCAGTCCTTCTTGCTGATCCCATCATGCTTCGCCATCCCTTGTGGAATTTCTGCACCTGCTGACACTTTTATAAATTACCGGTTCATGAGACACTGATCGATGACCCTTTTAGAGGGTGCTATCTGTTTCCTGCAGTGACCATGACCAGTACTGCACTTGACTGACGTTTTTAGCCTTTGTAGCAATGCATCAAGCACTTCACTCTTTCCCTGATGAAAAGTAAATTATAAAAGAAAAAGACAGCTAACCACAGGGTACACAACTTTACATAACAAACAAAATAACTTAGGCATTGTTGCAAAGAAAATTAAAGAAAGATGTTTTATTGTGTACATTATTTAATTGAGGCAATAGGAAAGGAATGTTAGAAAAGCAAGAATGCTTGTCAAGTTCAGGGTCCATGATAACCACAGCTTGCTGCATGTTGTGGCCATATGCGTAATTCACAATGGATATGAACACACGTATGTGACAATTCTTCTACTTTTAATGAAACATAAGAAACTGGCAAGCCTTGGAAATTAGAAACATATGTTTTCAATTATTTTATTAGGACTTATTTAAAAAGAAAGTTTTCTATAATCAAATGTATGGTACATTATTTTGTTAATGTCTGAAATAATAGCTTATGCATAAAACCGGTTAGAAATTTAATAGTTGAATTTTTACAAAAGAGTTGATTCTTTCTCTCCACTGAATAAGTTTAAATTAAATTTTCAAAACAAACGGCTAATTTCCTGGATGTAAGGAAGAGTATGGGTTTCTCAGAATTGAAAAGCAATTGTTATTCTCTTTTGTATAGAAAAACGAACAAACCCATTGAGTGAATCAATTTAATCTTTGATTATTTACACATCATCTTAATCATTGATTCATGCTTGTCCTCTATGTTTTTTTATTTTATTTTAAACATAAAATGAATACCTATGTACCCACTACCCTAACCAAGAACCAGAATATTACTGACCGGTCACGAATCTCGTGTGCCTCCTTCCATCCACTGAACACAACCCCGACCCAGAACCCCCACCCACCACCATCTCAGACCATCGTCATTTGCTTTCCCTCAGCCCCTGCTCATGCCTGACCAACTCACCTGGGCTACCTGGTTTCCTGTCAGGGCTGATCAGGGCAGGGTGTCCCCTTGACCATCAATCATGCAGCCAGACCAGCCACCTATACACCACGGTTTCTAGCTCCCCCTCCCCTTTATGGACTCAGATGAAAGGCCACTCTGCACAGCATGAGTTTGGGTGTCTTGAACAGCCACCTAAGAGGCTAGGTGACGCAACATGAAAGTACAGGGAATCTAATTATCCATGAGCAAACCTTGACCAATGGGAGACAGGAGAGGGGAGACACCGGAAGACAAATTCCTCTTCACCCTCCCTCTTTACAAGTTTCCACAGAAGCCCCACTCAGTGGGACACAACGGCCTGATAGCCCACTGTGTGTCTCTTCATGGCTTGTCTTGAAGTGGTAGCTGACAAGGTTGTGCTTCACTTGGTGTAGTAGTCTGCTCGGGCTGCTGTGACAAAGCACCACACACTGGGGGACTTAAATAGGACTGTATTTTCTCACAGTTCTCAAGACCAAGGTGTCAACTGGGTTGGTGTTTTCTGAGGCCTGTTTCCTTGGTTTGTAGATGGCCGTCTTCTCCCTGTGCCTTCACACACATCTCTGGACAAATGTCCTCTTATAAGGACACTGGTCATACTGAATTAGGGCTCATCTTAAAGACCTCATACCTCTTAAAGACCTTACCTCCAAATATGGTTACATTCCGAGGTACTGGGGGTTAGGACTTCCACATATGAATTTGGGGGGGGGGCACAATTCAGCCCATAACGCTTTGTTTTGCTTCACATCTTCTTTTGCCCCACTTCCCTTTTTTCTCTCTAGTTGCCCTGGGTTTTTATCTTCCAAATAAAGCATTAATACTTTTATCCTTGGCTCCAGCAGGAATCGGGCTAACACAACAATCCATTACATGTACATCCACCAGTGGGTTCCTTCCTTTCCCACACTCTTGCCAACACACCAAATATAACCAACATCCTGAACTTGGTGTTTACCATTCCAGTTTTGTTTTGTTTTTTTCACTTTTCACTTACATGTTGTATCAATAATATTTTCTTCAGTTCTTCCGGTTTTAGAATGTTATAATCAAATATATGGTGATGGAAGGAGAACTGACTCTGGGTGGTGAACACACAATGAGATTTATAGATGATGTAATACAGAATTGTACACCTGAAATCTATGTAAATTTACTAACAATTGTCACCCCAATAAATTTAATAATAAAAAAAAGAATGTTATAGAGTGTTATACTTTATGTGGAATTTTGTTTCCACTCAACAATATGTTAATCAAATTCAACTCTTGAATGTGAATGGCTAGAGTTCATTCATTTTCACTTGCGGCACATATTCCATTGTAAGAATAAATCATAATGTAAACATTATTTAATTGATGGATATTAGGTTGTGTTGTACAAACAAAGGCAGATGGCTAAGCAGTACAAATAGGCCTCCTAGAGACCATTGGTTGGGGAGACTCAGGAAAAAAAAAAAAAAAAAGCCGAGGGTGTGCCGGTCCCCTGTTGTCCATTTCATCTGGCGGTAGACAGGTCTACCTGAGCCCAATCTCAGACTACTGGAGAGAAGCCTTGTGGGACTTTTACACTGCATGATTAAGGAAGCACCAGACCCTCCCCTGGAATGAACAGCAGATGTGTTTATAGCTGAATGACACTGCCTAGTATGAATGAATATTCAATGCTAATTTAACCTCACACCAGCAATACATATGAGGTCCTACTGATCCTCCTCGTACTTCCTCCTAGTATTTTCTAATTATTTCATGCCAGTCAATTAGGTATGGAAGAGAATCTCCCTATGATTTTGATTTAGATTTCCATGATGACTAATGAGTATCTTTTCATATGCATATTGGCCACTTGCTTTCCTTTTTGTGAAATGCTTTTTGCTCATTTTTGTATTGATTTGTCTTTCTCTAGCCAATTTGTAAGAATTATTTACTCTTCTTGATTTATTCATAATAAATGTTATTTATTAATTTAGAATTATTAATTATTCTTGATGCTAATCCTGAGGATTTATCTACTCTCAATTTGTAGCCTTATTTTCTTTGGTGTCTTTTGATGAACAGAAGTTCTTAACTTTAATGTAATTGAATTTATCAATCTTTTCTTTTAGAGAAAAGATGGGCCCTTTTGTTGTCTTGTGCGAGAAATTCTTCCCTATCCCAATGTCATAAAAATATATAAACTTCAAAATGGTGCACAGACCGAAGAATAAATCATAATGAAAATTAAAAATTAGTTGGATTGAATGATAATAAAAATACTACATTATCAAACCTTGTGAAATATAGCAAAAGTAATGTATTGAGGGAAATTTACACTCTTAAGTGTTAATATTAGAGAAGTTATCTATTACTGAGCTAAGTATCCGACTTAAGAAACATGGCAGAGACCATTAGTCCTCACCAATATTCCTTTCCCAACCTCTGTTGCAGTGAAGGTAGCTATGATTGTCATTTCTAGGCCAAGCTGTTTATGCACTTTCACTTTTCCATGTCCCACACAGCATTCTACCAGATGGATAATGCCAGGGTAAGCTTGAAGCCCCAAACTGGAGAAACCATAAGATAGGAGTGGCCTGAGCCCCTGAGTCACGAGTTGGAGAAGGTTCATCATGGGGCGTTGCCCAACCTGGAACATCCACAGTAGACTTTGCATGAAGAAAATGTAAACTTTTAGTGTGTTACATCACTAAGATATTGGAGTTGTTATAGCGTGAGCCTAATACAGGAAGTCAAAAAAAAAAACAGAATAAATACAAAGGAAATGGAAGGAAGGATAAAATAAAGGAGCAGAAAGCAATGAAATGGGAAACAAAGAAGCAGCAGCAAGGCTCAACAAAGGGACAGCTGTTCCTTCCTGACCTTTAGAAAAGCCATCAGATAACCTCCCAGCTCTGGTCTTAGTCTCCTTTCTAAATGTGTTTTCATCTCCCCACGCTGTCCTACAGAGGAACGCACTGAGAGCCTACGTATATAAAGCTGTATGGGCTATCACATTATATATATAAAATTATAGTTGGCATTCATTAATGTTTAGCTTCTGATGTACAATGCCATGATCAGGTATCCACAGTATCCCTGAGGTGGTCTCCCAAATAGGACGCATGTCCATCGGATACCCAACAAAATCTTTACAACATTATAGAATACCTTCCCCAAATTAATTTTCAAAAGAAAAACCCTGAGGCCATCTTGTGGTTACCAGCTGCTTCCAAATCCCTTCACCTTTCCCCTTATCCCCAACCCCCTCCCACACACCCATCTAACCACTCTCGGTTTTTTCTCTGCGTCCCCAAAACTGACTCTGATTAGTTCATTCACATAGTCTTTTCTTTAGATTCCATATATAAGTGAGATCATATGGTACTTGTCTTTCTCTTTCTGACTTATTTCACTTAACATAATGTTCTCTAGATCCATCCATGTTGCTGCAAATGATAAGATTTCTTTCTTCTTTATGGCTGCGTAATACTCCATTGTATAAATGTACCACAGCTTCTTAATCCAGTCATCTACCGATGGGCATTTTGGTTGTTTCCATATCTTGGCTATTGTGTAAATGAACGTCTAAGTATTACCTTGTTTTGTACACCTGAAACTAATAAATAAATTAATTAATAAAAAAAAAAAATAAAAAATAATATATGTGACATAAAATATACAATTTTAATAGACATAATATGTTAGGATATGTGCTTATATAAGTAGATGTATACATACCATATAAAATATATAGAAAATGTGAACATGCATATACATTGTAATATACTATGTGTACTATAGAAAATATAAAATACATGTTAAAAAAAAAAAAAAAAAAAAAAGCTGTATGGGCTAGACTATTTGCTGCTTATTCCTCCAATTGCCAAATAAATGTGCTGGGTTTTCTCCCATCACAAGAACCAAAGGATGGGAGATGGACTACACACAGAGAATAAATCTGGGGAACAGGGGCGACTGTGGTTTGAGCTGCATCAGGAAAACACAAAGGCAAAAGAGCAGAGCAAGAGGCCAAAAGTCAGAGAGTAAAGGTCAAAAAGGGAAAGAGGAAGAAAAGTGCACGGAGCAGGGATGCAGGGCTTTCTGGGGCACTCAGGACACGTGCTCCCCATGCAAGAAGAAAAGACAAAATCAGAATATTGTCATTGGTATGCACCACATTTTCATTGCCAAGAATAGAATTTAATCCCATTTCCCATGTCAGTATAGTTGACACTTTAAGTTAATTCTACAAGCATGCTTTTGATAAAAGCACCCAGATGTATTCATCAGCGAAAAGCAACCATAAAGAAGCCCAGTGATTGTCATCATTAACTGCAATTTGCAAAGGAGTTTCTTTATTTAAACATCTGATATTTCTTCCTTTTAATCTTTTGTTTCTTTGTTGAACTGCATCATAGGTGAACGTCTCCTGCTATTTGTCATCTATTTGGAGTGCAGGATGCCTGGGGGAGCAGAATTCCTGCTTGTTTTCATACATCAACCAAGTAGAATCCCACAGGACAATGACCAAAGGACAACATTATTTTAAAACTAGACTCTCATGTCGCAAGCAGTATCAGGAGCATTGTTTGTTGTCTCTAAAATGCAGCAACAATATTCTCAGTGGTTCCATCACGCAACCCCTTGGGATGAAGGTTCTTAGCAATATTTCACTATCTAGCCAACCACCTTAATATGTACACACTTGGTTTTCTCGGGTCCAAATTGCTCTCTTTCAACCAGACATCATACAACTGGAATGGTCCTCCAGCTTGCCCGAATTTATAGAAACATTCTTTTGCCCTACTCCCCACTATTAATTTTTCTATGCCTAATTGAAACTGCCTGTATAAGTCTTAAATGAGTCCTCTGTAGACTTCTGAAAGGGCTTATATTCTCAGCAGTTACTGTAATCCTGTAACCAGAGAAGCTGTTGTTGATGGCCAAGGTTTATTCTTCCTATAAATATGATTGACTTTTGACACCTGGTAAAAAAATTTTCTCTAGAATGAGAGCCAATGTAATGAAATTGTAGCAGTCTGAAAAAAGAAAAAAGAACCTTAATATAAAATCATTTTTTTCCACAGAAAACTCTAATATTTTTTCTAATTTTTTTCTGACTGCACAGTCATTGATTTTACCCTCTAGTTACTTCAGTAATATTTGCTCTACCTGCCATGTGAGTTATACAGAAAGGTTTTAGAAAGGCTCTTAATCCAAGCTGAAGAGCCAGACATCTAACAGGATGAGTCAATGCTTTAGAAACACAGGAGAGATCAATTAATTTTGTGCAGAGTGTGGTCAAGGAGAGAGAGCCTCACAGGGATGACCTTGGCAGTCACCTCGGTGACAGGACCTAGAAGGAGGAGTTCATCCTCGGGATTTAAAAATCCAGAACTAAGTGCTAAGGAAGGGATTAAGGAAGAGCATTAGCTAAAAATAACTAGTTGTTAGTTAAAACTAACACACAAACCAGCTCTTGCACCCTGGTATCTGTATTTCAGGCTGTCTAAAGCGTATAATTCAATGAACATCATTGAATAGAATACATTCTAAGGAGGCTTTAGTGGCCTTCCTTCATTAGGGAGAAATCTGAAAATGTGACACTTCCAAGTAAAAGTCCTCTAAACAAAATTAGCTTAAATGTTCTTCCACTCATTTAAATGCCCTAAGAGCAAAAAGAGAAATAAATCTTGAAAAGTCTTGGTTTAATTCTTTTCTTCTCCAAAAATCAAGGCCTAGTTTTTTTGTTGGTTTGCTTGCTTTGTTTTGTTTTAATTGCTAATCTGATCTGACCGCCTAAGGCCAGTCATTGTCTAACTGCCATGAGCACAAATAATATAAATTGCCAAGCATCCAATCCACCCTGTTTGTCCTCCCTTTTTCCTAGGAATTAAACAGATTATTTCCTAGGAAAGAAACAGATGAGTAAAATCAAATTTGAGGGTTATTAGGTGTTCAGGGAAGTGGGGGTGAGCGATCCAGGGAGGGAGACAATTAGTACAAAATGCAACTATGATACAGGGCACAGAACAGAATTGAGTTTTACTAGGAGAAAGGCAGAGAAAAATATGATCTCTGTCCTCAAGGCATCTGCAATCTACTAGGTTGAATTATACAGGCTGCTGATTATGTAGGCTTTTAGTTTAGTATGGCTGAATATCCACATATTCAAATAGTCCCACCTAACAGAGGAAGGAGACAAACACAAGAGCTGAAGCTGGAAAAGGGCTGGGAATTCACCTTAGAAAGTAGAGCTCTAGTTCCACTCTATTCCCATGGCACAGATACATAAACCACGACTCATGGGAAATCATAACCAGACTCTGCTCACAAAGTCTTTCCAGAAACAACATTCACGACTAGTGTCTGCATTAGCTAACATTTGTTGGTCTCAGTCTGGCTGATACACTGCACATGCCCAAATAGTTGAAAGTCAGGCACAACTCAATAAACCAAATGAAAGCCAAACCTACCAACCATTTTCCAGCTCCCTTTGTCCCTCTCATAGTTTCTCTCCCTATTTTTCCCTGGACCTACCCAATCATTAGTTGGGGGAGACATCCAAGGACAGTTGTTTTCAGCTTCTGCAAAGGCAACAAAATCGGTTAGTGTTATATTTACGGAAGAGTTCTTTTTCCTGAGGATTTCCAAAATAGGTACCAAGCTACATGATTCTTTTTTTTTCTAACCACGTGAAACACAGAAGTAAGTTTAGGGGTAACACTTCAAGCCGGGGGTGGGACACAAAAGTCATTCAGCCACCTACGAGACGGGGGAAATGCTCAGATGTTTCCATACATCATTTTGTTGAAGAACGTTGGGGGGAGGAATTAAAGAGAGAAGATATGCTGATGATAAGTCAAGTCAATGTTAAAATAATACTCTATTATTCTGAGTGTGTCCAATCATAGACTTTCATCATTTCCTGAGTTCTGACTCAGCCAAAACCTCTGGGTAGCTCAGATTTGTACCACTAAAAACCAAATTTCCAGGCCACAGACTACAGAGCAGTCTTCTGATAGTGTGACAATGGCATTATTTTGCTGGTTACAGACAAAAGAATGAGCAATTCCCTGCTGACTGGTTCTGAGGGCCTTATTTACTAGAGGTTAAGATGCCCTAAACAGTACTACTAGAATATTAAGTTCTGTGAGCTAGACTACACTCAGGGCCTTGCAAACATTATCTCCTTTAATCCCCATAAGCACATGAAGTAGAGTCTATTATTATCCCCATTGTGTAGATAACTGGGGAACAGAGAGATAAGTAACTTGCTTCAAGTTGCAGAGCTTGTAAGTGGTAAAGTGGGACAGCTGGATTATCTGACTTCAAAAGCTGAGCTCCCAACTGCTTGTAACTACTTGAAGCCAATTTCCAAAAATCAAAGACTTCTAAATTATCGTGTTTCCCTGAAAATAAGCCCTACCCCGAAAATAAGCCCCAGTTAAGATCGTCAGCCAGATGGACGCATTTAGTATGTTATGACGATGTTCCAGAAGATGACATGACTGTATTTGAATAAATGTAGGTTGTTGTAGATGAAAAAATGAGACATCCCCTGAAAATATGCCCAAATGCGTCTTTTAGAGCAAAAATTAATATAAGACCTGATCTTATTTTGGGGGAAATATGGTAGTACTAATTCCTGAAATCTATCCACTCTGATCCCAGCACAGCCTCAGCTGGAATGACAGAGAAGTGACTAGGAAAACAGAACACAACACCCTCAAAATTAAAAGGACAGCTTCTTAGTCGATAGACAATATTACTTTATATTAAACTTCATTTTTAAAGCTCTTTCATGTCTAAAATATATCAAAATGTTCAGACCATAAATCAGACCAAGATGTCCAAATGGTGAAAGACTATCTTAAAATCCAGTCTTTGTCACCCTAAAAATAAAGGTACATAATAAATCCCTTAAATGATTTTTTCCCTTTTTCTCTCCTTTTAGTCATTCCTTCACAAACGTTTGAGTGCTTACAATGCTCCAAACCAGGGGAGAAAAAATGATGAGAATATCCGTATTCCTAGCTGGCTGGATTTCAGGAGGGCAGTACCCCTTCTTCTTAAAGTAGCTCTGAGGTTTCTATCTTCATTTTCCCCTACAGATTCAGTTTCACAACTTTTCAGAGAAACCAGCCAGCTCAGTAAAGGAGAGTGTGTGTGATATTCGGCTGTAAGCCTGACATGAATACTCAAGCTGTGAACTGTCTTCCTCGGAGCAGTAGCGGTGACTCCAGAGAAGTCGGTGGGGTTCCAGGAGACGATGTAGGATGAAAACCCACCTTCTTCAGTTGTAGCCTATGAACAGTTGATTGACTCAAAAGATGAGTTTCAAAACATAGCCATACATTTTCTGATTATGCCTAGGGATGATCAGGTTACAACCAGGATCTAGTTCCTAAAAACCCAAGACCACGTGCATTTCTACCTAAGGAGAGCAGAGTAGGTGCCCCAAAGATTCTGAAAGACTATGTGACAGCTTCCTGGCTAAGTGACATTATTTTGTTGATTGTGGACAAGATCTCTCTCCTCTTTCCAGATCCGTAAGCCATAGGACATTATTACAGAAAGGCTTTCGTAGTAAGAAAAAAATTCTCTTACACACACACACACACACACACACACAAACACATATGGTTTGGGGCAAATCTCACATCCCTAAAACTAGAGAAAAACATAGCCCTCTAGCAAATCTGAATTTGATGTAATAATCTCTTTTTCCTTTACTTACTCGTATGTTAAACCTTACGTTTCTCATACATTTGTCAAACCAGCACACTCACACTTCCAGCAATAATTCTGTCCAAAAATAAACAAAACCCCAAGGCATAACTTAGCAGCTGAGAAATATCCAGAAAATTATAAGGTGAATTTTATAGTAAGATCAGTATATTTTCTAATCCAATATCATACAGGTTATAAAACCTATGTTTAAGTCCCACTAGGTATCACCAAACATGTACTATGGTCTTACTAGGCTTCACCATGCAATGCCTCTCACATAGTTGAAGAAACATCAGAAATGTCAGCTTCTGTGTACACTTTAAGCCAGTTTTTAACCAACAGATTTTTAAATACTCACCTTCCACGTGATTCGCATGAATGTATAAAAAAATTACACAAGCAGAGTTAACTCCAAACATGAATAAAATCAAGCATCATTGGCCAAGCCCAAACGTGGCCGTACCAGAAATAGTTTATTCCTCTTCAAGGCGTCCACCTCCCACATAATCTCCAAGGAAATAGCTGGCGATAGTCTCATCCCAAAGGAAATGATACAGTGATTCCATTCACTAGGGTGGGAGCAGAAAGGGAACCACTTGTCTGTAAAAACTAATCACACATATGCTAAGTGAAAACATCTCAATTCGGCCTCTAGGACCATCGCATTCATGCCATGGTGGCAAAAAAAAAAGCAACACGATGGTTATTCTTTTTTGTGTGTTTGTTTGTTGTGTTTTGTTTGTTTGTTTATGATTGTTATTCTTTGCTCGTAATATTCAAATGTCAAAGAGATTTACTTACTGGAGCTTTTTAGAGGATCAAAATTTATGTGTAAATATGTCTTAGGATTCTCTGAAAGCTAACAAACTGAAATTTGGGGATATTCGTGGTCTTTGGACCAGAGGAGGCAACAACTTCTTGACTTTCACGGGGGGAACAGTAACAAAAACAACGCCCACAGTTCATTCTGCAACTTCCGGTTTGGTATGGAAAGAACTAAGCAGAAAGAAACAGATTAAAAATGGACAAATACTTAACAAGAAGACTGAAACCCTACTTAAGGACGGTAACAGGATTTTTCAAAAATCATTTGTTCTCCAAGGGATGGTACTGCTCCCTAGAGGCAGTTTGGGAAATGTGAGGGCTTTTAAAGTGCCCGTGACTGGGAGGGCCACGAGTTGCTAACAGATGGAGCTCAGATGCTGCCTAAGCCATATGGGTTAGACCCTTGACCCCCATTAGAAAGAGGTCCCCCATTAGCACAATTGCCCCACTGAATGCTTCTGTAGGTGGAAACCCAGTTTGGAATTACAGGAGGCTCTAGACCTTATTTTATCTATAACCACACAGGGGATTCTTGGTCCAGTTTGAAAATGTGTTGGATTTTACAGGAACGCTATTATTCTGTATGTTGAGGGAAGCCTAAACAGCAGTGAGTATGCACAAAGACACCAGAGCTAGTCTGCTTCAGATTGAATCCCAGCTCTGTTGTTATCAGCTGCGTACCCTTGGGTAACTCCTGACATGTAAAACGGGAATGACAGTGGCACCCATCTCATGAAGCTGTTAAATATTTATGAGGTTGGTGCAAAAGTAATTGCGGGTTTCGCAGTTTGTTTTTGTTTTTGTTTTTTAACCTTTTAAACTGCAATTACTTCTGCGCCAACCTAATAGAATGACGCCCAGCACCCAGCAAACACTCTATGTGTGTTGCTATCACAGACTTCTGTTTTGTCTAGAGCTTTATCAAGAATTTGCCACATTTTAGAAAATCACATTGTTGATGTCAATCTGTCCCTGGTATTGAGATGCCAATATAGCAGGCCTCTACTGGTCTGCATTTGTAGCTGCCACATCCATGGTGATTTTATACATAGATATAAGAATGAGCCTTGTGTCATTATTTCACCATATCTTGTAACATAATCATGCTAGAGCATTTACATATTGAAATAATTATTTCATTATAAACTATTTATATATTTATATCTGTTTATATTTCCATTAGGATATTAAATTGACATATGTGTACATAGGGCAGTTATAATCCCTATTAATTTCATTTTGGAATAGTAAATGGGGGCGACACTTTTGTGTGCAAAGGTAGGTTTTACCATCCTTGATTTTCATTTAATGACTGTAGTGGTACTATAAAACATTTATTATAAAAAGGGGTGAGTGTTGAATTGGGTCTGGTAGTATTTTTTTAAATCACTGTTTTAAAGTATCATGTCAAAAAGTGTGATTCTGCATCTTCATATGTGAACACATGTCCACCATTAAACCTGGCTTACTATTGAGGCAAGCACTTTCTATTAGTTTCTAAGAAATCAGTATTAAACTATTATTTATATATCTCAGCAGTAGAGAAACACATAAATTTTTTTAAGAAGCAATCTATTTCTCAAACACTATTCAGGAGAAAACCCCAAATAAAAATAAACATAAAGCTGTGGAGGCTGACTGAAGGTAGAGAACCCAGAAACTTTTCTGGCCTTCTCATAAGGCTTCAGGGAACAGTCTGAAAAAAACACCCATCTGTTACAGTCATTTAAGTTGGGCACTGCCTATAGTTAAGACTGACTTCTGAAAATTCATTTTCAGGATGGTCATTTGATCACAAGTGGCATTTTCTCCACAGAAAAGGAGTTAATCTCCAGTTAAAACCCCAAAAGCTATTTTACTCATTACTCAGCCAAACTACAGCGCTTAGACACCTCCCCTAAATCCAGGGAGTGAGAGGAAGTGCTGCCGCCCCATTTTCTGGGCATAAAGCCAGCTCAAGCTAATAGTAAAATGGGCAGGGGCTGGCTCCTTTTCCACAGCTCCCTCCTAGTCACCAGGGCCCTATTACCAGACCTCCTGGCCCCCACACTTGGCCCTTACGTTGTGTTAAGCACCTGATGAATCACAATCACACATGCCAGCCTCTCCTGCTCTTGGTTTACCAAACTCCTTTCCAGCCCCCATGACACATTCATTCTCACTGCAGTTCCCTTAGAGGTAGACAACATGCTGCCTGACTGAATTTAATCACACAAATACCTGTTCCCTTAACCCCACCAGAAGCACTTTAAACGGAAGATGTTTACTAACTCTAGGAATCTCCGATGCGCTGAATTTCAGTAAGTTCAGCAAAGTAAACAATTCCAGTGGTATGAGGTGTGGTAGTGTGGCGGGGGAGATTTTTGAGTAGGGGATACCAGCTCTGCCTAGGGAGATACCTCAGAATAATTCTCCAAATGTAATGTTCTCTACACATGTTTCCTGGACACTCCCATTTCTAATCCATAAAATCCCAAAATGCGTGGAAGGGTTTATTTTGTTTTTTAACAATAGCACCCGTGGTGGCACCATCTGTGGTGGTGGCTGGTAAATCTGAAAACACCTTGAACACTTTTTTTCATTAGCTTCGCGTATGACGCAAAACAGAAATATTTCAATTACATGTGACTAAGAGTAAGAAAAATATACAACTATATTTAAAACACTTTAAATTAATGAGATAGTACTTTTCCATTCTAACAAAATATCATACATTCAGTTTAAACAAGAGTTAATATATCCAGACACACTTTTCCAAAATACCTGATGCTAGTTGAAAAGTTGTGACCGTGAGACTTCCCAAGATATTTCTCATTAGCAAAACGTATACAATTTTGAAGACCTGTCCGCTCTTTTCTGGAAGATAGACATTGAATAGGCCAATGTGCAAACTCATGTATCTCTCATCAACCTAAGACTTGTTGCTCCACTTTTCTGAATAATACTTTGGCTGCCAGCAAATCTTACAGCTTCTTCTCCTTTGAAGACAATAATATATAACAAAAACAACACCCCTCAGAACCATCAAATTCTCTGTGTGTAATAAGCCCTATCTCAGTGTGTTCCTGTCTTTCTGTATTAATTGACCTACATTGAGACTGTTATGAAAAGGGAATCAACCAAGTGTAACATGCCTACACTTACACATGTGTTCTGAAAGAGAGGCAGACACTTCCACATGTTCTTTCAAAGTCAAAGCTGCTACACTTACAAATGTGGGGTGTGGCTTGAAAAATCAAAACCAAAATGCTTCTCCACTGCCTTTTACAGGTGAAGAAGTTGGACCGCAAACCAATACGTCTGTGTGACAATGGCCACCAATTTTATCTTGCCCCCAGAATGAACAATACCCCAGTTCCTCCTCAACTCCTGGCAGAGGCTCAGGTTTGTAGAGTGTGACTCTGCGTCCCCACTCTAAGGAAACAAGAAAAAAGAGACCCTACCCATTTCTTTCCTTCGGCCTCCACAAGCCATCACCTAAGGCTCTCTAGATTTGTTCCCACCCAATTAATTCAAAATTCTGAGAAGGGTGGCATACAATTCTCCCCGCAAAAAAAAAAATTTTTTAAAGAATTTGCATATGGTCTCTACATAATACTGTGGATGAAAATGACAACAGGTAGTCCACTGAAGAAGCAAGGCACTTGGGAGCCGGAGACAGTGAGGGGGTCTCCAGGAGGGCAGGGCTCAGTGAGTCAACAATTTCAGGCGAGTAAACCAGCTGACCAGCAGGGACGGTTCTGTGGAAGACGACTTGGCCCCCGAGGATACGGCTTTCTTTTTGGTCCCTTCCTCCTGGAATGGAATGGTGGCGCTGCTGTGGAGATCTGAACGGATGTAGCACCTGCTCCCTCGGATGTAGTCTGCGCCTCGGACCAGCTGCCTCTCCGTTGTGGGCCTTGAGAAGCGGTATGGGGAAGAGGAGCTTTCCTCGATGATCGGAGGGATCCGTTCATTGCTGAAATACCGGCAAAGAGCATCCTCACCTGTTTTCAGACAAAGCCCGTAAGTCCATTAAAATAACCATCCGCCGCGTGGCGCTGTTCAGCGAGCAGGCTTCTGATGTCCCCTGAAAGTGGGCGCCCTACCCTACCCTCCTCCCGGGGATGGGCTACAAGCTTCACTGATGGCCAAGCCCTCCCCACTAGGTGTTCAGAAAGCAGAAATGGAAGAAGGCCATCATACTTCAGGCTGCTTTTGCACCTGAGAAGTGACACAGGGCCGAGCAGATCAGAGGGCCTGCCCTTCGTTTACCACAGTGAGAATTCTTATAATTTCACTTGAAATCAAAACACAGAAAGAAAGCTATATAATTCTATTATTCCTTCCCCATCTATCCTTTCTCAGTGCCTGCCACGTTGTAGCACATGCTTCTAGAGCAGTGGTTCTTACCCTGGAGCGTCCCTAAGGACCATTTAGAAAGGTGGGGGTGCCTTCAGTTGTCACCCTGAATGAAGGGCAGGCACTATTCACCTTTAATGGATGGGGTCCAAGTCCAAAGATTTTAATGCTCTGCAATGCTTGGGACATTTCGGAACAAGGAAGCATGAGCCTACCCTAGATGCCAATAGACCCCCTGGGATGGGGGTGGGGGGTGTTTACAATACTGAATAGAAACCCACAATGCATAGCATTCTTTTGACCCAGAAATCCCACTCCTAAAAATGTACAAACATCTATGTACAAGGGTGCTTACTAAAGCATTATTTACAATTGGGGGAAAAAAAACAGAAATAACTGAAATGTCCAACAACAGCAGACTGAAGAAATAGGGGCTATACCCATAAGATGGATCACTAATGGAGCTATTTAAGAAAATGTTCTAGATAATATTCACCTTACATAGTATTACTGAACATCTATTTCTTCCATTCTGCACATTTTTTCTAAGTGTATGATATGTATGTATAGGAACAACAGGAAAATACACAAAACATTCAGAGTGATTATTTCTACATTGGGGATGCAGATTACAGCTGAGTTTTATTTTCTCATACCTTCTGCATGTTTTTCAATGTACTGGTTTGGTTTTGTAATCAAAGA
The DNA here is from genome assembly GCF_964194185.1 of Rhinolophus hipposideros. Lineage (NCBI taxonomy): Eukaryota > Metazoa > Chordata > Mammalia > Chiroptera > Rhinolophidae > Rhinolophus > Rhinolophus hipposideros. The sequence continues at coordinate 11,577,940 of NC_138049.1, read as the reverse complement.
GAAAAAGCTACTTTCAGAAAAGGCCCATTGTCAAAAAGCCACATATTTATATGAAATGTCCAGAATAAGCAAATCCGTAGAGACAGAAAGTAGATTAGTGGTTGCCAAGTGCTGAGATAGGAAGGAATGTGGAGTGACTGCTTACGGGTCTGAGATTTCTGTTTGAGAATGATAAAATGCTCTAGAATTAGATAGTGGTGATGGACACACAACTCTATGACTATGCTAAAACCACTCAATTATACACTTTACCAGGGTGAGTTTTATGGTGTGTGAGTTATATCTCCATAAAGCTGTTTTTTTTTTTTTAAGTGCCCATTGTGCAGACACCTTTTTCATTCTAAAATGATCATACAAGAAAAATATGGAAAGTAGGACAGGAGGGTCAAATATGTTTCCATTTACTGATTTCACACTCCCCACCCCACCCCATCTCTCAATATGTAAAGGAAATAAAAGGCTAACTCGGGGCTTAAAAGCCTAACAGAATGGCAATGAAGAGGTTGACATTTTTAGATCAAAACAAAGGACAGCCCTGCCACCTGCTGACTGCTCCACAGATTTTCACACGCCAACTAGAGGTATCGTGGACTTAGACACTTGTCTTCTCCCTTTGCCACATTAGCATAGACCAGGTGACATGGGTACTTGGGTGACACACTTTATTTACCAAGTCCCAGGGAGATGTCAAGGTTGATCACTTTGGAAGTTGGACCTCCAGAACGTTTTTCTTCTTCCTTTTACTATATGAGGCCTGCTGGACTTGAACTTTTCACCTGCTTTGTTTCAGCACTGCAAAAGCAAAGTTATAATACCCTGCCAGTGTTGATAATCAAATATAAACTGGCAAAAAAAATTATAATATTTATAAATTTCCCTCAAGACCAGTGTAATAACCAGTAACTGATTCCAGGGTGAATTAAACACAAATTTCTTTTCCAACAGTAATTACTCTCTAATACAACAAGGATTTGGGAGGGGAAAAAAATCCATATCTGGTCATAAAAAAAAAAAATCAGACTCCAATAATCAGTCGCAAAATTTGGGATGAGATGGTTTAATGAATAATTTCTTTCTACTTGCTTAGAAATGGGACCGTTAGTGTCTACGGCCTTTTCAAAGCACACAATACTAAATTAGGAGATTTACAATCACTAACTAGGATTGCATAATTGTGCCATTCTAAAAATAAGTAGGATCCGAGAGACCTTCAGCATTTGAGAAGATGGGACTCAGAAAAGCTAAGTCCTCTATCCAGTTAGCATACCTTTAGGAACAGGGCTGAAACTAGAGGCTGGGTCTTTCAAAGCCTTATATGATGCTGTTTGCTTAAACTTACCTTTCTTCCCATGACCTCGAGGTCTGGCGAAAGGGTCCACAATCCCCATCCAGCTCCCATCCGCAGGCATGGACAAAGGCCGGGGCTTGCCTTCAGAAGGAGTAGAAAGAAGGTGACAGAGGATGAGTTTGGGGACTTAGAGAATCCTTCCTTTCATTTGCAACTTAGACCGCCACCCCCGCAATCTCACACTCACTTAAGCAGAAGCAATAACGTATTTTAAAATAAGGAAAGTATTTTAAAGCATCGTATTTCCTTAGCAAGCAATCAGGACAGGGGCGTGCTGAACTTGAGTCTGTGGGTGTACAGAGCAAAGCAACTCCAAAGTTAAAAACGCAGCCTCTGAAAGTTAAAACTGTAACATGATCTCACCCACTGGGCTTTGGGGCCAAGCAGAGCAATGACTCAACAAGGCTTTGCTTTAGAGAGATGAATAAAGGTCTCATACTTAGAATTTCATTGAGGTTTATGTTTTCCTCGGATTACCCTTGGAGTCTGCCAAATTCATGCAACTATTCCAAATAAGGAAGGGGGTGGGGAAGAGAAGAACAGCAAACAGCAGAACAAAACAAACACTCAGAAACACACCGTAAGATGGTGTTTTCTGCCTCATTTTTGTGAGCAAAACATTGGTTTCCATCGAATAGCCAGGCAACTGATCAGAGTCAGCAATGGTAAATCTCCGTCTTCTGCTTTCCTGGTCCAAGAAGGAATTTGGGGACTCCGAGCCCTTAGGACCAGGCAATGATTGTTTACATTTACTGAATCCGCCATAAACAGAACTCCCATTCTCATCCCTGGAAGACAGTAGGCAATAATGAAGTAGCTTACAAAGCTCCTCTCTTACTGAAGAATTATAGGAGACACAGACATAAGAAAATGTACATCCCCTTTTCCACTGCAGGGAAAAAGCATTACTTTCTCAGTCCCAGTTGCCCCTCAAATACATAGAGATCCTCTTAAATAGGACTAAATATCACGATCCTACTAAATTAGGGAAAATGAAATTATTTTCGTATGTGTTCAAATGGTACTAATATGTCTTTAAAAGACATCCTTGGTTTCCCAGTATAACTGTCCTATCAATCAATCGCCTGTTTACTACAACTGAAGGGGTGATCTATCGCGAGAAGCATCTTTGCCAAGGTCCAGCAAAGAAGACACTTGATGCATAATGAAGTTGTCAGATCTGAAAATTGTCAAAAAAGACAAAGGGGCCTTTATTGTCCCCAATGGAGAGTGTCTGTTTTCTGAACTAAGTACGGAAACTGGCAGAAATTGGATCATCCATTCCAACTTAATTCTTTCTAAATGTCAGTTTATAATAAAAAGTTTAAATTAATTTTAGTTGAGTCCAACTTACCAGTTAGTACAATTTTCTGCATCTAGTAAATTCCTTTCAATGATCACTGTAAAAACTGCTAGACAGAACACCGAATCGACTGCGTTCAAACACAATCGGAAGATCCGCCTAGCCTGTGTGGCATTCCCAGCGAGCCAGCGGCCTGCATACCTCTCCCCCTTGAGTGAATCTCCTCCTACACTCTTAAACCTGGCAGACGACTTCCCCATTCACAAAGCTTTCATGACTCACCACACTCTGTACTCTGTAACCATTTGCATTTTTCAATCCTCAGAAAATATCTTTCACTAATGGTGTGTGTGTGTGTGTGTGTGTGTGTGTGTGTGTCTCCCCCAGGTAGATAAAAAGCCCCAGTTCCACTTCTCCCTCACTATGAACATTACCTTTTTTTCTTTACCACTGCTTCTGTGACCCATCACTGAAACCCAAATAAGAACATTCAGGGTTGGGGGATGTCCCCCCCGCTACAGTTTCTGATAGAACAACCCACAGACTGGTCATTGGTGAAAATGTCTTTTCCATATGAACAGGCAACTACCTATCACTTTAAACACACTTAAGATCCCATTGCCACATGACTCTGGTCTGTGACCAAGAATGGCCCTGATCACCTAAGGTAACTACTCTACACACTGTAATAAGTTCTGGGCAAACCCAAGACTCAAAGAAGAAGAAAATGACATTAATTCTTCTTTGTGCCCAGAGCAGAAACACAGCAGAAGCAAACAGTTCAGCTAACAACAAAAACAAATAAAAAACTCCTCTATAAAGTAAAACATCATTCTAAGTTCTGCCTGAACTTTGTCTTCTGAAATATTATAGCATAATTACGTATTTCTCAATTTATTCTTGACCAGTTGACTAAGACATTGGCAGTTCTCTGGGGGCAAAAACTACATCTGTTTTGTGTAAGATGGTAACCCAGGCCCAACACTAAATAAATGTGTGTTGAATAAATGAGCCAGATTCTCTAGTTTTACCAACATCTGTAAATATGTAAGTTGATATAAATAAGCCTATTATTTCATACCTAAACCATCCCCTAGGTACAACCATTCTCATTATATCATATCACATTTGAGATAGTCATTAAGAAAGCAATGATCTTTAAGAATTTAGAATACACACACATAAATATACATGCATGTGCAAATATAGTGCCCCCACACCTACATTCACATGGTTTCATTCAGTGCTATGAAGAACACATGTCCTTCAGCAAAATAAAGCCACAACTTTAGTTAATCTCCCCAAAATATTTATTATCTTCCTCCCCAGAGATGAATTTACTACGTAGTTCACGAAACTTCAGCTTTAGGGACCCCCAAACAGCCTCTTACAATGTCAGGGAGAAACCAAAACAATTTCCCAAGAGTACTTGCTTTCATAAAGAGCCCCTGTAAAGCTGTAAAGCTTCAGGACCCACGAACCCCGGATCTGTTTCCACACTACCCCCTAAAGGATCACACTTTCATTGAGATATCTGTTTCATTGAGATCACCGTTTCACTGAGATATAATTGACATAACACTGTATTAGTTTAAGATGTACAACATAATGATTTTAGATATGTATGTGTTGCGAAATGGTCACCCCAGTAAGTAAACATCCACCACCTCCCATAGTTACAAATTCTTTTTTTCTTGTGATGAGAACTTTTAAGATCTACTCTCTCAGCAACTTTCAAATACAAAAACACAGTATTGCTAACTACAGTCACCATGCTGCCTATTATATTCCCAGAACTTACGAATTGCATAACTGGAAGTCTGTGCCTTGGACCACCTTCATCCACTCCTTCCACTCCCGCACCCAACTTCAGGATCACACCTTTTAACAGCCATTTCAAGACTCAACCCTGTGACACTGAAAATTTCCTCTCGAGATCCTCGTGATCTTCACACCACCCTTAGAATCTCCACGGACAGGAGACAAGCACACCACGAAAATGGACACTGACATACCGGGGAGAGTAGGGAACGGCTGGTGGGGGAGGGATATAAAGATCCAGGATGGCCGGCTTCTCCTTCTTCAGAGAGGTATCCATGGTGCTTTCAGGAGACTGGGTAGTCGTGGGAGGAGGCGAGGTCTGAAACGGGAACAAGTATGAAAGGGTAGAAGTTACCTCAGAGATTACTCTTGGTGCACGTCTCCCCTTCCCCAAAGCCAGCACCAGCCCTGTGTACACAGGTACACAGGTCATGCCCATGTTTATAGCTATTAGCAACAGTCAACTTGTATTCTTTGAGACACTCAGCATTAACTGGGAGTTCTGAAAGACTAGATGCATAGTGAGAAACAGAGGGTTGGGAGCCAGGTGCCCGGGTTAAAATTGTAGCTCTGAGCAAGTCATTTAAACACCTGTGCCTCAGTTTCCTCCTCTGAACAGAGCCATACTGACAGTACCTCTTGCATAGGGTGGCAGTGAGGATTAAATAAGTTAGTGCATACAAATTACTAACCATGCGACCACTGACCAGGAGTGTGGGCTCAGGACTTGGGATTGCTGGATACACTCCTGGCTATGCAGCAGTCCCACTTATATGTGGGGGGTACATTCCAAGACCTCCAGTAGCTGCCAGAAACCACGGATAGTACTGAACTCTATATATACTATGGTTTTTTTCCTACATATACATACCTGTAATCAAGTTTAATTTATAAATAAGGCAGAGTAAGAAATTAACAATAGCTAATAATAAAATAGGACAACTGTAACAATATGCTGCAATAAAAATTAAGTGAACGTGGTCTGTCTCTCTCCCTCTCTCAAAATATCTGATAGCCAATCAGATAACCGAGATGGGTACTAAGGGACTAAAGGGCAGGTAGCGTCTACAACGTGGATACGCTGGACAAAGGGATGATTCACATTCCAGATGGGAAGGAGCAGGACAGCAAGAGATTTCATTGCACTACTCAGAAAGCGAGCAATTTAAAACTGAAGAATTGTTTATTTCTGGAGTTCTTCATTTAATATTTTTGGACCACAGTTGACCACAGGTAACTGAAACCGCAGGTAACTAAAACCACAGAAAGTGAAACCGCAGATAAAGGGTAACTACTATACCTCTTACTAACTGTGTATCTCTGGGTAAATCACTGAACTTCTCTGTGCCTCATCTATAAAATGGGAATAAATGGGGGCGAGAATAGCACCAACACAGGGTAGCCATGAGAATTAAGTGAGATAATATATGTAATGGGTTTAGCATACTGCTTGTCACGTATACTGTTTAATTTAGTATTATACACATATACACATACATACAAGTTAATTTTTAAAATATGAAATCCACACAGCTTAATGTTAATTATGTTATTGGTGTCAAAAGACCTATTTTTTTAAAATCCCATATGAGAATCTTTTCTGTAGACTAACAAAAACAATGACAAACTTTTTCTGGTTGGCAAAGAAACAGCAAGGGAATCTCAGAGACAAGGCATGAAGATGTTTGGTGAAGGCCAATGGCAGGTACCACATGAGAACTGTGCTAGGCCCTGGGCAGACGTAAAAAGGCACCTCAACTCTATCTAGCCCAGATGGTGATGGATGACCCCAAAGTCTCCCCAAAGTGAGCTAGATTCTACGCACTGGAAGGACTGGAATGGCCAGTGCATTCCACTGCCATTCCAGCCAGAGTGGCAGCCCCATTCTCAGGGGAGACACCAAGGTGGAGAAAAACGGGCTCAGTCCTTCGCCTTCTGTAGCGTAACACCCCATCCTGGATGCTGGCCATCAATTGATGTTAATCAATTACATATTGAGTACATCATCTGTCAAGTGTACTCAATATTTAATTGACTAACATCTCAATCTGTTAATCTCGAACAATGTCTGAAAACACGGGGCCAGGATCCAGGCCCTCAACAAGTAGAAGAAAAGTAAACTGGAGCATTTTCCCAGACCAGACACTCAACAAAAATTTCAACATTGATGATGACCTCTGGATTGATAGCTCATTTACCACGACTGTGACCTAAAAGCAGAACAATGACAGTGGCAGGATAATACTAATGATGTTGACAAGAATTAAAGAAGCTCTCTTTACTTGAATTTTCCTCTATCACTTCAAACTCCGTGATGCTCAAAAGACCTAGTATCATCTCTGCCTTCCAGATGGCTCTTTTTTGACGTTCGGATATCACCACCCAGGTTCACTGCCACGTTTCACACCTGCTGTGCTTGTTTTCTCCACCCCCCACCCCAGAACCTTTTCTAACAGTCAACACTGGTAATTAGAAAGATTAAATACCTTGTCTAAGGTCCCACAGCTAATAAGTGGCAGAGCTGGGATTTGAACCAGAGGAGTTCACCTCTGAGCCGCCCTCCTTATCACTATGCTGTGCTGCTTTGTGAGTCTTCTTGATCCATCTTCTAAATAGCCTCTTGCATTAGTCTTTCACTGTTATCACCCGTCACGAGCCTTTTCCAGAACCACATCACCCACCAAGTAACGTGCAACAGCTCCTACCTGGTGTTTCTTCTGTTTAGATAGTGTCACCAGCTGAACTGTGACCCACCCCCGCCCTCAAAATTCCTATGTTGAAGCCCTAACCCCAAGTAGCACAGAATGTAACTGTATTTGGAAATAGGATCTTTAAGACATAATTAACTTACAATGAGGTCATTAGATTGGGCCCTAATCCAATATAACTGGTGTCCCTATAAGAAGATGAGATTAGGACACAGACACACTGAGGAAAGATCATAGGAAGACAAGGGGAGAAGGCAGCCGTCTGCCAGCCCAGGAGCGAGGCCTCAGGGGAAGCGAATCCTGCCAACACCTTGATCTCAGACTTGCAGCCCCCCAAAATTGTGAGAGAATAAATTTTGTTTTAGTTACCCAGTTTGTGGTTCTTTGTTGCGGCAGCCCTCGCCAACTAATTCAGATATAATGTAAAACACAACAGTCAACCTATTACCTGTGGAATGAAGTGCATGCTCCTTAACCTGGTACTCTGTATGGTCTTTGCCCACCAGTCTTCTCTCCTACCCTCCGCCCTGGGAGGGTCTCATCTACATGTACCTGCAGTAGGACTGTGGTGCCCATATACCACAGCCCCTCTGCCAGCCAGGGAACCCGGCTGCCATGAGTGTCAGTTGCTGAAAGCTCATAGCTGTCCCCTTCTCTGGAGAATAACCCTCAGCTGACAGCTGCCCTCCTGAGTACAGCTACCGTGTTGCCCCACAAATAAGACCTAGCCGGACAGCTCTAATGCGTCTTTTGGAGCAAAAATTAACATAAGACCAGTATGTTATATAAGACCCAGTATTATATTATGTTATATAAGACGCAGTATTATATTATATTATATATTATATTATATTATATTAATTATATTATATTATATTATATTATATTATATTATATTATACTATATTAGATCCAGTCTTATATTATATTATATAAGATCTCGTCTTATGTTAAAATAAGATGGGGTCTTATATTAATTTTTGCTCCAAAAGGAGCATTAGAGCTGATGATCCAGCTAGGTCTTATTTTCGGGGAAACATGGTACGAGAGCCTGTTACTCTGTGTTTAATACCTGTACAACAGGCCAAGGCTAGACTTTACCTAAGACACCACCTCGCTGGCTTCCTGCTCCTTATTCTGCCTCTCTCCCTCCCTTATAAGTTCTACCTGAAGGACACACCCTCAAAAATCATTTTCACAAGAATCTGTGCCACAGCTGCTGCTTCTAGGAAATCTAGCCCAAGACACCACCCTTCCCTGATGGCAGCGTATAAACGGTTTGGGGCGTGTGTCTAAAGAACTGCATCCAACTCCTCCGTGCAGTGCCTTCCCATCTGCCAAATCCTACCCTGCCTTCCAGACTCTAAAGTGAGGATTAGAGCAGGACATCTTTGGACGTCACCTCCAAGGGAAGAGGTACCTTCACCTACCCAGTTCACCCCTATCACTCCTTCAGAGCCCAACATTTACCCCGTGCACTGGGTAGCTGGAAGAACCAGCATGTAGCAGGCACTCCCTCAACTACTGATGATGAATTAAGACATCTACGATGCTAAGTAACACCTTCTCCCCAATTTTAAAGATGTCACACCTGCACCGAGCAAGCAAACAGAAGTAGCTAGGGCATGATCGACACACGCAGTTATTATTTAAGAAAAGTGATTTTAATTCCATGTCCCTCCTTGCTGCACCCTCCACCACTAAGTTACACAGGTAGGCGTATTTCTAGTGCTCTGTGTATTAGGAAGTGTCCAAATAGATGGCTTGAGGTTACCCCTGTTCTTTCCATTTGAAGATAGCCAATGAAATCACAGACAGTTACATATAAACTGCAATCACAATCTTACAAAAGGGCATTAAAATGTCATGGCTTTTCATCCAATGGTTTAAAAATAAACACTAAGGACCAAAGGCATAACAAAGCATTGGTCAGTGAGCATGGTCTACCCAGGTGCAGGCAATAAAGGAGTAGACTGTTTGTAGAGAATTTAAATAATAAACTCATTAAAAGGCAGTCTGCGTTTTATCATCACCCAAGACTGGCAATTTTAAACAATGTCTAAACAATAGCAATAACAAAGAACCACTCGCTCACCCCTGTGTGGATTATTCCCACTGTCCCAAGCCCCGCCTCGGTAAACCAGTGCCAAGACCTCAAGCCCACGTGGTCTCTCTAAGGTTAGTGTTCAAAGTGGATACATTTATATAAGTATGGGTTTGAAATGAAGATAGGAGAAGGACTAGAATGAACTTTCTGAAGTGATGGCAGCTACTAGCCATATATGGTTACCAAAGATCTGAAATATGGCCAATGAGACTGAGGAACGGAGCCTTTCATTTTATTTAAATAGTCATAGTCACATGTGGCTAGTGGTTACCATACTGTTCAGTGCAAATCTAGAATGTATATTTTCATATAAGTAGGATAATAGGAAAATAATGCATACATAAATTCCTGAAACCAATCTCCTTCCAATTTTTATCTTTCTTTTTGGAGATCAATCAAACATTTGACATTGTTTGTGCACTGATACCAGAACACTTATACAGATAGTGGAAATAGACCAAATACCTGCACAAGCGGTGGCTTCCACCGTAGGTTTTTCAGGGGAGCAGGAGTGAAGTTGAAAGAACCTGTGGGGCGCTTCTTAAGCAGTAATACAACTCCTGTGGGATTCTCTCTCAATTTTCTCACCAGATTTTTTAGCTGCCATCCCACCTTCAAAGAAAGAAAATGAGGAGAGGGGACTCGCTCATGAATAAGGAAAAATCAAACCTGTGACTATATCTCAAGGAAATCAGTCGTGAGCAAACAGGTAGACAAATATAATACAAGTATGTTCATCTTAGCACTGCTTAAAATTATGGAAAATTGGATATAAACTGCAAATTTTAAAAATTCAAGCAAAATGGTGTTGGGTTTAGTCAAAATTCTCGAGGGGACTATTAGGTCTTAAGTCTCAATGACAAACTCACCACAGTTTGCCGATTAACCTGAATGACTTCATCACCAGCATGAATCTTCTGAGATTTGTCTGCAGGAGACTATTAGAAACAAACAGAGAGACCTATCTTAGTTTTTAACCTTCTATTTCTTTCTGCTTCTATTTCTTCTTCCTTCTATCTTCTGTAGACAATGAGCAATGGAAATATAATTTTCTCAAGAAATATTACAAAGTGTACATGAGTTCACTGAGACTACCTAGTTTGTAGAAACCTGTTATCTATTTAATTAGTGGTCTATTATAACAGATAATCTGTCAATTGGGACAGCGATTTCATCTCACCTGTCAGGTGAGATGTCAGGGAGAGTGGGACACACTGTCGCCAATGATGAACTGAAAAAAGCCACTAGTTCATCTAAAGATACCTTATATGAACCTTATCAAAATTAATCTTACAGAAGCTGACCAACTGTTTAACATGTAAAGACTCACTGTAACTCTGTCATCCCATTTCCTTTTAAGCAATTATTAAAACGATCTTCTTTTATCACAATGCTACTAAAATAGGTAGATGGTGAAAATAGAAATTATATTTCTTTAGAGAAAATCAATTTAAAATTTTTCCATTTCAGGTTGAATTTAAAATAAATGAGTTTTCAGTAATAAAACAAACTTCCAGACGTTGTGTTCCCAAAGAATACTTTGCAACAAATTTGCAAGTAGACGTAGATATAGATATATTCACATGTATGTATATATATAGATAGATAGATAGATAGATATAGATATATTAATGTAATGTATTTGTCAAATATTTTTCCCATAGTATTCTTGTTCATTTAGTCAAACTACAACTCTTTATGACTAAGAAACCTAATCTGAGCAAAAGAGAAGGAAAGGATAAACCTTTGATTTCAAACTATAATCAAATGTTATCTAGGCCAGACTATTTTATTTGGTAACTTATATAACTGGCTGAATCTTCAATTTACAACTATCCTCAAACAAACAAACAAAAGAAAGAAATAGCACCTTTGAACATGTTGAGGGTGGTAGCAATTAAAGCCAAGATACACTTGCTGAATTTTCTCACTCAACTGTTGTGACAGTCTCAACAAGAAGTGAGCAAGTGACATTAAACTGTAGAAACATTCCCACTGATTTATCTAGGTCCAACACAAAGCACAGGTGTGACTGTTATTTTTAAAAAACATTTAACCTGCCTCCATAACAACCAGCAGTGCCTCATCTGAGAGACTAGTATCATGGGTGCCCCAGGGCGGTGGCCTAACTCAAATCTCTCTCTTAGACACTTATAGAAACAAAAACAATGTGTCAGTGCTCCTTTTCGATCCTGTGTGTCAGATACTTAACCCATAGTTTTCCAGTTAATCTTCCTGGACTACAGATTCATTTATGGTTGGCTTCACATTATAAAAGATGGCCCCAAGGCCAGGAAGTCCCTATTTACAGATGGGCAATTTGAAAAAAAAAAAAAAAAAAAGCCCCAGTGTCCTGAATTGACTTCCTTTCCTAAGGATCCTCATGCATTCATTTCTCAAATGTCCTACCAAGCGATTAAGAGTTGTGCTTGGCAGAACACTGGTAAAGAGAGACCTTGATACCAAAATTCTCCCTAGGGCAGTAGCTCTTGCCTATCTTCACCATGAGCCAGACTACTGAAAAATGATGCTCATTTTGGTTTGGGGCAGAAGGGTGATGACCTGGAGAAGAATGTATCCATTCTTCAGAGGCTAATCTAATTCCCACCTCATCTTGAGGGTAGAGGATGGCAGAACGGATCGGATCCTGTCGAGATCCTGTCAAGGTCTTGAGCATCATCAGAAAAAGAAGCCAGCGAGAGGAGAATCTCTAGATACTGTTTACTCTGACGTTGGAATGATCCTAGCTTCTCAGATAACCTCAGAAAACAACAAAGAAAAAAGAAAAGGACCAGAGGACGGAAATGGCCTCTGGCATTGGTTCAGCCTACAATCCAAGACAGAGGATATGCAGACAACTGCTTTGGCAATGCAATGACTGATTTCCCATCCACTACCACGCACCACACTGGGTTTCCATGAAGACATTCTGACTCTGAAGTCTTAGCAACCTTAAATGACAACTGGAAAGCTTTCCTGGTTCTGGCATTCTCTTTCGTCATTTAAGTGTAAAATATCCAGCATGAAATATAAAACATCCAGGTTAATCCCTGGATAGGCTTAGGTAAGAAGTGGGTTCTTACCTAACTTCCCACCCTCATCTATGAGACTTAGCAAGAGTTCAGCATATTCCAGGTACTCAATGAACACAGCTGAATGACTGAAAGTATGAGTAACATTTTCAAATGGATTACCACAGGCAATAAGTTTTCCTTTTTCTGATCTTTAACTGGATGGAAAGCACCTTCCTCTGGGATGACTTATACACAGTCCTTTCTGGGAGTACCAGAGTCAACTACATTCAGGTCAACCCTGAATCTCTCACCCAGTCTTTTAAATCTGGTAGGAATTCTAGGAAATGTATCATTACATTTGACAGACATTTCATTTGATTCAAAGCAGCTTGTCTAGTCTCTCATTCAACTCTCGTCTTTAAAATAAAATGGGGGGTAGGAGGGAGGGATGTTTTGAAGAGGAGAAATCTGTGTGCCTTCTGATAGCTATATTAGTGTTCTATACATTTGCCAAAGACGGAAATTGCTTCAAGAAGACCAGCGAGAGTCTAGAACCACAGAGGTCTGCTTATTCATACAATCACCAAAAATTGCTAGATACTTATTCATGCAATCACCAAATTGCTAAATGACATTCACCATCTTTTTGAATCCACCCAACTCCAAAATAATACACTGGGTGGCTACTACGTATGCATATTCTTGTCATGGTTCAGCTGAAATATATTAAGTCTATGACAAGAATAGGGGATGAACTGTGTAATGCATTATGCATTTTTTCTTTTACACCATCCCCAGCTTAAGAGGCTATTATTGCCTCTCAGGTGAGGTGATGTAAAATTTCCTCGTGGTTCTCAGTGTGTTCTCACTGTTGAACAACAAAGAATGCTTAAGGACAATACCATCTACTCATTCGTCTGCCACAACCACACAACTTATTTATAAGTCATTGACTGCCTTAAGCAATGTCCTTTTTTTCTTACTACAAAAATCAAGTGTGTATAACAAACCCTCATCAAAGATCATGCCCTTTTATTTTATCAAAAGACCAAGCAGCTGAAGCTCAAAATGCAACACGTATTTCCACCAAACAGATTAGAAAAGTAGGTACCAATTTCTTCTATTTTAAGGAATTCTTTCCTCTTGTCTTAGTTGATTAAACAGATTAATTCCACAGACACATGCTTCTTTGACACAGATCCTGGAAACTATTCAAACATTTTAAGCTTCATATCAATGTCATTTAAAAGCTAGCCATATTGCAGGTTGTAAAAAGAAAGCACTTAATTAGCTCTACTTTTCACAAATTCAAAGAGCCAGGAGAGCAGTTTCCAGGCTCTCGACCTCACGTGGAAAGGTGCTGGCTCCGTTACTAGATGGCCATCAGCTGTGGCTGGGAGGCATCAGCTGTTGCCAGTTCGCCATTGGCCATTAATATAACTGCCGTGACTACGCTAGTTGGTTGGTTTGGTTGGTTGGCAAAGAAGCAGACTGAGGATCGAGGCTAGCAAGTGCGGTTAGCAAGCGGATTATGGATTGTGGATCGTGTTGATCCTACTTCCTGTGTCTCGCCCAGCCACCAGCGAGACGGGGGTGCAGGAAGACCCCATGTTGGGGTACTGGCGGATGTTTGCTTTTGTGTCTCCACCAGCCGCCATCGAGAATATAGTAGTATGACTCCCCTATCTGTGGCTCCGTTGTTGTTCCTTTTTGGCCTCACTATATTCTGTGTCCACCCGCTGAGAGCGGGACCAGAGACCCTGCATGACACACACCTTTTGTGTAGCAGAATTTCCAAAAGACAACAGTCTACAAAGTGTCTCACCATTCAAACAGCCCTGCTTTTTTCTATTCAGAGGATTAGAGGGGGGAAAAAACTAAATTTCAATATCATGCCAAATATTATGAAATACAACCCTACAAAAAGAATCTATGTCATGCAAAAATCCTAAAATAGTTGCTCCGGTGACACATAAATTCCATGAGACAAACAAACAAAAGATATTTACACATTTGGCTAACAATTACAGTTCTTCTAGGAGTGATTCTCAATGGCAAAGAGATCATTGTTTTTGTATTTATGGACTAACACTTCTGGGGTGCAAAAGGAATAATTAACACAAGGGTGGGGGTGAAAAGCTAGGCAAGGTGCATGAGCAATAAAGGACAATTTAAATAATAAATTGACAACAGCTGGTGATAAGCAGTGTCCTAGCAACAGAAATAAACAAAACAGGCACCCTCGCTCTCACTAAGGATAATAAAACAGCATGCATACATTTAAATGAAAAGCATGGGGACTCTGTGTCAAATTTGCTTAAACATCCAATACCTTTTACATTTAACGAACGAACAGGCACTTACATTCTCTGTGGTTCCAGTAATCACGTGCAATCCATCATAGGTTGATTTGATGTACATGCCCTAGAGTGAATCACAAATATTATTAACTCTTTACACCACCACGTAGAAATACAGCCACCAAGTGAGACTTGAACTTATAAAACATTAAAGGCAGAACAATACTCATTTTTAAGCCGCCTAAAACATTGTGAAACAAGATCCAAAGAGAGGTGAGGGCGAACTCAACAAACCAAAATACTAGTGAAAGAAATCAGAAACGAGATCTCTTTGATATTGTCATTTGTGTGCCAGGCACACCGAATTTTGCCATAACTCTGGGGACTCAGGAGGCATCTTCTCAGCCCTGAAGAATGAATGAGGCCTTTCAAACAAGGACTGTTCTCTTCTGACCATCTCTTTGTCTAGTGACACAATATAATCAGTTAACTTTGGTATCAGCAGTCATTACAGGGTGAGTTATTCAAGCCACTCACAATCCAGACCAGGATGTATGAACGAAGGTTGTTAAATAACACAACATAGGAAATAAATTAGAAACAGGTACTTTTCCCTTTTAAGGGAAGCATAAGATACATACGCTGCTTCCTAAAAGGCCTGATAAGCAAACTCAGGGGTGAGTGCCCTATCGTCGAAGAAATATTTCTGTACTCTGGCATATCATGTATAAAAAATATTTAATAAATTTTTATAAGATGAGGAAAGATAGCAAAAAGTAGATTGGGCAAAGAGTAGTTGCTCACCTTGGTATCAATATCACAATAATGCATTCTCCTAAAAAATCATTTTGACCCCGAACTTGCCCCTACACCACTCTACGATGAGAATCTCCTCACATACTGACACCTTCAAGGTTCTCCTTCTTCCTCTCCTTTCCGGTTACCTTCATTGCCAGAGTGATCAGATTCTCCCTCCATGCAGTACTCCTCTTCCCTGAGCATTTGCTTGTACAACTTTACCATCTGAAATGGCAACTCTATTTCTGCTCACGCAGGCATTTCTCTGCTTCTACGTGACTATAAACTCACCTCCCGAAAGCCTTCCCTGTCGAATCTATTATAATCTATCATTTACTTTGAAGCCGAGCAGCCTCCATATGCATTTCTCCACTTACTACGAATGCAGCCTTGTCATCATTTCGTTGCTTTTTTGTCCTGAGAGCAGAGACTGTCTTGACGTCTCCCCATAGCTACTTACATGCTAGGCATGCCCCTCATCATGCCCCTCATGAAAGCAGCTACAGCAGCTGCGGCCACCAATCACTACTGCACATGTCCTGTGCTGTCCCACATCGGCCACTCAGCATCCATCATCTAAATTAACACTTTCATCAACCCTGTGAGACAGTTATTAGTATTCATTTTTGACGGATGAGGAAATTGACACATAAAGCGGTTAAGTCACTTGAGGGCTGAGATTTAAACCTTAACTCAATGCCTCTAAGTTTATCAATGGGCCTCACAGCTTCTTCACTTAAATTTCAGCAAATTCATCTCATTGGCTGCATGCTAGGGACTGGGAGAGCTAGGTATCTGGGTGCTGATCTAGGTAGTTAGGTTTCTACCTACCTGTATGTATTCTCAGGGCTTGTTCTCATAGAGCTCGTACCTTACTAATGAAACATTTCTGAACACTTTCTCAGAATCATTTCTTCCAAGGAGACTCTTCTCATATTCTTCCAAAGTGCTAACAGAGACTTTCAGAGCAGATGTTCTTATGTACCCAGAGACCATCTTTCCTTTGTGTAAATGCTTTATATTTCCTTCCATTGCTAAGTCCTAAAAATAAAACTGTTACGATAATTCCTTCAAGATATGAGTGTACAGTTTTTAAATTGTACTTATTTTTATACTTTGAAGACATAAAATATGTCAACAGTTCAAGATGGTAAATTTCTCACTACATGGTGGAAGACAGCCTAATATCATGCTATTCAGAATTACAGTGAAAGCAATAAGGAATTATGGGGGGAAAAACTTTAATAAATGACGATGTGTTATTATTTGAAAATAAAATATGCGTGGGTCAGAATTCTTACCAGGCCTTCCCCAGGTTTAATGTTTGGTAAGTGAACTTCCTCCAGACAGGCACACTGGCTCATAAGAGGGTCCCTGGTAGAGCGGATTGTTTTGTCACAAATGCCATTTAAAACCTTGACCTAGAGTTGGAGAGGCAAAACGTCAGGAAAGGTTCAATCATTAATGAAGTTTATCTCAAGCTGAATTTTAAAGAAATGCACTTGACTTATAATCTCTAGCTCTGGCCGGCAATCATTTTGATAATACTGCTCAACGAATGCATAGCACTTGGACTCCATATTTGCAATCTGTACAAATGGTACCAGGCATTTCAACTTTGTTTAGAACATGCAATTTTTATATTATCTCATTTACGACCACTGAAGAGCACAGGCAGGGCAGAAACAGAAACCTCCTTTGTGACAGTTAAAGAGAATCATGGATTCCCAGCCACCTGTATTTTTTGTAGTGATCACTCATATTCTCTACATACCAAATATTGACAAGATTATCTTGCCTGCACCTGTCTTTTTTTTTTCAACAGATTTTATTTTTTAAAGCAGTTTTAGGTTGACAGAAAAAATGAGCAGAAAGTGCAGAGTTCTTATATACTTTCTATCCCACCCAAACACAGTTATAGTATTATAATATAGTTAATAATAACAAGATATTATTAACACTTTGCATTAGTGGAGGTACGTTTGTTCAAGTTCAATTGTTGTAAAACCATAGTTTACATTAGGGTTCTCTTTTGTGGTGTGCAATTCTATGGGTTTTGACAAATGCCTCCTGTCCTGTATCCACCATACAATGTCATACAGAATAATTCTGACACCTAAAAATCCCACGCTCCACATGGTCATCTTTCTCCTCCTGCCCCACTGTGAATCCCTGACTTTTTTTTTTTCTTTGTCTCTGTTATTTTTGCCTTTTCCAGAAGGTCAAATAGTTAGAATCATACAGTATGTAGCCTTTTCAGATTGGCTTCTTTCACTTAGTAACATGCATTTAAGTTTCTTCCAGACCTTTTCACGGTTTGAGAGCTCATTCCTTTTTTTTTGGTGAATGATATTCCATTGTCTGCCTGGACCACAGTTTATTTATCCATCACCTACTGAAGGACATCTTGGTTGCTTCCAAGTTTTGGCGATTATGAATAATCGTGCTATAACACTCTGTGCAAGTTTTTGTGGCTATAAGTTTTCAATTCATTTGGGTAAATACCTAGGAGTGAAACTGCTGGAATGTATGGTAAGAGTATGTTTAATTTGTAAGCAACTGCCACGCTGTCTTCCAAAGTGTCTGCACCATGTTTCATCCCCACCAGCAACAAATCAGAGTTCATGTTGCTCCACATCCTGGTCAGCATTTGCTGTTGTCATGTTTTGAATCTTAGTTATTCTAACAAGTGTATAGTGGTACTTGTTGTTTTAATTTATAGTCGCCTAATGAAACATGATGTTGAACATCTTTTCATATACTTGTTTACCAGTTGTATATCTTTTTTGGTAGTGTCTGTTCAGATCTTTTGCCAACTTTTTAATTAGATTGTTTGTTTTCTTGCTATTGAGTTTTCTGATTATGGAGTTTTATATATTTTGGACACAAGTCCTTTATCTGATATGTGTTTTGAAAATATCAAGGCTTATTTGATATAAGCCTGTCTGAGGCTTATTTTTTCCTTCTCTTAACAGTACATTGCATGGAGCCAAGTTTCTAATGTTAATGAAGTCTACCTTACCGATTTTTTTTTTCAATCGATCGTGCTTTTGGTGTTGTATCAAAAAAACCCATTGCCAAACCTAAGGTCGCCTAGAATTTCTCCAGTTTTCTTCTAGGAGTTTTACAGTTTTGTGTTTTAAATTTAGGTGTACCATCTTTTCAGTGATGGAGATGTTCACATTCTCTGAATGCAAACACTAACAAAGTAAAACTTTAGAAACGATGTGAAGACCCTTATTGAGTAGTCTCTGTGTAGAAATCACAGTGGTTACGTGTGGTTACTTCCGCCAATCAGATTCATCTAACCTTTCAAAATTAAACACCCAAAGAAGTCAGGAAATTCCAGAGTGACTTTTTTTTTCCGAGGGGGAGAAACCAAGAAGTGACATTTTGCACATTCCTCCAATTTGTTTAGCCTCCCTATTTATGGAAAATATATTTATAGCAGTTTCATTGCTAAATTCCTCAACATCAGTAGGAGGAAGGCCTTATCAAAAGAGCACAGGCTGGCTTATGTCAAAAGGAGGAAGCGATGATGAATAGTTATAAAATGCCTTTAAACAGTCACAGTACATCCCCCCTCCATCATAAGGTTTTTGCCAAGAATATTTTTTTAATCAAAATGGTCCTGAAGTGAAATTTGCAGATCAGTTCATCCTTGATTAACAAGCTGGGTATCAATTTAAGTATAACGGCACTCTAATGAAATGTTCAGAGGATGAAAAAAAATAAAGCAAATGAGAAACCCCAATATATCCTATTTCAGCACAGGAATTTTCACAGTAGTTGGTCTTGTTGTTAAATGACTTTATTCTTCCTTTTCTGTCTAAATTAATAGACCCATATCCCAAAAACCAACATTTCAAAGTATATCCTGAAGTAATTAACCACAGTGAATTTACTTTAAGTAATGTGATTCCCACTGGTTTGGGGAAAGGAATTTTACGATAACTTTCAGAACATATACTTACTATGGTTAGAACTTTATCTTCCATTTCTGCTACAGGACAATCCTAAAGAAGGGAAGGAGAAAAAAATGAAAACTAAATTTAAAAGCTTAAAACTTCCAAAAATTGTTGGCTTGCCCGTCTGGATATTTCCTGGAGCCCAAGATGGTCCCTGACATGTCCCCCACCCCCACCCTGAAGCCTGAACAGTTCTGGATGGAAAGAGACCTGGACAGAGTGCAGCGTATCAATGGAGCCGCCATTTAACTCCTCCTGAGGCTCTGCTCAATCCTGACCCCAGGAGTTTATCATCCCAGGAACCCATCTGACCAATTATTTAATCTGAAAACCTACAAAAATCATCAAGCTGAAATCCACCTACTCTCCAGACTGTGCAGAAGTTAGTAAGCCAGCAGTCAAAGTCCAAGAAACCTGACAATGGCTCCTAAATGGGATCCCGGGCTTCACAAGCACTGGACCAACATGCCAGGCGTCTTTAGCTCTGGACCTGCTTATAAGAATAGCTTTCAAATGAGGGCTTAAATAAGCTCAGCCACAAAAGTTTATTTTAAGCACTACTGAGATTAAATCAGATATTTCAGTCCTTAATAGATGAAAAAGATTCAACAAAACATTCATTTAACACACTGCCAAAAAAGTGGTCTTGAGGTATGCTATTGATGACACTAAATAAAGGGCTGGAACGCAAAGCACTATTTACTCAGCTTAAGAACAAAAGACTGGGAACTGTTAGCTGATTATAGGAATCACCATTGTCCTGTCTAGAAGCAACCAAAGCAAAACTGCCCATGTAAAATTCTCACAGTTAACCTAGAACTTGCCTGCAGCAGAAGAAAAGAGAGACTAACCACATTCTTCAGAGTTTTTTTAGCACAGTTAAGTATAATCCTAAACTGGGTCTTTCCAGAGAAAATGCTGATTATTTTATATACATGAAGGGTATCAATCAATTCTGTTGAAATTGTCAGTTTCACTTCAATCAAAAAGTCATTTTAAGTCATGAAGGGGGGTAGAAATAGCTAACAATTTCTACCCTATGTGATTTTTTATAATCAGATTTTCAGTGTCTTTAAATTTTTTTTAAAAAATTCTCTACTAGGTAAAAATCTGAGAAACAACTGTAGTTTCTCACTGCTCCCAAAATTTACACTGACTCTCAGGAAAAAAGTAGGCAAGTAAGAAAATGCTTTAAAAAAAAGTTATAAATTTAAACTACAGAAACCTCTTCTATAAAATATGAGTGATAAAAGCTCAAAAACATGCTTTTCTTCCTCCAACTTGGCACTAAACCATCAACTACCATGATGGCTCGTCCCCTATTAACACCAACTGAAGGACAAATTTATTAAACAAATGGCAACTTGAGAAAAACAGAACACGACGGTGGTCCTGTGCTAAAAATAAAACTAATAATTTGTATTTATGATCTTTCATTACAATCCCCGAATGATACGAGCATTGTCATCGCCGCCAGAGAGCTCCAGGGCCCAAGATTCAAGGTGGATGTGTGACCTCACTGTTCCTGATACTGGAGTCTTTGATGGATCCAAGTCACTTAGAAAACGAGTTCCTCATTGTGGCGATGGAGGCCCTGGGTGAGGGGAACTCTGCTGCCTCCCTGAATGGTTCGAGTCAGCATATGAAAGGGCTCACTTTTTATTTTACCTTCCACCACCATGAACGTGGAGATTCCCACACCCATTCCTACCAGCAGGAAGCAGCTGCAGGAGTGACTTAGTGTTGTTTGGCATGAAGGCCACGGAATGGAAAAAAAGGAGCCCTGGAAATAAGTCACCCCCTCATGAGTCAGATGGTAGGAGGAACTTTGCCACATTCCTTGGTCACCCTGATCAGCACACTCAAGCCAGCCTACCTGGCACAGACCTACCCTGGGCGGCTATGAGGTACCGCTTCCCTCTGCCACTGCTCTTCCTTATTCTATCTTCTTACTACCTAAGTAGCCCTGGACAATCCATTTAACTTCTCCATGCCTCTGTTTCCTTCTCCATAAATTAGGGATGATCAAATCTACCTCAGAAAACTGCTGTGAATTAAATGTGGTAACACGTGTCAGCATGTAACACACAACCGATTCATAATCGGCACGCACGGCTTTTTCCTCGTCTACTTTCATGGCTATCCTTCTTTCCATTCAGTTTTCGTGGGCTTGACATTGCTCATTTCCCTCATTTCTTTCCACACTAGAATTCAGCACCTACCACTGTCTTTTTGTCTCTTGCCATTGCGATTCCAGTTTTCATGTCATTGCAACTTTAGGAGGAGAGATTAAAGATAGAGACCATGGTCCCTTCCCACCTCGGTTTCCTTCATCTGAAATTATAGCCTGAAATCTGGACAGAATATCAGTCCGTGGACTGAATGTGAGGCTGTGGCAGAAGCACGGTTAACAGCAGTGTGCACTTTCCTCACAGGGGAGAAAAGCAGCAAATATTTACCCTTCCAATGGGGAGACTTACATGTTATCAGCAAAGGGAAAGGAAAGTGACAAGAAAGAAGTAGGGGACAGCACCTATGTTCTCTGATTACTACAGAAAACACATGTTCACCAAGAGCTAAACATGTTTTTTCAATCTAAGTTCATAAAATGATATTCCCACATACCGTGTTTCCCTGAAAATAAGACCTAGCCGGACAATCAGCTCTAATGCATCTTTTGGAGCAAAAATTGATATAAGACCCAGTCTTATATTATAGTAAAACAAGGCCACGTTTTATATTAATTTTTGCTCCAAAAGACGCATTAGAGCTGATTGTCTGGGTAGGTCTTATTTTCAGGGAAACAGTATTTTTATATATTGCCAATCTTAATCCTTAAAAATTGTTCAAATTTAAATAAACCAAAAAAAAAAAATACCAGAATGTAAGAGTAACATATTTGTTAACTTCTCCTTAAACCATCAAGTCTGGTTCTAGAAAACTAATACAAGGCAAGATTTTTATATTCCCTACTATCAGCTACTGTTTCACGGTGCTTTGCGTATGTTATATCGTATTTAATCTTCCTAATGATCTTTTGAGGTAGATATTATTTTTTTAAAGTTTATATTATTTCTCTATTTTTAATTTTACATGAATTCACAAATGTGATGATCCACACACTTTTTGTAAATGAAAAAACTTTTCCTTTTTTTTTTTTTGGCTTGGTGCTCATGTGCGTGCCTTCCCCACTTCTCTCCCTGCCAAGGTAAACTCGTTCTTCTTCCAAATTGTCCATTGTACTTATGTATTCCTTTGTGTATGGTTTTTTTGGATGTATGTGTGTATTACAAATACTTACATACATACATTTAATATTTTTTGGTCACCACTTGTCTTCATGTTATACTTTTCCCTCTTTTTTCTTTCTCAACAATAACTTGTAGAAATCCCACCAAATCACCTGGTAAGGTAAATATTAGTATTTCCATTTTATAGATGACAAAATTGAGACTCATAACTTTTCAGCGACTTGTCTAAGGTCCCAGGGCTAATTAACGGTAGGGGCAGGATTTGAACCTATGGCTGTCTGTCTCTGAAGCACATGCTCAATGAACACCAAAGGCAAAACAAAAACAAACCACAAACGAACAAAAAACAGGGTTAAATTTATCCGAAGAGACAAATTCTCATCAGCGAATTTGTCAAAAGCATTATCTCATTAGTTTAAACGCACGTTTAAAAATCACCATTAATCATGTGCCAGGTGTCGTGAAAACCCCGTAAGCAGGGGCATGATGAGATGGTGCAGTGGGTACCACGTGACTGGATCCAGATCTCCACCTCCCGGGGGTAGATTTTCTTAATCATTATTCCTAACAATCAACACCTTTATGAATACAAGGAAAACATCACCTGACAACGCAGTTAAGCCCATTCCTTTGGGACAAGCACTGAGTCACACCGGTCAGATCACTCAACATCACCTTTTCAATGAGGGTTATTCTAGCCACATATCTAAAACTAGATTCCACTCTGGGTACTTCCTGTACCTTCCCTCTTCAGCACTTCTCTAACTTGATACATAGTTGGCTTATTTATCTTTTAATTTTCTCTTTCCCCCAAAGACTATATGTTCCATGAGGTCAAGGATTTTTTTTTTCAATCTGTTTATTCACTCTAGAATCCCCACTGCCTAGAAGAGTGGCAGACACATAGTAAGTGCTAAATAAATATTTATGGAAAGAATAGTCCAAATACCTACACAGCCAACATCAACCTGCTTAGGCAAAGCAGATTGATCTTGTGAAAACAAATACTACCACCTCCACCCTGGACTTCATCACTTTCTCCTCTTCTCCCTACACTACAGCTGAATCAGTCACACGTCTAAAGACCCTTTAAATAATACAAAGAAACACCTGTGAGCAAAACTTGCCCGTTTAACTCTTACACTGTCCTTTTAATTGATAGCAAGTAAATTCTTTTAAAAATCAAAACAGAAAGCAGAAGGAAGAAGAGAAGGAAAGCTCAAGGTATCAGAAAAATAAATGCCTTCCACCACAAGTGCTAGGACTTGGTGGCTGTCTGATTAATGTGTCACTATTGGTATCAGACGCTTTTGGTGAAAATTTCTTTACGCATCATAAAAAAGCAGAAACGCAGATCCACTTTGGTTGCTCTGAGGTTTTTTTCTAAGAACATGGCCTCAAAAGCATGTGATGAAGTCACATGTGCCTTAAGTTTGATGGCTGCTCAGGACTGGACCTCAAACAGCTGCCACATGCAAAGCCAAACTTCACTCTTCATGTTCCAGAAACAGGAGGAAAGCACATGGCTTTTCAGAACTGCATGTATTATATGGCATGGTCAGGATTGAGGAAAGGACATTCTTTACTTTCTGCCAAATCGGCAGTGGAAACAAATGTGGGATCACAGAATTTTGGAAGCAAGTGGGATGTGAAAAAAGAACAAGCTCTTCCTTATATTTTATAGCCTCAATTCAATTCAAAACTATTTTACAAGTGCGTGCTAGGTGCCAGGTAATGTGACAGGAAGTGATCTTAGGAGCTGATGGTCTAATAAGAAATATTTTTAAAGTTCAGATCACAGAAACTAGTTA
This sequence comes from Rhinolophus hipposideros, assembly GCF_964194185.1. NCBI lineage: Eukaryota > Metazoa > Chordata > Mammalia > Chiroptera > Rhinolophidae > Rhinolophus > Rhinolophus hipposideros. Next base: position 11,553,511 of record NC_138049.1, on the reverse strand, counting down.
AGTTACAGGTTGACTAATATCAATCTTCCTGGCCCTTACTAAGATACTTGGGGCTGGCCAACGAGCTGCAAGGGAAATTTACAAACCAGAACATTTGTCAATGTTAGAACCTCCGAGTTTCTTGTCCCTCTGACATGGGGACAGGGAATGAGATACTGTTTGTTCTGTCAGCCTACATCCTAAACAAAGATTATAGTGATATTTCGTTACTCCAGAATGAATTTCTATTTTAAAAAAAATTAGGTGCTGTTAATATTTTAGAGAAAGTACAGGACGATTAGCTCAACTATTTTAAAACCAAAGAAGGTAATATTTCAGATAAAGGCCACTGGTCATTTTTCAGAAACCATCTATACAACGCATCTAATTTAAAGCCTTTCATCTCTCCCGAGTTCTGCTGGGAAGGAAAATGGAGAGATAGAGAAAGAATGGCACTTCATACCTGCATGTAAACCCTTTGATGAAGAGGAAAAAGGGAAAAAACGTTTAGGAAGCGACAATAATGCACTCACCTTCTGGACTGTAGTGGTCAGGTCCAAGCAAAGCTGAATGATTTTGTTCTTTGTTACTGAGAAATCGGTGATCCCTGTAAATGGAGCCCTAGAAAGCAACAAAATTCTCTTTAAAAATAAGTGTAAGGGGGTGGAGGAGGAGAACCCATCGGAACCCACACTGTCTGCTGACAAGCATAGATACACAACGGGCTCATTTAAATTATTTGTTATGTAACTGTTTCCTCTCATGTAACACACAAATGAGGAATCTGAATGAGACAGAAGTGCTAGATTAAAAATTAAAAAAACACATTAAATAAACGAGCCAAGAGAATGAACATCCCTTCAGGAGCTGACTAACCATCATACAACCAAATGATCATTCACATCTAACCTCAGTAAAACATTTTTAGCAGTCTTGCTCTTCTCTAAGCTGAGGTTAATTTGTTCCTGTGAGTCACTTTTCAGTCACTTCCAAAGAGACCCTACAATCTACCACTGATGCAGAACTACTGAAAAGGCCCAGTGGAAGGGAAAAGAAAGAGACGATGGTTCATTTTTCTGAGACAAAGTACAGGCCTCTGTGCATCTCGGGCCCTCCTTTTGTGGGACAGTAGAACACACAGCAACTCACCGGTCCAGCCAAGATAGCAAGGCCTTGGCAGCGCGTATAAGCTCCATCACAGAAGTCAGGAACTCATTGGGGGGCTTGTGGGACGTGTTCCCATCATAAGCCGGACTTTTCCGTCGACTACTTATGTAATTCTGTAAGTTGTGGGAAGACGCTCTCAGTTTCAGAACCAGGTTCTTCATATTATCAGTTTCAAGGCTATAATTCTGTGGGGGTAGGGAGGAAATCAAAGAGAAAAAAATCAAAACAATGTCCAAACTCATAATAATTCAAAAATCCCACTGAGTCACTTGAATAACTCCTACAACAGCCACAAAACCCTACATGATTTACCCGCAGGGCTGATCTCACCCACCATGGCCACACTGGCCTTCACTCTGTTCCTCCCACAGCCTACTCTTGCCTCAGGGACTTTGTTCTTGTTAGTTCCTTGTCCCAAAATGCTCCTCCCACAGATTTTGGTGCGGAAAGCTCCTTCTCATCACTTACATCCTTATTGGGCCAAACATCACCCCTCGTCCTTGAGGCTTCCAGGGCCATTTAGAGCAGAGGTTCTCAGCCTGGACCCTACTGACATTGAAAGCTCAATAATTCCTTGTTTGGGTTATGGGGGGAGGATTCGTGTACGTTGCTGGATATTCCTTCTACTCATTAGGTATCAGAAGCATCCCCTCCCCAGCATGACAACCAAAAATGCCTCCAGCCATTGCCAACTACCTCCTCGGGTCACTCTTTAGCACCTCACCTATCTGTCATCTCCCCGAACCATCTCGCTTGCTGCTGTCTGCCTCGCTGGGATGCAAGGTCTGTGAGGGCGGGGCACTGCACATCGCTCACGACTGCATCTCCAGCACAGCAGACAATAAAACAGTGATTGACTAGATGGATTTCCATCGGATGAGATTCACACAGAAACAGAGCAGAAGTGACTGCACATCAATTCACCTAAAATGTAATTTCCATCTTGGGAGCCTCTAACCTGTGTTCTTTCTGAATAATGTTCAACTTACTTGGGTGCTTCCAAAAAACCAATTCCATGTGACAATATTGCCTAGACTCACTTTCAGATCAAGAACAAATCCCAGGAAACGACACATAGATCTAAGATGACTTTGACGGAAGGCGGGAGGTGAATTTCTGTGTTATCATCTGTTTTATCATTTTAACAAAAAGAGAAGCTATTTCTGGGGTATATCATACTGTGTCGGTAGCATCCCAAAGCAAGAATGTGGTACCATTTTAAAACTGGGAATAATACAGTGGCCTACGTGAACACAGGAACACGTCCTCTATGCCGGGAAGTGGGTTAAGCGCTGGACAAGCATTGTCTCAGGTAAATAGCCTGTGAAGCTCATAATGATATTATCTCATTTTATAGGTGAAAAATCTGAGACACAGAGACATTAATTCTCCAGACTTCCACAGCTAATCAGTGATAAGGGTGGGGTTCTAATCAAAACAACCTGCACTGAGGGCACGAGCTTTGGATCACAATGCTATATGTCCCTCCTTCCACACTCCCTGCCCAAGGAAAGGCAACGTGATAAGACAGAAACCAGGGTGGGCAGTGGACAAGAAAAAGAAAAGTGGCCAGTGAGCCTGGAGCTTAAACCAACAAGCGGGTTAACTTCCCCGAATTCCATGCTGACCTGCTCCATGCCCTGTGAAGTGTTAGCAGCTTCTTTCAGCTGTCTTTAGCCATCCAGACCTAATTTCTGAGAGGCCAGTAGGTCACAACTAGATCTGAGCACTGCTTTTGTCCCTTGCATGTAGCCTGTCCCTCAGCCCCTCCTTTCTCACAGCCCCCATCTCTAAGGCCCCAGGGAGGGTGAGCCATGTCCCAAAATCAAGATATATAAAGCATATCGACCTGAAACATAAATATAAATATACCATGAATATACGAGGGAGTTTGGGAGAACTTTTTTGGGTAGGGAGGGGCAAGATGTTAAGTAATAACAATAACATGTTAAACCTAATGAAAACAATCTTCACTTTAAGTAGATTTTATCTGAAGTTTAAATTTATGTTGCTTCCTAGCATAATAAAAAAATCTTTTTTTAAAAAAATTTAGATAGACATTTTTTTAAAGTTAAGTTAGTATAAACATTAATAAAATCTTCCCAGATCTATTAACTGAAAAATGTTTTCTTCAAGCTTTAAAAAGAAAAAGGAATTTCATTAAAAAAATGAGTGTCCTGTATGTATGTTCTACCTAAACCTTATGTTTCTTTTTTTTCCTCACTGTCACTTTCTAGAGATTAAAATATAGGATTGTCCTCCAATTCAGAGGTAAAAATTTAAAACATGGATTTTCATCATGGCGTTTTCAATTCAGAGAATCAGACTCTCGAGGGAATGGATAAAGGGCCATGTGACACAGCTTGCTCTAAAAGACTGGTGCTATGATTAAAAGGAACTGTCTCCTCCTTCAGTATCACGCAGCCTGTCAACTTATATCAAGAGTTCTGAACTAAAAGCAGGACAGACAGCTTTCTAGATAGTCAACGTCACCACAAATTACTTGGAACTTTCATTGCTATACACATTTACTTCTTGAACTCAAATAGGATTACATGCATGTCAGTGTTGCTAGAACATTTAAACTTCAATCTACAAACCTACCACTTTTAATATTAAAATAAAGGGGAATGTAGCTTCTTATTAACTGGTTCTGTTCATTTCCACTCAATTTGCTCTGATTCTTTTTATTTTTCCCCCAAAACAAATCATGGGACTGGAAAGATGGATAGATATAACTATAATAAAGAATAATTTTTAAAAGGAGGAAGGAAGGAGCAAAGTAAGGAAGGAAAATTCCTTCCCCTTGCACCCCATTCCACAATAACAAGGGAACAAGAAACTGATTATATTAGCTCAAATAAACCTCTACTGTAGAAACATAATCAGGAAAGGATTATTGACTTAAGTGCCCCACAATGAAAGACAGAAAATGAATAATTTCTCAGACCAGATTTGATTATTTTCACTAGTCTTTTCCCTTCTGTCTCCTTCAGAAATTGCTTTAGGATAAGGTATCAAGAAAATACAAACTAGGTAAGAAATGAAGTGAGTCTCCAAAAATCTACAAACATACGAAAATTTTCCACCGAGATCTCACTTCATGAGAAGTCAGCCATCAGCTGACTAGGTCATTTCCTGGTCTAGTAGAGAAACAACACAGGGGACAGGAGAAAAGGAAACATAGATTCTCCCCGTTCTGGTACCTTCAATTATACACATTTTAGCTGAGGACGAATCTTACACAACTTCTCTTCTACCTTCTTCTCCCATTCCTCCTAGCTCTGTTCATTATCTAACATATGCAATTAAGAGACCCACAATCAAAACCATCTTATTGACTTAGGTCACTTAAGTTGCAACCTAAGAAATACACTTCACAGTTTTCCTAAAGGCATTTAATTAGCTCACAAGCAAGATCAAGTTAAACACAAATTGCCAGCAAAGATTATTCCTCCTGCATGGTTTCTCCCCATAAGAAACAAAGGATAACAGTTTTCAGTGATTTGCCATGTGGGTAAATGATGAACAGTGAATACTCTTAAGGGTACAGAGTGTACAGAAGTACTCTGGGCAGGTGGATACATTACAGGTATTTCATTTAATTACACATTTACGTGGCATCACTTAATACATGGACTGATTCAACCTTGATCACTTTCTTAGACTACTTCAACCTGAAAAGCACATCTGCCCCTGCCTTGGTCTTCAGGTAACTAGGGTCTGGTTGATTTGGCAAAGAAAACAGGTGCCAATTATACTTTCTTAACTCTCAACCACATCCCCTAGACCAATGCTGTTCCACAGACCTTGCTGCTCTGATGAACACATTCTCTCTCTGCACTGTCCAAATATGGCCATCAGTAGCCATAGGAGCTACTGAACACTTGAAATGTAGCTACTGTAACTGAGGAACTGAATTTTTTTTCCATTTTAAATAGTCATATGTGGCTGATAGTTCTCCTACTGGAAAGAACAACTCTAGAGTCTGTCCCAGCTGGCCACTGCCCCAGAGATAGAGGGAGAAAAACTGGGCTCCGACTCTGAATTTAATCTTGGGAAGCGGTCTTGGTTCTGCCTCACGATACAAGTCACTGTCTTAAGCCACCACTCCAGCCCTCCAAGGTCAACATTCACAAAAGGCAGTTTCTCTCCTTGCTCTCCACCCATGCATGACCAGCTGTCTGTGGTCCATCTGCTCACTGGTTTCGGAATCTTAACCAATAGCCAGTCCCTATTTTAGGTTCCTATGCATTCTATCTGTCCTTTTCTTTCCAAAACTTTCCAATGGTTTTGTTTTTTCCTCCCCCTTCCTTACTTCTAACTCTATTCATTTCCTGTACATCATAAAATTAACATCCGCTAAAGTCAGTTTACATAAAAACCTGTTTTATGACACCAGGACCAACTGCAATACACATTAACTACCCAGGGGATGGACTGTTCAAGGCAAAAAAATATCACACACACACAAAAAGATTACCAACTTACATATACAAAGATCTATGTGATCTAAGTGGATCAAAGAGACAGTGTAATTAATATATGCATTATAACAAGACTATTTTAAAAGATTAGATCAAGACAAAAAGCTATTTTAGTAAAACTCTCTAAAATCCTCCCCAGCTCAGAAAAGGCGTATTCGTTCGCGAACCCTCCCGTGACCCTCCTGTCAGATGCATTCACTGGCACTCTACTGCACAAAGCATGTCCAGAACGAGTCTGAGGTCAAAACTTTGTCTACAAAGGAAATGAGAAGGAAATTGTAGGAGATAAAACACAGCTTTAGGTTCTGGCGTTTGTCCAGCTTTGTTCATTTTAGTTCTAATATTTTAAGAGGTAGGGAAGGAGGAAAGCAAAGAGAGGCAGCTGTTACATGTATTATCCCACTCGCTGTACACAGCTTGCCTCCTGTCTGCCCTTCCTCCTCACCTATTGTGGATTTCAAAGTAATTTACCTGTCCTCAGAGTCCTAGCACAAAGTTGAAAGAGACGATTCAAATTAGCAGAAAAGACCAAAAGGCATTGTTCCCAGAGAGCATAATAAAAGTCAACTCAAACACGTTTCACTGTATAAAAGAACATACAGTTTTAAGAATACACTGGACTCTTAGACATCTTCTGGGCAGTGCAAAACACTTGCACGCTAGTACACGGCCACTTCCAGGGGAACATTACTGTACAGATGAGGAAAACAGACACTACCGTTTCCCTGGAGGTCGCAGAGTGAAAAGCGTGTAGCAGAGCCAGGATGAGAACGCAGAAAGCCTGCCTCCAGGGCCAGCACTCACACCACTTGGCCACAGCGTCTCCCCTGTGGCAGCTCATTTATCAACCACAAATAATTTCCCCATTACTTTCCTAAACAAGAGCAGCGCATCTCAGAGCCAAAGACAAGCCTCTGTCCATTTTAAGAAAAAGAACACGCACAATGCAGCAAGTGTTATACAATCAATGGAACGCAGACCAGCAATGGCAAAATAATCGGGGGTGCATTCTTTCCCACCATTCTCAGTGATGTATTGTCTAGACCCCTGGCTCAGGTTCATGGCGTTACTAACCCAGCTTGAATGCTGCCCAGTCTGTCCAAATCCTGACAGTTTAGGAAACTCCATCCTTAGCATGGCACCATGACAGGCAGAGTGGATCCCACCCTATGCCAACCAGTTTATAAACACAATGCCCTTACAGGTGTTTTTTAGCCCACAACTACAAGAGCTACACCTACAGCCACAGGTGTTCATACACGAGTCTAGAATCTGGCAGGGTTTAACTTAGTCCCAGTCAAGCCAAAGCTCAGTCATCTGCGAAATGGAACTGAGTTCACATTTTTCCCCACTGAGCTACCATTTCATAGGTTGATTATTTCAAGCATGAGCATCAGTTATTTAAATATCACAAATAGCTGTGAAATATAAAAACGCTTTTTATAGTAACAAAAACAGACACGAAAATCGGAACCCGTTTCTCATCTCAATTTAAAGGATATTTTCATTGAGGACTAGTTCCACCTTTTTATTTTTTATAAAAGATAAAGAAGACTAACACAGAGTTTTTTCCATAAGAGGCAAACTTTAACCATTAAGGGCAAGATAGAAAGCATTTTAGGCTTTAGGAGACCATAGATCCCTGGTACAAACTACTCAATTCTGCCATTGTGACACAAAGCAGCCACAGACAACATGTAAATGAATGGACATGGCAGTGTCCCAATAAAACTTTATTTACAAAAACAGACAGTGGGCCAAATTTAATCACAGGCCACAGTTTGCCAAATCTTAATCTAGAAAATGCTTTCTTTTCTTCCCTTCCTATGTTCTCTTCAGCTCACTTCAATGGATCATTAAGAAAATGATGATATGTTCAATTGCAAACGATGATTTAAGAGCAAAAGTTTTAAAACACGTCATCATGGTACAGAAACCCTTGTCCTGAACTAACCAGTGCACAGAGAAGGTCGACGGCCTCCAACACAAGTTCCTGGTGTCCAATTCGTGTGACACCCAGCAACTCAAGATCCTGATGGGAAATCTGCAGCAGCTGCTCTCCATTTATCTTCTCCCGTTCAAACTTGTGGACATACTGCTGCAGGCAATCATCTAACCCTACCAAAAAAGCAAAAAAGGCCATTATTGTAATTTTGTTCCTTTATTCCCAAAACTGCCCACATTTCAGTCAACCTAAGAAATCACCAATTATGTTTCACTATTTGACTGTCTGCATAACACGTATCCCACCTTATGGACACCATTCAAGTGTGTCCTCATCTTCTAATTTCATACAGATTTTAAATGTGCAGCTTAAAATTTCCAAATGGATTTGGCAGTTTTGTGAGTTACATTCCCATTCCCTTTTAGCTAAATGAATGAACACCAAACCCCTGTGGACTTGAAATGTTAATTTTCTGTACTAGACATATATGACTGTTTGCTAAGCAACTTTTCCCTTGGGAAACCATCCCTCTCCCAGCCCATGTGATGCCAGTGGGCCTACTGTCAAGATGCTTTGCCACAGTGGTTGCCCCAGTATTTCATCTACCAGACAGTATTAGGTAGTTGACCATGTGACTCAAGCAGAACCAATTAAAATCTTCTTGATATTTGATATATGGACACAGGAAGACAGAGGCTCTTCCTTTCCAAATGGAAGTCACAAGGACACAACCTTGGCAATGCTGGCAGTCATTTTTCTGATCAGTTTTCTGGATATAAATCCATTTGAGAGAGAAAAAAAAAAAGCCCCAGTAATGTCCTCTATATCTGTCCCTTGCACCTGAAAAACTTCTAATGTACACAAAATCTAAAGAGAAGGTACCAGCAGCAGTACACAAAAAGACAAATTAAATGGGTTAGCTTGTGGGATTTTTCCAGGCCACATACTACTGCCAACAGTGTTGCATTCTGGTGTTCTTACACAATTATTAAAATTGGAAAGCCATAAACAACTTAGGAATCTGTATTTCTATACAGGGAACTCTCTAGTCAACATGTTTTAATGGTTTTGCTGGAATAAAATTTTATCTGAATTAATTGAACTATTGATGTCTAATAATAAAAGCCATCATAGACGTCATCAAAATGGCGGCATGAGGTGAGCCTCAGTAAAGCTCCCCAGGAATTTATAACTAATCGAACAACAATAACTCTAATAAGGAATCCCTGCACAGCAGACAGGCAAGACGAAGAGGCCCACTACTAAATTCACCTAAAGGAGGGAGAATCGTGGGAGCCGGAGAGGATGGAAGGAAAAAGTGCAAAGACGGAGCCGCGCGGGAACAGGACACAGATCAAGCTCAGTGCTCCAAGCTCACTACATCCCGGAACTACCGCAGCTGCGGGAGAGGGAAGGACTCGGACTGCTAGGGCTCCGCTTACGGCCCACAGGGCTGAGGGGGCAGCATACAAAACCGCTGAACCCAACTCTCGCTCACGGCAGACCTCGGAGCAAAGACTGAGGGAAGAGGGCTGAAATCGGTGGTTTAAGCCCTCACTGCCGAGCGGAGAACGGAAGCCTTAGGCACGGAGACTAGCCGCCCTCTCCCAACACTCCCAGAGCTCGACCCGCCCCCACCTGCCCGGTGCTAGAAGCGGAACAGTAAACTGTCAGATCAAAGAACAGAATATTTGCTGTTCTGAGAACTGTGGACCGCAGACACCGATTCGCAGCACAAATAGTTCCGGCAAAGGGGAGGGAGCTGTGGAAGCGGGACCAGCTGTGGTGGTGGTCGCAGCCATTGCTCTGGGCCACCTCTCACAACTCACCCCGCCCCTGGCCCCACCTATCTGGGCGGATTCCTGCAGGAGTAAACAGAACTGCTGAAACATACGGGCTCTGAATCGGGTGCAGAAAGAGCTTTGGAACTTCAAAAGCTCTCCGGATACCTACACGGACACTGCGCCCTGTGACCCAGGCAAACTATTAACAGGGGAGAAGCCCGTCTCCCAGGGAATCCCCCCATTGTGTAAGAAGCTGGAATACTGCAGAGAAAACATAGCACTACTGTGTGAGAGAGAAAAAAAAAAAGGCTGCAGTCGGAGAGAAAATAAAACATTCTACCAACAAGTATTGGAAAACAAAAGAAAGACCTCTTCCTATCAACCTGTTGCAGAAGCCACTCCTGTAGATGTCTAGAAAGAGAAATAATAAATCAGTAATTGCCATGAATAACCAAGGCAACAAGACAGCTCAGAAAGAAAGTTAAAAGTCTCCAGAAAAGGAACTTAAAGCTATGGAAATATGTGACTTAAATGACAGAGAATTCAAGATTGCAGTTCTGAAAAAACTCAACGAAATGCAAGAAAACACAGAAAGTCAGTTTAATGAACTCGAAACACAATCAAAGAACAACATGAGCATTTTACGAAAGAGATTGAAATTTTAAAAAAGAACCAAATAGAATTTCTGGGGATTAAGAACTCAATAGAAGAAATTAAGAATGAAATAGCCAGCTTAGGTAGTAGAGTTGACCAGATGGAGGAAAGAATCAGTGACATCGAAGATAGAAACCTGGAAATTACACAGATGGAAGAAGAAAAAGACTTGAGATTTAAAAGAAATGAAAGAACTCTACAAGAACTTTCTGACTCCATCAGAAAGAGCAATATAAGACTCATGGGCACACCAGAAGGAGAAGAAAGAGAGGAGGGAACAGAGAATATATTCAACCAAAGTGTTGATGAGAACTTGCCAAACTTCTGGACAGAACTGGATCCTCGAATCCAAGAAGCAAATAGAACACCTAATTACCTCAATCCCAACAGGCCTTCTCCAAGGCACATTGTATTGAAGCTGTCTAAAATCAACGACAAAGAAAGAATCCTCAAGGCAGCCAGGGAAAAGAAGACGGTAACCTACAAAGAAAAGCCCATTAGATTAGCATCAGATTTTTCAGCTGAAACTCTACAAGCCAGGAGGGAGTGGAACCAAATATTCAAACTATAGAAAGGGAGAAATTATAAGCCAAGAATAACATATCCAGGAAAGATATGCTTTAGATATGAAGAAGGAATAAAGACCTTTCCAGACATACAGAAGCTGAGGGAATTTTCTAATACACGACCTGCACTACAAGAAATACTAAAGGAGCCTATTCGACCACCATCAATAGGGACATTTTGTGACAACCAAAACAAAAAAAGAGGGAGAGTAAAGACCTGAACCGGAATATGGGAGTGGAGAAAGTAAGCATGCTGAAGAAAATGGAATACTCTAAATATCAAACTTTTTTTACATAAACTTAAGGGTAACCACTCAAAAAACATCCAGAACTGAAATATATACTGTAATAAAAGAAGAAACAGAGGAAAACATCATAGAATACCACCACACAGAAATAACAGACAACAACAAAAAGGCAAAGAAACAATGGAGACACAGCCTTACCAGAAAACTAAAGATAAAATGACAGGAAGTCCTCACGTATCAATAATCACTCTAAATGTAAATGGACTGAACTCACCGATAAAAAGGCACAGAGTAGCAGATTGGATCAAAAAACTAAACCCAACCATATGCTGTCTCCAAGAGACACATCTCAGCTACAAGGACAAGCATAGACTCAAAGAGAAAGGGTGGAAATTGACACTCCAAGCAAATGGTACCCAGAGAAAATCAGGTGTAGCCATAATGATATCAGATGAAACAGACTTCATGGTGAAAAAGATAACAAGAGACAAAGATGGATATTTCATAATGGTAAAGGGGACTATACAACAAAAAGACATGACAGTCATCAATATTTATGCCCCCAATCAGGGAGTACTGAAATATTCCAAGCAACTACTAACAGAACTAAAGGGAGAAATTGACCAAAACACAATTATACTAGGGGACTTAAACATATCATTGACAGCTATGGATAGATCATCCAAACAGAAAATAAATAACGAAATAGCAGCCGTAAATGACACATGAGATGAAATGGACATCATTGACATATATAGAGCACTTCATCCTAAAACATTCTGGAACATTCTCAAGGATAGACCATATATTGGGACATAAAATCAGCCTCAGCAAATTTAAGAAGACTGAAATCATACCAAGCATATTCTCTGATCACAAGGCTTTGAAATTGGACATCAACTGCAAAAAGAAAGCAGGAACAAACACAAATACATGGAGATTAAACAACATACTTTTAAAGAACGACAGGGTCGAAGAAGAAATTAGAGGAGAGATCAAAAGATACATAGAAACAAATGACAATGAAAATACATCCTACCAAAATTTTTGGAATGCAGTGAAAGCAGTTTTAAGAGGGAAATTTACATAATTACAGGCCTATCTCAAGAAACAAGAAAAATCCCCCCAAAAATAACCTCATGTTACACCTTAAAGAACTAGAAAAAGAAGAACAAGGTCAGCAGAAGGAAGGAAATAACAAAAATCAGAGCAGAACTAAATGAAATAGAGAACAAAAAGACAATAGAAAAAAAATTAATGTGACAAAGAGCTGGTTCTTTGAACAGATTAACAAAATTGACAAACCCTTGGCTAGACTCACTAAGATAAAAAGAGAGAAGACACTAATTAACAAAATCAGAAATGAAAAAGGTGAAGTTATCAAGCACACCACAGAAATACAAAGGATCATCCAAGAATACTATGAAAGACTATATGGCACCAAATTCAATAACCTAGAAGAAATAGACAAGTTCTTCGAAACATATAGCCTTCCCAGGCTGAACCATGAAGAACTGAAAAATCTAAACAGACTGATCACCAGTAACGAAATTGAATCAGTCATCCAAAACCTTCCCAAAAGCAAAAGTCCACGACCAGATGGCTTCACTAGTGAATTCTACCAAACCTTCAAAGAGGATCTAATACCAATCCTGCTCAAACTCTTCCAAAAAATTGAAGAGACAGTACTCCCTAACTCATTTTATGAGGCCAATATTACCCTGATACCAAAACCTGGTAAGGACAACACAAAAACAGAACACTACAAACCAGTATCTCTGATGAATACAGGTGCAAAAATCCTAAACAAAATTCTAGCAAATCGAATACAACAATGCATTAAAAAGATTATTAATCACGACCAAGTGGGGTTCATTCCTGGGGCACAAGGATGGTTCACATCTGCAAAGCCATCAATGTGATACATCACATAAACAAAATAAAGGACAAAAATCATATGATTATATCAATTGATGCAGAAAAAGCATTGGACAAGATACAACATCCATTTATGATTAAAACACTTAATAAAATCGGTATAGAAGGAAAATATCTCAACATAATAAAGGACATACACGACAAGCCCTCAGCTAATCTCATAATTAATGATGAAAAGCTGAAGCCCTTTGCTCTACATTCAGGAACACGACAGAGCTGTCCCCTATCACCTTTGCTTTTCAACATAGTGTTGGAAGTCCTTGCCAGAACAATCAGGCAAGAGAAAGAAATAAAAGGCATCCAAATTGGAATGAAGAAGTTAAATTGTCACTCTTTGCAGATGACATGATGCTATATATAGAAAACCCTAAAGACTCCACCAAAAAGCTATTAGAAACAATCAATGAATACAGGAAAGTTGCTGGCTACAAAATCAACATACAAAAGTCCATTGTATTCCTATATACTAACAATGAAATCTCAGAAAAAGAAACACAAAAAAACAATTCCTTGTGCAATTGCAGCAAAAAGAATAAAATACCTAGGAATAAACTTAACCAACGATGTGAAGGACCTATATGCTGAAAACTACAAGATACTTTTGAAAGAAATTGAAGAAGACAAAGAAATGGAAAGACATTCCGTGCTCATGGATTGGAAGAATCAACATAGTTAAATTGGCCATATTACCCAAAGCAATATACAGATTTAATGCAATCCCCATCAAAATCCCAATGGCATTTTTTGAAGAAATAGAACAAAAAGTCATCAGAATTGTTTAGAACCACAAAAGACCCGAATAGCCAAAGCTATCTCAAGAAAAAAGAACAACACTGGAGGTATCACACTCCCTGACGTTAGCTTGTACTACAGGGCTACAATAATCAAAACAGCATGGTATTGGCAGAAAAACAGACACATAGACCAATGGAATAGAATTGAGAACCCAGAAATAAAACCACATAAATATGGACAGATTATTTTTGACAAAGAAGCTAAAAATATACAATGGAGGAAAGACAGCCTCTTCAATAAATGGTGCTGGGAGAATTGGATTGCCACGTGCAAAAGAATGAAACTGGACTGCTATCTGTCACCATGTACCAAATTAATTCAAAATGGATCACTCAAGCATAAGACCTGAAACAATAAACTGCATAGAAGAAAACATAGGTACTAAACTTATGGACCTTGGCTTCAAAGAGCATTTTATGAATTTGACTCCAAAGGTAATGGAAGTAAAAACTAAAATAAACAAATGGGACTATATGAAACTTAAACGCTTCTGCACAGCAAAAGTAACCATTGACAAACTAAACAGGCAACCAACTGAATGGGAGAAGATTTTTGCAAACAGTGCCTCCGATAAGGGGTTAATATCCAAAATATACAAGGAACTCATGAAACTCAACAACAAAAAAACAAACAACCCAATTGAAAAATGGGCAGAGGACCTGAACAGACATTTCTCCAAAGAGGACATAGAAATGGCAAATAGACATATGAAAAAATGTCAACATCACTAATCATCAGAGAAATGCAAATAAAAACCACAATGAGATATCACCTCACCCCAGTTAAAATGTCTGTCATCAACAAGACAAATAGTAACAAGTGTTGGAGAGGCTGTGGAGAAAAAGGAACCCTCATACACTGTTGGTGGGAATGTAGATTGGTGCAGCCGTTATGGAAGGCAATGTGGATGTTCCTCAAAAAATTACGAATAGAATTACCATATGACCCAGCAATCGCTCTCCTGAGTATCTACCCAAAAAATCTGAAAACATTTATCCATAAAGACACGTGTGCTGCAATGTTCATTGCAGCTTTGTTTACAGTGGCCAAGACATGGAAACAACCAAAATGTCCGTCGATAGATGAATGGATAAGAAAGTTGTGGTATATATACACAATGGAATACTTTTCGGTGGTAAGAAAAGATGATATAGGAACATTTGTGACAACATGGATGGATCTTGAGAGTATAATGCTAAGCGAAATAAGTCAGACAGAAAAAGCAGAGAACCCTATGATTTCACTGATATGTGGTATATAAACCAAAAACAACAAAAGAACAAAACAAACAAATGAGAAACAAGAACTCATAGACACAGACAATAGTTTAGTGGTTACCAGAGGATAAGGGGGGTGGGGGTGGGAGATGAGGTTAAGGGGGATCAAATATATGGTGATGGAAGGAGAACTGATTCTGGGTGGTGAACACGCAATGGTATTTATAGATGATGTAACATAGAATTGTACACCTGAAATCTATGTAATTTTACTAACAATTGTCACCCCAATAAATTAAAAAAAGAATGCCAGGAAACTCACCAAAAAAAAGCCATCATAGTGCTTTAAACAACTAGATTTATATGAATCAATCCCAACACAAAGGATAAAAACATAATTTAACTAGAACAACGTATGTAGAAGGCATGCTGTAGTATCTTCCCCGCCTCAAACACACACACACACACACACACACACACACTCCATTTACCCCGCTGCTATGTAGATACCCTCTGGACTAGGAAAAGTAGACACAAGTCTAGCACTTACTTCTGGCAATACTGAAGTCCATGGATCTTAAAATCTGATGCTAGGCTAAACGACATCTCTGTCCCACAAACCTTCCCCATTTGCCTCCTGGTAAGATATAGGAAGAGGAGCAATTTCCTGATAACCATTTGGGGCTATTAAATATCGGAAGAGGAGGTAAGAAATAATTGTATGGTAACCAGATGAGTTGGAACCAACTCATGTTCCCTGAAGTCACATCTGTCTAGCAGAGGGGCCCTGTCAGACACTCAGCACGTGAGGTTGGGGACATTGATATAAACCCAGCTCCACTTTGATGGCCTTGAGCCACAAGTGAATTCTATGGCACAGGAGTCAGGCAGGCACTGGAGGCCACACAAGTCACCAAGTATTGACAGCGATGCCCCATGTGGACTGCAGAAGCTGGGTCTCAGCACCCGGAGCCAACCAGGGCGTCTGCAGAAGGCCAGTAGCCATCTGCACAGGTAACAGTGACAATGGCCAAGAGCCAAGGAGAGCCTCCTAACAACTCTATTCCTACTTCATAGATGACTGAATTAGGGCTACATAACCTGTCCACATTCACAGAGCTTGCAAAATGCTAAGAGAAGGATTTTTATAGCCGTTTTCTTCAGCTTGATAAGGAAGAAAAGAGATCGAATCCAAATCAAGGTCTGACACAAGCCCTGCTCTTTTGCATCCCAGCTGGCAAACACAGGATTATAAAAATGCCTCTCCAAGTATCTCCCCAAACAAGCAGTAAGGTCTAATTATAAAAGTTATTAAAACAGAATCATGGAATCTTAGAGGTATTTAGAAGGTACTTCAGATCTCACTGAGTCCAAAAAAATGGGCAAGTACGGACAAAAGACTAATTACTATGAATTTTGCCCTGCAACACTTAGGCAGTTCTGAGCCAGATCACAACAATACCCTACACTCTCCCCGCCCTCAGGATGTTGTCTTCCCTTGCCTACTTTTAACCCTTGTTACTGGGGCTGAATTGTGTCTCCCCAAGATTCAAATGTTGAAGTCCTAACCCCCAGTAGCTCAGAACATGACTTCTGGAAGTAGCATCTTTAGAGAGAAGATTAAGTTAAAATGAGGTCCCATGGGTGGACCCAAATCCAATATGGCTGGTGTCCTTATAAGAAGAGGAGACACACAGAGAGGGAAGACCATGTGAAGACACAGGGAGAAGATGGCCATCACAAGCCAAGGAGAGAGGCCTCAGAAGAAACCAACCCTGTCGACACTGTGATCTTGGACATCTGATTTCCAGAACTGCAAGAAAATACATTTCTGTTGTTTCAGCCACCCAGTCTGTGGGACTTGGTTATGGCACACCCTAGCAAACCAACATAAACCTAATAACATTTTATTTCATATTCATCCACATGTGATAAACTCTTTCCTAAACAAAATAAACAAGGCCCAATGACCAACTGAACTGAAATTCATGTTCCCTATGCCAAGCAAGTTCATTGCTCAAAATACAAACATAAAACTAAGAGACCCATATTAGCTTTCATGTGCTATTAGTCCATTAAAATTAAAGTGAAGAAACCATGCACAGTGGATGTTCATTAAACTTCATCCCTTTATAATAAGTAGAAATAAAGATGAGGCCAGATTTCTCTTTTAACTAACTGAGGAAAGTTTCACCAAAAAAGCAGGATTTCAGAAGTAGCTTTACAGCATTAAGGAATTATTTTAGACAGAAAAAGGTTGAGATGGGAGGTCTGGTGAGGATTCTAGATAGAATGAAGGGTGAAAATTATCAGAGTTTGAAAACTGAAGAATACAGAACATTTCCCCGAAAAAGAGGCCAGAATCTCCTTGAGGATTCTGAGAGAATATAAATGATCTAACCTCAAATAATCAAAAGATCTCTGAGATGTAGAAGAATTATCAAGCAGAAATATCCTGGTGCTACCTAACTAAAAACAGAATCCAGAGTGGCTTTTTAAAGACTTTCCCCTTGAGGGACACATATATTGAGTATGCTAAGTTTTAAATAGTATTGCTCCCAGTTTTATTATTCCAATACATTATGGTCCATTGTTCAGTTATCCTATTGTTTAGAATACAATTAAAAATTTATAAACAGCTAAATCAAACTATTATGCAGTCCCACAAAGGAGGGGGGAAAAATGCCAATTTCAAGAAAGCCAGTTTTAGAATTTGCAATAAACCAAACACTTTTAACTATTTGTCAAATGTGCCTACTTGCCTGTTCTTTGCTTCAAGGGTAACTTACAGAAAGTCTAGCAGGACCAAGAGAAAAACAAAATGAAATCAAATGAGATTTAACACATTCCATTTACACAAATTAAGTTCAACAAATAATTCAATGTGAAAAGAATTGTGGAGGAAAAGGAGAGGGGGCTCCCACAGAATGGGAGGCAGAGTAACAGAGGGCACAGACTCCCTCCACTGTCACCAAATCAGGCCGTAAATAATCCTAAACTTTCAAAGAAATCCCAAATGCAAAAAAAGATAAAAAGAAATCTTTTATGGTTGTAAAAAATACTGTTTTATGATTTATATCAGAAAGTGGCCGGGCAGTGGCTAAGAGCCTGAGTTCCAATCCCAGTCTTAATTTTTACTAACTGCGTACCTACGTAGGGCAAGTCACTCATGTGTGGCCTCATTTGTAAAACAGAGATAATATTACCTACTACAAAGATCTGTAATAAAAATTAAGTAATACTTATAAATGTTAATATTCATAATATTTATAAAGCTTAGAATACTATGAAGCACATAATGCTCTATATATTTTGTGAAATTTAAAAAAATATAATTGATTCAGGTCCTCAATTTCCTAAGTGTTCAGAATAAAAGCTGCTATAGACACAGAAACTCCCCCGAACGCTTAGGTAGCCCCCTCTGGAACAGAGTAAATTGGAGATAAAACAAAATCTCAACCACCCATGGTATTACCTTCCCCAGAAAGTGTTCCCAGATTTGGTAACTTGCCATAATCATTGATTCCACGCAAAAATGTTGTAGGATTAAAAAAAAAAAAAATGTTGTAGGATTTATATCAGGATATAAGCTCCATGAAGGTAAAGACTTCTTTTTGTTTATTGCTTATCTCCCAGCATCTTGAACATTGCTGCTGCACAATATTTGTGAAACAAACGAATGCATAAAAAGGTCAAAGAACTTCACATAAATGTTTTCAAGGTCCATTAAAGCCTTCTTAACACCCGGTCACTTAAATGTCATTCCCGTGCTCCAATCTCTGCTAGTTTCCCACTGCACTTGGGATAATATCCACAGCCAGCAAAGTCCAGTCTGGTTTGTCTGGCTCCTGCCTGCCTCTCTAACCTCGTCTCATGCCACATTCTCCTTCAACCACCATACTGGATACTGGTTATATCTAGTGTTTTGAGACCTCAAGCTCTTTTCCACTTCAAGTCCTGATGGCACAATGTTCCTTCTACCTAGAAAGTTCTCACCTCCTCGATTCTCAGTCTCAGCTCAAATATCACATCGCAGGGAGGCCCTGGCTGATCCCAGCATGTAAAGGAACCCCATAACCTCTGCCCTCCCTGTATGTCCCGTTGGCTCCCTTCACAGGACTCAGCAAATGTGTGAGTATTTATTCATGATCCTGTATGTGCCTCTCTCTTTCTCTAATACATAGGACTGCGACCGTGCCTATCTTGATTATTCATCATTACACTTTGTGCATTACATGGCACAGAGGAGGCACTCAAATACAAGTTGGATGAGAGAGAAAAAAAAGAAGGAAAACCCAGCTGAGGTTGAAGACTATAGTTTAGAAGCTATAAATCGATGAGGTTGTATGATTCCCCCCCCCCAACCCGTCAGAATTCTTCCTAGTGAAGCTGTCCAACTCTCACCTTCTCCCTTTCTTTCATTAACCCCGTGACAAGAACTGTGGACATTCGCAATGGGAAATTAGGAAGGAAGGTCCCAGCCCTCGCAGCTGCAGTGTACGCAGTGTCAGGGGAAAAGTCATTTACATTCCTCAACACAAAATTCCCACAAGGTTGACATAATCATATCTTGATAGGCCATCAGCTCTCATTTCTGGAGTGATTAAAGTGAAGCTTTTCCCTTATTTTCCAGAAAGCCCAGGCTTTACTACACTCTAGGGGCCAACACATGCCCAATGTCCTATGCTACTTGAGTGACATTACCCTCACAAGTTCTCTCCTCTCATAAAGTCACCTTTATATCGTGCAGGAGGAAGAAGAGCATAGGGGCCTATGGCTCGAATTCTTTCCAGCTATATGACCTCGAGCAGGTGACTTCACCTGTTCACTAAAGTGTGAAATGTGGGGGCTGGGAAGTTAATCCCATAGTCCCACCAGTGCAACATTTCTATGATTCTGCAATCTCAGGGTACTACCTTCTTCCCATCTTCAAATTAATAAGACACCACAGTCACCCAAAGCCCTGTAAACAGAAAGGTCAAGGGCTCGAATATGAAAGCCAGCTTCCATCAACAGGACAGGTAATTGGCACTAGATATGTATAGTCACTGACATGTAAAAAATAGGACTTCTGAGGTTATACATTATAAGATCATAGAGGCCCAGGATTAGAGCAGAATTTTAAAGATCATACTTTTGCTTTTTGTAATCATACTTAACAGAAAAACAGGTCTTCTGCTGACTCAGCAGAGACTGACTCAGCACGCAGAGCCATTGGAAGAGCAGATGAGGAGATGTCCAGAGAGCTTTCTGAGCCACTCAAAAGAAAAGAAAAAAAGTTTTACATGCAGAAACATTCCCATTGACATACAGTACAAAGTATAGACTTTCTAAGTACACTAAAGAAAGTCAAAGGCCTGAATGAATGACAAAGTCTAAGCTGCCAACATCCTCGCCTGAGTGCTATCATGGTACCGGAGCAAATTCAGGTGAAAAACCACCAATAGTTCTTCATTGGGTGAAAAAAACATGAGAGTTTTGGTCTTAGACCTGCAAAATTGATGGCTTCAAATACATTCTAACATCTTTAATGCGAAAATCAATAGGATTGGTAGAGTGTACAAAATATTATGGATAAGAAAAAATCACTTATATGTGGAATATAAAACTGAAAGCAACAACCAAATAAGATAAACAAACAAGCAAAAGCTCATAGACACAGACAACAGTTTAGTGGTTACCAGAGGGTAAGGAGAAAGCGGGAGTGGGAGATGAGGGTAAATGGGGTCACATGTGGTGATGGGAGGAGAACTGACTCTGGGTGGTGAACACAATGCAATATATAGATGACATGTTATAGAATTGTACACTTGAATCCTATATAATTTTACGAACCAATGTCACCCCAATAAATTTAATAAAAATTTTTAGAAAAGAAAGAAATCAAGTTTTCTGTGATATAAACTTAAGAATAAACTAGAATATAAGCTAGGGGAAAACAAAAATATAAAATGACACATATAATAACAGCAAATGGTTAAATGTTACTTACTACATAGCAGGCACCTGTCCAAAACTGAATATAAACGCCTTAATCTTCCTAATGTCTCCAGGAACATGTACTATAAGGTCCCACACTGGAGATGAAGAGCTGAGGTACAGAGAGGAGACGTGACTGGCCCAAGGCCACACAGACCAGGGCTCACACCCAAGGGGACTGGCGCCGGCGTCTCCGCTCTTCACCACCAGATACTGCCTCTCCATCCTCCATTGCAGAATGTTCACAGATGTCCCTTTAACTCATCTAAGGAAAGTACAGTTTTATATAACAGGAAATTACACAAGTCATTAAGCTGACTTAGTTAACGGCCTATGGTTGCCCTCAGAAATTTTAATGGCCATGTAAACACCAATGGCTCTCCCACCCAGATGGGTCAAATGAGAAAATTAAGCACTGGAGACACAACTCCTACACTCAGGTCGTATATTATCAACAAGCCGTCTGCAGGAGTTGGTGGCCCACGTTTCTTAGTAACACTCTTAAGTATAGGTGAGATGGATTCTTTCTTTTTTTTCCCCCCAAGAAATCTGAATAGAATTCTTCTCTAACTCTTTCACTTTTAAATGTGCCTCTAGAAACTGGTCCTTTGGGCCAGTGGAGACCATATAGGGTAGCAATACACCAATAAAATTGGCTGCCTTTAAAGGATTGAATATCTGTGGAATTCATAAAATTCGCTACCCACATTTCCCAAAGTTATTTTTTAAAAACTGGAATTTAGAAAAAGACAAGTTTTCTGTATGCACTAGCATCCCAGAAAAAGATGAAGGCAGAGAGAAAAAATACTACAAAAAAAAAAAAGGAGAAAATGAGAAGTAGCTGACAGTGCAGGTCCACACCTATCTGTATATCCGGAGGCTACAAGGGGGAGAAAAAAGAAACAAACAAACCCTGTCTGTGGTTTGCTGCCTAAGCAGAGAACAGTCCAGTTCCTGCAGCTCATGTACCAACTTGCATTTTACCACAAACAAAAACAAAGGACGCACCTGCCCTCCAGGAGCACACAGAAGCACGGGCAAGGAGGCTGCAAAACTGGGAAACAGCATAAAACTGGAGGATTCACTCTACCACAGTCTGAGACCCAGGTTTTGCCCTCAGAGAAAGAACTGAGAACTCCCTGAAAGAAAACTTGTGCAAGGAAAGGGAGAGGAAGGGTGAGTGAAGAAAGACGTCTTAAGCTTTTCTCCTCCACTTGTTTGTTTTATTTTGTTTTGTTTTTTTACAGAGGGGAAGAAAATGTGGGAGGGCTGCTCTATGAAAAAGAGTTAACCAAAGAGAGAACAAACAGGATAAGAATGTAGGAAGCAAGTACAGAACAGCGAGGAGGAAGGTAAAACTTTGGGGAGAGTAAATGCAGACTTGATGGCTACTCTGTTTCCACTGAGAACCCAATGAACCGTGACAATCATTACCAAGACCAGTCCTTAAGTGAAACAGCTACTGAAGCCTTTGCCATGGAACCTCCTACCCTACCCTCACCAAACACAACCACCACCACCTCACAACTCACTGATATCTGCCTCAAATCACCCCCATCCTTTTCTCTGTTTCTTATTTTGGAGAAGCACAGCACTATCAACAAAACAAAAGCTTTCTGGTTGGGAGTTCTAAAGAAAAGTGACATTTTCCCCATAATAAAGAATTCATTCCATCTGAACCAACTTCAATATATTTATTTAGCCTCAACCAGACATGGCCCTACAGCACTTGTGTGTTTGGGGGTGGGAGGACTTACAAAGGGCCAACAACTGAAAATGCCATCTTCTTCTTATGATCATCAAAACATCTTATGGCCTAGAAAAAACCATAGGTCATATTCCCAAGAGGTAACCTCGCAAAGTAATTTTGCATGAGGTTTATGCCTGATAGGAAAAACACACATCTAGAGTGATATTTTTCTACTGAAAAAGAAGTATTTAATTTGAGTTATTTTTATAATTTATCATTTATACTATATGTAATATAGTATATGTGTATGTAGATACACACCATACACACACACAGTCAAAAAGTAGAAAATGACAGTGTGTATACAGAAGACCAGAGCAATGGTTTAAACTCAAGTCTCAAAATTTGATCCTGTAAGGAACACTGGATATGCTGAGGGTATGTTCATCTTCCAAGAAAAGTCTTCAGCCAGATCTTTGCCTGGCTGACTTCCTCAAGTACATCTGAAAAAAGTCCATCTTGTGTATCAACCAATGATTGTTGGCACCAATTCAGTGCCAACACGAATCCCCAATTTGAGATGCAGTGCAGAAGGGAACTTCATTCAGTAGAAACAGCATTTAAGTGTGCTACAGCAGAACTGTGAGAATAGCTCGGCTAGGGAACAGCTCAATAGTGTTACAGCTCAATTATGAAACAGCACAGCTGTGGAACAGCATGGGCTGTGAGGCGGCTATAAGACGGCCCTCAGGCAAGGGTCCTCTCTGGCTCGACAGCTCTGCTCTGTTCTGCTCCATTTCGGTTTGCTTCAGACTTGTCTGGTCTGCTCAGCTCTGCCTGCTTGCCCTGCTCTGGCAAGATGTCTTCAGTGTTTCAGTTCGAGCCAGTGAAACACAGTCTTGAATCTTCAGTGGACGGGCAAAGTGTGCTCCCCAAGACAGAGGGAAGCTGACTTATAGAGAGAAGTCTCTGCCTCTGGTCCCTGATTGGTCCATCCTCATGCAAATGAGGAATCCAAATTCTGGAAGTCTGATTGTTCCAAAAAGCACTGTCCTTACTAGTCAGAAGGGAGCCCCTCTGATTGGTTGATGAAGATACTAATAAGGATATAGCTGCGCAGCTCTGAATGGACAAAGTCTCAGTCTTATTGGTGCAAATAGAATTCCAGGAAGTCCTTTATAAGGGTTGCCTCAGTCGGTAGGAACACAGTGCAGGCAGGTCTAGCCAGAGAGGACCCTTGCCAGAGGGCCGTCTCATAGCTGCCTCACAGCCGTGCTGTTCCACAGCGTTTCATAATTGAGCTGTAACACTATTGAGCTGTTCCCTAGCCGTGCAGGAGGCAGGGCAATTCAGTGCAAGCAGCAAGCAGACAGTTTAGTGTAGTCTTCTCCCTACTAAAGTGTGGCTTGCTTGAGAGGTCCCTGTTTAGAAACAGCTGCTAGGCTCTGTTGTTAAATTTGAGCCAAGTTACCACCAGGAGCCCTTCTTAGTAGGTGTCTTCTTTATTGGGGTCAACATGCATCACTTTCACTTCTATCATACCACCTTTTAATTTCCTTCTTAGAGGAAATTACTATTTGAAATTACCTTGCTTATTAAACTATTAGCCTCCTGTCTGTCTCCTCCCTCGAAACCAGGGGTGTCAAAATTGCAGCCCACGGGCCAACTGCGGTCCGCAATCCATTGTTAATTGGCCCGCAGCAAATTCCAAAAATATATTTAGTTTACTTAAATAAACCAGGTGAGGCAATACGTACTTCACCTCGAGTGAGTGGCCCGGCTGTTTGTGTATTTTACCGCATGTGGCCGTTGGTGAAAAACGTTGAAAAAAGTTTGGACACCCCTGCTCTAAACTGTCTGCATGGTAAGAGTTAAGAGTCCTTATCTATCTTGTCACTTTCATATCTCCAGCTCCAAGAACAGATTCTTGCTCATAGGACGCACTCAGGAAGTAACTGTTCAATGAATGAAGAATGAATGGATCCACACCCTCCAAAACAACCAGAGGGTATGATGACAGAATGACACTAAGGTAGACGTGGCATCAACAACCTGGTTTAAAATCCAGTTTGACTTCTTAATTTCCTATGCGTCTAGGGACAATTACTTACTTTTAGACCTCAGTTTCCTTAGCTTTCAACTAAGATGACATGAAGTACTGTGTTTGAGGGTGCTTTTTAAATTATGAAGTACTTAATGATTGCTATTAAAGACATCTTGAGTCAATATTTGTAAGTGGCATCAATGTAAAAGGTAAACTGGAATACATCCTTAAATAAGGGAAGTAATCTGGCGAGAGTGAACTTTCTCGTCTTCAACCCCATTCTGCAACTCTGACCTTGGTCGGCTGCCTCCCAACCGTGTGACAATTTGTTTACAAATTATTGTAGAAAGTGTAGTATAAAGATCCAGGTTCAAGGCCGTATTCTATCATTCGATTTCTTTAAGTCTCAACCTCCTCTCTTACATATGAATAACCCACATACCTTAGCGTACTAGTGCAAAGATAAAAACATACGGTTATGCTTTGCACAGCAGGCTAGAACCTGCCCATGTCAGTCCATGTCAGACTCTGGTTCCAAAGGCCATGTGGCACCACGGGGAAAAGCACGATCCTGATAGCAAAAAGGCAATGGCAGGAGTCCCATTCCATTGGCAGTGGTGACACCGCCACATAAAGCCTTCTCTGACAAATCACACGTTTTTATGCTGCCTGATTTTTGTATTAAGACATAATTCCTATACCATAAAATTCACCCTTTGAAAGTGTATAATTCAGTGATTTTTAGTATGTTCACAGTTATGTGACCACCATCTAATTTGACGACATTTCTATCATCCCAAAAGAAACCTCAAACCACTGGGAGTCATTCTCCATTCCCCCCTCTACCCAACCCCTACAATAATTAATCTACCTTCTCTCTCACTGGACTTGCCCATTCTAGACATTTTCTATAAATGGAATCATACAATATGTGGCCTTTTGTGTCCTGCTTATTTCACTCAGCATAATGTTGTAGTACGTACCAATACTTCATTCTTTTTTAAGGCTGATATCTGTTGTGTGGGTCTACTACATTTGTTATTCCCTTCATCAGCTGATAGAAACTTGGGTTATTTCAATTTGGGGGCTTTTATAAATAATGATGCTATGAGCATTTCTGTACAGGGTTTTATGTGACCATGTTTTCAATTATCTTGAGTATATACCTAGGAGTAGAATTGTTGAGTCAAATGGTAACTCTATGCTTAACTTTTTGGGGAACTGCCAAACTATTTCCCAAAGGGACTGCACCATTTTTCATTCCTACCAGCAATTTATGAGGGTTCCAACTTCTCTATATTTTCACCAACACTTGTTATTATCCATCTTTTTTTTTATTAGAGCCATGCTAGTGGGTGTGAAGTAATATTTTATTGTTATCAGATTTTAGTAACCAAATTTTAAATAGGTCCTCAAAAATAAAAACCAAATGCCAGCTAGCAGGAAAAAAAATCCAGTTACCAAAGCATTATTCCCAAACTGCAGTTATTCCAGAACTACCTTTACGATTTTTCCAAATTTGAGTGTCATTTCTACTACACTTAGTTTTTAAAAATCAATTCAATTTTAAAATCATTTTTGAAAGAATCTTTAAATCACGGCTAAAAGTAGTATCTTGCCATAAATAGAATGTATCATAAATATAAATATAGTGAAAACAAAGCAAAGTGAGCTAGATATAATTCCCAGGACCTCCCAGGGCCTGCTTCTTCATGTTAAAAGAAAAATCACAAGTGGCAGGTGTGGAACAAATGGTAGCTACAAGCAGTCTTCCCTTGACCTAGTCAGATAATCTAAAACCAACTCTAGTTTTATCACAGCCTGCTCACTTTGGAAGTCTCGACTATAACATTTTAGGAAATACTCTTCCTGAAAGAGAAGGTCAGAAAATGAATTCCATAGTGATGATTATACTGGGGGGTTTCAAAGGACAATGCCCTAAGCAGCTGTCATATGTTGGTAGCCTGTTACACTTGGCTGAGGGGCGTCCCTTCCTCATGTTCAAATTTCCAATAAGTCAGTCCATACTCTAGCTGCAAGCACCTGGCCCTTCAAGTTTCAACAAAAACAACTTTCAGAGCAAATATATGTAATACAAATTAAAATAAAGTGCACCTGCCTTTGGGTAGGCAAGCCCAGACAACATGACCTGTAATGTGACAAAGTGCCTGGATGGGCCTGACTGACAGCACTGGCCCCGAGTGTAATAAATAAAAAAAAAACAATGCCTGATTGTGCTCAAATACGTTCAGCCTCCCTCACCCCGCCCGACACACATACTATCTGTATACAAGTTAGATAAAAACAATCAGTGACAGCATATTTGGGCATCTCCAGAGTTGGAGACTAATTATCATCCGTCATCATCCCAGCTTCGTAAGATACTAACTAGTGTCTTACATTAAGAGAAAAGGGGTGAGTACTAAATCTGAAGGTATTCTATTGCCTCTTTATTTGGGCACTCCCACTCAGCCCTCAGCTCTTGGTTCAAACATCCCTTCCAATGGGAATACTTCCTGGCTCTCAACGCCCCTTATTGTATATCTCATGGCACCTATGCTTTCCCTTCATAACATATCTCGCTTTATAATTTAATATTTTTATGGTTGGTGTCTGTTTCCCCAACACAGCAAGCTCCATGAAAACCACAGCCAGATTGGTTTTATCTATCATCATACCCTCAACAGCTAGGTCAGTTCTTGGCACAGC
Organism: Rhinolophus hipposideros; assembly: GCF_964194185.1. Lineage (NCBI taxonomy): Eukaryota > Metazoa > Chordata > Mammalia > Chiroptera > Rhinolophidae > Rhinolophus > Rhinolophus hipposideros. Next base: position 11,526,309 of record NC_138049.1, on the reverse strand, counting down.
GCAGGTATTCAAGAATGATTTGTTGAAAGAATTAATTCAAAGGATGTCTAATTGCATTATACAGTATAAGGGTTGGCCATGGTTATGGTTTGAACGACCACCAAGAGTACATTTCAAAAAGGCAAAACCCCACAGGGCGAGGCTCTTCCACTTCACGAGTTTCCTGCTGATGGACCACAATCCCATATAACAGAAGTCTCCCTTTCTTCCATGTAACTTCCAAAGACCCAAGTAAGATACTTGAGTCTATTGATGAGCTTTTATGGAGTGTCTGCTGATTAGGGGAGGAGTTGGTGACAAGGGAGGGGAAAAGGAAAGAAAACTAAAGTTTACTGAGTGCTTAGAATGTGTCACATAGTCCTTATTTAATCCATAGAAACCCTTTTTTATCACCATGATACAAATGAGACTTGTAAAATTCAGTGGCTGGCTCAAAGTCACACAGGTAGTAAGTGATCAAACAGGAAAAAGTATCTGGTTCTTTGTGAGTCGAAGAAATTACACAAATGCCATAGAGACATACAAGTTGGAATGGAACAGACAAGCCTAAAAGAACAGACAAAAGCGAGCTGAAAGAGGCAGGGGAGGACATTATAACGCAACCACTTATAAAAGCTCACGTTCATTGACCGTTTTCCATATGTTAGACACAGAACTAAACCATCTGACATGCTTCATATAAACTCTTTGAGGTGATCATTACTATTATCCCCATTTTGCAGAGTAAAACTGGCTTAAGAGAAGCAGATCACTGCTAAGTGTCTGAGAGCTGAATGCCAGGCTGCGTTAGTCACAGGAGAGCACTTACCCCTTCCTCCACCTCCCACCATGCACTAGGGTTCAGAGGAGGGATGAGGAAGTTATGCAGTACATACATTTAGTTAAGTGTGTACTGTAGGTCAGGAGTGTGGTGAGCAGAGATGAATGGCATAGCCCCTGCCATCTAAGAATTTATATGGATGAAAGACAAGAAAGACAGAGCAGGTCTTAAGAGTGTAGGGTCTGGAGCCAGGCTGCCTGCATTCAAACACTGATTACTTGTGTACAACCTTGGGCAATCACTTAATTTCCATGTACCTCAGTTTCCTCCACTACAAAATGGCAAGAATAATAGTACCTCATGGGGCTGTTACAGAGAAAAATGGGCTAACACAAATAAAGGCCTTAACACATACCTGCCACACAATTATCACAAATAAACATTTCCTATTACTAGGCTCAGAACTAATGAAAAACAGGGTTAAATGGAACAGGTATGGCCAAGTCAAAGGAGTGTGGAAGGAGAGAGGAGTTCTGTAGTATCTGAAGAATGTGCAAGATATGGACAGGGGCTGACTAAAGTCACAGAGTCCCTCAGGAAAGCGTCTGAGCAATCCTTTCGTGAAGTGATGTGAGCCCAGTGCAGATGGCATCACAAAAGAAAGCAATGAACAGAATCAGATGACAAACTAGAAACATCACATAAAAGGCAAAAATTAATCAAAGACAACAGCAAGAGTTTGAACTAAGTTGACTATGATAATTCAAAGTCTAACGAGACAGAAAACGGCAACATAAAAGGGTGAACATATCTGAAAGGGAAGTGTAGGAAGAAGATGAGGTAATACATTTCCTCCTGCACCTGCTGAGCTGACTGTACCTTTAAGTGAGTCAGTAAGTGGGCACAGCCTGTGGGCATCACAGGCTCCAGACGGGCTCTGAGTAAGGGCCAGTCCAAGGAAATTACCATTTACCGAGCATATACTAGATTTATATAGTGCATGGTCAAATACAAGTCTCATTTATTTTTCTGAAGAGTCCACAAGATCAGTCTTATTATCTCTGCGCCTTTTATGAGGGAGTTGATGTAAGAGGGACTAAAAAAATTGTTGTCGATGACACCACTAGAAAGTAGTAGAACTGGTCTTAAACTCCACGTTCACCCAACTCCAGAACCCATTGTCTTCCCACCGGGAGGCTCAGAGGGAGAAGCCGGGTAGGTGAACATGCTTTCTCGAGAGCAGAACAGATCAGAGTTACATCACACACCTGGCCCTTTCCCTCTTCTCCCATCCTCAGCATTATTGTCCTCTTGCTCAGCCCTCCCACACCTTCTCTAACACAGCAATTGCACTCTTCAGACAAGATTCAACACTAATCCTTCCCACTTCAAGAACCGCCCATACCCACGTGGAAGTGATCACTTGTCCCGACTCCCACTGCCCACCCCACCCTTCTGACATGCACAGACAAGTTTTAACTTAGATTTGCTGATCTGGCCACCATGTGCCACACCTCTGACAAACAGAAATGACTGCACTGTGGCACCTTCCCTGGGCTCGCTTCCCCTCAGTGGCATCTGCATTATCTTGGAAGCTGTCCCCTCAATCCAAGGTCAACCTCCCAAAGGAAGAGACTCCTGTTCAGCCATGGGCAACCTTAGGGCTGCACTGCTCTCCTGCGCCCTCTGACAAATTCCAAGGACTGTAGCTCTCTCCTCTCCATTACTTCCAATTCCAACCTAGAACTTGAATTTTTAGGAAGAAGCCGTTTCCTGTGTTGTTCACAATGCCTTACATGTGGTAGCTGCCCAATGAATAATCAGTATTGTCAAAGATGGTGAAAAACCACCTTCAGTATAGTAACACCTCCAGCGAGCTCACCTCACACACCTTGGAAGCCAAAAAGGTAAGCGAAGAGCCATCTAGACAAACAGTATGACAGGCTTGGGGACTTTTTTTTTTCTTTTCACTCTGCACACCCAGCAACATGCCCAGTAGAAATAATGATATTATAATCTTTTTTTTTTTCAGATATGGATGCTTTAATATTAGGAAGATTTGAAAAATGTAAAATGAGTCCTCTTTCTTCGAAATGTTAAAATATAACAAATTCTATGTGATCAAGTTCATTCGTTTGTCTTACACAGGATGTCTCATACAGAGACTCACCCAAAGCCTATTTACTCTCCTTTTTTTTTTAATTAAAGTTTATTGGGGTGACAATTGTTAGTGAAATTACATAGATTTCAGGTGCACAATTGTGTATTACATCATCTATAAATCACATTGTGTGTTCACCACCCAGAGTCAGTTCTCTTTCCATCACCATATATTTGATCCCCTTTACCCTCTTCTACCACCCCCAAACTCCCTACTCTCCTTTTAGAAAGCAAATAAGCTACTATATTTCCCAGCCTCCAAAAAGACAAACTGAGTAAATTCAAGAAAGGCACACCAGGCTATGCTGGTAGAAGCATCTGCTACCTAAAAACCAGGGGCATTTTTGAGCGCACTTTGAAAACATGGCATTCTGGGCTCACTTCCCAAGAAAGTCACAAGTATCAATAGCTGATACACTAATATCAAATGAAATGAGGCATATCTTGATACTATATATAGTCCTTCTTTGAATGAAGATTTTAAAAAAGTATAAGGAAAAATTTTGGAAGGCACATGTTTAACTCAAATGCAGGTTCCCCTCCCCCTTGTCAGAAGTCAGATAAATATAAAATATAAGGGTTAAAATTCCTACCTCCTCCGTTTTTGTTTTTTACGATAGTTATGTCTATTGTGATCATCTAGTCATTTTTTTCTATTTATTATGAACACGTTACTTCAATAATACAGGAAGCAGATGTCCTACAGATAACTGAACAAAGCGTTTTCTTTTTAAAAACCTTACGTTTAAGTTTAAAATTAAGGGTTTAGGTTAAGATGATTAAGTCTTAAAGTAATAAAGTTCGGCTATCAAGAAAATGTACATTTGTGGAACAGTTCATTCCTTCATCAAGCCCCGTAAACAGGATGAGACAGCATATCAGTTCTCTCAAAAAATTTTCAGAATGTCCACTTTCTCATCTTTCTTAATTTTGCAGACCACTTAACAGCAAGACGCAACTAGCTATGAGGTCAGCTGTCTTGAAGCCTATGAAAACCTATTTTTACGTTAAAGAACCCATTTTATATCAAAGCATTCCATGCATTTCAAAGAAAGATAATTCATTAAGATTTCTCAAATCTTTCTATTACTGAACTAATCAATAAATGAAGAAAATGATTACAGTCACCATGTCATCAGTGGGATACGCGCTGAGAAATGCATCGTTAGGCCATTTCTCATTGTGAGTGCGTCGTAGCGTGCACTTACACAGTCCTGGATGGTACGGCACCACACACCTAGGCTATGTGCTAAGCTTGTGAAGCACATCACTGTACAAAACAACCGGAGATTAAATCAAGAACAAGAGATAATGATGCATTCCACAGATGTGGTAAACAGGACATAGATGGATATGGGGCTGCTGCCGGCATAACACAGCATACTGTGTTACAGCAAACATTTCTTATCTGAGTAGAAACAATCACATTCTAAAAGAATGTTAAGAAGTATAGTATAGCGAACACACAAATCAGTAATATCATCATTTATCACCATATTGAGTATTATGTTCTGTACATAACTTGCTATACTTTTATACGACGGGCAGTGTAGTAAGTTTGTGTACACCAGCATCACAAACACGTAATACATTGCCTTACAACGTGACCACAGCTATGACGTCACAAGGTGACAGGAATTTTTCAGCTATAATCTATGGGACCACTGCAGCGTATGTGGCCTGTCGTTGACTGAAATGTCGTTACATGGTGCAGGACTGCATAACATTATGACATCATGACGTCTACTGGAATGCCTGGGCAGCTATTGGCTTTGGTGAGCAGGATAAACAAATTCTCGGAGCGTCTCTTAATTTTCAGTAGTTTTAAAACACCGCCAGTAGAATGGGATTGATATGAGCTATTGAAAATGAACCAGGTAAACAAAGCTTGGGCCCATCCACCGTTGTCTGAGGAGCAGGACCACTGACATGCTCCCTTCCCTTGCCCTCCACATGCACCACGGAGCTCCTGCCCTAAACACCTGCCGTCAGCTCTATGTGTCAGTCACACTGCTCATTCTAACACCCAAAAACACTCATGTGACCCCTCACCTCGATTTAGCACTCAGAGGATCAGGTCCAAACTCTGTAACGTTACTCAACACCAGACACTGTTTGAGGCACTGGGGATACAGCCAGACCTGAAGAAAGTTTGTGCTCTCGTGGGCCTTCCACCCTCATGACAAGACACGGGCATCAAATAGACTAACCTGCAAGAGATCAGGTGCTAAGTGTTATAGGAAGAAAGCTCAAGCAGGGAAAGGACATAAGGAAAGATTCTAATCAGAGAAGGCCTCTCAACTGAGGGGAGCGAGGTCTGAAGGAAACAGCATGACTATGTGGCATGCAAAGGCCCCCCAAAGTTGGCCACAGGCATCCTGGCCAAGCTCCTCACCTGCCTGCCTTTTTGCCTCCTGCATTCTCCTCTGCATTAGGATTCGTTCTCCTCACACACCTTGCTGCTTCCCACTTTCACGCTTTTGCATTTGCTTTTCTTCTGCCTGCAATGCCTCCCACACTCCTGTCTGACCTGGCAAACTCCTCCTGTTCCTCCAAGACTCACCTGAAGTTTGTCCTCCTTCAGGAGGCCTTCTCTGCACACCAGCCACACACCACTCCCCACCTCAGCCCTGCTTTCTGCCACGTGGACCGTGTGCTTTTATTGACGTGGACCGTGTGCTTTTATTGACGTCTCTGACTCCTGGGGAACATGGAGCTCCTTAAAGGTGGAACGTGAGTCTTGTCCTTGTGTCCCCAGCACATGGTCCTTCAAGACCGCGTCAGTTAATGAATGAATGAAATGCACGTCCTCTTTTTCTAATGCCCTCTTTGAGAAGACCTGCCCATGAAGAAAGCATAAACCCATGAATGCCCTTATATTTAAAACTCTCTTTGTAAAACTGACTCTTTTCTTTTTCCTGAAGGCTGCATGTTTTCAAAGTCTTTTTGAGTGTTTTTCCCCCTATAAAATTAACTTGACAGCTAGCCATGTGTCACGGAAGCAGCTATAACTGCAGTTGGAAAAACACCGTGCTGGGAAGGAAGAAACCTTATCTGCCAAGACACTAAAAGGATTGCTCAAGATATAATGAAAATGTAGTGCTGGACGCAATGAAAGCAGCTTATACTCTCTTTTTATGGTCTGGGATCATTTTCACAAAACTTTCTTTTTTAGGAGGATAAATTATTTAAAAGCGGGGAGGAAACACACTCGTTTTTGGCTTTTCTTTTTCTACAGCTGAACTCTGGACCTTTAACCACTCAGCCTACACCTTTCCCATCCTCCTGGGACTCAAGCAGAAGAGCAATCAAAGGAGAAAAAGAGAATGAAAAAAAATAGCAGAGACCAGGACACAAGACATATGGGTCTCAATAAAGGAGACAAATTCCGGGTAAGAAATTCTTCCTTCAGGATCGAGTCCTCTACCATTATTTTATTTTGTTTTCAGTGTTGGGCAAGTCAAAGTGTTGGAAGGGGGAGCCTTGGCAGTGGAAAGATGCTGGGTTCACAGTCAGGTTTTAACTACAGGAATACGTGAGAGCTCGTGAGGCCACGCTACCAGCTGTCCCTCCTCATGCCCGAACTAGAGTTCTGAAACTGAAGATCCCTTAAAAATAACAAAGGAAAAATTCAGCTGCTCCATCCAAACTCCAGCACAAAAGAAAGAGGGGGGAAAATCGTTTCCATATTTCACATAAACACAGCTCTTACTGCAGCAGCAAGGAATGCATGAGTCAAACAAGGGCTGACAACGATTACCGCACAAATCGAGCCCCTGCTAAAAATTAATACAGGAATGTACAACGTAGAACTATAACGATGGTCAACCCTAGTGTGAAATGTTTGTGTTTACGTATTTCAAAATGGCTTTTTTCTGTTTTTTTTTAATAACACGTCCTTTCCCATGGAGTTCTAACTTTTCTGTTCAAAAGGAAGCACCTGGAAGAGACTTTCAAATGTAAAACTGGTGCCAAAGTAATTTGAGATTTTGTACTTGCGACTTACTGTAACTGTATATTGCGGCTGCTCCTCCTCCAGCCCACCCCCCTCCTTCACACTGTGGTCAAGATTAGTTCTGCCTTTGAACAGATCTGGGTTTACTGCAGTGCAGTGGTCATGATGGGGGAGGAATGGAGGCAAATAAATCAGAGAATGGCTGCAACTCCAGAAGGTTAGTTTTCGGAGAAAGTAACTCTCTCTTTGTTGGCTGTCAGCAACAGAAAGTTATTCCTGGTGAACAGTGTTGAGAGCCAAGCACCAGCACGTCTGGGGCTGGGACCATCTCATTTCATGAATAGGAATACAAAAGAAAAAGAAATAAATGCATCACAACTATCATTTCCTGGGCCGTTCTGTATTGCATAACATGAGCTGGGCACTCACTCCCAGTGTGTCATTAACCTTCATAATAACCATGTGATGTATCATTAGCCCCATTTTGCAGATGGGAAAGCAAGCGCTGAAGGGCTAAGAGCTCAAGGTCATACCACCAGTAAGCAATGGAATGAGAACTCCATGGTTTTCTACTCTGCCCCGGGCGGGCTCTGCCTTCTCGCTACTGCCGGTGAAGCCATTATGCCCCAGTTTTCTTGAGTGCCAGATTAAAATAATGAACTGTGTGTATGGCATCATACCCAGACATGATGACTTCTTTATAAAGCCATGATAGTGATAGGCCCACACCTGCAAGAAATTTGCAGTTCCTTCTAAGGCTTATTTGATAACAGTTCCAATAAAAGTCCATCTCCTCTCTAGAATTTTCCTCTTTAAGGCAGCAAATGCCTTAAATGCAAAATAGAAGAGACCTGATGCCTTCCAGAACAGGAAAGATTAGGAAAATCATCACATATTGCCATGTGGCCTTCATATTTTGTTTTTGTTTTTGTTTTAGATTTTATGATTTTGCGCACTTTTAAAAGAGATCTGAAGACCAGGTTCTGGTCATTTTCAAAGCACTGAAGATAAAGAATGTCAGCAGGTGACTGGCATATTGTCAAGCCATTAAGGCGTCTTCCCCCTTTGTCTAAACAGTATGTACTGAGGTCATCATGACAGCATTCCAACAGCAATTGCTGTTCCTGAGACAACTGCTATCGCACTTGGGGAAGTAGCTTCAAATGCCCAGGGTCTGTTGGGGTTTGGTAAGCTCAGACACACAATACAATTTTAGCAAGCTGTCATCAAATGCTTCCCATGATGTCAGCAGGCTACAAATGTATCACAACAATGGCCTGACCCATTTCCTCTTCCAAAGGTCCCCTTATCAATTCTGGGTCCCACTACTCTATGTTAAAATTCAAAGTCACCTTGATCCTTTGAGTCAAAAATCGATCAATCTCTCTCAGACTTTGCAAAATTATGAAGCAGGCTTTGGAGAAAGATACAAGTCCCACATTCTCCCGACGTCACAGAGATCTCAAAAATTGTATATGTCAGGCCTCGCCCTTTGATATGATCCTGGCATAAGGAAAGGCTAACTGTCCGTTTGAAGCAGAACTGGTGACACAGTAATAAGCTCTCATAGCAAGAGATGAGCTCTCCCTTGTCAGGCTGACCCGAGGTGCTCTGCCAGGGGCCAGGGGCCAGCCCGCCTGCATGACACATCCTCAGTCTGCTGTTAAGTGGGCGAACGGCAGAACACCCAGGTGAGTGGAGCAGGACACGCTCCTGTTCCTAAAACGCACCCGGATTTCCACACAGCCTTTCGTAAATTCCTGGTAAAGTCAATTATGTCTGATTGTATAAAAATCACTTGTAAAATGTTTGAGGTTTAAGTAACTAGAGTGATGTGAAGACATTGTTACGTTTTACATCGTTAAACGTAAAAAACAAAAAAAACAACTATGGATCAGATTCAAGCCATGCATGAATCCACTTACATAAATGAAAATAATTGTATATGAATATGTATAAACTTTTATGCAAATGCTTAGGAAGGGTTCTAGGAGATGCTCACACTCAACTCTGAAAAAGGAGAAGGGTTTAGCCAGGGAAGAAAACATTAGGTAATTAATTACCTAAAGGTATAATCTTTAAATTTTTTCACCAAAAAAATGTATTTCTGTATTACTGAACAAATAAAACTAAAATCTGCAGGCAACGGAAAGACAATGGGGAGAGAGGTAAGTACATGAAAACAAATCTTATTCCATAGCTCCCAAATGTTTAATCAGAGAGGACTTTCCATTAATATTCTTGTGATGACCAAGTTGCTCCATGAGGTTGCATTCATTTCCGCCTGCCACGTGAGACGCAGCTGTTTCCTATCATTCCTTATCTGTTTCCTCCAAGGCCATGAAAACTGAAACGCAATTTTGTCTGGTTCCAGAAACTGAACGTGTAAATCTGCATCCACACCTTCTCCCCAATGGCATCCTGGAGGAAAAGCAGGAAGGCTTCAGACACAACCTACTGCCTTTATATTTCTGAGGCCATGGCAAAGCATTATTCCTGAACCTTCCTCCTTGACCCGATCTGAGCCACGGAGCCCCCAGGCACTTGACCATCCACACTTATCAGGACCTCTGCATAGTCACATCAGCCATCATATTCAAAGACATTAATATCCTTTAGCCTACAAGAAAACAGAGGCTCACTGACGCACTTTCGACACGACACCTCTTTCCATTCCGAAGCAGGCTGGAGACGGTGGACAACGTAAGTACAACCTATTGATTTCTGCAACTGGAAGGGTTCCCACTACCAACTTCCCCTCCCAGCACTGCCAGTGAACTGTTTGGTTGCCTAGATCTCTTCACCTAGAGGGCCGCACCCTCAACTCCCATCTGGTTGGCAAACACCCCTTTATCCTTCCAAACCATCCTCAAACAACTGTCCCCTGAACTACACACACGCACACATACACACTGCATTCTGTGCTCCTCTGAACGGCTCCTAGACCTGTAAACACATCCACTACTGAATGGAACACACCATATTGTGTAGTAATTACATAGTGCTGGCATCTCCCTGCTAGATAGACTGAAAGCTCCTGATTGCTAGATCTCCAAAAGCTGACAGTGAGTCGCGTACGTCACAGACGGCTACCACAGGCTTATGTCTGGACTGCAGCACAGACGCAAAAAGAGCTGTGATGCCCACCCTACTGCTGGTGAAGGGGACCAAAAAGGCCATAAATTTTAGAGGATTTGGGGGAGGGGGGCCATGACGGCGAGGCTGGGAAAACAGTATAATCAGAATCATTTAGAACTGGGAGTCTGGAGAGTTCAGATCTAACCTAGGTCCTGCCACTACATTTTAGCCATGGGCCAGTTTCTTTAACTTAAAAAAAAAAAAAAAAAAAAAAAAAAGAAAGAAAAAGATAAAAAAGGAAACAATTTATTCACTCAAAAGAACATTTATTTGGACGGCACGATCTCCAGTTTTTACCAACCCTCAAAATTACAGTTAGTGATGGGAAAAGATATGGAAATCACAGCACTTGAACCACAGTCCTAGTAGAAGTCAAGAAACACCCCAATTTTCCTAATACACAGGCCATCTTCTCGTTCACAAACCTTAACAGGAGTAAAATCTAAGCACTGTCAACCACCTAATGTTCCTTCATTGTAAGGATCCCCCTGGTCTCCCCGATCTCAAACCTAATATGACTTTTCCCTACACCTTCCCCCAAATAAAAGGAACAAAAATGTGAAAATAAAACTAAGTAATTACCTTAACTGAGGCAAAGGTATCTGCTGCAAACTTAAACATCGAAGGCCATTGACAGCACACGCTGGGTGCTTTAGGTTTGTGAACAGGTGGTACTGGGGGGGGTGGGGGGGGCCTGTGGCTGCTCCTGACCCGACTGCTTCAGGCCTTCAGAGGCGGGATTTTCAGCTCGGCTCATCACCCCTGCTTTCTTAGAAAGCAAATATGCCAGTCCCACTGAAGACAGTGCTGCCAATTAGCTTGGATTTTTAACTCTCTCCTAATGGAATTTTTTATGGATTTTTTTTGTAATTCGGTGTAGTGATTTGTTTTTCATTTTTTTCAGTTTGAAAATTAATAGCATCTAAAATATACTGTGCCCTTAATCCATTCCTTACGGATCACATCTCTCTCTACGGAGTTCTAAAGCTGTAATGTTGTGAGAGGGAGGGTATAGATCTCTTACAATTGTAATTTTTAAAAGTAATGACACGTGTACTCCAATGTTCATTGCAGCTTTGTTTACGGTGGCCAAGACATGGAAACAACCAAAATGTCCTTCGATAGATGAATGGATAAAGAAGTTGTGGTACATATACACAATGGAATACTATTCGGCGTTAAGGAAAGATGATATAGGAACATTTGTGACAACATGGATGGATCTCGAGAGAATAATGCTAAGTGAAACAAGTCAGACAGAAAAAGCAGAGAACCCTATGATTTCACTGATATGTGGTATATAGACCAAAAAGAACAAGACAAACAAATGAGAAACAAAAACTCATAGACACAGACAATAATTTAGTGGTTACCAGAGGGTAAGGGGGTGGGGGGTGGGTGATGAGGGTAAAGGGGATCAAATATATGGTGATGGAAGGAGAACTGACTCTGGGTGGTGAACACACAATGGGATTTATAGATGATGTAAGACAGAATTGTACACCTGAAATCTATGTAAATTTACTAACAATTGTCACCCCAATAAAATTAATTTAAAAAAAAAAAAAAGTAATGCATAAACTGATTAGGCAAATAGGTGACGTTGGAAACTGATCTAGAGGAAATTGGGTGTCAGTTTCTCAAGGGGGAAAGGATCTTCTTTGGCTAATACAGATTTATCAAGTTTTACGGCAACTTTCCTACATCGTTACTGCTGAAATCCTACTCTGAAAGCAGGCGCACATGGACCAAAATATAAAAACTCCCCTCCCCCCCCACCACACACATAAAGGTGCCTTACAAAAAGTCGACAAATCAGGTAAATGCTTCAGTTTTTTATTTAACCCCCCCATGCCGCCCGGCATAAGCCTCAGGTGTGATGTGTTTTGCTCCTCACCCAGATCTTCTCTGAGCACTGAGAAGACCGGCAGGTAGGCATGTCTCAGGGAGGTAGGTAGGCAGGTGCCTGCCTACCTGCCCAGGTGCCTCCTTGAGACCTGATGGGGATCATTCTTTCTCCGCTTTGCTCCTGTAAACTAAAGTCCTCTGAGAAGTTTGCAACTTTCTGTGACTTTGAAACCAAGGGAAGAGACTCTAGTAAAGAACAGAAGTAATCCCCATTATGATAGCTATTCCCACAGTGCTTACAGGAGCAGCTATTACGAAATAACTTCTTGGCTCCCCAGAAGAAACCGGACGGATTTCCATAATTGGGCTCGGTGAGACCAAGAGCCTTCCACGTGGGGCTGATGGGCCAGATGATGACAGCAGAGTATTACTCAGTGGAATACCGTGGGCACACCCAAGTTTGATTGTCACACCCACCAGTTATCAAAAGCCACAGTAAAGCAGGAAATGTGACAAGTGGTGAACATTAACTGTGATAAAACAAGAAATATGACCTTGAAGGGCCTGCCTTGGTGACAAAAAAGCCCTCTCGCTTTCAAGACTATACAGATCACTATTTGCATCTGTCAAGTCTCAGAACACTGTTCGTGGATTTAAGAAATCGTCCACATCTGGAAGTTTAACAGGTAGAGTTGACATCTCTGGTCAATGTCATTTTATATGAACACACTCCCCAAAGGATGTGATCCAGTCTTCTCTTTACCATTCTTTGTACCAACTAGTAATTTACCACTTGTAAAAGGCAGGGTATCTTTGTTTAATTTGAAACTATTCTGTTGGAAATGTGAATTCCTCCCCACCCCCAGGATATCCCTATAATCTATGCAACAAAACAACAGCTAGGGTTTTATTAAGCACTTAAATTTACTGTGGTAAATGTTTCACCTGCATTCTCTCACTTAATCCTCAACATAAACCCTAAAAGTTTAGTAATAGCATGACTCCAAATTTCAAAATAAGCTAGCTGACTAAACAATGTACAAATTGGCCAACATCACACATCTACTAGTAAGTAATGATAAAGAATCCAAACTTACCCCAGTCTTAACCACAGTGTAATACTATAGCAGCCTAAACTAAAGGTTTAGAATGAGGAATGGCCCACACACAAACACATAAATGGATAAAAGCATAACAAAGACAGACAGACACACCATTTATGAATGGATACATGAATACATTTTCTTTCCAGGCAAAATCCTTAGGAGTAGAACAATTATTCCTCTGTTGCAGGCAATTAACTATAGGCATATGCTCCTACCTTCATCCAAAGCAGATACATTCCTCGGAAAGCCATAATTTTTAAATGCTGATTTCAACTTTGTCAGAGAGTCATTCAGGTAGTACCTTTACTGCATAACCTAGCCTTGATTTGAGTAGATAAACAGACACGATCTCTGACCATCTCAAGTGCAAATGTTAATCCTATCATTTGGCTTTGCGATAAAAATGATCTTTTTAAAAAGAGATAAAAAATGTTAACTACATGAAGCAAAAAAAAAAAAAAAACAAGGAAAAACCAAAACTCTATTCCTTACATCTCATTGCAACAATATGTCACTTTCATTATAATTTTGGATCTGTAAAAAGCAAATAAAACCAACAATTACAGTAATACACAGTCTGCTTTTATAAGAAAAATAGTTTTATGTCTTTGTAACATTATAGTTACATAGTTATCTCCAGGGATGATAATTACCTACCTACCTTAACCTACAAAATTGTTTTCATATCTTGTGATGACAATTAAAGTCATTACAAAAGACTGGTTTCCCTTCATTTATTGCTTCCAGGAAGTCTACCACAATTGCATTTAATAAGACAGATTTTTCTCGGATCCTTAAACTTCTCCCTGAATTCCTAACATAGCTTATAGGCATTTATACGTGTTTTTTTTTTTCCTTTTGTTTATTAATTAGTCTTAGAAAAATGTTCCTTTTCTCCTTAATTCATTAGAACATGATTTTAGGAGACTGAATTTCTATGGCAGAACTGGAACAAGATTTATTACCTACAGCAAATTAAAGTTAACTATAAAATCAGAAAATGGAAAAAGGTACCAATAGGCATGCTACCTTAATAAAAATATTTTTGCAATATCCATTCTGGGGCTTTTTAAGAAAAGATGAAGGAAAAAAAACGCCCTCAGGATGTGAAACAAGCCCACTGAAAGAAAAAGTTACAAAACAGAATTTCAAATTACTTCAATATACAGAGAAGGGTATTAAATTGATGAAGGTAACAGCTATAATTGTCCCCAAGGGATCACATACTCTGAAATCATGGGGTGGGGGAGGGTGGAAAAACTGGCTGGTTGTTTTTTTTTAAATGGTAACTATTAAAAACTAAAATTTTACCATGTTCAATTATTTTAAAAGCCACATTCCACTGAATTATAATTGTGGACTGCGGACGATGGAAGCGTTCCCAGACTGAGTATGTGTTTGACCCTGAGAATGATGTGGCAATCTCAACCACCCACAACCAGATGGGAAACAATGCAAAGCAAGAGAGAGGGCAGCCACACCCCGCAGAGGTGGGTCCTCATTTTGTTGCTTTTCATCCTACCATAATCAAGTTCCATTAGTTTTAAGTATAATCTGTGTGTTCTTCCCAAGTTCAGGACCTCAGAAATGAATACCCACGTGGCTGCTTCTGGAGCTGGTATAGCAAGTATGAGTCAGCTGGGCCTGGGTCTGAAATGTTCCCTGGTATGTGTTCTCAAGATTTACGGAGAAACTGCACCAAGCTAAAAGTGGAAATGGGGGGAGAGGGGGGCAGCATGTCTTATGCTTGCTCAGAAGTCCTTCTGGGGTTGGGGGATGGAGAGGCCTCCTAACCCTTGAATGGTATTTCTGACCACTTCTAGAGCTACGCTCTAGCTCACCGGGCTAGAGTGAAGACTCTGAACACATAAAGACGACATTATATGCAGAGCTAGAAACAATGATTAATGATTAATCAGCTACGGGGAGCAGATTACACGTGATAACACACAGAACACCCACAGCTCAAGGTGTGACCTGCAGGCTACACCCCCCTCACATTTATTGCCTCGGTCCTCTGTCCTCCCTTCTCCCCCTCCTGCTCCTCTCACTGCCTTCCTTTCTCTCCCACTACCCGGCAGCCCAGCTCCAATCTCCTTTTCAACTCCAGTCAATGTTTTAGTACTTGCTTCTTTTTTTAATGAAAAGTTTTTATGGTTCCTTGTGCTAAAAGTCCTATCAATGTCACATTTCACAGATCAAAGGAAATAAATAACCAGGAAGTCAAGTTAATGTTTGCTCAGAGCCTTTAACTATTTCTCTTGAGATTCAGAGGCTCCCCTGCAGTAGTGACAAGTTCACTCTGGGTTTAAAACCCCACAAATGCTGTGTTTCCACAAAGAGCGGCACAATCATCATTAATGGACTCCTGAAGCACGTAACATATAGCAACCTTCAAAAATACACACACATATAGGTATAGTTATATGTATGTGAGTGTGGATACATACATACATATACACATACCGGGGGTACCAAAAAATTGTACACAAGTGGACACTTGGGTCAACGCTGCTCAAGCAGTAGGTTGCCATCATCAGAAGTGTCTGGACACTGATGGTAACCACTTTGAGCAACTCTTGTAATTGCAGAAGTCAAAGGTGACTTGTACACATCTTTTGTTATCAGTATACATTGAGTATTACAATTTTAATATTTTTCCTATCTTAAAATGTGTATACATGTTTTTGGCACCCTCTGTATATGTATATATTATGTACACACACATATACTTCCTCCACATAGGAAGGCCACTCAAAGATATGTCCTTCACTGGTTTCCAACTGCTCAGAGGCACCAACAGGGCCCTGGTGATCCAGCCTCCTCCCCACACACCATCTCTCCAGCCTCATCTCTGTTCATGCCACCTCATGATAGATTTAGCACAATCAAGTTCTTTCAGTTGTTAGTATACGCCATGCTCTCTCTTGCCTCCCAGTTTTCTGACCAATATGTTATTTCCCCTACTCTATGCCTGACTTCCTCCTGCTCGTCCGATAGGCCGCAATTTGGATGTCACTTCCTCCAAGAAGCCCTCTAGGCTGCACCCTTTTAAACCTGAGTTAAATATTCCTGTTGTGCACTCCTCAGATGCCCTGTAGCTTAAACACCTGTGGATGTGTCTGTGTACTCTGTAGTACTGTGTAGAAGGTGCCAAAGACACAGGGACCCTGTCTTGTTCACTGCACCTGGAAAAGACATTACAAATGGTAGGTGCTCAATAAATATTTGATGATTTATATTTAAAGTTGACTGGTTTATCTCTACTTGCACAATTGTCCTGTTAACAAATGGCTTCCACTCAGGGGCTGTAACAGACATGATTTATATATGATTTCATGGCATTCTGAATATTTCAGGTAAATCTTAACAATATTTGAAGGTAAATAGCAAGAAGGGATTCTTCCAAAGATTTGGATCCATCCATAACAAATCTTTTCTACCCAAGTGGGTAAACTATGGGATAACACAGAATTCAGATAGAGATTGGTTTATTCTCATTTCCAAAAGAAGAAAAATGTAGTAGAGGGAGAGAATTTCTGCTGTATAACTCTCCTCTGTAGAAACCACCAGTACACAGTCATTCACTAAATGAATGGCTTTGTTAGTATTAAAATAAGAGATTGCATAATCTACAGTATACTGTTACCCAGTTCAGGGAGGGTGTAACATGTCCAAATTTATCAAATATTTAATTGCCAAACAGTTATCTATTTCAAAAGTTGATTAGTGATCTTAAGCAACTAAAGTAAAATGCACTCAGTACTTAAGTCCTACTGAGAATAAAACAGTGCCATCTGTGTTCCTTCACAGATATGCTTTAACACTGGGTGGCCTCTTGGAACATCAATTCCTCTTCTCCCATTTGCTCTTGAATTTACTTACTTTGTCCCCTGCAACCCACCAAAACTACCCTGTCAAGTTCACCAATGTCCTCCACACAGCTCAACACAACGGCCCATTCTCAGCCCTCTCCTCATGGCCTAACAGAGTATTCGGCCCGGTTGATCACGCCTCCTTCTGAGGACCACAGTTTAAGAGAACCACTGACTTGTAGGAAGCTTATGCTTAATTCACTGGATTTTAGGGAAATAATATAGGGGTTTGAAAGAAGGCATATTGCTACAGAACTCTGGAAAGTGGGACGCAGTGAATGCAGGCTGAGGGACCAGCTCTAGGAAGCGTTTGGGGTGGTCTCTCCGTGGGAGGTGAAGAGGCCTGAGCTATAGCAGAGGCCTTGGGAAAGAGAGGAGGGAGGAAATGCTGAGAGAGGCAGCTTCGCAGGGCCTTAATGTCCAGGGTTTGTGCCTCAGTGTCTTAGCACGACAGCACCATTACAAAAGTGTTGAATTTTGGGAGGAGCTGTTTTGCGGGTTCAGGAATGGGCACAACGATAGATAACAACCTCAACAGCTGGTCTAGTTTGTAGACGATACATCTTACGTGGTACCAACATCTTGCATGATTTAAACACTTAAAAAAACACCCTTTAGAAAGTGCCTTCTCTCACTGCAGCAGTATAATTGTCTCATGTTTTAATGAGGTGCAAATATCATGCAGTTTGGCACACGAAATGTGTTAAAATAGGATAGTGTTAGATGAAATCCAGGTCCTCACCCTTGAGTGTGAAATGATGCAATATGCATGAATATGACACCCAGAATTATTTCCCCATAGCGCTTTCTAAGCCATAGAACACAAAATAGAAAGGATTGGAGTCCTACAGGATAGCGTGTAAGTGGAGATAGAAAATCAGTGCTGATAAATGCAAAATGCATCTTGGAATAAGCCCTGGAGTCTTGTCCGGTACTTGAGGAGATAAGCAGTTGTGGCTTGCAGGTCTGGCTACAATTGCTATGTGGGTGGGTGAACCGGTTCCCTGAGATTAGTGCCTCCTTTGGGTTGCCAAAACAAGCGGGTAAGTAGAAGGACAGACCAGAAGAGTGCCAAGGGTGTGTAGGGCTCTTCATGGGCTTGGCATGAAAGGGAGGGGGTGGCAGGTCCTTCCTGAACAGCCATGACGTGGCCCATTTTCTTATTCATCACTGGCCCAACCAACCCTTAGAAGGAGATGCGGGTTCTCCTGTGAGTTCCCTTAGGTCAAGTGAACCTGATTCTTTCATTCATAGTAACAGGATTCTTTATTCAATAGGCTCAGCTATAAAATGATAGATTATTTTTCTCAAAAAAATCTTCCCCAGTGCTCTGCACAGCAACATTTCTATTAAAACTTGCTAATTTCTCATCTGTAATTTTTAAATCAGTAGTAACTCCATATACCTGGTATTCTGAAGTAATGCCACTTGTCTTTCACACTGATTCTAGCCCTGGAAAAGAAGTTTTCCAGGAAGCGCTGTATCCCAGGCCCCATTAGGATAAATAGAACTAACTCTTTGCAACTCTCAGTCTGTTCAATAGAGTGACTTGTTAACTGTCCCCTCTGCCAAGCCTGGTGAGGGTCAATAGTTGCCATGCCTTCATTCAATCGGTATTTGTTAAGTGCCTACTGTGTGCCAGGCACTGTCCCAAGAGCTGATAAAACAGCCGTGAATCAAACCAGAAATAGTCCTTGTCTTCCTGGTACTGATATTCTGATGGGGGCAGTCAGACAGTGAGTAAAATTCATAGCACACAGGAAGGATCTGTGCTATGGGGAAAAGCCACGGGTGGGTGCAGGAAGGGAGTGGGGATGCCATTTGGGTGGGAAAGATTTCAGTGAGCAATGCGGCTGACATGTGGAAGAGTGTTCTTGGCAGACGGAGCAGCAAGTGCAAATGCCCTGAAACAGGAGATGCCCGGCACACCGAAGGAGCAAGGAGGCCAGTATGGCTGGAGCGAGTGAGCGAAGGGAAGGGCAGCAGGAGAAGAGATGGAAGAGGAGAGGGAGGTCAGACAATGCAGAGGTTTCGGGCTCTTCTATGTATTTTGGCTCACATTTCGTGTTTTGGGGAGCTGTTGGAGGGTTTTGAGATGAGGGGTGATACCAGATTTATATTTTAAGATTACAGTGGTTGATATGTTGAGAAGACTGAGGGGACAAAGGTGAAATCAGGGAACCAGTCAAAGTGCTGTATCAATAATCATATGAAAAGTGACACATCGGACCAGGCAGCAGCTGTGGCCACTGTGAGAAGTGGCCATGTTCTGAAAGGCCAATAGTATTTACCGAGAGATTGGATATTGCTGTGAGCGGATACACATAAAGTGTCTGGTCTGGGGAGCTGGAAGGATAGATTTGCCATGTACAGAGAGGTGGAACAGTGTGGGAGGAGGAAGTTAAGGGAACATCTGGATTTTAAATTTGCAATGCCTATTAGTCCACCGAGTAGAGTTTTATAGATTGTATATTGGAGTGAGTACAGCACTCCAGTTTCAGTGCTTTTCTTGTTTGTTTTGTTTCCCAAGTCAGAGCAGCAAGAAGACAGGAAGACCTGAGTCAACTGGTAACTTACTAAATCAAACAGGACCCCACAAACTAGCACAGGAATTTGGAACATCTACCCTAATTTCAGTTACACGTGAAATCTTCCTGTTACAAACAGAACAGTTCTGCCAGGGGCCATTACCACACAACGAATGGCAAAGTAAACTCAATCAAGAGAAGACTGTTTCTACACTGAAAACTAAGTACCCAATGGTCTGCTGGGTTCATCAACATAGATGAGTATTTCTGCCTTAACAGTACCTTCATGGAATTACATATTGCAATTTTAGAAATAATGGAATTAAACAGCAAAATAAAATTATAGATAACAAACAGATTTCCTAAATAGTTGATGAATTACTACACAGCTTTTTAGCTCTTTGTAGTCATAAAAAGGTATCTTTATAGGTATGTTTCTCTCTTGGACAACTAACACCTAACCGTGGCTGTCCATAGAGGGAACTGCAAACTGGCCCACAGATATATTTGTTTGTTTTATGCAAAAAAAAAAGAAGCAAAAACTTGACGGTTTTCTAAAAACTGGGAAAATGTCACATCGAAATCCAGATTTCCTGCTTCATTTAAAAACAGCAACAAACAAAAAGCTGAAGACCTGGAAATGGTAGGTCCAACCATCAGCAGAAACTGAGCAATAAACATGTTTTCTTGTATTTGCCACAGTTTTCACCATTCCCTGTTATCTCTAATGCCCCACATTTAAATTCCTGACATTCTGGCCACTGAGTACGCAACTCTTGTTGCAAGTCTTGATGCCATTCCTGGTCTTCAGCAATGACTTCTGTAAGTATCTTTTTTTATTTTGGACTCTCTTGGCTTTTGCCAACTGCAGAGGGGGGTTGGGGGCGGTCTTAAGCAACATCTGCACTGATCCAATGTCCATATACTAAAACAAAAGAGCTGTCACCTTGAGCTGCAACATACTGTGTTTCCCCAAAAATAAGACCTAGCCAGACCATCAGCTCTAATGCATCTTTTGGAGCAAAAATTATTATGACTCGGTATTATATTACATCATATTATATTATATTATATTATATTATATTATATTATATTATATTATATTATATTATACTATATTAGGCCTAATCTTATATTATATAAGACCTGGCCTTATATGATATTATGTAAAGCCAGGTCTCATATTATAGTAAAATAAGACTGGGTTTTACATTAATTTTTGCTCCAAAAGACGCATTAGACCTGATGGTCCGGCTTGGTCTTATTTTCGGGGAAACACGGTATTTGCCACTGAGTACTTCTCTTTCCTGTTTTTTCTTTCCCTCACTTCTCTTTGCATCTGCATGCATTGTTCAAAGCCAAAACCTGAGTGCTGGTGAGAGAGAACTATCCACCCTCTCTCAAAATGGAATGGGGGAGGGGGTGTTACATTCTGCTCCTCTACTAGACCAAAGTCTGGAAATTCCACACAAACCCTAAACAGGTCCCTTCAGACCCTGAAACATTCCCCTCTTTCTGTGCTTTCCTGAGGCTGAACACTCACAGAAGAACACAACCAGAGGACCCCAGGGCCTGGGGTGGAACAGCTGGCTAGGAGATCCTGGGGTGGGTGACAGCTTTAACTCCTACCTGCCTGCTTTGTGGAGAGGGCACTTACAAACTTAGGTGCATTAACTCATCCACCGAAATACAGAACAGCTGTCCCTACTGGAAAAGTCTTTACTAATCAACCAGTACACATTAGCTAAAATCCAACTCTCGACAGGAATTATGGGGGACAGTCTGACTTACACCATTTACTTTTGTACACTCCACATGAGGTATAAGCCAGTGGTTCTCATATGTTAGCCAGTACCAGAATCACCTGAGGGACCTGTTAAAACACAGTGTCCTGTGTCCTACCCCCCGTTTCTGATCCTGTGGGCCTGGGGTGGGGCCCAAGAATTTATATGTCTGAGTTCCAGCCTAATGCTGATGCTGAAAAACTAAGTTCAAGAACAACAATGACAAGATGTTGGGACATCTTGTGGATGGGAAGGGGCCTCTTGAAAATCTCAGTTTAAAAATATCAGGAGTCGGGTACAACAGTCGTATCTTTATAGGTGCCCATTAAACATCCCAATCAGACAGTGCCAAGGAAGAAGGAAGAATTTCTCCACTTCCAACAAGGGTCTTTCTTTACAGATCAGCTTTTTATAATTCTCCAACTTGGCCTAGGGGTGCTTATAACCAAACCACTTCATACTATATATCTCTAGACGTCTTGCTAACAAGGAATATTTATGGTTTTTTAAAAATACTTACTATGAACAATTTTAGACTTCAGTGTTGTCAGTCATTTTCACAAGTGCTACTCACAGCCGTGTCATCTGCCCATGGTTAGTTTAAGACTCCAGCTGGAACTCGTGTTAAGACGGTGCTGACAACTTGAACAGGTGGTACCTTACATGAAGTCTGGTCTACTCTACACAGTAGGCTAGTTTTCCTCTATGTCAAAGATCATGTTCCAACTAGTCTTTGAGACATTGTCATATAAAATTACTCTGAGAACATAAAGGACTGTTCGATTAACACAGGTTAAAGGTGGAAACACACACACACACACACACACACACATCCACTCCTAAACCCAAAAGCACTGAATTTCCCCTCTGCTGCAAATCTCTGAAAATAGGAAATAGAATGTTTCCTTTCACTAAAAAGGCTTTCCTCAGGAAAGCATGATTCAGATTATCATAATCACTGCCTTTGCTGATAGATAACATGTAGGGGTTTTCCTCTAAGAGGGCTGACAGATATTATTCTTAAGGGGGGGAGGGGCTAGGTGTGTGTAGTGAGAGGAAGCTTCCAGGTTATTCTAAGCCTACCTACCTTCAATTCTTCCCCGCTCCCACTTCCCCTGTTGAGAAGTGACGCATGGTTTAAAAAATGTGTTCAACTCTTACTTATTGAAAATTTCTCCAAATACCAAAAGTATTGTGGTTCTGTTTCCTAAAGCAAAATTAAGACAGTCTGTTAATGGAACAAAATATTTTAAATCAGATCTATCTATCGGTTCCTTTGATTCACATGTCTTTTAAGTTTTCATATAGAAAACGTTTTCTGATGTTCCCAACCTACGAACTGTATTCTAAGGAACTGTTTTGCTCCAATAAACACAACTGCATTTGCCCTTATGATCCCAGGTTAAAAAACTGTTCAATCAGCCATTTGATGTCAAAGAAAACAAACTAGGCTAAGTCCACTTTCACAAAAACCCTATTCATAGATGAATAAACAGCTTCAGAAACTGTAGCTCCCAGTAAAATGTGCCAGAAAAGAACAATGACGTGAACAAAGCATGTGAATGCAAAAAGACAGATTGCCGCTTTCTGTTTTAAATGACAAGAGAGTATCAGGATGAGGGGAGGACGGCAGGGAGCTCTCTTAACCCTGGCAGAGAAAGAACAAATCTATATACATGTAGCTCCATTCCCATTGCAAATATAATTTGTATAATTCCTTGGATGCGAAGCGACCCATGAGCCAACTGTACTTCGAACTTGCCTTCTCAGATGCTGGCACCATCACGACCTTAGACCCAGATAGCAGCACCTCCAGAAGACTGCAGTGCCTTCCTGCTGGACTTCCTGAATTCATTTCTGCCCCAAGAATCCAAGTCAGATCATGTAATTCCCCTGCTTTCCAAAACAACTTAAAAAAAAAAAAAGAAAAATTGCAAATGCCTGACCAAGACTTGGAACACCTCACATGATCTGGCCTCTGTGTGTCTGTATCTCACCTCCCACGTCCTTGCTCTTCATGCCTCTGCCACCGTTCCTTTCCTCAAACACTCCAGGCTCATTCGCACCTCAGGGCCTTTGCACTAGCTGTTCCTTCTACCTGCAATGCTCTTCCCCCTCATTTTCTGATGGCTGGTTCCTTCTCATCATTCATGCCTCAATGTCCTCTTCTCAGAGAAGCTTCCCTGATGACACCATCCAAGAAGCACCCCCACCCAGTCACGCGCCTTCACATCTCTGCTTTACTTTCTTCTTCACACTTATCCATAGCAGGTGTTTTCTTGTGCATCTGTTTTGTTGTGGTGGTTATTGTTTTTGTTGTTTGTCATCCCCACATCTACCATAATAAAGCAGGGGTCCAGCTGGTCCCCTGCACCTAGGACACAGCTAGATTTCCAGCACCCAGGATCATACCTGGAACTCAGTAGGTCCTCAGTAATTATTTGTTGAGTGACTGAAATTCTCTTCTTACTACAGGGTAGAATTTGTCATCAACATAAGTGTTCCTCCTAAGCTCTTTCCAAGAGAGCTACCACTAAACCTTTCTGCAACTCGACCTTCATCTAAAACATACAAGGTCCTTAATGGACGTGAGAGGAAAGTGTCAAATACTGAGAAACACAGAAAATGAAGTTGATTTAACTTACCACCTATATACTAATAAAAGGGAAGAGAGAATTGTCATAAAATTTTAGTAAGTATGTGAAAGGTGACGATCAGCCAAAACAGTGTTAAATATTTAAGCAAGAATAATCCAGTTATACTATATATTAACTTGGAGTTATTGTGAATTAATCAATAATTAGTTTGTGAACATTTATATGCTGTGCATTATGCAAAATGCTGCCCCTGTGTTACCTCTTTTAATTCCCACTAAAACCCTGTGAGTTGGTTATAATCAGTCCCATTTTACAGATGAGAAAACTAAGGGAGACTTGAAGACGATGTTACCCAAGGTTTCAAAGAAGTTAAGTGTCAGATACAGAATTTGAATCCAGATCTATTTTATTCCAAAGCCTATATATTGTTCACTATAGCTGCCTGAACTTCTCTCCCAAACAGTTAAAATGAAGAAGTTATGAAGAATCAAAGCCAAGCAGGAAATAGGGCCATAAAAATTGCCAGTGTTGTTTAAGAAAGTTAAATATATTTGTGTGTGTGTGTGTGTGTGATTCTACTAAACAGAAATGTTAATTATATCAGAGAAAAAATTATAATCTGACACTCAAAAATAAAAATTAGATTGTCAAAATGATAAATAATTCATTCCATTACTGAGTTGCATTCTGAAACAATTAAAACACAACAAGCTACAATAAAAACAAATAATTGGCAGTAAGTATCTCAAATGCTAAAAGGTCGGGTCCAAAATATGTAGGGTCCTGCTTAATAATTTAAAAAAAGAAAAAAAGAAATAAATATAAAAAAAAGGAAAGGTATGAGTCCCATGAGTATAAATCCTGAAGAAATAATCAGGAAAGACAAAAGTCTGAAGTTCTTTAAAGTTGCCCTTTCCCATACTTGTCCATTACGAGAGAACTGAATGCACCCACCTCACCCAGAGGAAGAATGAGGAGCTGGACAGAACAACAGAACAGAAGCCTGTGGAGTCTGGTCCCAACTTCTGGCCTTTGACCTTGGACAACTTATTTAACTTCCAAAAGCTTCAATACCCTCATCTGTAATGGAGATGCATCTCTTGGGCTTATGAAGAGTCAAATGGGAACAAATATGAAAGACCTCTACAGAGCTCATATAACCAAAACTTGCTTTATTCATTAACAGTCTAGATTATGGCTAGCTAAGCCAGTGGTGAAAACTGCAGAAAGACACGAAATGAGAGTAAAGAGGGAAAACAAGGTGAGAACATGAATGTCCCAGAGCTAGAACACAACAGGCTAAAAATGGTCAAAAATCACAGCAGCGACACACAAATAGTGAGACAGAAAAGAGAAGCCCTCACAGCTCTATGCAATGAGGTGGACACCAAAGGGAGGCATACAGGTAACGCCTGCGCATGAAGAGGTCACCTCCCAATCTCCAAGGACAGACAACTGAGACACCTGGCCTCTCGGTACAATCTGTTCTTATACATTTTGAAAACCGCCCTGGTTATTTATTCCTGAAATGACATTCAGTGTCATTTTCCATCATCAATGAAATCTCCCCCCCAATCAGCTAAGTGTGGAGAACCCCATGTAGTCACAGGAGAGTGTGAGTAGCCAAAATCCCATCTCCTCCTCCAAAGTCCACCTGAAGACCCTGAGACCAAACTTCAACTGCAGTGACCATCCCACAAAACACCCTTCTTACTATGTGTCTTTACAAAAAAAAAAAAAAGAAAGAAAAAGAAAAGAAAGAAAAAAAGGAATGGTTGTTATAAGAATACTCCAAGTCCCAACAAATATGTAAGAACAATCTCAAGGGAACTGTCTCATTTAGTTTGCTGAGAATTACCTGACACTGTAATACTGTTGCTAGGTGGTGCTTATAAATATAAGCACACACCCTCAGATTGCCTTTTTGCTTTTATTAGTGGCTAAGTCAAGCATCTTCAAATTAGGTGTTGTCACTGGAGAACTTAAATAGATTGCACCCATGTCATACCAGATAGCAGTACCTACCAACAAAGTGTGAAAAGGTGTTCGCAGCTGTGTGCTAGAGCAGTGCTTCTCAAACTGTCATGAGCACACGGATCACCTGGGATCTGGTAAAAATGCAGATTCCAGTTCAGCTGGACTATAATTCTGCATTTCTAACTATCCCCCAGGTGACACAGATGCCCAGTCATGGACCAGGTGCCAGACAGGGGTCGGCCATCGACAGCAAGAGCCAGTCCTAATGCCATGCTCCCTGAAAGTCCAGTTACGATAAGAAGAAAGTTGAGAAAATAAGGTTTAAATTCATTTGCGCAAAGAAGGTTCATGAGGAGCGGCCAGATGGCTCAATTGATTCGAGCGTGAGCTCTCAACAACAAGGTTGCGGGTTCAATTCCCGCATGGGATGGCGGGCTGCGCCCCCTGCAACTAAGACTGAAAACGGCAACTGGACTTGGAGCTGAGCTGCGCCCTCCACAACTAGATTGAAGGACAACGACCTGACTTGGAGCGGATGGGCCCTGGAGAAACACACTGTTCCCCAATATTCCCCAATTTAAAAGAAAAGAACGTTCATGATACTAGCAACAGGCCTCTGTCTCTGAGCTAACCAAGAACCCTCCTGACCATCTCCTCTGAGTGGCAGGAAATCTCTTCGGCACTCACTGGTGCCCCTGAATGGTAGGAATCAAGCTTATGACAGACCTGACTGCTGGGAGAGAATAATTTATGTCCTGGAGCTTTAAGATAAATGAGGGGAGGAACCAATAAAAATAAGGAGTGGTAATTTATTAACAGCTTACATAAGATCGCACAGTCAGGGGTGACACTGGGATATAAACCCAGAGTCTGCTTCCAGAGGCCACATTCTCACCACCAAGTTCCACTGCCTGGTACAGGGCATGGAAACAATGAGGTGACAGAGAGGACGAGAGCATTTAAGAGCTGCATCGCTTATAAACATGGAACCCTGAGCACATTTTCTCTCTCTCTCTCTCCTTTAGTTTGTTTTTAATATGGGCTCATAATGGTTCGTACACCTCATTGGGTTTTCTGAGGATTAAATGAAGAAGTTTAAATAAAGCACTTAGCCCAGTGTCTGACACATAATGAATGCTCAGTGACTATTTTTCAATTTTTATAATTAGGAAAATTCTGTGGATGGAGCCTAGGAGATAGAGTAGAACTGGGAACAGAGTGAAATAAAAAGAAGAGTTCTTGACCTATGGCCAAATGGTGGATCTAAAACTGAAAAATACCTTCCTTTTTCAGTGACTATAAAGAGGAAAGGAAAAAATATAACCTAACTGGAATCAGGATGACAGAAAGAACCAGCCTCCATATGGATGACGGCAGGAAGCGTGCAGGAGCAAGGTGATACACCGCAACTGGCCTGCAGCGTATCAGTTAACATGGAAATTCAAGCCCCTCCGTGACCAAATACTGAGGCTGCTGACGTGCCCCAAAGTAATAGACATGACACGGCCAGATTACAGAGAATGGGCAAATACCCTGAACCGCACAGGCACACACCTTTATTCTTGGTTGGTGATGGGGAAATGGTACCCACATTAGCAGCGCTAGAAGCTGGTCTGAGAGACTTCTGTTCTGGGTCTAAAGCCGGTTTTATAGACATGTTCACTTAACAACACAGTTACTAAGAGAATGCCCGTTCCAGACAAAAGGCAGGATGGATGGGGCTGTTGAGACAAACCAGTAGCCTTTCCTCCTTGTAGAACACACTCCCCAGTGGCCTGAAAGTAGAAACACAACTTGGGTAGCTGCATTTTACAATGCAACTTCTAATATTTAAATCAAGCTTAGAGACGACGACCTCATATAAGTTATGGTTTTGACCTGAGAACGAGAATAGAACACTAGTTCTAAAACAGAACAGGATTGACCATAGGCTCAATGTAAGTAGGAAAATGTGACATGTGTTCAACTTTGAGAAGTAATCTATGACTATCAGTACCTGTATATTACTGAGTGTCGACACTACTGGCTACCTATGGATATCTAGTCTCCCCTTTTTCCTCACTAAACAAACTCCAATGTTTTTCAGGGCCACAGTATACCCAACTTAAAAAAAAAAACTGCAGCATGAGATGACCATTTGACAGCTCTGGCAACAAAAATGTAAGTCAAGTCACTTGATGGAATTTCTAGAAGGACTCTTTAAAGGGGAGATGTGGCTGTCCCCAATCCTTTGGTCTTCTCTGGGTCTCCTTTCTCCTGCCTGGAACAGGAAGTGATCCTGGAGGTGGAGAAGCCATCCTGCCAGGAGGCATCACTATAAAGATGAATACCAAATGCCAAGAAGTGCTGAACAGGAGACAGAAGGAGCTCGGGGCCCTGACAGCACCAAAGTCCCCACATCGTCCTGAATTACCAATTTCCAGACTACTTTTACAAGAAAAGTCAACACTCCCATTTGGTTAATCCACTGTAAACTGCGTTGTCTGTCATGTACAGCTGACCCTACTCTTACCTGATACATATTATAAGAGACTATCTGCTTTGCAAAAGCCTTTACTGAATTATTTGAAAGGCAAGGCACTATGAACTATGACTTAATTTGACTTACAAATTACTTTCCTGCCGTATACCAAATATAGCGGATGACTCTCCTCCACTAACCCATGGTATGAACAACTCATTATCATGGGAATCCTGAAGGTCTATTCATCAATGTGGTGAAGATTCTGAGTCTTCTGGGCGTGACCCTGGTAAGAACCTCCTGAGAAGATGGAATGGAGTGAAGCCAAAGATCCTGATGTCAAATGCTGCTCTGTCACTTCTCAGCTGTGTGACATTGGTCAAAGTACTTAACCTTGCTGTACCTCAATTGTAAATGGAAAATAGTTCCTAGCTCAAAGGGTGGTTGTGCATATTAAACGAGCTAATACTGGAACAATGCTTAGACCTGTGCCTGATACATTGCTAATAGTGAGATCTACCAATGTTATGATAAATTGGTGACAGTATAGCTAAAGACTAACACACACAAATCATAATACGAATAGTAAAAGTCCGAGGAATTAATTCATTCTGTACACATCAACCTTTTTCCTATTGCAAGCATCTACCTAAATCAACATGAGAGCAAGCTGTAGACTGTGGTCAGATTCGGATCGTTCTAAATTGAAGGCTTTCTACAGCGCTCATAATCACCACAGCCATACTTGGGCGATACCGAGAGTGGCAAAGTCTACGTGAAGAGCTGCTTATCAGTAGGATGTATTTATAAAATGCGGGTTGAGTAGAGAGGTTAGCAAAGACAGCTAAAAATAGTCCTATAAGCAAACAAGTTTGCATACGTCAGCAGTTAATGTAAAAGTCAATACTTTCACTTCATTACTATGAGAAATATTCAAGTAATGTATCACGCAACATGGGAGCATGTAGCCTCTTGTCATCCAAGAGTCAGCCACGAACTTGCTCCTTTTATCTTTTGTAGATTCTGACACAGAAAGTATCCAGGTCATTCTATGAGGCTGTACGTAAGGGTCCAAAAGGGCACGAGCCTTCAGTATAAAGTTGCCGCGTGCTAACCACAGGTAATGTAACCTAATCAGTATCCAGTGCTCCGGGCACCAAGATACGGAACCACCAGTAATCGCTCTGTCAGGTCAGTAGGAAACTTTCCCTGATGAAAGAATCTTGGCCAAGTCATAGCATCAAGGCAACTGGACACCAAAAACATTTTAATCTGCTCTTCCTTTTAAATGCTAAGCAAACAGAACAGGATATGAATTTACATTTCTCTCCCAATCCCAAGAGGGCCTCCCCCCACAAAAAAAAAAAACAGACAAATCTTGAGGGTGTGACGATCTCACTCCATATCTCCCTGTGTGCCTGTTACCATTTTTCTGGTTGTACATTATCAGGTAGGCCGGCAGAGGTTCAGGAAAGCCAAAGTGATAAGTTGTAACCCTTTCTTTTACTGGGGAGCAGTACTGTGCAATAGCAGTGTAAGCCACCAACGTGCGCCAAAGGTGTAACTTTTGACTTTTGTAGGAGCCACATTTATGAAGGTGAAAATAAACAGGGGAAGTTCATTTTAGTAATAAACTTTATTTAACCCAGTATGTCCAAAATACTATCATGTCAACATGTAGTAAGTATAAAAATGTACTAATGGGATAGTTTACATGCACGTCCCATGTGTACTTTACACTTACAGAACATCACAACTCTGACCAGCCACTTTCCAAGGACGCAAGAGCCGCGTGTGGCTACCATACTGGGCAGAGCAACTCTCAAGGCCAAAGATTGCGGAAATCATCAGTTTCTTAGGTTGCTTCCATGATGGGCTTACAGGTACAACTGATCAACAAACTCAGTCTGGACAAGTCCCTAGATGGGGACCTGGTAGTATCTTGAATGGGAGAACAAACCCCATTTCAAAATAGGGCCTGGGTATTTATAGCTTAAGTTAATGTTTTGTACCAAGCACTGGCAATGCTATTAATATCTACTGTTTTACCCAATGTACAAGTTTCATTTTTTCATCTTCATTTTAAGTAAGTGACCTGGAAATGTTGGTCCCTGGACAAACCTCTTCTCAGGAGAGTGTATCCCTTCCCTTTCCCAGAGGAGCAGGAAATGGTCAGACATGCCCCACTGACACGTCCCCTACATCCCATTCCATGTGGTCTATGTGGACCGCAGGCAACAGAAACGAGATGCAGAGATGATCAGTGTTCCTTATGCTCCAGCCAATGGGGAGACAGTTTGACAGATGACCTCATCTTACCAGTGTTACCTACCTCCCAGGCTTACTGTGATGACCAAGGGCAATAACAGAGAGTTCTTAGCAAACTGTAAAGCGCTACACAATTTTAGTTATTATTATTGAGAAAGAACATCATTCCTCACCCGGAAGCGGAGACATAAGAAAGAAAAAAAGCAGTAACTTGAAACATAGATGCTGAGCTGAGGGGGTGGGGTAAGGGACCCATGAAATTATTGGTTGTTCTTGGTGGACTTCATTCACTTGGGTGTTTATAAAGAATTTTGAGGAACCTCTATGCCCTTTCCCTCAAAATCTTGGGAAGTAGTAAAAAATAAGGGCGACAGCTCGGTACAAGCTTCTACCCCAGGCCAATCACCCATTACCACCCCATCCCACTGCTGTTCCTCATCCCAAACACAGCATAACTCAGGACAGTTGGTTCCAAATAGTTAGAGTTCTCCCTCCCAGGGTTTCAATGTGGCCTAAAAATGCAGCGCCACTAGGGGTACTGGCGCCTTCCCGGAGCCAAAGTCACCGAGTCCCGGGGATTCTGGCTCAGGGTTTCTCGCCGGCGCGAGAGCCTCAATGTTTGGCTCTTGTGCTGCCCTCTCGCCTTCTCCAACAAAAACAGAGAGGCTGGGCGAGCCGCCGGAGTCTCCCTTTACCTGTCCAACCGCCCCGTCATGCCTGCGACGACTCTGGGCAGGCGGCATTTACGAGGTCCGAGGGGAGTCACCCACACAAAGGCGCCTTGTGCCTCTGCGCTCCAGGACCGGCAGCCGGAGCGTCGGGCACCGCACTCCGGCAGGGTAGGGAGAGCGACCCCCCAGCCCCGAGACCAGCACCCCCAACCCTCACCCTCCACAGGGAGGCCATCCCCACTCCCGGGTTTAAGGATGGGGCTCCTCCTGGCTTGCCACGACCCGCCCCCTCGGAAGCAGGCACAGGAACTAGGGGCGCACAGACACTCCGAGGAAGTTAGCATCACCAGCGCGCTGCGCTCTCGACGCTTCTTGCCTGCAGGAGGGGCTGAGCACCCCTGACCCCAGCTCTCCGCCTGCTCCATCCCCGGGGCTGGAGACACCGGCGCCCAGGCTCACTCACCTCGAGTCCAATCCACCACTTGTTTGGGGCTCCATTTGGTCACGGGTTCCATGGTAAATGGCTTCGCTCCCAGCTGGGCTACAGTCGGAGGTCAAGTCCTGCTGCCTGCGTCTGCTGTCCTTCCCGGGAGGTGCGCCCCGCGGCTGTCCCCGCGCGCCGGAGCGCCCCGTCAAGGCTGCATGGCCGCAGTCCGCGGGCTCAGCCGGGGCAGGCGGCCCTCTCCCGGCGCACCGCGCCGCCGTGCGGCTCCTCCTCCAGCTGCCACCGTCCGGCTGCAGCGCCCCCTCTCCCGGCGCCGCCTGGAGCCCGACACAGCTGCTGCTCGGGGGCGATCGCCGCTGCGGGGAATCGGCGTGGCGACCCCAGTCCTCTCGGTCTCGGCTCGGGACCCCCCCGGCCCGGCTGCCCCCAGCCGCTCCTCGGCTCTGCGGGGACCACTTCCTCCGGTTCTCCCGCCGCGCGCTCCGCTCCAGCTCCAGCTCCTCCTCTTCGCAGCGTGCTCCGCCGGGGTCCCCGCTCCGCGTGCGCTGGCGTCCCCAAGCGTTCCCGCCCGCAGGTCCCACCTCCTGCGCCTCCCTCTCGGCCCGCGCTGGGGCTGGGAGCAGGGCAGAGCCAGCGCGCTCGGGTTACAAAGTTTCAGCTCCCGTGGCTGCTCCAGGAATAAAAGAGGGGGCGGGGTCGAGGACCAGTGAAACCCGTGGAAGGGGGTGGGTCCTCCCGAAACGGGCGACTCCGGTTACTTTCCCTCTCTAAGCCCTGCACTCACACACCCGCAGCGTCCCGAGCCGTACTTTCCTTTTCAAGGGGCGGGTTGTAGATGGTGCGTTCATCCCCGCGAGCCCGCTGGCTTGGGTGAGGCCCGGCTCCTATTGGTAACAGAGCAGTCTGTCTCGGTGCGAGCAACCATACACTTGAAAAAGAAAAGAGAAAAAGGATCTGCGTGTTCTGGTTTTAATGGCTTTGTATCGCTATTACTCTGCAAGGAAGCCTTCCTTATTTTAAATTTCGTAAGGTAAAATTATATGACTTTGTATTTTGGATGACAGTGGCAATTTATCTCACTTCTCTTTGAATGCTATGGCAATATCTCAACTTCGCCAACAAAATGAATCATAATAAAGTAGTAGCTGTTAGCGTTATATCTTGCCATATTACCGTATTCATATTTGCAAAGTGAGCTAATGCTCATTTGGAAGTTGTTAGCCACATACTCCCCGCCAAAAAACAAAACAAACAAAAAAAAAACCGCGTGTGCACAATTTCAGTGACTGACAGGAGGCGGGCCTTTCCACATTTCACGGGACTCGCTGTGGGGACAGAGTTACCTTTGATCTGGGGGGGAATCCTAAACTCGAGTATCTACCGCTCCTCCTTCAAGCCTGTTTTGCATCCGCTCTCTAGCCCCAGGGAGTTTTGCCGTCCCTTCATAGTTAAAGATTCTTTTGGCACTTATGAATGATTCCTACTTACAGTCCTGGTTATTTATTTACATCTTCCCCTTGGACGCTGTTAACCCCTTGAGGGCAGACCCTACCTGATACAGAACTTTCTCTCCTCGCCCTCTTCCTACCACCTGGCTGGAAGCACCTGGTACAACTCAAAGGGCAGGACTCGTACTTAGGCATTCGATAAATATCTGTGAATGCCTCCTATGTGTCAGCCATTGCACTCATTCAGTATTTGGGTTAACTGTGATACGTACTGTTTATACATGTCTGTTTAGATGCACATGTTGGAAAGATCACTAGCAGCCGTGCTAAGCGTCTGTTGTGTAGTGTGATGAGCTAGAGTAAACAAGAAGAAACATTTTTAAAAGTAAAAGAACGTCACACCCACCTTCCATGCAACTATGCAACTTATCTACAGGACTATTTATGTCCAGGAACCAAGACAACAGAGATATATGCAGTTATCAAATACAATGATTTTTGTTTGTTTTTTTGTGTTTTTGTTTGTTTGAGCAAGGCTGAGAAATTTAGCACAAGCAATGACAAAATTCCTGATAGAGCAGTTGTCCTTTAAAAAAAAAAAAGACCTTTGAAACTTAATAACATCCATGGGTAACCATCTTTATGGCAGTAAGTAGTGAGAAAGACCTTGACATTTGTCATGGGATCCCCGGGAAAAGTCACCAATCTTCCCTACACCTTTAGTTTCAGCAATCACTGTATATTGTATCACTTTTTATTATGATTAGAGCAACCACATCATTTATCTCCAAACCAAGATATTCCTGAATATGAAAGGGGATCTATCAACAGATTAGAGCCATATGGGCCGTATGGTCCCTGTAACTATGAAGACAGGTCAAGTGCTAATAATTTTGCCATAGAATTTTACTTGATGTTTTCACAATGCTTTCAAATGCATTTGCATTAGCCATTATTAGAGAGTTCAAAGCCAGTATTCTGGGAGTCAAGCAAGAGTTTGCAAAATTTCATCCCAATGAGTCAATACACTGTACTCAGTATAGAAATACATCATAGCTAAAAAGGAAGGCCACGCTAAGATCTCTAAACAGAAGACCAATTAACTATCTAAATGAATTAGTGTTCTGTTTACACTTCAAGTCCTGAAGGCTAATTACTATTTAAATAAAGCCTTCTACCTTAATTACAGCTGTTAGCATGTGAAAGTTTTAGGGAGGCCTGCCTCCCTATCTGAAAGGCAAACTTGAAGACATCCAAAGTTACTGATTGCATATAAAGGCAGAATCTTAGTAAACAGCCTTGGAAATTAGAGTGGATACAAAACTTTGCTAAATTTTCTTCTCTGCTAGCTGTAATCTGTAACAATACTGTTACATTGCATATGCTTGAGTAACATGCCAAACTGTTACCAAACTGCCGCTATGCCACCTCCTTCAGACACAGACCTTCTCATTGGTGCCTTGATGTTTATCACAGTTCCTGACACATAACTGCTGACTAAATCCTTTTAAAAATTTCACTGAATTTGTAGACCTGTTACTACAGCCCAGGTCTCCTAGATTTCTCTTTCCAGCTCCTTTCTTTATCTTACTTTGGGTCTCCTTGTACATTTAAGTCACATATTCAATCAATGAAATATTTATTCAGTATTTGTAAGGCACTAAACTAGGCACAAGGAGGATTCAGAACAGACAAGGGAACTTTAATGATTGATGTGATAGTCACCTTTTGAGCCAGTCCATATATTATTAATTTTTTTTCATTTGAGAACTTGGGATGGAGCATTTTGGATTAGTGGTTATGACTATAATGTATTCGATAAACACAGGAGCAGCAAAATAAGCAAACTTTTAAACAAATTATTAATCTGTAAAGACCCAGTCTCCTTCTGCAGTCCAAAACAATGTTTTCCAAAATGAAAGAAAAAAATGAATAAATAAAAGAAGATACTCCAAGTATTAAACTTTATCTCACAATCTAAGATGATTTTCTTCCCATCATATTGCTTTTTTACTATTTTCAGAACATTCAAAATTACTTAATATTTTCTTCACATATAATTAATTGTCTCATGTATGTCTCTTATGCTATCTTTTATCTTGAGATATAAGCATTCTTATCTAGATATTACCTCACTGCAAAGTCATCAGTTAACTAAATTATCCAGGCTGCTGTTGATCTTGTCTTTCATTTAATTCCATTTGGTCTGAATTCTTCACACCACAGTAATGTAGTTATCTTTCTAAATATGCCAGGTTTCCCATCAGATAATTTCAAGTAGTAAATCCGCAATTTTTTTGTTTGTTTTCTTAAGTCTTACAAGTGCTGCCCTACTTATTCTAAGTCCTTTGATCATTCAGTCACATTAATGACATCATCCTACTATGGGAAAGCTGATATTCAGCATGGTTTTATTTTGTTTTGTTTTTTGTGTGTGTTTTTTGTGTTTTTTTTTCCCTGAGCCCTATCTGCAACTCAGAGATCAATGTCAGTTGGGTAATTGTTCAAAAACCTCACAAGCTAAATCAGATTTGGAGAAGTTGATTAAACTTTTCTAACACAAAAGAGAAACATTGACACCGTTAAATCCCATTTTCCAGGATTTGTAGCTATATTTTTGAAGAGTTGTCACATAAGGCAATACTCACAGAAGAGTAGAGCTCCCTTACCTGAAAATGCTAAAAGAGCTAAAAAGGCACATGCTGTAGGCAAAGAAGGAACAATCAATCCCACATTTCCCCCAGGATTTATGATCCTTTGTGTTCCAGCTCTCAAGTTACAGAGTGACCAAAAAGAACCCAATGCCATTTACACCAGTTGTTCTTACAGTTTCCTTTTAACTTCATGGGATGCATGCTCTGCAAACAAGTAGATGTAATACTAAGAGTTTCAGACTCAGTAATTTTTGGTTCCGACAGAAGTTCCATGTTGATAATGACAGACAGAAAAAAGATTAATGTAAATCATTCTAAACCTCAAAATAAAACTATAATTGAATTAGGCCAAGTAAACTTTTAACATTAGAAATAAAACACAGTTTTGGCTATCATAAACACAGTAACCTGAAATTTTATAAAATTCTCTAAAATGTTAACAAGAGGAACATAAAAATACTTGTTTATTTACTGTTTGTATTTTTTGAATTTGAATTTGGCATAACAGAAATATATATGCAAATGCTCCCACTATAATTAAGCAGCTTTAATGAACTTTGGGTTCCCTCTGAAAGGTCTTTGCTCTTTTATTACTTAGCTACAATTTCATAAAGAGAAGGAAACTTTCTCCTCGTTTTCATCTAGTAAGGGTATTTGAATTCTGCAGCCACAGCTAATCAACACAACCAGATTTTCAGTAAAAGTACATTCCTGCCTCCTTGGACATTTGAGCTTGTAATAGGACCCTATCCCTTAATTTTCCACAACTAGACCCTTGTATTTGGAAATACTATAATCATTTGGGAAGTGGGAAAGGTGGAAAGAAAAAGAACATACGAGAAAAGCAGGAAGTGTTTCAGTCCACTTCAGCACCAAAAGGGAAAGGATGAAAATTAATACCAATCAATGTTTTCCTAGAGGGAGTCAGATGATTCCATAGAATTTTCAGAGTATTCCCAAAGGCCTAATCGAAGAGGAAAACTCACACATGCTGCCAAAAGTCAGCAAAATGGTTGTGAAAACCCACAACCAGCTCACAAATGATAGCAACAGTAACTGTTTTACAGCATGCATTCCACTCTGGAAAAAAAACTCTCAGATCGAATCTCTTTTTTTCCATTTGAGTTCCATATACATTTTGCTTTTAGTTAAACAGGAATTGGGTTGCAGCCATTCCTTTTTCACTTTTTTCTCCTCCTGAGCTTAGTCTCAGAGAAGCACCTGTGGAGTGGTGGAGGGGGAGATTCCAGGAGCCTCAATTTAGAGGCCAAGAGAAGGCCTTTTGGTGGTTAAACTGAAACCCAAATCCCAGAAACTCCCTCCCGCTGGATGGAATGAAACAAAGGGGGTACCAAATGACACTGGAGAGGTAAACCAGCAGGCCTCCCTTCTGTTCTGTTCCAAATGACATCCCCTGTGGATGTCACACAGTGGCCAGCCCAGTGGAGCAGGCAACAAGAACAGGAGAAATGCAGTTATAATGGTGGCCTCACTCTGAGGACCCAGGCTACACAGTCAAGGAAGCCAGGTTGGCGTTCAGTATCACCTCCCTTTCCAGGACTTCTTCCTCCCTCTTTGTGCCCATCTCCTCTGGTTAGATAACTTCATCTTCACTAAGGGGTTGGCCTAAGATAGTCCTGTTCTCAGAGAATTCATGTTTTAAAGCTGAACTCTACGGTCCCAACTGACTTTATTATCCCAGTCTCTTAACCAGCCTAAGGTCAGCCATGTAACCTTGAGAAAGTCAGCCTCTTTGGGACTAGATATTTACAATTTGGGCCCAAAGGAACTTTAGGGATTCTCTGAGCTTCAAAATTCTTTCTATTAGTGAAATATCAGTTGCTGAGTACAGAAGAGGGGGAAAGAGGTTTTACAGGAGGGGCTTGATGGATTTCTTCCGGTCTGCTGTAACTCTGCAGGGCTCCCCATGGTTGTTGTATAGCCTCACGGAAAATAGGAAATGGAGCAGTAATGGAGAAAAGAGGAGGAGATTCAGAATTGTGTGTTTTGTTTATAGATTTTAACATAGAATAAAGATATACAATTTGCCAAAATCTATCAATAATGTAATGATAGCAAATTATACTTTGGTTGTCAAATAGGGTTTCACTTATGTCAGTATTGAATTAAAATAAAGAAAAACATTAAACGTACAGAAAAGCATTCATGATTATTATTAGTCATCAGATGCCAGCTCTGGCTCCTCCTTGAGGGTCTGGCTCTCCAAGAAAAAAATGTCATCTGGAATGAAGGGAGGTGCCCTAATTTCATTTAGGACCCAAGCTACTAAGTCACTTCCAGTCCCGTACACTTTACATTCCTCTCCACCCGGGAGATCTCATAAGCAAACGTTATTTGAAAATTAATTTCACTGGATTTTTTTTTTCACATCTTCTATTTAGTTCTGTGGCACTTATCCCCCCCTTTTGTTCTCAGATAAAAGCATATCCACAAAATGACCTATGATTAAATTACGATTTTACAAAGAGTAAAAATCAATGGTTTTGTGTTTTCAAAAAAAGGAAAAATGTACTGGAAGTTTCTAGCATTAGCTCCACCCACATCCCTTCACCAAGTAATGATTCACCAAATCATTTCATCTCTCCGGGATCAGAACCAAACCATCTACAAAGTGCCTCTCAGTTCTATGTCGTCATAAATTTAACCTTTGCAACACTGCTTAACATTGTTTAAAAATCAGTGTAAATACATCTGAGGTTTGCCTCCTCCTACCCAAAAGAATTTTCAGATACGAATATGGTTTTAATCAGCACTTGATTTTTTTTTTTCATTTCACACTCACTGTGTAAAATGTGATGCCTTCCTAAGTCGATGAGCTTCATTCCATCCCCCTCAATATGCTACTCTGTATAACTAGCTGTATCTCAGGTATTTATGATGCTAAACTCCCCAGCAATGCAATGGATGGGGAAAAAAAGTGCCTCTCCTACGCCCCCTTTTCTCTTTAACATCAGGCTCCATCAACAGCTTCTATTTAGGGCAAGATCTAGAAGTAGAGATGAAATCTCCACATAACCGACAAAGTCTGAAATTTGAATACCTTTTCTATAACTATTATTTTCTTATTTCTTCTTCTGATGGCATTTGTTTCTACAGTTATTTGCTGTAAAAGTGGGAACAATTCAAACAATGGCATTCTCTTTAGTTACTAACTTACTAAGAAATTTAAAAGCATTCCCTTCTGGGCAAGGGGGCGGGTCTTATATAGTTGGCAAGAGTCCTTTATCTTCAAAGGTTCAGAGGCTAAATTAGGGTCAACATCCTGTAAAGCTGCCTACTTTCAAAGGTTCCCTAAAGGCTTTCGCATGGAAGACTGCCCAAAGGGGAAATCGTCATAAAGAAAAGTTAAACTTGATGAATTCCAAATTTACCATTTCAGTCATTAAGAGATAGCCCTGGAACTGTCACCATACATAGGTTACAAAGGGGAGACTCATGTGTTCTCATGGCAAATATCATCGCCAAATAGCCAAAGAATTACCCCTCCACCCTTGTTTCTCTCTCTCTCTCTCTCTCTCTCTCTCTCTCTCTCTCTCTCTCTCTCTATATATATATATATATATATATATATATATATATATATATATATATATATCATATATATCCTCTGAATAACCATACACAGTTTCTCACCAGGTTTCCAGGCTAAAGTGTAGCTGACCGCGATTTTAAATTTTCATCCCATTATACCACATTTATGTACAGACAAGCCTAGTGGGTTCCACACAGAAGCTACATTTCTGTGGACTATAGATGTCCAACCAAAAGTAACTTATTTAGAACCAAAGGGATTTTTCTTTCATTCCTGGGCCATGTAATTTCAGTCTCCCAGTCATTTAGACAAATCATGTCCAATACAAATGTGAAGTAATGATAAATAATCTTAAATTCATTAACTAATACCAGAAATTTTTTAGAAGGCTCAAATGTTTTCATTCACGGAACTCTACACAGTGTTGACACCATAGCAGCAAAGCAACCAAAGCAGTAAGAAAGGAGTAAAGCTCAAGAAACCTAAATTTCCAAATGGTTCATACTAATACATAGTAAAACAACAGTTGTAAAATAAGGCATTATATACTAACAAATAATGTGTATAAAACAAGGCATAACTCATTTAAAAATATCTCTGAAATATACCATTTAATTTGTTTAATTTGTTCTTAAATGTGTCAGAGTAACTATGGTGGTTTTTAAAAACATCTGCAAATTCTTTGATATCTCCCCTTCAAGTGACAGAACCTAATTCCCATCTGCTTGAGTGAGCGAGTCACTTCTAACAGAACATGGCAGAAGTGAAACTACGTATGTCATTTTGAGACAATGTCTTAAAGATCATGTGACTTCTGCGTCTCTCTCTTGGGTCACTCCCCCTGGGATAAGCCAGCCTCCATGTTGTGAGAAGACCCAGGCATCCCTGGGGAGTGGTCCACATGGTGAGGAACTGAGGCCCCTGTCGAAGACCAGCAGTAACTTGTCAGCCAAAGGAGTCAGAAGCAATGCTTAAACCCTCATCAGCTTTCAGGTAAGTACAACCTTGGCCAACATCTTGATTGAAATTTCATGAGAGACCATGAGCTGAACCATTAGCTAAGCTGATCACGGATCCCTGACTCATGGAAAGTGGGTGAGATATTAGACACTTATTGTCTCAAGCTGCGAAATTTGGGGGGTAAGTTCTGCAGCAATCGATAACTAATATATAATAGAACATTTGAATCATTTCTACAGTTAAGATTTCTATCACATAAATGTATACCATGCCACTATCTCAAACATTATTAACTTACCCATTGTCAATCGCATCCCACTAGAATGGGTGAACTGCAAAGAAAAATTTCTGTTTTGTTTAGTGCTTCACACTTACAGTGAAAAATGGTGCATGACACAGAGTACGTGCTCAGTAAACATTTCTTGAGTGTCTGAATTATTTCATGAGTTTGTTATAATTTCTATTAGAGAAAAGAGTAGAGGATTAACAACTTTTCAACTATTGATTCATCAAGAGTAAACTAAAAAAACTTCAGCAAAGGAGCTAAATATTAATAAAATTTTTAGTAAAGATAGAGTAGTAACTTTTCTAATGTAATGTTAAGATAATTTTATGTAGATACAGTTATCTGTGAAATCTATTTGTTGGCAAAAAAAGAAAACACTCAAATGGAGATAAAATTCTATAATCTCCACATCGTGTTAACCAACAAACAAGTATAGGATGAGAGAGTTCTATAGAAAATCAAACAAAAATCCTAATACACACAGGCACACACACACACACACCAGAATGTGGAAGAATAGACTAAAAGTTCTCAAAAGCATGTGATTAACTCTACCAATAACTAGAAAATGTTGAGCGATTGTAATGTGCATACAATGTGGTAAGTCTTCTAAGAGCCAAAATGAATAGCACGATTTTCACTTTCAGCAGTTACAAAGCTGGTGTCTGTCACTTGGTTTTCGTTGTTCCAGCAGCTTTCCTATTTGCATCTAAAGATGCATATAATCAATCTCATTATTTTGCACCCATGTCCAACTAAATCCTTCTCTACTAAATTGACTCTTTGTTCATGTCATACAATTCCTCTGTGCTCTTCCATGGCACTCATTGTGTCTTTTGCTTTCTTTGTACTCACTGGACATTAAAGAAATGCTTAGTAAATGACTACTGTATTTCACCATTCAGGTCTAAGACTGCTTTAACAAGTCTGGGATTATCTTGTTATCAAGTCAACAAGGAGTTGAGTATCTACCACAAGCTCCTACTGTTCAAGCTGAGGTAAATGAAATAACATTTTTAAAAATTAGATGATCTTTTCTAAAAGAAAATATAACCCACCCCCCAAAAAATGTTACCATAGTAGACAAAATCATCACAATAGCTTTATGTTAGGCAACTGGGGGAATCGTGTATTAATTCAGCTTTCTGGCTGAATTGTGTCCCAGAGATGGAAACAATGGAAGTTCAGTGAAGTCAGAAGCAGGTAACCATTTCAGAAAGAGAAAAGTTTAATGCCAGGTTTTGTATTGGTGCTTTGAGCTAAAACCAGATTGGCTTACATGTCCTGACAAAGCTAATTCTAGAAAATAAAAAGAGAAAAGGGGAATGAACAAAAAAAATAATAATAGTGCACAAATAAATCAGTCATATAGAACTGACTTAATGGGTTTCCATCTTTAATAGAAAAATGATGATTGATTCTTTATGAATTATTGGTCCCTAGAAAAAAAACTAAGTCATTGGATAATCTTACGTTTGAAAGAGGAGAGAGCAGGGAGGACGAGAAGGGGTATGATGGGCCCAGGTGGGCAACATCCACATTTCTCCCTTGGTCAATTGTTGTGGAAATGTAAATACTGATAAACAACATGAGGCAAGTATACACAGCTCTCACATAATCATAATACTAGTGGGAAGAAAAATCACAGTAAAACGAAATAAGATGCTGAAATGCAGCATCATAAGTAATCTGAAATTTGCCTCCTAACTCCTCCCCTGCCCCGTGAGTGCTGCCATCCTTTGCTCTCTTATCCTCCAGGTTCCCAAAACCACTGCTCACATGTGCACACGTCAGGCCCTGCCTGTGTTGGCCTGGGCATACAGCAGTCAACTGAACAGACACAAATCTCCGTCTTCTTGGAGCTTACTTTTTAATATGGAGGAAACAGACAATAAATATATACAGAATGAAAAACATATATATATACAGAGGGTACCAAAAAAATGTATACTCATGACTTGTATTCATCTTTTGTTATCAGTATATGTTGAGTATTACAATTTTAACACGTTTTTTTTTTTTTCTTAACGTGAGCATACTTTTTTTTTGGCACCCTCTGTTTATATATATGATAAGTCAGTGTTAATTTTTTCACATTAAACAAATATCTTTTAATAAAATTTTAAAATAAGGGGGAGAAAGTCTTTGATATTAATTCACATATTTACCCTTACCTTAGAATTATTTCTCACAAGGAGTGAGGGAACAGAGGTCTTTTTGTCCCAATCATCCTCAGTCATGGGTTGAGGGCTGCTCCCAGGGGAGTGTCAAGTCCCTGACACAGAGCAGGCTCCTTGGGCAAGAGAAAGCCATCAAGTGGATGTAGATGCTGGCGGTAGGTCAGAGGCCCAGCTTGCTTTGGAACGCTAAAGGCTGGGGAAAGAGTAGGGCTGAGTTTGTTACCCTTTATAATTATATATGCTACATTACAGAGAGCATTAGAAGAAAGAAAGAAAGAAAGAAAGAAAGAAAGAAAGAAAGAAAGAAAGAAAGAAAGAAAGAAAGAAAGAAAGAAAGAAAGAAAGAAAGAAAGAAAGAAAGAAAGAAAGAAAGAAAGAAAGAAAGAGGAAGGGAAGGGAAGGGAAGGGAAGGGAAGGGAAGGGAAGGGAAGGGAAGGGAAGGGAAGGGAAGGGAAGGGAAGGGAAGGGAAGAGAAGAGAAGAGAAGAGAAGAGAAGAGAAGAGAAGAGAAGAGAAGAGAAGAGAAGAGAAGAGAAGAGAAGAGAAGAGAAGAGAAGAGAAGAGAAGAGGAAAGAAAGAAGGGAAACAAGAAATGGAGTGCATTACTAATGGGCACACTTCCTGGGCCTCTGTGGTCCCCCTCTGGCTATGGCCCTCCCTACAAGGG
Organism: Rhinolophus hipposideros; assembly: GCF_964194185.1. NCBI lineage: Eukaryota > Metazoa > Chordata > Mammalia > Chiroptera > Rhinolophidae > Rhinolophus > Rhinolophus hipposideros. The sequence continues at coordinate 11,482,989 of NC_138049.1, read as the reverse complement.
GAAGGCATCTACGCAGCTAAGAAGTCATGACCATCTGGAACCCATGTGACCCCTTCTAGACCACACTCTAAATAGCTAGAATTCCAGAAGTCCTGCCTGGGAAGGGTAGAATTGTGTCCCCCAACTAAAAATATGTTGGAGTCCTAATCCTCAGTACCTCAGAATGTAACTTTATTTGGAGATATGGTCTTTATATAGATAATCAAGTTTAAATGTTATCATTGGAGTAGGCCCCACTCCAATATGACTGATGTCCTTATAGAAAGGGGAAATTTGGACACGGAGGCAGACACAGTAGAGGGAAGATGATGTGAAAAGACCCATAGAAGATGGCCACCCTCTAAGTATGCTGTCTTAACCAGACCTGTCTCCGCTAGAAAACACAGTATTTCACATGTATCAGAGACTATTTCTATGTTCTCCATTGTTCATCAAGCCAACTAATTTGCTGTTCATATAAACTGATACATTATTGGGATAGGAATCTTTAGATTTGTTAGGCACCAAGAAGTAGCAGCTAAAGCTCAGACAGACACTTGTGAAGGGGCCATCAAGGATCAAACCCAAACGCCAGGGTGGAAAGCACTCAGGAAATAATCATATGCACATTACATTAAGCAGGAAGTGAGTCGTGCTTCAGTACAGGAACACACAGAACCAAAACCAGAGTCAGAACTTGGAAATTTATCCTAGCTGAGCAGAATAATCAAGAAGTAAGAAGTTTACTAAAAATAGATGATTCCAAATTCAATACAGAAATGTCGGGGTAGAATTAAGTACATTCAAGCATAAAATGGGCAAAAGGCCAAGTCAGACTGCTGGCCTAGAGCTCAGGATTCTGCCTCAGGGTGAAGGAGCCATGAACCTTTGAATCAGAGTCAGACCTGGGTTAAGTTGAGCTTGGACAGGTGTGAGGTACAGAAGTGCGATTATGGAGGTCTAGCATGAATGATGTTAGGCAGGAAAAATAAGCAAATGCAGTCAGAAAAATGATAGAATAATCTAGATTTTTAAACAACCGCTCAATGGCAGATTATGATTATAATGGCATTACCACAGTCGTCTAATAAAACTTCAGAATCACTCAATAAAAGGTGAATTAAAGAATGATTATTAACTTTCAAAATAAGCCTTTGATTTATAAAGTGATGGCAATTAAAATGATTAAAAATAAATAAGACATATGTTTCTATGGGCCAAGAACAAGCTATTGTTTTATTTTTTAATTTAATAATAACACTAATCTTATGAGGTAAATATGATCAGTAACTTCAATTTACAGGTTAAAAAAATGGATATCAAACAGGTCAAGTAATTAGGCCAGGGTTACATAGGTACTAAGTGGCTGACTAAGGATCTAACCTAAATCTGATTCTAAAGGTTTTGTTGTTTTTTTCCATTTGTTATTAACTACGTATTTTAATTGAGAAATTAATACATGCAAATCATGAACTATAAGTGGTTTGAAAACAAATCATGAACTATAAGTGGGTGATAGCCATTCTTTTTTACTCCAGATATTCTGCTCCCCAGTCCTTACTCCAAAAGGAACCATTATTACCAGCTTTTTAATGTATTCTCCTAGAGTGTCTATAAAGCATCTCTTATTCTTCATTTTTAATGCACATGATAACACACAGTACTCTGTACCTTGTAAAGCTATTTTTCTTGACCACTAGTTTATTTCCATATGTTAATTTCTTCTGATGATATGTAAATGATGGAATTTACCCCTCCCCCCAAAAAAATCATATACGCTCATATGAATGCTGTTAGAAGCATAGTCCCAAAAAAACAATCTGCAAGTGTACCTGTAGATAACCAACATTTAAGTGTGACCATGCCTATTAGCAAAAGCCTTTCAGTCTCCTTTAAGCCTGATGATAATGATTTAGTGTAGCAATTATCAAAATGTGGTTTGGGAACGTGTCATGGTCCCTAACACCCTCTCGGGTGCTCCACAAGGTCAAAATTATTTTCATAATAAAACTAAGATGTTATGTGTCTTTTTCGCAGTGGTGTTTCCCAGAGGCTACGTGATGTGCAATAATGCAACCAACTGCATGCAAAAACAGATATGAGAATTCAGCTGTCTTCTATTAAGCCAGACATTGAAGACATCTGCAAAAATGTGTTATACAACAATGCCGTTCTTCTCATAAATTCTTTTTTTTTGGGATAGTTATTTTTTATCTGAAAAGTATGTTATTTCAGCCACCACTATGAATGCTATTTTAAATGAATGATAAAGAACTAGTTCACAATTTTCTTAGTTTTAATTTCTATGATGGGGGCATACACCTCACATAAACCCACGTAAGAACCCCCTGGCGTTCTTGATAATTTTTAAGAGGGTAAAGAGCTCCTAAGACTAAAAAGTTTGAGAACTACTGATTTGGACATTTAGAAACCTGCTTGCTGCTGCGTTATAAATATCGTAAACCTGCCTCCACTGGGAGAAAAATGATCTCAACATGGAAGTCCCAAGGCGAGAGGAAGAAACAAGAAGCACAAAAGTCCACAAGATCAATAACTCTAACTGCTAAGCGTGGGCTAAGAGTATCTTGTCACCTAAAAGCAACAGGTTTCTTTTGTCCCATTTAAAACTTCTTATTTTAGAATTAGAAAAGAGCAGGATGAGCAGCGAAGCAGTTCCATACTTAATCATCTATGGAAAAAGATAAAACAACAGAACGCAGCTATTCCAAGAGCAAGACAGCTTCCTAAGATTTCTCATACAAGCAACATTTGACGCCGGATGTTTAAGCCCAGTTGAAGGATTTTCATGGTCCCTTCAAATTGATTATAAATGGAATTTGATATTAAGACCAGAATGAAAACTGTACGTAGGGATTTCCAAAAATAGGATCGGTTTCCTTCAAGTTTTCGAAATTGTAGCTAAGAAGTCTTGCTGATATGAAACAGTAGACCCTCAAGGGGCCCAATCACCTTTGTGCGTAGCTCTGAGCTGACTGCACAGAAGGGCACATAAACCCAGTCCAGCACTACAAAATGGGCACGGGGGGACAAGTGTGGCTTCCAGGGCTCCCACCTGCCCTTTTCTCTTTCTTCACCTTCACAGCATCAACCCCCCACTCTCCTCCCATTTCTACCTGAGTTCACTGCTTTATGTCCAGTGTGCTCTGCTTTCTTGACATGAGTCAGGGTTCTGGCTGGACCACCAGCTAGCTGTGGGATGTCTCCTCTCTGGCCTCAATGTACCCATTTAAAAATAAGTATAATTGAAATTTGCTAAGATAGTAGAGCCTAAATGCTCTCACCAAGGGGGAAAACATGAATATGTGACTCGATAGAGGTGTTAATTAACTAGATGGGGGGAATTCTTTCACAGTGTATCACATATCAAATCACCATGATGTATACTTTAAATAAATTACAATTGTATTTGTCAGTTATACCTCAGTAAAGCTGAAATTTTAAAAAATTATTTTTTAAAGGAGAATGCTAAATAATGCCTAATACATAGGGTTATTAGAGTTAAATGAGAACATTTCGTAAATTATAAAGCTCTAAACAATATTAGCTTATTATTGTTATTAACACGCTAAAAGTCACATCGATGTGACTATTCATAGTAGGCTATTCATAGTAGGCATACTCCACACTAGCTGGGGGTGTCAGATGCCCCTAATACCCTGTGTGTCTTGAAGGGGACCCAGGTTAGAAGTCTGGCTTCAGGAGGGTGGCTGGAAATACCATGTTTCGCTGAAAATAAGACCTACCTAGAAAATAAGCCCTAGCGTGATTTTTCAGGATGATATCCCCTGAACATAAGCCCTAATGTGTCTTTTGGAGCAAAAATTAGTATAAGACCCAGTTTCATTTTCGGGGAAATATGTACTTGGGATGGGCCCTCTCGTTTCTTCTTCTCTCCTTCCACACAGCCGATCAATCAATACTCAAGGATTCAGGGGAGCCAGCCCTTAATCTCAATGGATCCTTCGACTCCTATATGACTGGCCCTGAGCTTTGGCCTCCCTTCCCTTCAAATTGTTATCTTCTTACCCACCCACTGTTGGGATCCACAGCCCTCCGACCTCATGCTCTCTCTCTTGCACCTGGGGACAGGGAGCATGGTGTGGGAGGATGGAGGAAACAGGGCATGGATCCAAGAACCAGGGAGGACTTCACACTTTCTTGGGGGATCTAGGAGGAAAGCCATAGAAGGCAAAGGAATCCCAAGTACTCAGAGGAAATGCAGTGAGATTTGGTGACGATGATGTCAGAGAGGAATGGGAGGATTCACAGGGAACATTCTGGACTGATTACAAATATGCCAAAGCAAGAACTTAAAAATATGTGTTTTTTTGTAAAACTATAATTATAGCAATTATATCAAGTGCTAAACATTTGTGCTTAATTACCATGCATCTCTGTGATGATTGTGTTTATTGCTGGGTCTGTGTGAGCTCACCTGTATTGTTGTCTTTGATAATGACAGTACACAGCTGGGGTGCCATGCAGGGTGGTCAACAGTTCCCTGCCCTGAGCAAGAACAACAAGGCCCATAAAACACCAGCTGAGCCTGCAGGATAGTCACAGAGGCAACCCCTTGTAAGTGTGTGTGTGTGTGTGTGTGTGTGTGTGTGTGTGTGTGTGTGTGTGTGTGTGTGTGTGTATTTTCCTCCTTCTCTGTGTCTCCCATCTCTCCCTTTTAAAGACCTGCTTCAGTTTAACGAAGAGCAAAGGTTGGCAAGTCTTGAATACTTGCTCACAGTAACTGCGTCTGGAGTCGTGATTTAAGAGTTTTTTTAATGGCAGCAGCAAACTAAAACATTCGAACAAAAGGTCCTTGTGTGATTTTTAGTTGTAAAGGAATCTAGAGAGACTATCCTGATTTTATGTCTCTTATGTCTTCCCCAATCTCTTATGCTATTGAAATGAATAATAGGCATAAATTAAACTTTATTTCTTTCTGGAAGTTCTATGCTGACAATGACCTTATTTTTTGTAAATCATCTTCCAGGAAAAAAGCAGTAATGAGAAGTATTTTTCCCTATTAATTTATGTGACAAGTTAAGAGCCGGGGGGAAATACAAAAATAAATAAAATCCAGCCCTTATTTCAAAGGCATTACAACATAGTACAAGTATGGATACTGTAATATAAGGAGATGTTATAACCTTTGCCCATTTAACAATTTACTAGGAAACTAGTAGAACAAGTTTTTATATTTTCATGAAGGGTTTAGGTTTGGGGGGCAAAAAAAAAGAGGAGGACAAAAATGCTTAGATTACAAAATATTATCATAATCTGCTGAACAGATGTAGCAATAATCAATGGTAATTTTTTAAGAAGCAAATCCTATATGAAGAAGCTAATCTGTGAAACAAGGATTTTTGTTGTGTGCATTTATTTGTTCATTCACTTTTAGCTTTTAAATAACAGATTAACCAACCACACATTTCCTTATGCCATTTTCTGATACAGTGGGATTTACTTTCATACGACATTTAGATGATAGCAAAAATTGATACTGTATATATGAATTATAAACCATTGTTTTGGAAATAATTAGAAAAGTAGATACTATAAATTAGGAATAGAAAAAAAAAGGGAAATAAGAAGCTGAGGTTTTTGTAAGACAGCCCTGTACCAATCATGGATGTAATTCGGAAACGCAAAGCTGATATCAGAATTGTCCTGAGAGCAGTTGGCAAGAGGTGATCATGGACAGAGCTAAGGTTACACAACCTTGCTTGAGTCCTGGTAGCCGTGAGGATAGGGGTTTAGGAAACTGAGAAATGCTTAGCTATATCAAGTAGCTTAAGGAAAGTTTTCTCTGAACTTTTTCCATTGTAAGCATTCAGGTCTGCCCCTCCTGGGACCATGCTGGAACCTAGGAGTCCTAGGAACCACATGAACAACTCTGGGTGATAGAACCAGAGATGCAAGAACGTGTGGGTAGAGAATGGGAAAGGGGGAAAACTGCTCGTAGGGTCTATTACGTTGTAAGGTGAAAATACTTTATATAAGAGCTTAGAAAAGTAGAGAAAGAAAGCCTCTGGCTGTTGTATATGACAAGGAATGGTTCCTTACTCATTATTATTACTTGAACACGTAAAAGTTATGAAAAAACATTTTTACTTAGTGTGTTCATTTTATTAAATGCAAAAATATGCATGAGACTTTGTAAAGGCTAAGTATACTTTTATCACACAAAGACTGTTACTTAATTGGATCTTTGTCAGCTTTATACAGAATTAGTCATGCTCTATGCAGAAAAGCTGTTTCTGGGACTCTCCTATAGAGATGGCAAGCACGGACATTCCAGTTTTCACACAATAGTGGTGAAAATGCCTACACCGTTTAAGTTGAAAGCAGAATGTTAATACTTGGCTCCTTTGCCCAGTATCAGAGTTACAGGACTGTATATAGGACTCTATATATATTAGTACTATAAAGACACACACACACACTCCACATATATATGTATTAGTATATATATATATATATATACACATATGTACATACATATGTGTATATATATATATATATATATAATATATACGTATATATATTCTCTAAGTTCTAGAAAATACCATATATATGTAGGAGGAATTTTAAATCAAGAGAGGTACAGCCTGCTTCTGTGATCACAACCTTACAGAACTATAAAAACCTAAGCGTGAGCCCCGTAATCATGAGACCTGCCCAAGTTAGTTATGATCCAGGGACCAGGGAAAATACTCCCATTGAATACATTTTAAGAGACAAGTGTAAGACAAAACTAAAGTTGTATTTTTGAATACCTTCTATGGTCAGTGTACTAATCTTCATTGTTTTGAAACTGGAAGTAAATTGGCCAGGCATGAAATAAAAGTTTCTCATGATGATCCAAATTTGTCCACCTGAAACATAGAAGAATTAATATTTTCACACATAACACAATATTTTAGAGAACAAAATTCATTTCACAATTACTATCTCAGGCGGCCACATGACTCAGTTGGTTGGAGCGCAAGTTCTTAGCAACAGGTTGCCGGTTTGATTCCCACATGGGCCAATGAGTTGTGCCGGCCACAACTAGATTGAAAACAACAGCTTGAGCTTGGAGCGGAGCCATCGGTGGGCGGCTGGTTGTCTCAGTGGTTAAAGCTTGGTGCTCATAACACCAAGGTGGCCGGTTCTAGTCCCACATGGACCAGTGAGCTGTGCCCTTCACAACTAGATGGAAAATGACTTGACTTGGAGCTGAGCTGCACCCCCCAACAACTACACTGAAAAACAATGACTTGACATGGAGCTAATGGGTCCTGGCAAAACACACTGTTCCCCAATGTTCCCCAATAAAAAAAAAATTACTGTCTCCTTGATACTAAAAACTGGGAACAAAACTTGACTAATCCATGATTCTAATGTGCTTGGCTGATGTGATAGGTTCACCTTTGTGTATTCTTCACACACCTAGGTCTCTTCCTTGGCTTTTATAGATCTTTCCTCTATTAAAGTGAAAGTTCTTTATGATTTTGAGGCCAGGGACCACATCTTAATCATCTGTAGAGATGCTGCCCACATTACATGGTACAAAGTGCTGTGTAGTCAATTTTAACAACATTTCGCTACATGAATTTTCTTTAATAAGTTGTTTTGAGTGATTATCACTCAAAAGTGTTATGCGCTATTACTCTCCTATTTCACAGATGAGGAAACTGAGACTCAGAGAGGCTGAGTAACTAAAGCAAGTTCCCGCAGTAAGAGTTGGGCCAAAATTCACACCAAAGTGGGGGTAATTCCAGAGCCTGTGCTCTTCTTAATGACTTCACTGTATGCCTGTCTCACTGGTTTATTCCATTGAAAATACGTAGGGGGCCTACTGTGTGCCAAACTCTATTCCAGATGTTGGAGACAGACCTGAAAGCTCAGGCCTGGACTCTCATGGAGATTACACCCTAGTGTGGCGAGTCTGGAAGAATGGAATTGCCTAATCATTTGGTAACTGGGTTTAACCACTTAAGGAAGGCCAGCGCTTTCCCAAAGCAGCTGCACCCTTTTACATTCCTCCAACAATATATGTGGGTTCCAATTTCTCACCAACATTTGTTCCTCACCAACATTTGTTATTATTTCCTCACCAACATTTGTTATTATCTGACTTTTTTTTTACATTATAGCCATGACAAGCCTCATTTTTAATTTCTGACATGATTACTTCTAAAAGACAACCATTGGATGTCACAAATCAAATAGATTAAGAAGAAAAGAAAGTCTTAAATTTTCGAGTCCCACTGAAGCTCAACACCGGAAACAGAACTCTTGTGTGTTACCGTAGGGACAATGGTTGCCCAGGCACTCAGTGTCCAGGACACCCACCAGCTTTTTGATGCAAGTTTCCCAGATGGCCTTGAAATGATCAGTCAGGCTACTCTTCATCATTGCAAGACCCTTCCTCACATATCTTCCTCTCTGCTGTGGCCATGAAAAAACCAGGTAAAACACTCACTCTCTTATACAGTTAACAGAAAGCAGTCTGAGAAGTATGTGCTCATTTTCTTTCTTTTCTACAAATTTACATTTCACAATGGTCACATTTCATGAAGACAAGAGTAGATTCCAGTACATTAGATCTTTACCAGAAAAAGAAACTCACATATTTTTAAGTGGCTTAAATCAGATCTGGGGTTATTTTTAAATTAAAGAAATGTAAAATAATAAATTGTTTTATATTGGGAGTATATTTTACATCCTAAATGCAATTTTTACTTTTTAAAGGACAAGTTCCAACTTTGGGGAATATTTATGTTAAAACATGGCCTAGAACAAATAAACCATCTGTGAAAAGTAAGTGGTTCATCCATTTAGCAATTAAGTTGGGTAAAGTACAAAATATAACTCTAATATCTAAAACCCCAGCATAGCAACCTCACCCGATACATATTCCTGCAGAAAGATTGCTACAGGCGAAACTGTGGATTTGTAATAGGAACATAAAATGACTCTACATTTGGACTTCCCCATTTTTCTTTGTTATGATTAAAGAACTGCCTTTAACTCAATAAACAACCAAGTATATTGTATTAAAGGATAAGAAAAGAGAAAAATGGGATTAAAACCATGGCTTCGTGCCATTTTAACTGTGAAAAAACATCGATAAAACGGAACTGAAAAATTCTCACCTGAAGTATTCTTTAGTGATAGTAGTTATATGAAATTCTTGTTTTGTGGTTTTTCACTTAGTGCTTTGATCTTACAACAATGTTTTCCCATTGGGAACTCCCACTGACTTCAATTTAAACAAATAGGATTTGTTTTGAGATCAGCTTGCATGGGAAGGTACTACTGAGAAGCCCATAATGCACTCAGTCTAGTCAAGTTCTGCCACATTTTCTTTTTTCCAGATGTATAGACTATCTTGCATTCCTTTTCCAACAACATCGGTGACTTTCCACACAGTACAATGTTAAAATCATACCAAAATAACTGTGTCTTTCATTGAAGAGCTCACGTGGTTCCATGGACACACCTCCTGGCCCCATCCCTTCCAAGTGTCATAAAAGCATAAACTTTCATTTGCTGAGAAGGTTAAAATAAGAAGGTGCAGAATTTTTCGTGCAGTAAAAGACCTTTAAGATGGTCTCCAGGTCACTAGTTCTCAAAATGTGGTCCTCAAACCACCTGCTAGCTTATTGAAATGGACATTCTCAGGCCCCTCCTGGACCTATTAAACCAGAAACTTGGGGATTGTGCCCAGACATCTGATTGTTAACAAGTCTTCTGGGTGATTCCGATGCTCAATAAAGTTTGAGAACCACAGAATTAGGCCAACCCACTTATTTTATAATTGAGAGTTCAGTTCTAGTTCTGTCTCCAAATAGCTAAGTGTCCTCAGACAAATCACCTCCTTTCTCTTCTGCTTACATTGCTACAAAAATAAGAGAGTTGTATGAGATTGTATTAGAATTTAAGATTCTCTATAGCTCAGAAATTTCAGGATTCTCTGACTCTGACTTCTAAACAAATTTTCTCATTGTCACTGTGCCAGATGGAAAAAAATCCATCCCCTGGTGATCAGAAAATCTGAATTCCCAATGCTTTTAGTTAATATTTCCTCCATCATAAGCCTATGTTCTTTGAAATACATAACTGCTATCATTGTTCAAATATCAAACTCTATGATGTCTGACAATTAAGTTCACAAACTCATCCTAGAAAAAGTGCTACATACTTCATTGCTGAATATCACTACGGTCACCTTCAAAGTACTCCCCTTGGGAAGCTATGCACTGACACCAGTGTCTAGTCCACCCTTCAAAGCAATTTTGGAACTCTTTTTCTGGAATGGCCATCAGAGCTGTCATCGTATTTATTACCCAAATGTCTTCCTTTCAAGATTTCCTTTATTTTGGGGTAAAGAAAGAAATCATTGGAGCCCAGATTAGGTGAGTAGGGAGGGTGTTCCAATACAGTTATTTGTTTACTGACTAAAAACTCCTTCATTGTGGGAGCTGGTGCATTGTCATGATACAAGAACCATGAATTGTTGGCGAAACGTCCAGGTCATCTAACTTTTTCACGCAGCCCTTTCAGCACTTCCAAATACTAAACTTGGTTAACCATTTGTCTAGTTGGTACAAATGCATGATGAATAATCCCTCTGATATCAAAAAAGTTTAGCAACATCAGTGCAACAAGCACGTGAACTTAATTGTCCAACCTCATATTTTGGTTATGATCATTAAAGCAGAATTTAAAGAATGAATCATAAAACTAATCAAGAGGGAAAAACCCACCAAAAATACTGGATATTTTAACATTATCAAGAATGGAAATTTAACATGCACCAAAGTAAATTTGCATAGTTTACTTTGTGGATTTGACCAGGCCCAAAAATAATACTTTAATACTTAAAACAAATAGTGTTACACTGTAGGTTAAAACATTGGTAATTGACAAATTCAGCTGCTTTTCATTTGCTCATGTGGTATCATATGTTTATAGTCATGGTATTCAATACAACAATTTACAACTTCACTTAAAATGAAGAGGAATAGTTCAGAAGGCGGAATCAACTGGACTGCCAAAGAGAGTCATAGTACCAATGAGAGGGGATTATAGGATCCAAGAACTACAATTACACTGATCTCTGATCATATTTGCAAACCAAGAGTCTGTATAGGATATCAGCATGTGGAGGAGTGCTGATAGATTTCTTAGACCTTAAATCAAGGAGATAGCATCATTAATGCCCATAAAGGGTCTTCTCATCTCCTTATGATTCTCCTAATAGTTGATATTTAACAGGAAAAAGTCACTTTTCAAGAAAGGCCAAAGAGAGCTGCATTGGTGAAGATCTTTTTTCCTACCCATCAGCAGTAGCTTTTGCTTCCTAACTTAAACACAAGTCTAAAGCGATAAATTCATCCTAGATTTTACATTTCTGTGTGAGAAAGCTTTTTAAAGGATAAGAACCTTAACAGTTAAATTCCAAAATAAAGAAGTTGCAAGCATCTAAATTAAATTTGAAAGTACGTGAGAAAAAAGGAAGAGAAGGAAAAATAACAGTACTTTAGGAAATTTCACAAGTTGCTTCATTAAAACAAGCTACAGCAATTTATAGAAAAGAAAAACTGTGAAATCAGTATCACAAAGAATTAAATTATTTCATTAATAGCTCCATGAAAATACTTGCACATTTTATTTTATTTTCATATATACAGAAAACAAGAAGTAGAAAAGAAGTGTAATTCACTTAACAACTTCATCCAAAGATAGTGAACACTTAAAAAAATAAATTTAAAAAAGCACAATATTTTAATGGTGATATTTCAAATATTCGTAGACAAAAGAAATTAGCTAGAAAGGAAATTGTAAGTAAGTAATTTTTTTAGGATAGAAAGGAATATTATTTGCTTTGAAACTATGTTTTTAAATGGAAAAAAAATGAACTGGGTATTTACATCCATCAAAATATACCCTAATTGGACCTTGTGTCATTTAAGTCATATATCAAAACATTGTATATCATGCCTATTCTTTACTCTCTCCTGTTAGATGTAAACAAAGCCCATGGCTCTCTGTAAAGGAAACCCACATATGGATTGAACCTGGAAGTAAACTGTCATAGGCTCCACCGCCACCACCCCAATGCCCTGTCTCCCAAAGTAAGGTCAATTTAGCACCTTCAGACTGGAGCAGACCGAGGTCAGTTGGGGGGATGGACAGGACAACATCACTAAAGGGAGCCTCCTCCCAAGCATATGCTAGGACAGCTCCCTTGGGTACTGTTTCCTGTCAAGTCTTATAATTGCAATGTGGCTTCTGTTTTTCTTGGACGCAGTACAGAGAGAGTTCAGTTTTGGATGAACCCATTGGCTTAAAAAAATACCTCAGGGGGAAAAGATATCACTGAACCAGAGTTAGCAACGACCTTAGAAGTCATAGTTCCCCACCAGTTCAGCCTCCTCAGTGGCAGCTTTCTAAATGTTGTCCTGCTCCTGCCCTCAGGCCCTTGCTCTCAGGGAATTCCCTCTCTGTGTCACCAGGACAATACTCTGTATAGGGACGGAGGCCCTGCTGCTTCCTCTGCCCTGATTCAAAGTCTATCTCTCTCCCTGTGGGCACAGTCTACTGGCTACCTACCTGCTACGGTGCCAGGCATTGCGCCAGGCCCTCAGTGCATAGGGGCTGATGTCATCCCAAGCACAACTCTCTACAAAAAAGGCTCAAAGACGTTCAGAAATTGACCAAAGTCATGGAACAGTTCTTCAATTCTATGTTCCTCTTCTACGTCCCCAAAAGAAGCACCTCATAGTTGATAACACTGTTTAAAATAGAAATTTGTTAAGAGAATAGAACTGAAATGTTCTCACGGAAAAACACCACAGAGTCAGTCCATGAGGTGAGAGATGTGCTGTGTTAACTAATTCAATGGGGAATCTTTTCACAAGGTATATGTACATTACATCGTCACTTGGTACACTTTACGTTACATTTTATTTGTCAGTTATACTTCAATGAAGCTGGGCAAAAGTAAAATAAAAAGAAACATCCCTATCAAATCTTGCACACATACCCCTGTGCTGACTCCCACACGGCCCACCCCTTCTGGAGACTTCTCTATCAATTACTCCTGTGACTTCCCTTTTATTCCAAACCAGCCTTTCCTTTAACCTCCTGTGATGGTTCATTTTCTGCCTCAGCTTAACTGGGCTGAGGGATGCCCGGATAACTGGTAGGACATTGTTTCTGGGTGTGTCTGTGAAGGCAAATTCTTGCTCTCTCTACCTGAGCTGAAACATTCAGATTCTCCTGCTATCAGACATTTGAACTTCTGGTTCTGCAGCTTTTGGACTCAGACCAGGGCTTAAACCAGTACAAGGATTTCCCCCTTCCTTCACCTCTTTTGTTCCATTAGGCCCCCAATGGATTGGATGATGTCTGCCCACCCTGGAGAGGGAATATCTCTTTACTCAGTCTACTGATTCAAGTGCTAATCTCTTCTAGAAACATCCTGCAGGGAGGGCTGCTCACCTTGACCTTTGTGCGGCCATCTCCTTCTCTCTAGTTAGAACTCCGCGCAGTGTCCATGGCAGAGAGGTCTTGACCTCTGGATCAACCCCCAATTTGCATGTTGTTTATAGCATTTCCCAACGTAGTAAAAATTGTATGTATGTTCTGAGTTTCTCTGTCTCCACCCACTAAAATGAGGCCCCACTGAGGGTAGGGTTTTATTCACCGCTCCATTGCCCTGCCCTCCCCCTAGTAACAGTGTCTACACAGAATATTTACTCAATAGACATTGACTGAAATAATGCAATTAACCCATTGGCTTATTCCTCTCAGCTTACACACACGAAAGTGTTTCTCTCCTTAACACATGCCTTCGTTATGAACTCCACTGAGCTCCACTGTTTTCTTGCATTTCACCACAAATTTTCTTGAAAGAACTTTCTCCCTTTCTTCCAGTCACAGCGCAGCTACTGCAGCTTTACCTCTGACCCCATCATTTTATTAACACTACTCAGTACCTTCCTGGTGGCAAAATCCAGGGGCCTTTTTCAAATTCACATCCTATCCAACTTGAGTCTTTTCATCTTTGTATCTCCAGAGCCTAATTCTATACCAGGCACATGATAAGTGCTTAGTATTTGTTGAATGAATTAATAATTGATAATTTGACCCAGATGATCAACAGACTCTTTCTTGAAACTCTGTCTTCATTTGCCTTCCACAACACTGTCTTGCTTCTTCCCTGTTGGCCACTTTACTAACACTCTTCTTTCTCAGTCTTTCTCTTTTTTATCATTTTTTTTCAGTTACAGTGGGTTCAAGATCCGAAAATCAATTAATGTGATACACCACATAAACAAAATGAAGGATAAAACCACATGATCATATCAATAGATGCAGAAAAAGCATTTGACAAAACCCAACATCCATTTCTGATAAAAACTCTCAGCAAAGTGGGACTAGAGGGAACATCCCACAACATAATAAAGGCCATATATGACAAACCCACAGCTAATATCATACTCAATGGGGAAACGCCAAAGTGTTTCCTTAAGATCAGAAACGAGACAAGGAGGTCCACTTTCACCATTTTCTCCGTCTTTTTCACTGGCCATTTTCTTCACCAATATATGCTCTTCTGGCTATTCACCAAGGTTGAGATCTTAGCCATCTCCATCATATCATTTATCATTCATATTGAATACTCTCCAGTCTATACCTCCTGTCCCAATTTCTTGCTTAAGCTCCAAGTATGTATCCCCAACTTTCAAAATATATCTTGATATTGATAATTTATAATTATATCAAGCTACACTTGACCAAAGTGTAGCTCGTAATCATGTTCTCAGCTTGTCACACCAATCTCAGGTGTTAGCTCAACAGGCTCATTCAATCAATTGCCCAAATTTGGAACCTCAAAACATTGTCTTCTGTTCTCCACTGACTTTGTAAAACATTGGAAGCAAAAGAAAGGGGAAAAGAGGAAAAGGGGAAAAGGCAACTGATAATTTTGTATTCTACCTTATACCCTTGCTCTTCTTTAAGCTTTACAAATACAGGAAATATGCAACATGTTTCACAGACTCCAACTGAAATGTGCAGAAAAATGTAATTTCTTTAGCTTGGTCTTTTTCCTAAGTTGGGTTAATAGAAAACCAAATTAAGTTAATGTTCAAGTCTGTTGAAAGCATAGTCCAATCCAGTCTGATAATTTAAACAGACCATTTAGGAAATACCAAGTCTGCTGGAAAAGAAAACAGTCTGTCTAGGTGCCTCCCCCTCTTCTGCTTCTTTCTTTAAATGTTATCCAGGTTGTTGACGTAAGAAATGTCCAAACCTGTAGAGAATTTGTATAAGAGTTTATTTGAGCCAAACTGATGACATGTGCTGAAGAACAAGATCTCCAATGCTCCAGAAAATAACAGCTTTGCACTTTCTTTTATATATTTGAAATTAAGGAGGGACTAAGGAAGATGATATGGAGGTAGCAGAAAGCAAGGCTGGAACTGGATTACAGGATAGTTAACAACCTTATGTGTTTTCTCGACGGTTGTTATTTCAAAGGTTGTTAACCGAGATGCACAAAAAAAGTGGACAGGGCTAGCTTAAAGCAAAGACAAACCTTTAACTGAAGAAGCTGTGTATGCCTGGGGCATGAGAACCCACTATCACCTGCCCAGTTAGGAATGTATGATCAGATCACCCTGTGAGGTTACTTTCCATAGACCTCCCTTTTTTATCCACAAGGTGTATTGGAACACAGGTGTGGAATAGATGTGTCTCTGAGGTTTGGGGGAGAGATACACTGGGTTTCTCAGATCTACACAGCATGATCCAGAGTTCCTCATCATCCCAGGTGTTGTTGGAACCTGTGATCAGGTCCTCACAGCGCCATCAGGACATGAAGGGCTCAGTGGCTTTCTCCACCTCACTTGTTGCCTTGAGCTGAGTACCCTGGGCTTCATCTCGCCCTGCCACAGGTTGTCTTGCCATGCCCCAGAAGGCTCCAAGGCTGACTTAACTTTGTTCCCACATGGAAACTGAGGCTGCCATATTTTTCTGAGGCCGCAGCCTAGGGTCGCTGTGGCAATGGCTCCCCTCCCCCTGGGTGTATGTTTCCTACTGATTTAGTGGGCCCTCTCTCTCTCAGACTTTTGGCTCTCCTCGCTTCCTTTCCCCTTTGCACAAACACTCTCTGTCTCTTTTCTCCATCCTGCCAGTCCAGGACCAGAAAATGAGTAGACGTTTCTTTTACTTCCCTCATGTCCTGCCCTCCTCCTTGCTGACTCTATCTGTAATTGGGGACAGGAGTCTCTCCCTCCTCTATACTGTGGGAGAATTCTATAAGCCCATTTCTCCATGCTAAGTTGTTGGTATGCTAAAAAAAGGAACTAAAAGAATTTGGAAAATGTTTTCTCAAGATAGCCTGGCAAGTCTGATATAAATTAAAGCTGATGAAGTGAACTTTATCCAGCAGGCTGAGGAATTTTGATTGATCCTAAGGCAATATGAGGAGCTGCTGACTGTTGTAAATGTGATAATGTTTTTTTTTTCTTTCCAAGATCACTTTGGCTGCAGTGTAGAGAGTGAATTAGATGCTAGTGCTTCCCAAATTTCGCACCCATGATGCACATGGAAAACAGTAATATTACCAGGCACAATGGGGAACAGAAAGAGGTGGCCCCAAGCCCTGCCCAGCTGCCATAAGAGCTAAGGGGATAAACACACCTGGAGTCCATTTATAGTCATCCATTGATAAAGTATGATGTGTAAATCTCAAAGGTAGGAAGGTCGATAAAAGACAATTACAATAGCATGCAAGCGATGATAATTGTCTAAACACTCATTATTCATAGCCGTGGATACAGAGAGAAATGAATGGATTTGAAAGATATCAACGAAAGAGAAGGACATTTTGTCTGATTGGACAGCTGGGTGAAAGGTCATCCAAGTTCATGACGTTTGGAAGGAGTTTCCAAAGCACTGGGGAAGAGGTTGATGTTCTGCAAAGTCTGAAGCAAGGAAGATAGTATTATAGGGCAAAGGTGTTGCTGACAACATTACATAGAATGTTTTCTAAGTTATACAAGACTCTGGACATCATGTTACCCAACCTGCCCATTATACAGGTAATAATAGTCTTACTGTTTACTGAGTACCTCTTACTTTTCAGGGAATGATCCAGTTGCACTACAAATGTCATGTTATTAGTTCACAGGTAACACTATGAGGTAGCTGTTACTATTTAAGACTGAGGGCCTGGAATCCCTAAGAAATCACTAACTTGCCTGGACAATTCAGAAATTCAGGCACATAGCCAAGATTGATATCTTGACCTGTCAGTTGCCCAAACCAGTTATTTTCCCACTATCCTGTACCTCATCAAAGAGAATTTGATGTATTTTTTAAAGTTGCAAATCTATGTACGTTTTACAACTTCTAAAATGCTTCCATTTTATGCCCAAAGTTAGGGAGCCAGTTAATCCTAAACCAGGATTAGACCCTGGATCCCGCCCCACCTTCCAGTTTTTTTCCGTGCCCCATCACATTCCTTTCCTGAGCAAAGTGCATATCAGAAAAAATGAGACTGCATTTTGTTTGTGAGCCGCGGAGGTTCAACATTTTTCACTTTATAGCTACCTGTATACTTCTAGAACTTCCCCATTTCCACCATATTACCATGCTATCTCCACCGAGACTTCGGGATTCTCAGCTTCAGCACCCCTCTTTGTCATAGAATTCCCATATTTAGCGGTGTTTAAAGTATCATCTGCAGGTAAAGAATGGGGAAAGAGGGACAGCTTCAGACCTCCCCTGAACCAGTTCACACACACATTATGATTCTTTAAGTTCAGTTCTATAGGCACAGTTTTAAGACTTTGAAAATAATTTACATTTCATTCAATGTAAACCTGATGTCTTTTCCTTCTCGTGGTGAAAGATACAAAATAAATTACTAACAATTGTCACCCCAATAAACTTTAAGAAAAAAAAGACACAAGATAATTCTCCCCATTCTTAAGGATGCAATGTACATTACACATGCGGTCAATTGCCCAAAGTCAGGAGGATGTCATTTCCGTGTTCAACTTAACTGTGCCCTAGCCCAAGGGGAATGACTCCTTTTACTCATTATGAAAAGTCAGAGCTTTGTACCTGGGTTAAGATATGCTTGGTGATATGATTTGACTTTTGAACCATGACATTTCTAATGCATGAGGCTTACATTAACTTAAGCTTCTCAGTCATGTATGTTTGGGGTACAAACAAATGCCAGCCTTACCACCAGCACTGTCAAATTCCTTAGATGCCTCAGCACAATTAACAGAACTAAGTTGCTGCAAGGTAATTGTATGGATTAATGTGAAATCCTAAAGAGCAGTACACCCCTGGCAAACATGAACTCCCCCTTTGCTACTATGGGGGAGAGTAGTCAGATGGGTCCAGGGGGGATTCCAAAGCTAGGCTTTTGCCTATGTGACCAGTTAGGCTTGGGTGACCAGTTAGTGTTTTGGTAACCGAGGGTTTCTAACATTCCTGAATTCTTAAGCTGCAGCTGAAATGCCCTGGGAAACCCATTCAATCCATCCGCAGGCCTGGCACCATGCCAAAAGTGTTTTTCTGAGAGAAGAGAGGAGATGGGTATCCTTATGAAATTTCTTCTCGGGTATAAACTGGCAACTTCTCCTACAGTTGCCACTATTTATTTTCTGGAGAAAAGAAAGTTTTCCTTTTTTTTTAATTTGAGTCAAATTTTTATTGCTGGTAATGAAGGAAACTTGCATAATTAATCTTTTAGATAACCTGGAAAGAATATGACAGTGTCTCAAGAAATGTGCCCTTGTCTTTAGTCAAATCAATCTAGATTATAAGGGTGAGGCAGAATCTTGAGCTTATAGTCATGCATTAATTGAAGGCATTGCTCATCTTCTTATCTAGAAGGCTGCATCCTTCCCTCTTAACCACCTCATTTTGTTTTAATTTGTCTTTCATATGGGCAAAAACAAAAATGCTCCATTAATATTCTGACCATGTATATGGTCAGCAAATCAGAGTAAAATAATTATAATTATTGCTCTGATTAAAATATTTTCTACGTTTTACTGCTATGTAAGGATGTTACAAGGCAAAATTTAAAAAAGCATTCCTCACATTTAAAGGCAAGGGAATGTGAGGGCAAAAACAATTATCAATATGCAAAACAGATCATCAGCCTTCCAGAATAACCATCTGAAAATTTACATCTGTGTGCCCCATTAGAATTTTTAGGACCCTATAGAAGAAAATGTCCATAGACTGCTAGGCCCAGTTTGTAGCTCAAATGGGTTTGTGATTTCCCTACTCATTGTAGGTCCCTTCGATGGTAAATATTTTTAATAAAAAGCAGCATGAATTTTAGAAACATAAAGTTCAATGCAAAAGTCTTCATACAGTAAATAAGAAATCATTTTTGTTAAGGTTTCCAACGAGCAAACCAAACAATATTTTATTAGAGGTACCTATTTGTGAAGTAAACTGATAAAAATATTTTTAAATAGCAAGGAAATGCATATACAGTATCCCTCTGTCTGAAGTTGGGAGATAGCATCTGTGGGGGTACACATGGTAATTTCAATGGTATTTGTGAAGTTTTAGTTCTTACACTGAGCAGCAGTTTCATTGCTCATTTTGTTAAGTCAGAATATCTAGGTGTGGGTCCCACCACTGGTATTAAAAAAAAACACAAAAACTAAAAACTCCCCAGTGGTTCTAATACCCAGTCAAGTTTGAGAACCACTGAGCTAAACTAGTCCCATCTGGCCTTTGTTGACCATCAAGTTCATTGCCTGGGAAGTGGAGGCCAACCAGGCTTAAAGCTGTAGAGACTGGCTCTTCAGCCTTGGTCCAGGGCCCCAGTGGAAAGGTTCTCTGCTCATCAGAAGGTTTTCAGACATACTTAACTAAGCGCATACTTGCAGCAACGACCCTCATTGTTTTGTGGCTAAAAGTGAGGTCTTATGGGAGGAGGGGGGATGGGACATGTTGGTGGGCCATGTTCTCAGGAGCAATGTAGAGTATAGAAGTGTCATGTCAGGAGAAAGCCAGCAAAGGTGACCGTGACCATGCAAGTTTTGTGAGAGTCATCCTATTTCCTCACAGGGACTAGCAGCAAAATGCTGAAACAGAAAATTGTCTGTAGACCTGTCTTCAGGCAGTAAAAGTGGGCCTGGGGTGTTACCTTTGGGCTCAGCAGCTTGTTGTAGAAAAAGAAGAAAGTCAAGGCAGAGATGAGTTGGGGGAGGGGGGTGCTTTTAAAAGATAAGAAAAACATGCCGGTTCCCCGGGGGGTGTTTGGGTGGGAGCAGAGGGGCTTACCAAAGGACAGGCCATGGGTGGCCAACAGAGAGTATCTTCTGGGGCTGATCATGTTTCCTGAGCATGCCTGTCACTCTCCCGCTCCTCTGAGGACAGCACCTTGACCCCACCTGGCATGGCCAATCGGGGTATCCTCTAAAGCTACACATCCAGCGTTCTCCAGTGGGAATGGAGGACAGCTGGAATACCCCTCAATCCACCCAAGCTCTACCCATTCTCCTGCCCTAAGGGTCTAGCTGTAACCAGGCAAGCAGCCATCGTGGAAATGAGCCAAGATCTCAATTTGTCAGACATGGAGAAAAGGCATTTTGAAATATTGGGACATGTTTATAGCCAAAAGCCATACTAGGTTCACATATTCACTACAACAAAGTGCTGCCAAGTACTAGGGAAACGCTCAAGGAAAGCAGATTTGTCCTTTTCGGATTTCCTCATTTACTAGCTTCACTGCATCAGTATGTGTATTTATTTATCCCTTCATCACCTAACTCCTGCTGACCTCTCCAGGTTCACCTTGTGCCACCAGCTATGGGCACACAGACTGCTTGAAAATTTCCAAAGACATCTCCCTTCTCCCATCGTGTCACTCTCGCCATTGCTAAGTTGTTCAATGAGGCTCACCTCTCATGTGACACCCTCCAGAAGGCTGTCCCAGACCACCAAGCCAAGTCCGGTGCCCATCCTATGTCTTCCTTTAGTGCTCTATATTTGGTGAATCAACTATACGAAAGCGCACCTCTCTTGCCTTCATCAGTCGGCTTTTTGACAAATAGCTCCTTAAAACACAGGGACCGGCTCTCGTTCACTGTGTCTATGGTATCCAGCAATGTGATACGTGTTCAAGAGTATTTGCCTTCGTGAATGACTAAATGAAGTTCCTTCTTGTGAGCAGCAGTTTGCAAATGAGGAATATGGCGTTGTGGATTTAGCGTTGGCTAGATCGGTGATGAGCACCTGCAGCCTGTAGGTCAAGATCAACCATGTCACCTGTGTGGAAAGTGGTGGAAACACAACTCTCAAAACCTTGCTGGGAAAAGATTTTTAATGGCGCTCATGGTCCTAGAGGAGGAAGACTGAAGGGTGAGTCTGGACTCACCAATGACTGAAATAAGAGATTCCAACAGAGAATTCCCATCCATTCTATCTGTCTGTCTGTCTATCTATCTATCTATCTATCTATCTATCTATCTATCTATCTATCTATCAACCTATCTAGCTATCTAGCTGTCATTTATCACTCATCTCTGCTCTGGGTAAAACAGATAGGCTTTCTCCAAATGTTGAGAGAAACAGAAACAACCACCAGAAACACTGAGCTCAAGTGCTCCCAGCTTCATGAGGAAAGCCATCTCCTGGTCTTAATCCCCATTTTATCCTGGACAGCGGCCGTCTTCTGGCTCAGGTCACCTGTTTCCCTGTATTTACTATGCTGAGCACTTGACAGGCCTCTTGTTTTCTTAATATTCCACATGCCCCTCCCTCCTGTTTTCTCCGTTCTCTCATTCTGGCACAATTGATTGACTGTCTCATTTGTTTTACATTTTTTCTCCCATTTCCTACCCCAATGTCCTTTTTTTTCTACTTTTGGGGAGGTTTTTCTCAGAATTGCATCTTTCATAACTTCTATTTAATTTTTTAGTTATGCCATCTTCGTTTTAATAAGTAGGAGTCTCTTTTTAGTTCTCTGAATGTTACTTTTTAAAAAACCCTCATTCTTATAAGAAATTTGCCTCTCATCTTCTCTGAGGCTATTAAGTAATAGTGTGTGGTTTGTTTGCTTGTTTTTATTTGTTTGTTTTTGATATTTTCTTCTGTTTCCTCCAAGTTGCTCTTATTTGGGATCTCTTGCATCTTATCCTCAGATGCCTGGCCATTCCTGACTATCTGTTTATATTCAGGCATAAAACACTAAAATGCTGCTTATAAGTTCTGAGTGCTGCTGGACTTCACAACAGGGAGGCTATGATGGTTAGTTTTATGTGTCAACTTGGTCAAACACTACTCTGGGTGTTTCTTGAGGGTGTTTTTGGATGAGATTAACATTGAAATGGACAGACTGAGTAAAGCAGATTGCTCTCTCTAAAGTGGGTGGGCCTCATCCAACCCGTTGAAGGACTGAATACAACAAAAAGGCTGACCCTCTCCCAAGTAGGAGTGGATTTCTCCTGCCTGATTGCTTTCAGCTGAGATATTGTTTTCCCCCCCCCTCCCCTCAGACTCAAACTGAAACATTACTCCTTTAAAAGTGTTTCAACCAACTCCCCAATCATCAGAGGCTACCCTGCAGCTCCACTCAATGCCTCTGCTTTCAGGTTGGAGATGCCTCAAGTCTCTGAGCCTTGCTGGGGCTCTGCAGGGTAAATTAACTCGTTACCGATCAGCTGCCACACGACACCTGCCACCCCCCCCCCCAGGCTCTTAGCTTTCAATGTTCTCCAGTCTACATCGGTTACAACTTGTCCTTTCACAGCTCAGTTTCCAAAAGCTTATTAGAGTCACTTGCTGTTATCTTTTTTTGTCCTTGAGTTTTATGCGTGTTTTTTTTTTTTATTGTTATCTTAGTGGGGCTTTGGGAAGAAGCAGAGATAAACACAAGTATTAACCTGCTGGGTTTCACCAGAATTTCCAGGGTGACGATCACATACAAAAGACTGCCCACGGACTACAAATGGGTGTGAGGTTTCTTTCGGAGTGATGATGAAATGTCCTAAAATTCATTGCCGTTATGGTTGCACAAGTCTGTGAACATACTGAAAACCATTGAATTTTATACTTTAAATAGGCAAATTGTATGGTATTTAAATTACATCTCAGTAAAGCTGTTCTATAAAAAAAGAGACTGTGCAGTGTAAGTCCTTGATATTAATAGAATCAAGAAGCAAAGCACTATACACCAAGTTCAGACATGGGTCATGGATGAGTGGGTAAATGAATGAATCTGTGAGAAATTATAATTCAAAATTTCTTCTAAAATCCATCATAACTCCCATGAAAATCACAATCAAGCATTTCTATAGACTCTTGTGCTTGTAATACAACAAAAATATTTCGGTTTGAAAGTGTGAACTCAAACAATAAATCAAGTCAGGTAAGGCAATGTCGTACAGTCCATTAATTAAAAAATATAAAATTTAAGGTGTTGGAGTAGGTTCACTTTAGCAGCTTATGTCTTAAACAGCTGTCAAAATAACATTTTATGGTGGATACTTTTACGAATAAACTATTATTCAATGATATTTTCAGGTTTTTCTGTGCATGCCAGCTGTTAGCTTTGGGGGGAAAGCATCCTGTAATTTGAGGATACGTCAAAACCAGAAGGCATGTTCAGTTCGTATTTCTGCATCAATTAAATTGCTGCCAGGAAGCAGAAGACCATCCAGGAAAACTTCAATCAGGTACCAGAAATCTACAGGGATAGCTTTGTGTTTCAGTAACCGCTTTGTGGATACAATGAGGGGAAATGACCCACTGGAAGAACAACATCTGGAGTTGTCCAAATGCATTACTCCAGATCTGGTCAGTTTAAATGTCACGAAACCAATGATACCCTCATTTTATAATGTTTCTGTTGAAGTGCCAGATGAGGTTGGACCCAGTATTATTCTGTATAGCATGGACCGTTTGCTCTTCTAACATCCTGGAAAATTATATGTATTTTCTAGTTTGTGTCTTTATGACTGGCTGAGATGAGGTGTGATCAAATAGTATGATGAGTGTTGAAATAAAAAAAAATTATTACAGTAAAACTTACTGTAATAAAAAATATACTTTGTGGGCCACAACTTCATCTTCAAGAAAGGAAATAAAAAGCCTCATGCCCAGCACTGAACAGACTAGCAGGCCCTGTGTCTAGTGGAAAGTGAACTGAGGCAGACTCATGTGACCTGGCTCCCAGCTGATAACACATCTGCTACATATGCGAACTAATGTGGTCACAAGACCTCTGACCTTGAGTGTCTTCATTTGTTACGTGGGGATAATCAACAGGGTGAGGGTGAGGAGCATTAAGATAACGTCCTCGTATGTGACTACGAAGTGTTACAAGACTGAGTTATAATTTTAAGTGGATAGCGATATGTAAGAGAGGGGAAAAAGGAGAAATAAGAAGTGGGACCTTTCTAACAAAGGAAACGTTCAGCTCTAATTCTAACAGTTTTAAGATCAAAGGGATACTTGGATAGCATCTACTAGGAAACCCCCCTTGAGTCAGACAACAGTGATTCGCCCGTACTGTTTCAAACACACACCAAAGCCGTTTCCCAAATGCAGGTGGCTTCACAGTCCACCAAAAAAGCACTTGCTAATCTTTAGAGATATTTCAACCATGGCCTCAACAAATAACTCAACGTAGAGAAAATGCCGTAGAAATTAATTTTACTTGCCCAGTTCTGACCTACCCACACAGTTCTCTCAGGAGCCTGTTGAGAAAACGAGGAGATTCCCATTTGCTGAGAGTTTAGGTACCTCAGCCATCTGAGAAAATGTTGCCTGAGTCAACAACTGACAGGGTCGGCAGGATAAGAAGTGAGGGGTTGCTCAGAACTCAGAGACACGGCTACCCAGTTTCTGATTAAGCACTAGAGGACAGATCTTAAATTCTGCAGAGACACACAAAAGATTTGCTTTATCAAGTACAATCGTAGTCAAGCAAGAATGATATTTAATTCTCATTTGCCTTTCGAGAACTTAAACGTAATACCTTCAGCCAGGGTGGAATGATTTAGTTGATCACACTGACCCCTTGATAGCATCCTTTAGGAAACAGGAGAAATAAAGGCACCATTAGATTCTGTGCCTGCTGCTGGAGGCAGAGGTGAATTAGTGGAGGAGATAGACCTAGGATATAGCTGATCAGA
The DNA here is from genome assembly GCF_964194185.1 of Rhinolophus hipposideros. Lineage (NCBI taxonomy): Eukaryota > Metazoa > Chordata > Mammalia > Chiroptera > Rhinolophidae > Rhinolophus > Rhinolophus hipposideros. Next base: position 11,457,808 of record NC_138049.1, on the reverse strand, counting down.
GAGAAGACCTGTGGCCCCTGCATTTAAAGGACCCACGCCCTCCTGGAGGAACCAACTTTAGGGTGGGGGAAGAAGATCAGAAGAAGATGACAAAATCAATATAGTAAAATATTAACAACAAATACAGTTGTCTGAATACTAATTCTAGCTCTCGCACTCTCACAACTCAGTCTCCCACTGTCTTCTCCCTGCTCCCTTCCCCCACTATTAATTACTACCTCTGATTTGAACAAGACTTCACCAGGATAAAAACGTCAGTGATGGAGACAAGAGGCCTCCCACACAGTATTGGCTTTTGGGGGGCTTTGGGGGGAAATGGGGGTTCCTTGGCTCTCTTATGAAGATTTTGTGTAGTTAAGAAAAAGATTGCATGGATTCAAATCCCATGGATGTATTGAAATCCCATCTTCCTCATTTCCACTTATCCAGATAATCTTGAGCAAGTCACTTAACTTCTCCACGCTTCACTTTTATTATCTATAAATAATAATCTGCAAATAACAGTATTCATCTTAGAGTATGTGTGTGTGCACGTGCGCACATGCGTGTGTGTATGTGAACATTAAATGAGATAATAAATAATGTATAAGGCAAGTACTCATTAAGAATTATTATTGTTCTTGGATTTACTGATGGGCTTTGTGTTTGGAGGTCATTCTTTCAGGAAAAACTCAAACAGGGCATTTGTAGAGATGGTTTTCAAAGCTTCAAGAAAAGTGCTGTATTAGAAGAGGGAGAAAAATAATCAATGTTAGCTTTGTAGAGAGCTCTGTAGCTCAATCAGCTTCTTGATTTTTGTCAAGTTCAATAAAAGTGTGCAAAGTTCTAGAAACCTGATAATAATTAATAATTAAGACTATTCATAAGCTTCTTCCTAAGTCTCCTTTTAATCATTGACTCAATATTTGGGTGGTCTTTCAATTGGCTGCTTTTATTAGTTTATATCATCTCTCATTCTCAATCTGGGTTACAGGCGAAAAATTTCTAAACTAGAACATTTGCTGCAACAGTTGTCCTTCTTTCATGTTCTGGTTTTAATAATTTAATAGCAATTATTCTAGAGAAACGTCTTCTAAACTGAATATTGTTTCAAAATCCGCTTATTTACATGTCTCGTGGACCTTTCTGTGGCACACTGTGTTTGGTAGGAAACATCTGTCTTTGGCGTTTTCGTCACTGAGAGGCAGTTCATCACCACAGGGCATGGCATGCCTGCATGCACACAGATAAGTCCCCAGCAGGGACTGGCACATGCACACATCTCCACAGTGACATCCACAGCCGTATTCCCAGCTGAACGCTCACGCCCTGAGCAGAGGTCATATAAAATTGTGGTCCGAGTGGACATGCCCCCAGAATTTCCACGGAGAAATGTGTTTGTAATCAGGGGCAAGCCTGTTGCTAAGACAAGTTCTTCAATGTAACAGCTCTGATCAAACTGAACTCTGGTCCTTTGAGGGACATGCATTTTGGGAAGCGCTATTAATCAGACTATTGATGTCCCTTTGGCAGCTCCCTTTTTCATGGAACTCTTGTATGAGAAGATTAAATCAGACCATGTATGTAAAGGATCTGATGGTTCATAATAGAGTCTGGAAAATAGATTACTATTATTATTATCATATGGATCACATGATAAAAACACTACAATTTATGTGTTTTGTGTAAACCACAGAAAGTATTAACATAGCACACACAGAATTGAAGCTAAGTAAATAAACTGAAAGGAGCTTGTAAATTGAACAGACAAACTAGTTCAGTCCAATTATCCCAAGACTTGGATTTAGTACAGAGGGTGCCAAAAAAATGTATACACATTTTAAGAAAGGAAAAAACTATTACAATTGTAATACTCAATATATACCGATAACAAAAGATGAATACAAGTCACTTTTGACTTCTGCAATGACAAGAGGTGCTCAAAGTGGTTCCCATTAGCGTCCAGACACTTCTGACTACGGCGAGCTACTGCTTGAGCAACACTGATACATAGATAACATCTCTTAGAATGTGTTAAATTCTTTTGGCACCCCCAGTATTTGTAAGAGACTACTGGAGGTTGAGAGAAGGGACACCACAGAAAGTAACAGTCACCAGCATGTGGATGATTTCCTGGAAAAGTGTTTCTTTCCAGATCTCTTGTTTGAAGACAGGTTGGACTGACAATGAAATACAGATGCTGAAGCCTCAAACCTAGGAATAAGATTCTACAAGGTCTGATCCCAAAAAGAGAAGCACGTTTTGATGGTCCAGCAAGAAGTTCTCGTTAGTGCAGGAAAACATGCCTACCATCTGTCAAGGGAGGCTACAATCGCCTCATCGACTCCCACACAGCAGGCAGAGTTGTAATCATCTTTTACTAGGCCACAGAGATCACAGGAGCAAGCATACCCTCTTAGCCCCAGGTCTGGCACCACCCTGCAAGGTAAGTAATTCCCAGATGTGTCTGTGTCTAATACAGGTTGGTGAGTTCGAGACAAGTACACTGGGACCTCCCCACAACCCATAGAAGGAGGTCAGCCCCTGACAGAAGCTCCCACACCAGTGAAGGGAAGCTGGGTACCATGTGCACTTACTACTGTCTCTTGGGCACCAAACTTAATCACATGTAGATTAAACTGCAAGTAATGACTACAAATCCACAAGGGAAGTGAAAACTGGAAACAGTATTGAGAGCAAAAGCTTATTATTATAGTCTGATCAGAAAAAGTAGCAAAGCATACATTATATTCAGAGGTGCAGGCCAAAGGTCTACAGACTTCAGGTTTGGGACCCTTCCAACAGGCCACCCACCCAACTCATCATCGCTTAGCTTAACAGCAATATATATATGCACAAGGTGCTGTGTGGTGGACAAAGCATTCTGACATACATGATTTCATTGTAATCTTCATAGCAACCCATGAACAGGCTATCATTGTCCTTGTTTTAGAGTGGAGGTCATTGAGTCTCAAGAAAAAAAAAATCAGTTGGTTCATCCAGAACCCACATGAAATTGATTGTGAGTTAGGGATTTGAAACTGTGGCTCCTACACACACAAAAGTGTTTTTGTGTGTGTAGTTAAACATACTGTAGAGTCGCACATCCCTAATTTCTGAATGTCGTCCCACAGCGGTATTGCAGCTGTCTGGAGTGGGACGACACGCATTTTACCTGTGGCTCTGGGCTGAGGCTGCGTTAAAGAGCAGGTAGCTCAGAGAAACAGTCCAAACAAGACAAGTGGTCATCAACCTGAAACTCAAGTTGCCAAACCTAAGGAAGTATGTTCTGAAAGTGGGATCTTGGCCAAACTAGTAATTTCCCCAAAGCCAATGTGATCATGGGTAACTGAGCTCAGTGAGAGAGCAGGCTTCTTCCTCCCTTTCAGTAAAGCTCGCAACGTGGGTTGAGCAATATTATATTTGAAGTTCTCTTTGACCCTACTGATTGAATTGAAGCAAACTATACAAACTTTGCTAGAAGGTCTGGTCTTCAACTTTGGTAATACATTTCCTCAGAGTAAAGTCTTATAAGTATGGAATCTTGACCAAAAGTTTTGAACGGACGCCTTTGCTCCCATTTTATAAACTCTAAAATTCTCGTAACCTGTTTTACTAGTTAACAGAAATGTGTGATGTGGAAACTATCTTAACAATTTAAGGAATGTATGGACATTGCCTTTGGTGGCCACAGTTTCTCTCCCATGAACCTTAATAAACCTGTAAGCTCCATGAGAGCAGGGATTCTTGTCTCATATATCAGTCAATGTCTTCAAACCCTGGCACGTATTGGAAGTTGAATGAATGAACAAATTGTGATGACATGGGGACATTTTATGTTGCCTTTTGGCAGAAAGAGTTATTTATTTGGAAGGTGAACCAAAAATAGATTCTGTCATTGTAAAATACCATCATTATTTGGGTGAAACAATATTATCTTCCCTGATACAGTAGTCATCGCTAAGACATAACTTATTTATTGCATTTCCAATAGCCTGTAGGCTTCAAAATTACCACATGGTTATGTGCGCAACAGATAAAATACATGAAGTATAAAAGATACTAATTATGTCAGCCATGGCTTCCAATCAGGGCCAAGGATGGCACACCATAACCCTACACAAGGGATTGTGGGCTCATATATAACTTTTCTGTAAGAAGAAAAACTGTTTATTTTATCTGAGTCCAGAATCTAACTCCATTTTAATTCCAAACACAAAGTATTTTTGTTCCATTTTAATATATACAGACTCCTCTAGAAATGCATGTGTTGTATAATTTGAAGGAAGACTAAGACTTGTTTTGTTTAGAAATTTACCAAAAGTACTTCAATCGACTCTTGAAGAAAATTACCCTCAACAAATGCTCATAGTATTAGAGGCATCAATAAGAGAGCACCTATGTCTGTTTGTTTTTGTATCTGCTGCACTCACAGTGATACTAAATTAACATTAAAATATATGTATTTAGACTTTCACTTCCATATATGAAGTACGAATGGCTACAGGAATTATTCTGCTGCCATGCATGCAGAAACTGAAAACTGAACAAAATAATGAAACAACAGTTTTCAGACATTGGAAAGCTGCCAGCACTGGCCAGATTGTGATCCCTGAAATGAGAGTTCAAATGAGGTGAGTGCCACAGTTTCCCCAGCTTGCTGCCTGGAGACAGTTTCCAAGCCACAGCACAGAGACTAGCAGTCTCCCTGAGTTAGGGAGACAAAGATCAGAGTTAAGGAGGCCACAGTGGCTAGAATTTGTGAGGCAAAGGACTGGCAAGGATGAAGCAGCAGAGAGAGAGAGAGAGAGAGAGAGAGAGAGAGAGAGAGAGACAGACAGACAGACAGAAAGAGAGAGAGAGAGAGAGAGAGAGAGCTCCTGACACCTGCCAAAGGGTTTTCTCAAATCTTTAACTAAGTACCGATGACAAATATGAAAACTGATAGGAAAACAGACTAGATGGGATTAATAGCAGATTAGAAACTGCAGAGGAAAGATCAGTAAACTTTAAGCAATAGAATCTCCCCAAAGTGAAGCATAAAAAGAAGAAAAACTATTTAAAAAATTTAAAAACACAGAGCATCAATGACATATGGAACAACATCAAGTGGTCTAAAACATGTATAACTGGAGTACCAGATAGAATGGGCGGGAGGAACACAAAAATACTTAAAGAGATGATGGCTGAAATTGTCAGTTTAATGAAAGATATAAACTCTCACATTCAGGATCCTCAAACAACGCAAATAAGAATAAACACAAAGAAACCAAACTAAGGATCATTACAAAATCAGTGATAAAGAAAAAATCTTTAAGTCTCGGAGACAGGAAGTGTGGGGACACATTATATAGAGAACAAAAATAAAAATGATAGCAGACTTCTCATCAGAAACTTTGCAGGCCAGAGGCAATGGGGCAACATCTTTAAAGAACTATACTGAAGAAAAAGCTTTCTATGTAGAATTCTATACCCAGAAAAAATAGCTTTGGAAGATAAAAACAAAATAAAGACTTATTTAGGCATACAAAATCTTAATGAATTAATCACCAGAAGAATGCACTACAAATAGCATGAAAGGAAGTCTTTCAGACAGAAGGAAAATAATACCAAATGGAAATTTGGAACTACACAAGGGATTGAAAAGCATGGAAATGATAGATGTGTGGGAACATGTTAAAAGATGTGTTTTTTTCTCATTTTAAATCTCTTTAAAAGACATTTTAATCAAAATGTTTTTAAAAGACGATTAATTTCAAGCAACAATAATAGCATGTATTAGGGTGCATGTATGATGACAAAAATAGCACAATGTATTACAACAATGTAATAAACAATAGGGCAAAGACAGGCAGAAAAGAATGGAAATATACTATTGTAATGTGCTTACATTACATATATAGCAGCATAATGTTATCTGAAGGTAGATTGTGATAAGTTAAAGATGTGCATTGCAAACCCGGGAATACCCACCAAGAAAGTAAAACAAAATGTATAGCTGATCAGTCAATAGTGAGGAAAAACTAGTCATTTTTAAAACCCCAATTAATCCAAAAGAAAAGAAGAAGCAAGAAAAAAGAGGAACAGAAACCAAATTGGACAAATAGAAAATAACTAGCAAGATGATAGATTTCATCCAAACCACATCAGTATTTACATTAAATGCAAATAATCTAAACACTCCAATTCAAATACAAAGCTTGTCAGATTTTAAAAAGCAAGATCTAACTACAGTGCTGTCTATGAGAAAAACACTTTAAATATAAAGAAACAGATAAATTAAAGGGATGGGAAAAGATAACCATAAAACATTAAGCAGATTTTCTGGTCAGGATGGCAGAGTAGGTAAACGCCGTGCATACCTGCTCCCACAACCATATCAAAATTACAATTAAACTACAGAACAACCATCATTGAGAATCACCTAAAGTCTTGCTGGGCAGAAGTCCCACAACTCCGGACATACAGAAGAAGCCACCTTGAGACTGGTAGGATGGGCAGAGGTGCAAAACGGGCTGGTCCCACACCCGCGTGTGACCATTAAAAATCAGGAGGGACATCTTGGCTGTGGAGATCCCACCTCCCTCCCCAAGGAGTGAGGGGTCCCAACTCACACCAGGCGCCCCAGCCCAGGCTTCCAGTGCCAGGGAGAGAAGTCCCCATAATTTCTGGTTGTGAAAACCAGCAGAGATTGTGGCTGAGTGGGACCGAGAACGTCTACACTCCAAGGTGCTCCTTTTGGAGGGCCCATGCTCAGACTTACTCACTGACGGACTTGCTCGCTCTGAGCTCCAATGCTGGGGCAGCAACTTGAAAGGCGAAAGGGTCATACAGAAAGGAACTGAGTTGTCTGGCTGCAGGACAAGGGCTGGAGAGACAGCTTTCTCCCAGCCGGAGTAGCTGGTGGAAGCCATTATTTCTTTATTGAGCCTTCCCACTTCCCGGCGTGCAGACACAGGTGGCTGCCATATCTGAGTCTCTATACACCTGGCTAACGCCATTCATTTGCCCCGCCATGGTGTTCTTATCATAGTCAAAAACATGAGAAGAGCTAAATGTATTGAGCACAGAGGTTTTTAGGAACTGTTAGAACAACCAAGCTAGTATTTCATCTTGATGCATGACTTATTGGTGATTAAATATACCATTTCTGGTTGGTTTCACGGAAAATTTACCAGATTTGTGCATTATAAGGATAGTCGCACATGTTTCCTTTTTAGAAATGGATGAATTTGTATCAAAATGTAAAAGCAATCAAAAAATTGTCATTGTATGCTATGACTAGAAATTTACTTTCAAATTACATGCAAGTGCTGAAACTTGCTCCACGAAGTAAAGCTTTAGTAAAATTTAAATTATGCAAGCACATGAGCAAGAATTGCTATTATATGTAATTGACTTCACCAATGCAATTGAAGTGGGTGGTCTTACTGTATAACTTACAAAGCTATACACAATTAGTTTTGTGTGATCTTTTTCATGTTTTTTTACAATGCTATACTTTCCTAAGTTGTGTGAAATCCAAAAGCCTGTTACTAAGGGCATTTGTAGATTAGTATATGTGTTTGACTTCCTTAATAAAATATCTATCCCCTTGCCATTCTGGCTCTTGGCTTGACTGATTAAGCAATAACTCTACTTAAGAGAGCCAAATTGGTTCTTTACTTAGAAATTATGTTCTTTTTCATAATTATCTGCACTCTCATTGTAACCATCAGCCAACTGCCATCACTATTCCCCAAGGCATTGATTGAATATTTCTTTGTATGTTTCATCAAGAAAGGTTTCACAAATGCATATTTACTGCCCTCCAGCAAATAATAACTTAAATGGAATATATATTAATTATCTGCCTGACATGTAAATATTAGCCAAATCTCTAATGTCTCTAATTTATACCCAGATACTTGGAATTTTAAATAGCAGTTCCAGGAAACCAAAAGCTTTTCGACCACATGTATATCATGGGGAAGCGATTTCTTATCTTCTGGCCAAAAGTTGACTCCCTAACAATGTAAGGGGATCAAATAATTGCTAGAACTTCTATTTCTTTATCTTAGGCACACCCTCTGTAATGATTTCAGTTGGTCTTGATAAGATCAAGTCTCACCGACCTATCAAGGATTGGCTCGAGAGGAGTCTCTGTCATTTGTGTGGAGCTTTTAAGGAGATGGCACTTTGCAGCTTGTGTCTGTTTCCGCCAGTTCTCCTTCTATTAAGAGCTTCTCTCTTTTTGGAGGCAGGGTTTTATGCAGTTCTCTTTTATCCCTTGAGTGCTGTCGTAGACCACTGATGATCAGAAACAGAGATTTGCTCAAGCCACATTAAGAAAAATGGAGACATACAAAGAAATGTGGGTACCAGAGCTTAAAAGCTATGACAACATTAGGCAGGTCTTAAGACAGCTCTCCTGCTCACCTCTCTCACAGTCCAAGTGGTCCCTCTTTCAAAGTGACTTTGCCTTGATCTAGGTGCCTTGATCTGTGATCTCCATGTTTCTGTGAATCTACTCTGCGTTCCCTAGAAACAGTTTTAGAGAAAACTAGTCTGGCTGGCTTAGCTAATTACCATCCGTCAATATAGAAAAGTCCTTTACATCTGGCCCTGGGTTGGGTGCTGGTCCCAACAGAGGCAGCCACTGCACAGCTGAGAGTCAGATACTGCTTCACTGAGCAGGGGGCTGTGGCCAGGGTGATTTCTAGTTAAATAATAATAATAATAAAAAATCTGAGCAGCAGGCACTGTAATTAATAAGCCAAATACATGTTTAATCAGAAGGCACACATATGCCTCAGCCTTGGTTAGTTAAGAAAGGATTTCACAGAAGCCCTGATGCTCCCTCCTTATTGCACATTGAACTGGTAATTCCTAAGCTTTGGGACGCTACAAACGAAAGCTTTGGCAAAACTCAACCATGAGATATCCAGCCACCTTCTTTTGTTAAGTTACCCATTTGTGTTTTGGATAATTGACCTGGAGTTTTGGTCTGAATATTCTAGCCATCTCAAAGTCCATTGATTTAGCTGTGTAATTGGAAACAATTATTATACTCATGTGCACTTAATAAATCAATCAGACTGCTTAACATCCTCTCTCACTTTCAGAAATTCAAAGGGTAGATTACCCTGCTTTTTGCTAACTTTCTAGTGACGTTAATTTCGAGAACAGATTATACGAACTTCAAGTCCTGATTCCCAGCTTTGGGAATAATAATATTTTTTTTTAGGTTTACCATTTAAATAAATAATAATCACCAAGATTTCACAAAGTTGAAAAACAAAACATATTTAAACATGTCCAATTATTTTCTCCCCAGTCTTTTCAGACTCCCGCTGATTGGGGTGGTATACCTCTTCAGAAATAAAAATGTTGCCCAAAAGTGTTCAGTGCTTGCTCTGTCAAAAAGGACATTACTTAAGGAAAAAGGACATATAAAGGAAAAAATGACTTTGCATGCTCATTAATAGTCTTTTGGAAGTAACACTTCCTTTTCATTACATTACCGCCATTTCCCTTAAATATGTGGTAGTTAAATACATGGTAGTTCTCAGTTCCAAGAAAACTAAAACTGACATGAAATAAACTGAGAGCTAAAAATGGATCCAATGTTGTGCGGTCAACAAAGCCTCTGTTATTCCGATCTGATGACAGCACCATCGCACTTAAAGTCTACGCATCTGCTTCTATCTAATATGTGCACATATTTACTCTGAGGAAATGGAAAAGCAAAAGCAGTAATGTAAACAGCATCCGTGGTACTCTCAGCAGGAATCGTTTGCCCACCTGTCTTTCTTGGAAATGTTTCAACTGGTTGTTTTCTCAGGTTCACGTACAATTTCATTAGGCCCGGGAAACACCTACTCTGTGTCAACTGTGCTGGCCATTAGAGAGAGAGAGAGAGAGAACATTATATACAAGGTTCAGTTTTCTAGATGCTTATTTAATGTATGTTAGACACAAATATATAAACTTACAGTTATAAAATAATATATAACACATAGTAATAGAGAGTGCACACATATTAAGCAGGAGAAGAAAAGGAACCCTAATGCAGTCTGGAAGGAATAAGGAAGGGAGTTAGGGAGGGCTTCCTGGAAGCAATGACCACTGAGACTTACAAGAAGAACAGGAGTCAGTTAAAAGGATATACATTCTCTACAGGAAATAGCAATGGAAGGGCCTTGGAGATGACAGACTTTTCAGAAAGTCTTCTGTATGGGGCAATGGAGGCAGGGAAGTACTACTAGAAATTTAATATTGCTAGAACATAAAATGTAAGTTAAGGAAGGACTGAGAGAGGAAGCTAGTGAAATAAGCATGAATAAAATCATGTAGAGTCTTGTATACCACCGTATTTGGAAAAGGCTGCCATGTTACAAAAAGCTGTTCAATACAATGTAATAAAAAGTAATTATTGTAGACTCGAGAGATTATCCAGGAGACATCTTGTCACTTTAATACTCAGGCAGGATATTAAAAGTATTTTCATATTGGAAACCTTTTACTAATTCTCATCTCTGTGACACTGCCAGCTACTCTTTCATTTTTGAATTTTAGCTACTTGGGCCTCATGGCTATTCTTTAAGGATGAAGAAATAGGAAGTACAAAGTATAAAAAATAATTGTAATTAAAAAAACAATCAAAATGCTTAAATGTTGTTTTCTGAGCTGCAAAGATCATGACATATAGGAAGCTGAATTGAAGTCATATTTGTGTTAACCAATGTATTTGTCAAATATGAGAGGCTGAACGTGTCGTCATTGTGCAGGGATTTGCTTACATATCGCTCAGAGCTTCTCTAGTCAAAGAAATAAAGAAAAGTGTGGGCTGCCCCAAAGGCCTCAGAAAGAGCTATCAGTCTGTGGCACACCAGTGTCCCCAAGTCCTTGTGGGTGAGTAATCCTGCCTTCTTTCCTCCCCAGTTCTCCGTCCAGATCCAACTAAGGCAAGTGCAAAGGACAAGCTCCGATTTGACCCCCGTTTTCTGTGAGAGTATTGCTTCTTCTCCCTAGCACACACAAAGGGGGAAGTGGGCTCACTGACTTCCACATTTACAAAGGTCAAAGAGTCCTATAAAGAGGGTGACCAGATGTCCTGTTTTACCAGGCACAGTCCCAATTTGCATCTGTGCTGTCAACATAAGTACCAATAGTTGGGTTTGTTTGGTTTTTTCACCATCAAAAGTACCACAGTTCGGATAATAAATTATATGGTCACCTTACTTCTAACCAGTTCCAGCAGAAGTTCAACCTCTGCTCCTGAACCTCTCTCCCATTCCTTCCATACAGCTGCTGCTATGATAGAATTCCAGTGAATTCCTGTGAAACATAAGAATTTCAGCAGTGCGTTAGAGATTATGGCTAAGTGTTTGATCTATAATTTATACATTCCAGGAACCTTCAGATTAACTATAGAATTACATTTAATAAACATAAATCCTTGTTGTAGTCCTCTGAAAAATCAATAGGTAATTTTTAAACCTATAAGGAAGGTCCATTTCCCAGCTCAAGCAAAGATGGTCAAGGAACTCAGACAACCTAGGGCAAAGAGTTTAATGAAAGCAGAACTGACCGGGGTGAGGAGGAGAGGGATCGGAAACTCTGTTCCCTCTTGTGAGCGGCCTGTAAGCATGGTGTCTGTTTTCTGAGCTGGCATTCACCTGTGAGCACAGTGGGCAGCTCGTTCCTCATCCTCTCGCCATTTTGAACAGCACGCTCAGCAGAGCCACAGATATTTTGGCTGTCTTGCCTTCCCTAACTCGGAGTCTCTCACGGAGGAGTCTGAACTGCTGTTTCATTTTATTTATTTAAAAACAACTTTGTGGAGTCATAGTTGACATGAAACAAACTGCACATACTTAAAGTGTACAATTGAGTTAGTTTAAGATATGTTTGCTCCTCTGAAACCATCACCACAATCAAAATAATGAACATATCCGTCACCCTCAAAGTTTCCACCTCCCTGTTGCTAAATCTTCCCTTCCGCCCCTCCCATTCCCCAACTCCCATCCTCGGGCATCTTTCATGTGGCTTAAAACAAAACAAAAGAAACAAACAAACAAAAACTTTTCAAAAGTGATTCCTTTCAAATACTTTTTAATTGCTTAATTTAAACCTCCTGATGCTCTAAAATTTCTTCCTAATCCATGTGAAACATACACAACAATCTGCTTAGTTGTCTGGCACACTTTGCACATTAAAAAATAAATAAATAAAATACCAGAAAATTCCAAGAGAGGAAAGAACATATTTGGCTTGTTTAACAAGCATAGGGTGAAAGAAGTATTTGCTTTAGCTTAAAGCCATTGAAAGCATTCTTTCCTATGGAAAAGGGAATGCCAGGAATAGCTAGACACAGTAATGGTCCAAGTTTTTATTCAAAAATGAGAGATGGCATTGTAAAAGGAAATACCGACTCAGATAATAGAAATAACCCATATTTCACCCGAATGAAATGCCTTCTGTGTCTACAGAGGCATCAATTATTGAGCAACTTCTCCATCAATACTTTACCTAAGAAACTAACTAGAAACTTGACTTTGAAAAAAAAATGCTCATAGTTTATTCTGAATTTAGGTTGCGTTTGCTTCAGGGGAAAAGTCCCTTTTCTTTCTTCTTTTTTTTTTTAATGTAAGCAATTAGATGAGTTTTTATTTTCAACTTTTTGATATATAATCCCTTTTCTTTTAACGATGGGAAATGTTGGGGAAAGCATGATTCTGAATGTCTAGCGATTCTTCCATTAACTGACTGCCTGAGCTTACAAGTCATTTCACTCTGGCTTTTTATTGACATAATGAGAGAATTGAACTACAAGAATCCTCCAAGTCCCTTGAAGCCCTAAACTTTATCGTGTGTGACCCTTTCAGGAATATCGTTGTCACACAAAGGGCTCAGCTGGTTCATATTTGCCCTGGAGTGGACAGAAGAGAAGTGACTCAAGAGTCGCCTTTCCCCTCCCACAGCACTTCTCTGTTGTAGCTGTTGTAACAGCTTTTGTTGTGTAGTTATTATATAATTCTGATGTAAGCAGAAAATACACTTATTCAAAATTTAAAATATTAACAGAAGGAATGGAGAACTATGTCACAGAACTGGTCCTGGGAGAAAACACTTAGCCCAGGCAGCCCATGACATGGCATTTTGGGGCAACCATCATTGTGCCAGAGAGAGAACCTTCCAAGGTCCCTGTAACTGTGTCACCAGCTCCTAGTTCAGTGCTTCCCAGCCATTTTCTTGCCATAGCACCATAGACAATTATATTTTTACTGTACACTGGAGTACATAAGGATGCTTACCGTCAGAGGTGACCTATCCAAGAAGTCTGACTAGCCCATTCCCTACCACTGAAGAATGCCATATCTCAACATTCCTCAACCTCCAGTCATGGTCTGCCACTTTGCCCCAGCACACTGGTTGAGAAGTTTAGCCCTAGGTAGTCATGTCTACTTGGTTGTGCCTAGGTCATATTCCTTAGCTGCAAAGGAGGCTGGGAAACCAAGTATCAATTTTCACTTCTTCTATAATAAAGGTGGGACCCATAAATTGGGAAATTCCCCCAAATGTATATAGGCAGTGGAGGGTGGGGGAGAGGGTTGGGAAGAGTTGCCAAAAATCTATTCTTGTACATATATTTACAATTGCCAAGACCAACTGTGCCATATGACAGAAGGAACTGATTTCAAGAGAGCCTCATACCTCATGATCATAAGAGCTTTCTGCCTCCCTGGAGCTATGCAAAACAGCAACACTAGATTCCATGAGCCTATTCTCTCAAAGTTTTAAGTCCATGCTGCATACCACACACAGACTCGCCCATAGACCCAGGGACTGGAGTCCGTGCTTTGGAGGGTCTGTTCTGGCCCTTTCATGGCCACACTCCTTCTGATTAGATGAGATGACCAGGGAATCACTCTGAGCCTCATCTAATGTCCCCACACTGAGCACACAGGACTCACCCTTCTAGACTGTACTCTGGGCATCCAGGGCCCAGAATTTCCTGCCCAAATGACCCTGAGCACATTTCCAGGGCCAGTATAGACCTTTTCCTAAAGAAGCAAGCATTGCCTTTTTGGGGTGCACACCCTCAGGCCTGAAGGATGGCTAGTGGTGACTATTAGTGAGGAAAGACACGCAGGCTGGAGCACCTGCACTCGTGCAGTGAAGGACAGAGCCAGGGCGGGAAGAGAAGAGACTGGGCTGCAGGCGGCGGCCTCTGTCTGTGTTCTTCTCCCAGACCTTGCATCTTCTATACCCACTCAAACGTCAAGACTGCCAAGCTATCACCTGGCCACAAAGCCAGGTTGTCTACTTCCTGTGGGCTTTCAGTTTCCCATACACAGAACTTGGAGTTGACGAGCCCCATTCGGAACTGAAAAACCATGCAGAGACTGAGCTACCCCATGCGTCGGCTTATTGGGGTAGGGTTCAAGTCTTCTGATGGCAGTGAGACCAGTTTCGTCTCCTAGCAGGCGAGGGCACACTGCTCTGAGAGGGCTGTTGACAACACTGGCTAACACCTCAGACAACAAAGAAATGAGAAAGAAGGGCATGCTCCAGGACCGAAAGCAGACAGGGCTGATTCGAGGGTCAGCAGCTTTACTCCTGCTTGGGATCCTACAAACACAGCCTACTTTGTCCCACAGCTATGACACTTAGCTCTCTTCTTAGACCAGCCGTGCTGGCACCAGCCTCTGTCAATCTGCTTCCTAGGGGGATAGTCAGACTCCACAGCTTAACCCTTCACCACATGTCGGACAGAAGGCTCTGGGACTGCACAGCTTCATGCCTTCTTCCTGACTCTGAAGGAACAATGCTATATCTCTGTCACTCCAGCCGTTGGATCAGTGATGGGCACCTGGTCCCAAACCAGCCAATCCATTGGCTTCTCAGCACCCAAGTGATTACTGCTCTGGAAAAACATGAATTAATAGGTAGCTCCAGCCAGCGATGGAGCGATGGTCTGATTTATCACAGGGCTGACAGCCAAGCTGGCCTATGTGCAAGATGAAAAGGCAGAGAAAGTCTCCTGATGGAGAGAATGCATCTGATGCACAGAGAAAAACAGAGGCAAGAGGCATGTGTTCCCAGAGGAACAGAGGGGACAGTATCAGGTTCCAGATGGCTTTTCAGGCTTTAGTCTGGTTGAAATAACTGCAGTTTCATTGAAATTAAAATTTCCTTCCTGCAGTTGAAGCCAATGGGATTTCTGTAAACACACACACACACACACACACACACACACACACACAGACAACAACAAACAAAAACACCTGATTTCACTTGACCACAGTTCAGTGTGTCTAGCTTAAACCAAGAGAAACTTAACAAGTTGCTTTTCAAGATCCCATTCATACAAATTAACATGCCCAATGTCTGGCATTCAGGTTCCACAACCATGTGAAATGCATGAACCTTCTGGGGACCTTTGGCCCTGTGCCCCTTGTTCCTAAATGGCAGCGACACCTACCTTCCAATGCTGACTTCCCCGAAACATCATCTATACCTCTACACTTTTTAGTGGTCTTTGTAAGAGTGGAGAAGCATTCCTTCTTTGACAGTGTAAAATTTGTAAGTTTCAGGTGATGTGTGAAAACTTTTTAAAGATTTCTCTCCAAGTTTTGCAAAACTATTAGCCAGGATCATAGTGTAACAAGACATAACATTTCTCCTTTTAAGGAAAAATTTCAATGTGTGTGTGTAAGAGTTAAGAAGCTGTTATACATTTATGATTTTAAAAAATAACTCTAAAGAGAAAAAAAAGAAGCTTCCCCTCCCACCCACACAAGACCACCCTGAAAAAGAATAGAGTCCAATCCTTATGTGGTTCCTTTGGGCGCAGCTATGCCACACACCAGGCATCTGTCCCTTTTTTAAGAACTGCCTGTAACAACCATTCCTCACACTGCACACTGTCCTGCTCTTAATCCTCAAACATTTGACCTTTTGATAGAGGCCCTGTTTCTGCACTTAGGTGTAACAGCAAGCACTATCTTTCTGAACACATCCTGGGCTTTTCAATATCTATAATTGGGGTTCATGCCAGCTACTCTCCTCTAAACACCGCTTACAGAACCCCCTTCTCAGTAGTGATCCTTTCCTTTCCCTTCATGATGGAAGTGTATTCCTGCGATCTGACCCAGATCAGCAAGCAGGTACCAACCATCAGTCTTCATAATTCCATAAACATAAAACTGGAGATTGTTTGGCCAAGATAGCTCATTCCTCTCTGCAAAACTATAGAGAACCAAAACCCTGTGAGCCCCAGCTGTACCGAACACATGTCACACCAAACTTAAAAATCCCATCAGACACCTAGTTTACACAGATTCACCTTTTAAATAGAAGCTGTCACAACTGAGTTCAGAGAAGCAACAGTCCAGGGAAAATGTCATTCTCTGCAGTTGAAGGTCTTAATCTAAGTGGGCAGGGAGTGAAATTATCCGCAAAGAGCAATTCTCCAGAGAAGGCCTCTAATGACCTGCGTAAAGCATCTGAAGAGATTTTTTTTTTTGGATAGAGAAGCTAAACATAAAACGTTCAGTCACTAATGAAGGGCATAACTCTCCTTAGCAGTACAAAAAGTGATTAAAGCTTTATGTAGTTAAACAGACTGCCTCCCTGAACCATTATTTCTCTTTCTGCTTTTCAACTTAGGTCTTCAGAAAGCTGCCAGTCATTCTTATCTGGGAACTCAGATTTTACCGGGACACAATGACCACCTGAAAGCCATAGAGGCTTTTGCCAAATCAATAACACTGAAGCTCTTTGATGTTATCCAGACGCAGATACCTCCTCACCCCTCTGTCTTTGTTCACACCATGACCCCTGCCTGTGGCTTCTCCCCTCCTCTCTGCCACTGAAATCCCAACTCTCCTTCAAGGCCCAGCTCAGATTCCACCCCATTCGGCAGCAGTTTTTCTCACAGCTCTGAATTCTGATAGTGCTTGCTCCCCATGTCACTAATTTGGTTTCTATCATGTACCGTGTTATGTTTCTGATTTCCTATGAAGTCAGCTTTCTCACTCTATTGAACCTCCCTGGAACTCTGATATCTCTCAGCATCTAACTCTTAATTCGGTGATATATACATAATGAGTGCTTAGTAAATTCATTTCATTGATTGGACTAGAATATTGATAATTAGTGTTTCAATGAAGGGTAGGGTACTTTCTAAATATCACAAAGTTGTTATGTGGATTTATTGTAATACATACAGACAAATGTTTATGCTGATAAACTGCAAAGTAATACAAGAGCCTTAAGTATTAACAAAGACTCGATTCAATATATTGTATATATGTGCATATATATACATATACATATATATGGCTGAAATCTTTGAGAAAGATTTTGAGAAACAAGATTTGAAATACGTGGGTTTGTTCAAATACTGCTCTTGGATTTGGGGTAGACGTATAAAATGGCTTCCAGCTAGGACATCCCCCATTCTGGGCCTGGCTAAACCGGGGCAGGAGTTAAACCAAAGCGGTCTGAACAAGTGCAAATGGATGGAAAACTGACTGGGGCCCAGAAAAAACCAGAGTCTGAATGCCAAGCTCAAAATTTGAGATTAATCTACAAAATGGAAAACTAAAGGGAGTAGAGAATGCAATGTGTGGAATAGTTCAAGAGAACTGTTTCAATATTAAAGCTGTAAACAGCTGGACATTCTGCAGAAACTCTTTTATGTGACGCCTGGGGAGTGCCTCAGGGGATTACAGTGGAGACTGAAGCTAGGCAGTGATTCTCAAGTAGTAACACTCAAGAAACCAGAAAACCCTTTTCTATAGATCTTTGCATTCCCTCAACCTGTGTTTATGTTCCATCATCCATATATTCCCCGTGCAATCAGAACGCTCTTAGTTTTTTCTTGGTGTATCTCGAGTGCAGCAGAGCCTGGAATCTACTAGGTTTGAAGTAATAACATATTTATTGGGTTGGTACAAAACTAATTGTGGTTTTTGCAATTATTTTTAATCTTTTAAACCGCAATTACCTTTGCACCAAACTAATAGCTCTAAACTCCAAACTTAGCTGCCTTGCTCACAGTGACATGCTTAGTCCCTAAAGCAGTGCTAGACACAAAGCAGTCTTGATAAACATTTGTTGAATGAATAAGAATGAATGAATTAGTGAACGGATGCTTGCCAGTGTGCCAGGCCCTCTCTAGGTGTTAGGGAACATGAGCTTTCCCTCTCGTAGGTTAAAGAAATTAAATTATTGTCATATATCTTACTCATTGTCAAGTTTCACAGACAGTGAGTGTGGGATGGGGTATATCTCTAAACAGAGGTGAACGTGAAATAGCCATTGAATCATCTGAGATCAAATGCCCCCAGAGGATCTAGATGTCGTGCCATAAACAATTAAAGAGACTGTCCAGTCATCAACCCACGGCAGACATTCATAGTCTCAGGCGTTCCTGTTTGAAATACAGGGTAATCAAATGTCAGTCACAGAAAGGCTGGGCTCATTGTCATAGCTCACGTCCCCCAATACTTGTGAGAACCAAACACTTCTCAATGACAAACATATACCATAAGAATCAGATTGATAGCACCCCCTCCACGTACCCACCGCTTACCCTGTCCCTCCCCTAACACCTGGACCACTGGTGTAAGTTAACTGACCAGTCCAGCTTCCATCTTGACGTAGGTGATAGCCTCTGACCCCATCTTCTAAAAGTTCAATCTTCAGCACACACATACCGTGTTTCCCCTAAAATAAGACCTAGCTGAACAATCAGCTCTAATGCATCTTTTGGAACAAAAATTAATATAAGACCCAGTCTTATTTTAATATAATATAAGACCTGGTCTTTAATATAATATAATATAATATAATATAATATAATATAATGTAATGTAATGTAATGTAATGTAATGTAATGTAATGTAATGTAATATAATGTAATGTAATGTAATATAATGTAATACCAGGTCTTATATTAATTTTTACTCCAAAAGATGCATTAGAGCTGATTGTCCAGCTAGGTCTTATTTTCAGGGAAACATGGTATGTACGTGCTCCATTCATACACACACACACACACACACACACACACACTCGCATGTGGCTCCTGAAGGCAATAGTTTAATACTTCCCTGAAAACAACAGCTTAAACACTACAAAATTAGGTCATATTTGTTAATCATTCATTTATTATTAATTTATTCACTTATTCTTTCTGTATTTGTTAAACATTGATTGAGTCCCTACACCTCCAAGAATTTTTCTAGGTAATGCAAACAACTCAAAGATAAACACAAGACACATTCCTTATCTTCAAGGAGACTACAATCAATTGGGGAAAAGAGACAATCAAAAATAATCAGTGTGAAAAAATAAAATAAAATAATCAGTGTGGAGTGGGGCCTACACTAAAATAGAGGTATCAGAAACTACTATCATCACACTGAGGGCAGGAACACAACTTACTGAGTGCCTGCTCTGTGACAGGTACTTTTTAGAGAGTATCTCCTTCATCCTTTAACAGTCTTATGAAATAGGTATTATTATACCTGTTTTCAAGTTTCAAAAAGGAAACTCGAAGAGTTTAAGTATTTGTTTCAGGTCCCACAGCTAGCAAGTAGCAGAACCAGGATTTTAATTCTTGGTTTTTCATTGACTTGCAAGTCCGTTACCTGGAATTTGAGGACATGGTGTCACCAACGAGATGAAACTTGAATTAAATATCGAAAGCTTAAAAGTCATTTACCAGGCGGACCTCAAGAGGGCACCCAGGGCAGGAGGGGCAGCTCCTGAGAGAAGTATTTAAGGAACAGCAAGTAATGGAGCTGAACCAAGGATAAGGTAAAAGGCTGCATTTCATCTGGATCACTTCCTTGCGCTTCTTGATTTCTTTTGGGGGCTATTATTCTGGATGAAATATACTATCTCCTCCTCCAGGTCCAATCTGAGTTTGCAAAGTTGGTCTACTGCCAGCCAAAGGAATCCTGTCACCTTCCCTTGGTTGTCAGCTTAGATATGTTTCTTCCCCATCATTGCCTCTAACTCATCAACCTCATGAGGAGGAATGCAGGCTCATCAAAGTAGCATCACCAATATTTACGTCAGTTTTCAAACTTCCTTTCTCGGCATGGAGGAGGAAACAATGTAGTTGCACAATGCTTTTATTTCATGAGCACAGAATTTCTATAATTGCTTTTCATTTTGGCTGTGGTCGAAGATACCTCCCCTATTTTTCCAGTCAAACAGTAAATACTTCCTTTGACTTCCTGGACTTCCTGGAGAAGAAAATAAATAATAATGACTCTGACAAATTTAATTGCAATGAACTATATTTTTAAGCTCATTGTAAACAGCATGTAATAGATCTCAAGTGAAATAAGATGTGATTAAAAGAATGACTGTTTGCCTGACACATCAATTCTATCCCATTCCCATCCCAGAAGGTGGTCTGTCTCCAGTTATTTTCCAGGAGTACAGATTGGGTGCAGCTGGAGGCTGGGGTAGGCGGTTTCCTCCCCACACCTTTCCTGAGCTATCTCTCCTGATACACGCTAAGCCCCTCGAGGGCAGGGCCCACTTCGCTGTATCCCCAGCACCTGCCCTAGTGCCTGGTATATAGTAAGATCCTGGTAATTTTTTTGTTAACTTAATGATTCAATAAATTATCCTCCGTGGCTCTTCTACCATCTGCAGTGTTTGCCAAAAAGTTATCTGTTACCAACACAATGAAGGAACCCAATAAGGTAATTAATTTAGGACAGCTTCCTCCAGGAAGAAAAGGCCAGATTTGATCCAGATGAAAGAAAATTGTGTTTGGACAAAATAATAATGCGCAACCACTCCTGATTTTCACCTCCCTCTTCAGTGTGTCAATTCTATGCCCTTACATCTGTGTCTTTGTGCAGCTCACAGCAGGGCTGACAGTTATACCACCTGACTTTCCTGAGTTGCTTTCTTCTTTTTAGTTTCCCCATCTAATACTCTGCAAGGACCCCTGGCCCCAATCATGCCTAGATGGCAACGAGGACAGGATTCTGACAAAGGCATAATTTGCTAGAAGAAGACAAGGGCTCCGTGGGCTGGATTCAGTGATATTAGAAGACTCATAGGGTGGGCTGTGAAGGCTTCCATCCAAGCAGTGGATGAGGGAGGGGTAAGGGTTCCCATCATCCAACATGCTAGCAAGGCTGCGAAGCGTGATTGAAACACACTACCCAAATGGCCCCTTGGTTGTTTCCTTACTCTCCTCAGGCAGACAAAGAGATGTTATCACAACAATGGGACAGCAAGCCTGTGGCTGAAAGGCAGCATGGTTATGGCTGCTGAGTCCAGTCCCCAAAGCTAAAAAACAAAACCGAAAAGGAAGAAAACTGCAACGACATTAGCAATGAGGACCTTGCTATTCATTATAGAGCTTTGAGTGGATCAAAAACATTAGAACTTTGTGTTTTTTGAGCCAAAAGCAAGCAGCTGCTCAAAAACAGTAGTGGATACACAGCCTTGCCAAATAGAGAAAAGCTAGCCGGGCTCCCGTGCCTGGCTCCTGCCACAGTCCAATGTGACCAGCAACAAGGATGGGGTGCTGGGGACAGAGGTGGCCAAAGGCACAGAGGACTGTCACAGCAACATGCACAGGCACAGAAAAAACGGGGCCTTTGGGCCCAGGGACCCATCGAATACCAGGAGGTTCCTGCGGTAGGAAGCAGCACGAGCGCTCAGGCACTGACGCTGGAGCAAAGAGTCCTGGGAGAAAAAATGCTGCCCACCATGCCCTCGGGCTGGCCTCCCCTCCACCCTGCATGCCTTCTCCTCCCAGGGAGCATGGCAGTAATCCCCTGGTGGCTGCTGCTGCAGCCCCCAACTCACACGTTAGACTCTTTCGGGGTAAATGGTGCCTGATTTCAACTAATGGGCTTTGGAGTATGGGGAAGTGAAATTAAAATGACTTAGTGGGTGAGGGCCCCTGGGTCAATTGATTGTATTGTTGTTGTGGCTTCCACACATGAATGCATAGGGAGTTGATGCATTACTTATTTGCATTTCCCTACTTCTAAGTGGAAGAGGGATTCTCCTATTCAAGATCTATGGCATATAAAAAGGTGCTAATGGAATATCACCCCCAACCCCATCACTACCACTACCACAGCTGCCTGTCCCCTCCCAGGTGGTCCAGTAGAAACACTCTAGAATCCAAGGAGGGGAAAGGGAAGTCATGTCTTCCTCCTGCCATTCCTCCATGCAACCACCACCTGCCTGAGGCAGCCAACTAGTACATCCCTGTTAAAAATAAGACAGCAGCTAGTATCCTCCTTCTAAGCTCTTATTGAAAGTGGAGATCTTGTGATATTCCCATTTAGAGTTGGGTCAGCTCAGACTCAGTGACTGACAAGATGGAAGGGCCCATCAAGTCTCACTTCTTAAGCGGGAATAATATATTCAAGAACACAGCTGCCCCGGCTCCAGTGGCATGTTGGATTTACATGACAGTTACTCTTTGAGGAAAACTTCATCCCTCACTCTGCCACTTGAAGTAAAGCCACTGGATCAACGAAGCCCTCAATCTACAGAAGTTCCCCTAAATACGTAGTTACCTAGGCTGATGGTTTGCTTAATCTGAAACCCAGTAGTGACCATGGGCTGTTGTGGTTCTTCAAACCCAGTGCCGGGTATGCAGAACTGAAAATAGATGAGGTAACTCCATTCAGTGGACAGAACGAGGCAGTCCTCACAGCCCTGGCCGACAGTCCCATCAGTGAAATGTGCTATATTTTTACTGACTCTTCACACTATTGCCAATGGTCTAGCTTTACAGTCTGCCACTCAGAAGACCACAGACTAGCCCTTTTGGGTGGCTCTGTGAACTGTGGGAATGAGTCATAGCTGTCACTCATGTAGATTTTCTTGGCATGGGCCCATTTTCTGATGAGACCCACTTGAATCAAGCTAATCAAGGCTGCATTCAGAATGCCACCATTGCCACTTAAATCCATCATCGCATGGGACATGACAATGCATCTACCATCATAGACTGAGCACACAATAGAAAATGATGGTACTGAAGATAACACTGCGACTTGTGACTCCTGCCAAAAGTTGATCCTTTTGTCTTGGGTGAAAGAAGCCATAGTGTGTTGGCATTAACCCCTTCTGCTCCTGGCAAATTGACAATATCAGACCCTGACCTCGTCCCAAGGGTACAGTTGGCACCTCGCTACTGTTGACACTTTGTCAGGGTACAATGTTGCTGTTATAATCCAATCAGCCAACTGACCACATTATTGTGGCTCCTTGTCATGGTTTTTGTGTTTGTTTTTTGTCATGGTTTTCTACTTTCTGGACCATTTATAGTTAGAAAGCAATGCACCTTTTGTTGCAAAGACCAACCAACAAAGATCAATCGTCAAGGTATCCTATGGATATTCCATGCTCTATCCAATCCACAGGCATCTGGACTGTTGAACACTGAACCAATCTCCTCAAAAATCACTTCAAAAATATTCTGACTCAAAAAATTTCTTTTAGTACCTGGTCCACACAAGGTAGTAAGACAGTCTGGCCACTGAACACACCTGCCCCCAGAAAGGGTTCATCCTGGGTAGTGATCAGGATGAAAGGGGTGCGGGGTTACATATACTTATTTTGAAAATCCGGTATTCCACCCTAACAATTTCGGGGCATGACATGTCTTTCTCCTTTAACAGCAACCCAAGCCATCCTGGGTGGCAATCCAGCCAAAAAGGGGCCCATCATATCCAAACTTAACTCTGGTTCAGTTACCTGAACTCTCGTGTTGAACTGACATGGTCCTAGGCTATGAAGACAATGACCAGTCGGCTGAGTACACTGTTCACTGAGTTCCCAGGGAGGCCAGATGGAGGATGTAATGGGTCCCTGGAAATTAATGAAAAACACTCTTGTCCCACTTGCACCTGATCCTTCTAGACAAAATAGTTTGGACTCAGTTAGGGAATGATTAGGGGCAAAGGTGCCACTATAGCCCTGATCCTGATGCCTCACCTTCTCTACCTTCCCTCACCTCCTCTACCTAGAGAGAACTGTGCCTGCCTCAGCGCCCTCGTAGGTGGCAGCCTGTGTCTCAGTCATGCACGCCCACCCCCTCCGGCGAAAACCCATGGACCAATTAGCTGGTGTGCACAGAAGGTGTCTTCGTCACAGGCCCACGAATTGGGGCCCACGAATTGGGGCCCACGAATTACGGGCTCTGTCTAAGAGAGGCTGATGCTTGTGACACAGACAGCCTTGCCAAGGACTTTCCCTGGTCTGATGGTGGCAGCCCCTTATCTTTACTCTTCCTTTTGCAGCTGTGGGTTCTGAATCTGAAGGCTGCAGGACAGAAGACAAAACTGAAAAAGGCCTATGCTGATGTCAGGGGGTTTGGTTCACCTTTCTGAGTCCCCATAATCATTGCCTAATGGAGAACTATGCCTCACTCAGTGCTACTTGCAATATTTCCACTCCCCCCATAGTTGCCCGTCCCCCTTCGAGCCAGAGCAAAGCAGCTAGGCCTGCAGGCAAGGGGGCAGAATCCTGGCTCCCCCAGTGTTTGTCCTCCTACTGCAGCCCTTATCTAGGCTGCTTTGAATTATAGGTAGTTGTTTGTCACACGTCTGTTTCCCTTACAAAGCTGCAGGTTCCTGGGGGTCTCGATTTTACTTATTCTCCTCAATAAAGTTTAGCAATTTGCATGTCCTGGGCACTGGATGAAAACCTAACACTGTGTTACTTCAGCCCTGACCTTTACTGCTTTGGATCTGCTGCCCCAGGAAATAGAGGCTTGGAAGAGACCTGGAGAGGCCAACTGTGTCATTTGGGATTGGGCAGGTAAAATGTTCTTGTGTTCCAGCAGAAGGAATTGCAGCCTGAAGAAGGTAACTGACCTGCCCAAGATGGTACAGCTGGCAGTAGGAAGCGGGCAGAGCCTGTCATGGGCTCCTCTGTCCTTTGAATTACATTAAATTACAATGGGCCTTGACATCTATTGAGTTTACAGGAATAAATCTTCCCAGAAAACACTGGAAAGAACATCCATAATAGCATTTGCAAAAAATGCATTAAAAGACATTCATCAGTAAGAAGAGAGGCTCCAGCTGCCCAGAAAAACCTGATTAAGTTTGCAAAGGGCAGGAATAGAAAAAAGTTACTTTGTCTTTTCCCTAAAGTGAAACCAAGAGCCAACTGGCACTCCACGCAGAGGCCCCCTCCTCCTAGAAACCTCCTTCCTTCAGGCCAAAGAGCAGGCAGCAAGAAATGCAAGGAATGAATGTTTATATGGTTTTGTTTTTTTTAAATCTCGAATCTAAACAACGCTTTTTATCCTCAGGTTTCATCAGCTGTTCTCATTTTTGTCTTATATTTCTTTCTCCCAACAGACATCATAGTGAGAAAGCGTCCACGTGAGTCTTCGCTTGACTGAACCACCTCAATCTGGTATTAGAATCAATTCCAAAGTCCTTTGCTTTGTTTTTATTCCATGTGACTTCTTCCAGAGGTGATGGCTTCTATTAAATCTATAAATCGGTCATTTGCCAATGGTCTGGCATTTTTTTCTTTGTTATGAAACATACTACTAACAACTACTAACTTCATCCACTTGATATTTTCATTGGGATTATATATATTAGCTCTGAGTCATAAGAAAATAATATAGCAGGCAAAAGTTTACATTTTCTGAGGCAAATGACAAGAAAAATTGTAAATACAGATTTCATTGAGTCGGGTCAGCTCACTATAGATAGCAATAATTCCCTTTTGTAGACAATTTGAAGCCCTTTTTATGAATACATTATATAATACTATATTTCTAAACCTGGGAAAACAGAATTTATCCCCTTCTACCATCTAATTTTCTTTTTTTTTTTAATTAATTTATTTATTTATTAGTTTCAGGTGTACAAAACAAGGTAATACTTAGACGTTCATCATTTATATCCCTCATACTGTGAACCCCCCTCCCCCCAACCACTATCCCTCCGACCTCACACTGAACCATCACATTATATATATAAAATTATAGTTGGCATTCATTAATGTTTAGCTTCTGGTGTACAATGTCATGATCAGGTATCCACAGTATCCCTGAGGTGGTCTCCCAAATAGGACGCATGTCCATCGGATACCCAACAAAATCTTTACAACATTATAGAATACCTTCCCCAAATTAATTTTCAAAAAAACCCTGAGGCCATCTTGTGGTTACCAGCTGCTTCCAAATCCCTTCACCTTTCCCCTTATCCCCAACCCCCTCCCACACACCCATCTAACCACTCTCGGTTTTTTCTCTGCGTCCCCAAAACTGTCTCTGATTAGTTCATTCACATAGTCTTTTCTTTAGATTCCATATATAAGTGAGATCATATGGTACTTGTCTTTCTCTTTCTGACTTATTTCACTTAACATAATGTTCTCTAGATCCATCCATGTTGCTGCAAATGATAAGATTTCTTTCTTCTTTATGGCTGCGTAATACTCCATTGTATAAATGTACCACAGCTTCTTAATCCACTCATCTACCGATGGGCATTTCGGTTGTTTCCATATCTTGGCTATTGTGTAAAGTGCTGCAATAAACATAGGAGTGCATACTGATTTTTGAATTGGAGTTTTGGATTTCTCCGGGTAGATGCCTAGGAGTGGAATTACTGGATCATAGGGTAGTTCCATTTTCAGATTCCTGAGATACCTCCATACTGTTTTCCATAGTGGCTGCACTAATCTGCAGTCCCACCAACAGTGCACTAGCGTTCCCTTTTCTCCACATCCGCGCCAGCATTTGTTGTTTGTTGATTTATTGATAATAGCCATTTTGACTGGAGTGAGGTGGTATCTCATTGTGGTTTTTATTTGCATTTCTCTGTACCATCTAATTTTCTAAAAAAAGACACAGGCTTATGTGAAATTCCTTGCCATACTAATAAGGTAAGATATTAATAATAGGGGAAACCCTCACATCAGGGCATTTTAGTCCTCTATACTATTTTTCTTTTTTCTTTTTTTTGGTAAATCTCAAACTGTTCTAAAAACTAAAGTCTATTTAAAAAAATCACTGAGGAAGGGATCAGGAGAAAAAGCGTGTTTTTCTGTTGTAGCCCATTGACCTATTGGTTTGTTACCGTGTGTCTTTTTCTCCCATCACATCCCACCTAAAAGCTACCTCTCAGGAAGGAGTTTCCTTAGGGAAAAAGGGAAGAGGAGTCACTGTGCTGTAACTTCACCAGAGTCCCCTTCCCACCCAAGTATTTGTGTAGTTTGTTCACGCAAACCCCCTAGATGGGACTATAGATATAATTAAGATAACTAGAAGTCTTGATGCATGAGGACAGGGTGAGAACATGATGCATGTGCATTAATGTTTCCCAACTTGGTAGACGAGTGTCTGATGCACATTAAGAGCTCTATAGATATTTGTAAAATAAATGAAAGCCTCAGGATAAGACACTACCCCTTTTAAAGGCATCTAATGAAATAAAATCTACATGAAATAAAATCTACATTAAATTAAATCTAAAATGCTGTAGCTGATTTTTCAAAATTAATATGCCAAAACTTAAATATGGAAATGAGCGTGGTCCCTCCAAAGCCAGACCCTTGGCAGGCACACACTTAACTCACTCCTGCTGTTATTGCTCCAAATAATTTTAGAATTCTTCACTTGGAGTCTTCAGCACTTACAGGATCAAGTCCAAACATGAAAAATGAGACCTTCAACGCGCTAGGCCCTGCCAAGCTCTTGAGACTCATTGCTATTCAGTCCCCTCCAATGGTTTCCTCTAAACCACTTCCCATAGAGACAAATGTCCCCCTGTCTGAAACCTTCCCCCCTGTACCTATCCATTGACAAAATTCCAATTCCACTTTAAAATCCTAGCTTAAGGGACACACCTCCAAAAAACTCTTTCTTACCATTACATCACTACCACACCAAGAGATAATTAATCATTTTTTGGTCCCACCTCTGTCCCCTATCGTTGACCTTATCACGATGAGTTGTGTTTACGTGTTTATCTTTGTTTTCCATATGGACCTCTGAGCTTCTCAAAGACAGGTTTCTTGTATCATTCATCTCCATATCCACAGCTACCTACAGAGCTGCTAACTTAATAAGTGTCTGCTGAATGGAATGGAACAGAACAGAATTGTAATTAAGTCCAGACATATGACATATTCCTTTTAACAACCTCAGTGGTGGAAAATCTTAATGCTTTGAGGATGAATATATGATTAGGGAAAAAATCAAAGCCATTTAGTTCGATGAACAAAGTGGGTAGTGGGATTGAGCAATGCTATGTTATACAAACCCAGAAATGTCTACAAATAATGAGAGTAATGTGCTTATATGTCTCATAAGGTAAACAGGTTCAAAACTCAGTCTTAATATCTTATATCTACTTACATACTTATATCTTATATACTTATAAGATATCTTAATATCTTATAATTAAACCTACTACAAAATGTGTACATATGTAAATAGAACCTAGTTACTGCAAGATTCATTCAGTCAGTCACCTAAGTACTGTTTTAAAAATGTAATAAACATAACACTGCCTAGATTTGAGGTACCGCAAAGATGAATAAGCCCAGGTCTCTGTCCCTAACACATTCACAGTCAAAGGGTGAAGACAGGTCAACTGTGATAAACGACAAACAAAGGTATAAAGACAGTATTGTTGATTATAGGTACAATACTAAATAGCAAATCTTTAGAACTTACACGTCTTTCTTTATACCTGTTAATTAGTAACTCTCCATTTTCCTCTCCCACCAGCCCCTGCCAACCATCATTCCACTCTTTCAAGTCTATAAATTTGACTATTTTAAATAACTCATATATGTGGAATAATGTGGTATTTGTCTTTCTGTGATTGGCTCATTTCGATGTCCTCAAGATTCATCTATGTTGTCACATATCGCAGAATTTTCTTTCTTTTTTAAGGATGAATAATATTCCATTATATTTATACCACATTTTCTTTATCCATTCATCGGTCAATGGACATTTAAGTTGTTTCCACATCTTGGTTATCGTGCATAGGGCTGCAATGAAGGTGGGATTCGTTCATTTTGATTGGGAAGGTATTTACAAAGCACACTCAGTGAATTGTTGTCTTCAGCCATCTTTAGCTCTGAATACCTAAGGTCGAGGTGAAAAGGTCCAAAACTTTCTCCACTGGCATTTCTCTCATCTTCTGTCCATCTTCTTGTGGCCTTGCTTTACAGATGAACTTATGAGCTCTACTACTAACCCCAAGAATACAGTTTGTCTGAAAGCATCTCAGAGCTTATCTCCAATCTGAACTGTCCTTACACCATTCCTTCACTTCTTCCTTTGAAACCAAGTTCATATGGTTGTTCCTTCCAAACTTCCTTGACCAGAAACAGAAAATATTAGCACTGGAACTTCTATTGGTTGGTCACACCCTTAAATAACAAATTAGCCTTGTAGATTTTGTAACTTGTCTATTGCAATATAGCTGCCCCAGAATCCAAGACTTCTAGATTTCTAGTCCCACCACCTTTTCACTATTTCCACTTCAATATTTGCTCACCTTGTTCTTCTCTCAGGTACTATACCTGGGTAGAAATTTTTCATGACAGATAGAGATTTGTGATTTCCACTAGCTAGTAAAATCCTGGCATGGGATTGTGGGAGTCAGTGTGATGAATTAAAGATACATGGCATTTGGAATTAGACTCAAAAGCAGGCCCTGCCACACTTTAACTGTGACCGTGGGCAAGTTAGGTAACTCTCTTAAGCCTCAATTTCTTCGTCAGTAAAGTAGGACTAAACATAAGTGGGTCCAGTGGAGTGCTAGGAGGTTGGACCAGCCATTAGAAGATTGACACCTACCACAACCTACTGTTTAAATGAAGTCCAATCCCTTACAATGGATGGCTTGGGGTGGGGGGGGCATCTGTATGGCCCCCTTTTAGTTCTAAACAATTCCTTGACTCTGAGATCCAGGGTACTGACTAAAGTAAAACACCTGCTTGTTTTCAAGAAGGGAAATGTTTATGCTGCCTCTGCATTGACCCATAAGGAAAAACAACAGATAGCCTTCCAAAGATATAGTCCAAAACATAAAAAAAAAAGAAAAAAACAACTTTAGCTATCTGCCAAATGAATTCAAAATATTCTTGAAGAATTCAAAACTCTGAAACTTGACCTTATGATCAAGGTCATCAACTGCCCAATGCAGTTATTTTGGTCTTCTTATTACTCTGATCAAGGGCTGCGTTTCCTTCTTGACCAGATATGACATCCTGTAATCCTTACCCCTGGGTCCCTGTGCATGGAACTCAACTTTTTATCATTTCAAAGCAGAGCTAAGTACAAAGCCTGCTTACCAAACGCTGGGCCAGAGTATGCCATATAGCTACTTTTTTTTTAAGTACTCCCTTTTATTAAAAAACAGAAAAAGGACCCCTAAATATGATGCACGTTTTATGTATTCAGGCTGGGTTCAGAAATGGAAAGAAATGAAATGGGTGTCTTTTTCTTTAAATACCTCTCTTACTTTGAATTGTATCAATGAGCATGTTGTTGTTTGGGCATTTCATAAAATAATAAACTAATTAAAAAAAATTTTTTAAGGCACTCTTTTTGGTTTTTCATAAAACAGGTGTTGGTACCTGTTGTTCTTTTTATCCCCAACTAGCCTCCATTTCCCCAGAAAGCTTCCAAAAGCAGTTTAGGAGATGGTGGACAATTTGATCTAAGGTTTACTAAATTAGTCATAAACTTCAAGTTCTCAAAAGTCCACTGGTAAGATGATTCAGTTCTCCCTTTTCTTTTGATTTATAGACATAGCTACGTGCATATTCACTTTCCCGGATCAATAGTCACTTAATTAATGATTAACTAAGTTGGGAAATAATTCCAAGTCTCAAAGGGCAGCTGAATCAGGCTTTCTCACTCTGTGATTACTGTCGAGTGCTCCCTATCCAGCTCCCTTGGGGCCAGAAGTGGACACTGATGAAGCCCTGCCCTGTCCCTTTATCAGGCAGGTGGCCCCAGCTACAGAAGGTTGGCTGCTAGTGGCTCACAGTTACCCTGTTCTGGGGAGAACTGTCCTCACCAAGAACTGCCTAGAAGGTTCTATGCTTCCTACCCCTCCCTTCTGGGGCAGCGCACAGCACTGGCTGAGCTAAAAAGTGCATTCCTTTGCCGCATGCCCCAGAGCTACCCTTGGGCTTCTTCAAAAGCCATGTCTTTGCCTACTTTCTTGCCATTTCCTCACTTTCTTGTAGGTTTCTCGCTCAATAAATCACGTGCCCTAGATGAATAAGTCACTTTCATTTCAGACCCAAGCCAGTGCCTTTGGAAACACTCATGAGGACTATTTATATAAACTATACATACACTTAGAGCTGACATACACATTTATGCAATTTACATTATTTCACATAATTCATAGTTGATCACAACCTAAAATTTCTGAAAATTTACAAATTATTAAAATAAGCCACCAGCTCACTAACCTCCATATTCAGGCAGGCCAAAATCCAATATGCTCAGATTAACAGCAAGAGCCAATGCTCCAGAGCAGAGAAACTGGTATAGAAAGCAGTTATTATGCCGGCATACATGGTGGGCATTTAATATACATTTAGCCACTGGAGAATTTTTTTGCCAA
The DNA here is from genome assembly GCF_964194185.1 of Rhinolophus hipposideros. Lineage (NCBI taxonomy): Eukaryota > Metazoa > Chordata > Mammalia > Chiroptera > Rhinolophidae > Rhinolophus > Rhinolophus hipposideros. Next base: position 11,426,201 of record NC_138049.1, on the reverse strand, counting down.
AATTTACTTCATTGGAAATAACGCCCAATTCAAGAATGAACGTGACTGATAACTGAATGCTTATAAAAATGTCTTTGATACTTTTATGTAATTTTTTGGATCCCAGATTACCCACTTAACATGTAGGTGTAACTATACAGTTTTGGGGAAGAGAAAGAAGGAGCTTGGGCCACACTCCAGTGTCTAACTGGCCTTGCAAATTCCAACATGACCCGGACTCCATTATCCTGCCCGACAGCCCAGAGGAAAGGATGGACCCTGTCTGGGTCTCAAAGAATCGAATAAAAGTACATGAAAATGTACTAACATTTTAATTAAGCTGTTTGAAACCTTAATTGGTAGATTGCTAGATTAATAAAGTGAAACAAGAAGTAAAGAGAAAATACTGACATATTGGTCTATTAGTCAAATGGAATCTATTTTTTATTCATAGGATAAGTTGGAGTTTTCCTTTTTCCAGGAGAACCTATTATATAGCATGCTCTTAATCCAGAATAATTATATGTAAATAGAATTTTAGGATTGAAACACAAATGACATCCTTTCCAATTGTAGATTCTGAGCTATAATACTAAAAACTGAAAGGAAAATACGTCACTTTCTGTGAAGAAAGCTAGCGAATGACAGGAATGTGGTTTAATCACCTCTACAAAATATAAAGAGGTTAATCCTATTTTTAAGTACTCTTGAGCTCTCACCGTAAAACAAATCATATTTTAAAAATAAATATCCATGATTTGAACCTCTGAAGAGCACGTCTGCATTTAAAACAGTCAGTCCAGGAGCATATATATTTTTTCCAATGTGGTTGCCATTGTTTGAACAATTTAGGAAAGCTTCTTTTAGAATCACCTTCCAGACTATAGCATATTCTTTTGAAAAATTTCACTGGTGAAAAGTTTTTGTACTTTGAGGTTGAATTTGACCTTAAAAACGGCCAACACCTATATTCAGACAAGCCTGAGGAAAACTAAATGACAGGGTTGGATAGTTAAGGCAATTAGAGACGTCTGGTAATTTATAAGAATACTCAGGCATACTGTGTTTCCCCGAAAATAAGAGCTAACCGAAAAATACGCCCTAGCATGATTTTTCAGGATGACATTCTCTGAACATAAGCCTTAATGCGTCTTTTGGAGTAAAAATTAATATAAGACCCAGTCTTATTTTCACGGAAACACAATAGGAGAACTTAAAACAAAGGCAGTCACCATATCCTAGCCTTCCTCATCCTGACCCAGTTGTCTGTATGTGGGTGTCTCCATGGTGTTTTGTGTTGTTTTTTTCAGGTAGACACTAAAATCTGATGAGCTTTTCTTACAGCCCTGAAGTTCAGATCCTAGAATATAAGTTGAATCATATGATAAGAACACTGTCAGCAGTAATCTCTTCATAACGTTAGCTTGAAGTTTGACATCTTGCAGCCTGTATCCTTATCAATTGTGTTACCACAAATCTTTATGGGGCAGTGATGTATGATAAGAGCATGGACCCTGTAACCTGGCTGCTTGGGTTCAAATCCCTGTTCTAATACTGAACATTAAGGCCGGTTACTTAACCTCTCTGGGTTTCAACTTCATCATCTGTTAAATGGAGGTAAGAGTGGTACCTTCCTTGTGTTGTTCTTATGCAGATTGACTTAATATATTTCCAGTGCTTAGAACGGCCTGCCACATAGTCAACACTAAGTATTAGCCATAATAATTATTTTGTATGGTAGCTGTAACAGGCAAAGAATAAGCAACTAGCATTCAAAAACCAAACCAAACCAAAACAAAAAACCAGCCCTTTATTGATTCAAACACTACAAGGGTCGGACAATTAAGTTCGTGAACTTTCCACCATGCACTTACACAGTGGAAAAGTTCGCCGACTTAATTGTCCGACCTTCACATCCTCTCCTAACCCAAGTCAGAGGACCTTAAGAGGATCGAAAGCCACACAGTGAGTCACAGGGCTCTGAGTATAGAGGACACAGAGGGCTGTTGAGAGGCACTTTGCCATAACTATAGATCCCAATGGAATTTTAGGAACCTCCAAAGATGTGGTAATACTCTTGTTACCAGAATGTGTTGGCTGTTAGACCATCTTGTGTTGACTATAAGATGCCACAGATTGAAACAAGTATCTCTGTTTCAGAGGTACTGTCGTGCGCGGGACCCTGCTCGCTGCGCCATTTGTCATGCGGGGCGGCATGCAGATATGCTCCCGCTCCCCACATAAGAACGCAGGACATGGTGAGGCCAAACAGGAACAACCACGGAGCCATAGATGGGGGAGTCATATCACTGTATTGTCGCCAGCGGCATCCGCCTCTCTGCAACCCGCTCTTGCTAGCCCCCATTCTTTTTGCTAGCGTAGCCACAGCAGTTATATTAGTGGCCAATGGCTCACTGGTTACAGCTGCCGGCCAACTAGCCACAGCTGATGGCCATTTACTACCTGAGCCAGCACCTTTCCACATGAGGCCGAGGGCCTGAAAACTGCACTCCTGGCTCTGTCCCCACAGGAACTAGTATGAAAAAGTGTGCACCTCATAATCAGTGGCATGTGGTAAGAGAAGTTTTTGAGAGCACCTCTAACTGGCTAGCTAGCCTCAGTGGATTCTTCTGCATGCTAGGTGGGGCCCCAGCCCTGAAAAGGGAAACCTTCCCAAGACACGCTTACAAAGGTGACAACTGAGCTTTGAGTTCAGCACAGTGAGAGGGAGAAAGCCCCCCAGGGAAGACCATGTTTTATATGAGGTGAAGAAAATGTAGAAGAAATGTGGAAAATTTTGAGCGAGCATAAATTGTTCCTAGTGCAGGTGTTAAAAATCTACCCAAGTGAGTTCTGAAATTCAGAACTATTTTTCCATCTGTGGAAAGAGTACATTGTTCCAGTCGAAAGTGAAACAACCACTCAAGAGAGAAGAACTCCCAGACTTCTCTTTCCATGTTGCCCTTTGGGTTTCTGGCAGCTTCAGATTTGGACCGCAACCATAATTACTGTCACCTGGGCTGGCTGGTCTTCATTGAAGATACCAGAGCCAAGATACCCTGCAAATAGCATTAATGAATGCAAATGGGACAGTAGGTCCCAAAAGCCCAGATTCCATTTGTAACCATTTATTTTTATATTCCAATTCAACAAACTTTAGTCAAAGAATCTGGACTAGGTGCAGGATGTTGTTTTTAAAAATGGGACCAGGTGCAGAGTGTGTTGCTCTAAGGGATGAGAAAATGACTCAGATTTGGCATCCACCTAGAAATCCATTCTGTGCAAGGGTTAAAGGGACTATAAACTGGGAAGGAACGGAGGAAGAAGGGAAAGGGGAAGGAAGAAGAGGGAGAGGGAGGGAGAGAGGCAGCAGGAGGGAGGGTTATCTCTGTAAACAGTCCAATTTTTCAGTGTCCAATTTTTCAGTGTTTTGGACTGCCCTAAAAAGGACTTTACAGAGAAGTGTAGGAAAGCCTCCTTTCTGGTAACCCATTGTAATCCATCGATCATAAATTTGAAAGAAACTGAAAAAGTGATCGTAGCTTTCTTTGTATCTCACACTCTAGCCTCTGAAGGTCTAATTTGTAAGTGAGTACCACATTTCCTATAGAAAAATGTGACTTTTGAATCCATCTCCTCAGCTGGTTTGGAAGCATTTTTGCATAACGTTGAATCTGTTGGGCAAGCCCCTGAGTAAACCCATTGCTTTTTTGCAGATGAATGGAGAACATCGTTAAAGACTGGTTCACTTCTTAGTATAAAACCTAGATAAACAGTAATATAACTTATCATTATTTTTTAAATTAGGGTAGGAAAATATGTGTCTTATTTTTATCCACTAAAAAATGTAACTTCTTTTTAGAACACGTAACAGTTATGTTTCAGTACTTTCATAGTTACTTAATAATAATATTGCTTGCACCCTACCGTAATTCTAAATTGTTTGTCTTCCATTTATGATTTGGATTCAATGTTGCTTGAATTAGATCACTGAACATCTGGGTCTTGAAAATCTTATATTTATACAAGGATTTTTAGAAAATAAGATTGGTGTCTAGTATGGCAGAATTGGCAGAGATCTATGAGGAGACTATCTGATATCATTTAGCTAACTCAAATTTTCTTTGTTTTTTTTTTCATCTTACATATTTTTAAACGGCAACTTACAAAATGTAGAAATGAATATTATGTTTCACTAAATTGTCTCTGGTCTCTTATAACTAACCCATCAATAGTGTCATTATAGGTTCTGTATTGCATTTTTCTCCTTGGCAAACTGAGTCATAACATATTCAAAGTCTGTCAGCTTTAACTTATTGATTCTCTTTCAAGACTGATGACCTCCTGGCGATGAATTTGAAGTCTTCTCTGCCACCCCCACTCTTCTGGTATTTTCTGAAATGCCAAAGTTCCAAGGTTTATGCCATTCTGTCTGAGTATCTAAAAGATGGCAATGACAAAGCACATGACATCATGTAAACTAGGTTTTTTTGACTTTTATGTTTTCCTTAAATATAAATCCTGACTAAGGCTGCCAAGGAGTTTGGCAAAGGTCAGCCCTGTTTTATTCTCTCTCAGTGGTCAGAACCGGAATTCCTTGGCCTTGTGAATTCTTGCAGTCTCCATGCACTGCTCCTCCTTTCTAACGTCAAGTTCATCTTCAGTGTTTACTCAAATATGTTTGGCTCACTAATACCCCTTTTAATGAGAATTCAGTTTCCTGCCAAAAGTCCCATTTGGATCATTTACTTTTTCTTGGTTGATCATATCAAGCAAATCATTACAAATAATAATACTGTAATAACATAGTTCTTTCCAGGAAATGTCATCTTGCTGATGGCATCTAAGACTGGATATTATTAAAATCTGACTTGTTTTTTTCATTCTGACTGCAATGCAATTTAACACCCCTTGATGAGACACAACGAGTAGGGATTTTCTGGCTTGTGATCAGCATTTCAGGTTGGTGGTCAGATGAAAGCTGTGATAGAACTCTTTCCGAGTATTTGTTGTGCACTCTTAAATTCCTTGTTCTATGGTGATTCAAGCTGTTTCATAAAATAGCTCTGTAAAAACAGGCCATTAAGGCAGTTCAGAATTAAACAGCAAAAAAAATAATTTCATTTATTTTTGATGTTTTGAACTCGAATAATCCAAATAACTTTATTATCCCTTAATGACAAATGAATGCAAAAAAATGCCAAACTTAACGCAAAGACATTATAAAAAGTTCCATTCTGAAATAAGAGCATTTTCCTCCATCTTTTCTTTCATCTATTCTTATTCCATCTGTTCGGATGTGCTCTACCAATTGCACAGAAAGAGATTGTCCTGAATTAAAGAAGGAAATAGTGTTGATTTTAATGAACTCTACAAAATCTTTCTGAAGTAATATTGGTTTCCAACAGAACTTTGTAGAGCACATTTACTAAATCATTTCTCAAAAAAATGGTGAAGTACTTCTTTGCCAGTAGATGGATAAGAAGGAAAAAAGAGTAGAAACTAGAATGCTTAATCTTAATGTCAGGATGTATTTGGCTACAATTACAGAATATCCGATCAAAAATAAGAAATAATCTAAGAATGTCTACTTCGCTTAAGCAGAAGCCTGATAAACGGTTGATAGCACAGCTCAGCGATGTCAAAGCTCTGAGTCAATAACATCTATTGAATGCACATTCATTCTTTCATTCAATATGGCTTTCAATATGCCCTTGGCCCCCTCTGTGCCAGCCTGTGTACTCGAAGAAGGTGGCACAGCCTTGTCCTGGGTCCAGTACCATGCAGGGCTCTATAGCTGATACAAACAAAAGGCAAGGGATCAGACCCCCTCTTTGTCTCTTTGCCCTGAGTCTATGGGCTATTTCAGTTTATACTCCAAGATTGGCCCAGAAAAGACCCAGGCGCCAGTATGGGTCAACCCACAGGAACTGGGACTAGAATTTCTTATTTCGTTCCCAAATATAGAGAAAAAGAAATTGTGTTATTCCCAAATTGTGTTATTCCCAAATTCTTGCACTTATGTATCCAATATCCAATATGCAATACAATATGTACAACATAATATGGATGTACTTTGATAACAGGGATGGGAATGCAAGAGGGATAAAGGGAAATTTTAAACGCCTTAGAAATGGAGTCCTAATCCATTTACTATGGTCGTCAAATTGTAAGTACAAAAATTTGAAGGAAACACTAACATCTCGTTTGATGAAAGTATATAACTTGGCATCGAAAGTATATAAATATATAGAGTTTTTCCTACAGAAGAAAACCTGGCTTGGTAGAATCCAGAATGTGAATATAAAAGGGCACATGCCACAGATGCTGGCTCAGCTAAGTTAGGAACACATCTCAGAGAAGAATGCTGCTCTCATATTTTCTTTTTGTATTCTGTACACAATCTATCCTCAATTTCCTGAAATGTCATCACTCTCCACTTAATAAACAAATGACAAAGAAAGCTCAAGTCATGAAATCAGTGGCACAATAATCTTCACTTGATTTTTTTTTTTTAAACACCACAGCTCTAAAGACCAATTTGATTTAAAGCCTAGAGCCAGCGACTTTCCGAGAAGTTTCCTGTTTTCTTTTTCGAAGAAAAAGAAGCAGTATGAATGACAAGAATTTGTGGCAAATTCTAAACATAAAGTCTTTTTGCATTTAAATACATATTTTCACCTGCTTTAGTTCTCACCACGGGGACTCTGGCACTCAAAACCTCATTTCTTTTATAATTCCACAACTATGAATTTCCCTGAATTTGCTTTTAGACAGCTTTCTATTAATATTTTGACAGCCAAAATAGGAATTGACTTTATTGTTTTTCTAATAACATGGGCAGTTAGAGCAAATGTATCTTATCATTTCTCTGCCTAATACTTATTTTTCATTTGTAAAGATAAATATTCTGAAAGGAAATTTTGGTGACTGGGAGAGACATAATGTATTTCTGTTTAAACAGACGTTCATTAACAAAACTTCATACTGTGTTAAACCAGACTCTGATCCCATCGCTGACAGGGCTGTATTCTGGAAAACCATGGTTGCTTTCCATGAAGTAAAACTCAAAATGTCAAAAATGTACTTAGAAAAACTCTAATATTTCTGAATAATACTAGATAATACTAAATAATGCTTTATAATTATGCATAAACTTAATCTCTTTGTAGTTTAACAGGGAGCACTTTCTGAAGAAATACGTTCCCTGTACTTACTCTTCACCTAGTAAAATCATTCTTGTTTGTCCTACAATGATTTAGTGGCACTTTCAAGGCTGCCTCTAAACCTCTTTCTGATTTTGAAAAGTTATTTCAAATCATTTCTTTATAACATCTTTTATCTTCTCTTAGGAAGAAGGAAAGATTAAATACTTTTTATTTTCTCTCCTTACTTTCTGCATTTTTATGTACTTCTAAAATCCATAAATACTTCATTTTCAAGAATTTGCTAGTAATATTCAGTCTGTAGACATGTAATCTTATCTTACTGATCCTTAATTTTTACATCAACAAAATGAGAAGATTGGATGGAGATGATCTCTAAAGTAGCTTTCTAGAGAGTTAAACTGAACTTCCAGTGAAGGCTGAAATGTGTTCGCAATCTGCGCTCCACTTCAGTCCGAAACTTATAGTAAAAACACAGTCAACATCAAAGTCACCTAAAAGTGGACATAAATCCAATATATTTCACTCAGTTGAATTATCCATTTTTACTTTAAAATCCTCAATTAGGTTCACTAAAAGTTGCCAAAGTGATGGAGAAAGTTAACAATTTTTCTTCTGCCTTTGGTCCGGAAATCTGTATGTTGAATTTCCCTGTCTTTCTTCTGTGGGACCCTTTCAATGCTCCCACATTGGTGAGGTGAAAAGTTACAAAAAGCTTCTCTATGGTCTGAACTTACAAAATGACCTCTTTCTCATGGAAAAGGATCCTAAAATATATCAATAAGATTTACTTAACTCAATATGTTAAACACTGAGTATTTTGCAATAAGTGTTTATTTTTGAAAGGTGGAATTAAGTTCAGCCTCAAATTATGCAAAGTAAATATTTAAAGTTATAATAGTAAGATTTCTTTTGATGTTATATGGAGATTCTGTACTATGTAAACTAACGTTTAGACTGTTAATGATCTACTAGGTAGTGCTTTAAATGTTTCATGACCTTCTTGGGCACACCGATTTATTTCTGTTATTAGATTTAAGCTTCTTTTCCTTCAAGGAGCCATTGTTTTTTCCATACGCATCACTTATATGGTAACTAACTTCATGACAAAGGACATATCAATAGTAAGGCCATCATCTAACACTGTAACAAATTTAAACTAGAGAATCTCACAAAGTACAGCAAAATAAATTATACAAAGCTCAAAGGTTTAAATGTAAATGAAGAGGGGAGAGAGAGAGACAGAAACAGAGACAGAGACAACCTTAAAAAAAACTCATAGCGGAGAAGGCCTTTTAAAATGTAACTCAAAATATAGAAACCGTGAAATAAAGAATTGCTAATAAAAAATTACATAAAAGCAATGAATGATAAACTGGGAAATAGTTGCAGTTCCTCTCACGGACGAAGGGCTAATTTGTCTTTAACGAGAGATATCCTAGAATCAATAAGAAAAAGAACAATAAACAAGTAGAAAAATGGATAAAAGGTTTCACCAGACAGATCACAGAAAGGGAAATACAAATAGCTTACTAACATATGAAAAGATATTCTACTTCACTAGAAAGACAGGAAATGCTAATTCAAACTTTACTGAGATACTTTTTTTACATGGTCAGATTTATCAAGATGAAAAATTGAATGATATAGTATGTTGGTGCATTCTTGTACATTACTGATTGAAACGTAATCGATGTCTTTAACGAGGGAATTTGGTAATAACTGCTAATAAAATATGCATGCTATTTAATGTAGCCAATCACACACACACACAGTATATATACATATATACTCACACCTCTGTAAAATGACATATGTTTAGGGCTCTTCATTAATTACAGTAGAATATAAATTATCAAAATAGCAGGAGTACCTTGCAAGTCAATCGAGAGATAGCTGATTGAATTTTGACACTCCACACATTGAGGGCTGTGCTAAAGAGCCATATAAAGAAAGGATGAGGAAGCTCCCTCTGTTCTGATGTGCAACAAAAATCAAGATATATTTTCAGGTGAAAAAGAACAAAATCCAGAATATCATTTGGGTAAAAATGAAGGGGAAAAAAAATATGTGTGTGTGTGTGTGTGTGTGTGTGTGTGTATACATATATATATTTATATTTATATATATATATAATTACTTGAATATACAGAGATTATCTTTGGAAGGACATCCAAGAAACTGATAATGGTTGCCTCTGAAGAGGGGCACAGAGTAGCCAGGGAACAAAACAAGTGTAACTTTTCAAGAGCTGTGAATTAATTGAGCACTTATTACTTATACAGCATGGCCAGGCACTGTGACATATGGGGGAGGGGGGGAGTATCTGCCCTGATGAAAATACAGTCTACTACAAAGAGAAAGCTAGCAAATATGATATGTAAGAAAACCATGACATGTGAAATTGCTTGGCTGTAACTATAAATGCAACTGACACACAGAGGAGCGAGAGACAGACGGAATGTAAGACTCCTGGAAGACATCTGAGCTGACATTGAACTCAGTATTCCAGGCAGAGGTGATAACAGCACAAAGGTTTGGAGGGACCAGGCTGCCTGTGTGAGGGATTGATTAGTAAGAGTTAATTATGTTATCTCACTTCCTTCTTTCCTCCCTTGTTCCCTCCATCCCTCCCTCCTTCCCTCCCTCCTTTCCTTCTTTTCCCCTTCTTATTCTTCCTGGAAGCTGCTGCTTCCTCCTCCTCAGTCTCCTTTTCCCCCTCCTCCTCTAACACCTCCTCTTCTTCTCCTTGCAAATGAGGTTCTTACCATTCATGTTTCATGACCACGTGTCTTTAAAGCATTTCAATAACAAGCAAGGACACTCCAACCTCCGTGATATTGCCAGTGTGTCCCTAGTGTGGACCAAAAAAGGGGCCACATGTGAAACCTGACAAGCTCAGGAGACCGAAAATAACCACACAAAATTTCTAACTAAAAGCAGGTCATGGCAGGTAGTCAGTCACATCCTAGGCCTGTAGCTTCCTTGACAAAGGTCAATCTTTACCTTAAGTGAGCCTGCCCACTGTCTTTTCGCATCTAAGATAACAAGCCCTTGGAATGTCAGAGCGACCCCTTTTCTGGACCAGAGCAGGAAACTACAGAACCCTCATTGTTATTCTTGTCCTCTGATTACCATCTCTATGTGCTGTAAATAGGGAACTATTAACTATGCTATACCCTCCAATGTAAAAGAAATATCTGTCTCTCTAATTTACCAACCCCAGAGACTCTCCCGCCCCACCACCCACCCCCGTTTTCCTTTCTCCCATCCCCTTAACCTACCACCAATGGATTTCATGTAAACCTCCTCTGATTCTATGTATAAAATAAGTTGCAAACCGCCATTTTGCAGAGCATTTTCTCAGTCTGTTGAGATTTTGCTTCCCGGCAATTATCATCAGAATGGCTCAAATAAACTCTTACAAGCTTTTTCTCAAGCTGGATGTTTTGTTTGTCGACACTGGGTATAGAATGAAGTCTTTATTTTTTTCTGTGTTTTGGATAAGAGTCCAACAGTCATGAGATCATTCTTATGTACCTAAAGCTCCAGATTTGGCCAACTGCTTAATATATATATATACACATATATATGTTATATCAAATCAATTAGAAAACATATTAGGAAGTATCCATATTTAATACTATCAATATTACTTCCACAGCAATAGAAGTACAATAGAAGCTTCTCTCTTTCTCTAGTTCTCTCTCTCCCTCTGATAAGCTATTGTGAACAAGAAATTTCATTAAAATGCATTTCATTAAAATGCATGTATTTTATATATGAAACACTGAAAGCAACAGAATTAAAACTTCAATATCACTGGTCCTGATTCAGCAGATTAGAGGAGCAGACTTCTGAGTTTTATTTGCTTCTTTCATCATAAGATTTCTTCCATCTTCCAACGTCAGTTCGGAATTGAAAATTCCTAATGATTGTCTAAGTCTGTGACAGAGATACACACACAGCTTGCTTCCTACTCTGGAAATCTTCTCTGTGCTTTTGGCTGGGAAGAACGCAGGAATCAAAGCATTTCCTTAAACAATGGAAGCCAAGATAAATCTACTTATTCTAAGAAACAATGGAAATGAAATTTCCACTGGGATCAAACTCAACACAGCTGATTAGCATTTCTTTCATGCTAAGTTTTTGGCTTATACATCAGGGTAGGGGTTAGTAGAGGTGAATCCATTAGCCATTATATTAAACATGAACATTCACCGAAGAGTAATTAACTCGTGTTTTACTTCTTCACGTGCCCTTTTTCCTACTTAATGATCAGTATTACGCATCCAGTCTTGGACCCTAATTTTTGTTTGCCTTTCACATTTTTCCAGTTCAACAGTAAGAGGCTTATTCTAGAACAATTAACAAATCAGACCACCTACCAACAGCTAACTTGTAATATTTTGTTGTTTTAAGTCGTGTTTTTAATCCCTCTTCAGTAGCATTTGTATCCTGGTTTTTTTTGTTGTTGTCCAGATCCCAAATTTGTGGCTTCAAAGTTTGTCTTCATTGTCTTCTATGGGCTTGCTTCACCTTACATCAACCTCCAAATACCTGTCCAGGTTTTTAGACCTCTGCTTTCCTTTACTCTTTGTAACTCTATACCTGCCCTTTGTTTTTGGTGTCTGTCACAGTGATATTACTCTGGTGCAGCTCCCACCTTGGGCAATCAGGGAATCAGGAAATACCCATCTTGGGAACTTGTTTCAAAGGGGGCATTTTACACTCCACTTTACACTAGATTCTGTGTTCGGCGAGGTCCAGCATCACAATAAATGTCATATTCATTGTGGTATTCCCAGCCTCCAACACAATGTTGCACCTATTAGATTCTCAGTCAACAAATGTTCACTGAGTGAATTTCTAAGACAGTAACAAATGCAACCTCTGCCATTTACCCATATAATTAAACCAACGATTTGGATCTGTTGGCAAGATGCAGGTTCCCTTCTCCAATATTTATTTTCCTGCTTTGAGGGCTTCGCTGGATTGGGCAATACAAAATATGCACACAATAAATTCCATGGATTCATCTAGACATCATTAAGTGACCCTTATGGAAAACCTGAAGCTACTCTCTGAAGTTATGATGAAAGTTAAAAATCCCCAAATTGATAGTTAGCAAGTAAAAAAATTTGAGAAGGCTCAGAAGAGTATCTTAAAGATAATCAAGTAGTTAAAAAATAAGAAATACAATTGGTCTGAGATGCTGTAAGAATACCTATTATATTCTTTCCCCCAAACCTCTATTTTCTTAAACCAATTTTCATAAGATTCTAAACTTGGCCACCAAACAATCTCTAAGGCAAAGGTATATCAGCAAGTGCATTGCTATGGAAAGAGTTTATAATATAACATGATAATTTGATAAGACTTATCAAAACAGCATGGACAATATGATTCTGTTTCTATAAAATAGTACAGAGAGAAAAATATCTGGGAGATTTTTAAAATTGATACGGAAAACCCATACAATAAAGTGCACAAATCTTGTACAACCTGATGAATTTTTTCCTTTGTATACATCCACGTGATCTCCTAAAAATATAGGACATTTCCAGGACTCCAACAGGCTCCCTGATGGCCTTTCTCTAAAGGACGTTTCCCCAAACATTTAGTGCGTACCCTATTGGAAGAATCTTAGGTGATTTTTAACTTTCTTCTTCATACTATTCTGTTGGTAGAGTTTTCTACATTAGTATCATCTGTATAATCAGACAAATAACAATAACATCACTTTCCTTGCAGACTTTCTGCACAGCAGAAATAGTAATAAATGAATCTCAAGCAAAAGGATTTGAGGCATCTGAATTCCTGATTCCAGCATTTACCTAGCTTTCAATGTTAATTATTATTCTTAGTTTTCTCTGTGTATTTCTGGCTTTCCTTAAAACTTAGCAAAGCTTTCTTTTCTAACAGGCTGATCTATTCCAGTGTGCAGGGCAATGTGTCCGTCTGTGCCTTCTGAGCCTCATAGGAAGTAGGGCTAGAGATTAAGTGCTGGTGTCCCTCCAAAATTCATAGGTTAAATCCTAATGCTCAGTGTGATGGTATTTGGAGGTAGGGACTTTGGGGGTGATTGGATCTTGAAGGCACAGCCATTATGAATGGGATTAGTGACCTTACAACAGCGACCCCAGAAAGTTAACTGGCCCTTTCCACCATGTGAAAAGATGACCCTTACCAGACACTGAATCTGCTGGAAATTTGACCTTGGACTTCCCAGATTCTGGAAATGAGAGAAACAAATTTCTGTTGTTTATAAGCCACCCAGTCTGTGATATTTTATCACAGCAACCTGAACACACTATGACATGTGGCCATCTAAAATCAAAGCGGAATTAGCCCAATCAAGAATGGAGGCAAAGAGAAAAGTCATCAAAACGTAAGATTTATTCCTGATAAAGTCATACTGAACAAGGCTGTTTGGACCTGTAACTACAATCAACCTCCTAGGACCTATGGGCATGGGTTCAGCTTCCATACCTACAACCCCACCTCACTGCAAAGATACCACCCCCTCCAGTAAATACTCCACTGGATGAGAGATAAAGACTTACTGCTTCAGAACCCAGTGCTCAAGGAGATATAGGTACCAAGCCACTGAGAGAGAGCTCAGTGTTCTCTGCCAGTCTCATCAGGAAGGTAAGTTGTCAGTGGAGGTGGAAGACAGCGCAGATGTCATCCTCCTAATGTTCCCTGTGAGGACTACAGTGGAAGTTGTCTTTGAGGGAAAGATGAGGATTCAGAAATATGGTCCGTCGCCCTCCCCCACCCCCCACTACACACAGACACACACACACACACACACACACACACACTCTTGGCTGAATGATCCTTAAGGGCTCCATAAACCCAGATTCTGATTCCAAAGGAAAGGCTTTTGCTCTTGCTTTTCTTTCCTACCTTTCACTGCAGGGTTTTATAAAGCCAATTGATAAATATATAAACAAGCAAACAAATAAGTTCAGCAAGATAAAAAGAAACTTTAAAGGATTGTGTGGAATCTTACGCTTAGAAAACCCTCTGTCACACACAGGCTTGAAATCCACTGAATATCTGCATTACTGAAAAGCCAAAAACAAAGAGTAACCAGTAACTGATCCCTTTTGTGCCTGAACTTCCAAACGCATCTGAATCTCCTTGTCACAACCTGAAATGATGGATCCCTGGGGTTTCTATGTCAAGAGCAGTTGGCGGAAGATTAAATGCTGAAGCTGAAATCCCCACCAACCTTGTTTCTGTAACCTGTGAAACACATTCCAACAACTTGGGACCCATTTCCTGAAAGGATATTTTCAACTTTCCCGTGACTCTGCTCACTTCAAACTGAACTCAGCCTTCAACTGGAGAGTGGGCAGATCCTGAGAAGGAAACAATATTTTTTTTTCTTCAAGTAAAAAACTGCAGGGTGGGGTGGGAAGGGAAAAAGTTTACAAGATAATGACTCGCTTCCCTTCAAAAGGTTTCTCAAAAAGAGTTCATGCAGACTTATTTACTTGTTTGGTAAGTTCATTTCTTTTTACTGAATTATAGCATATCTATACAGATGCAAAAGTTGGACAGTAAAGAAGGCTGACAGGAGGAAAAAAATTGATTCACTTGAAAAACGGTGTTAAAAGACAGCTGTACAGACACCCTGGACCACCAGGAAGAGGAACAAGTGGGTCCTTAAGCAAATGAACCGAAACATCAGTGGAGTCAGAAATAATAGAACTGAAGCTGTCCTACTTCAGGCACATCATGAGAAGGCAGGGTTTTTTGGAAAACACAATAATACTAGGAAAAATAGAAGGCAGCAGGAAAAGAGGAAGCCCACATATGAAACAGACTGACTCCATAAAAGACGCCATCGGCTGAGCTGAGCAGGGCTGTTGAGGACAGGACACTGTGGATGTCATTAATCATAGGGTCACCAGGAGTGGGAGCCAACTCAGCGGCACTTAACATCCACATTGCATACCTCTAGGAAACTACACAAGTCATGAGTGAAGAGCTTGAGGAATGTTTTAAGAATGAACATGTATATGTAACTAGCCATATGCATATGTAATCAAGACATAGAATATCACTAACACTGCCAAAATTTCCCATGGCCCTCTGTTATGCATTATCGTCCCCAAAGAGACTGCTATTCTGACTTCTACCACCATGTATTAATTTTGCCTGTTTTTGAGCTTTATGTATGTGGAATCATACAGCATACACTCTTGTGTGTCTGAATGCATTTGTTCCACGTTTCATTTGGGAGATGCCTCCATGTAGTTACATGTCGGGTAGGAGTAGTTCCTTCATTCTCATTGCTGTTTAGTGTTCCACTGTGTGAATGTGCCACAATTTATGTCTTCATTCTACGGCTGATGGACTTTTGGATAATTTCCAGTTTGGAGCTATTATAAATAGCGCTACTCTGTGGATTCCAGTATGTCTCTTGATGAGCCTTGGTACACATTTCTCCCAGTTCCAAGGAGTCAGTCACTAGGTTTGTGGTAATTTGTTAAGCGGCAATAGGAAACTCACATAACCACCTTTTCATATTATATATATATATATATAGCCATATGGATATTCTCTTGTGAAAAGTGCCTGCCTAGTTAAATCTTTTGTCCACTTTTTAAAATTTTTTTTCCTTGTGGGAGTTCATTAAATATTCTGCCCTAAAGTCCTTTGTAGATAATATTTATTATGCAGTCTCTCATTCCACGACTTATTTCTTTTATTCAGTGCTATCTTTTGATAAAACAAAGTTCCCAATTTTAATCATGCCCCATGTAGTTGTCTTTTCCTTTATGGTTATGTTTTCTGTGAATTTATAAGAATATCTTGCCCACAAGGTCATGAAGACATTCTCCAAGTTACCTTCTATACGCTTTATTACTTTGACCCATCTGGAACTGATATTTGGATATCATGTAAAGTAGGTGTTAAAGTCTACTTTTTTTTTTTATTTAGATAGCCAAATGATTCAGTATCATTTATTTAAAAGGGCCATCTTTTCCTCACTGCATTGTCATGACACCTCACTGTATTTGTAATGACATATATCAGGCAATTGTGTAGCTCTATTTCTGGACTTTTTACTGTTCTATTGCTGTATTTATCCATCTCTGCACCTGTTCAGAAAAGAGTTCACAAAGCAGGCCTGAGAATGCTGCTTTACAGGCCTGCATCTAAGCCTGGTTCTTGGCTGGAGTGTGGGAACCCTCCCCAGAACTGATAAGAGTGGTTCACTGTCCCTGAACTGTTTGTACAAACAATAGGGTTTATACTGAATACTTGCTTTCCTTCTAAGAGTTTGGAATTCGGGTGTTTACTGAGTAGAATACGCATCCATGACCAGCCCCCAGGAAAAACCCTTGGCACTGAGTCTCTGACGAGCTTCTCTGATAGACAGCTTTTCACACGTGTTGTCATGACTTGTTGCTGGGAAAATTAAATGTGATCCAGTGGGAGGAGACTTTTGGAAACTTGCACCTGGTTTCCTGGAGACTTTGCCTCATGTGCCTTTTCCCTTAGCTGATTTTGCTTTGTATCCTTTCATTGTAAGAAACCATGTTCATGAGGATGACTTTGCTGAGTCTTGTGGGTCCTCCTCAAAAATCAGCAAACCTGAGGGCGGTCTTGGGGACCCTGATGCAGCACCAATACCATCCCGTCTTCATTACTATAACTTGATAGTTATGATACTATCCAGTAATATGAGTTTGCCAAATGTGTTCTCTTTAAAGATGGTCCTGGCTATTTTCTGCCTCTTGAATTTCCATGTAAATTTTAAGGTCATCTCAATATCCACCAAGTTCAACCTGCAGAAATTTTTACTGGAATTTGTTTGATCTACTTATCCATGTGGGAGAATTTACGTTTCTACTCTATTGAGTCTTCCAAACCATTAACGTGGTATAGTTACAAATGCAAAACAATTTTACAAATGCAAAATAGACTCTGAGAGATTAAGAAATGTGGCTAAGTCACACAGAGCTACACATCAAACCCAAATCTACATGACCCTGCATCTTTACTCTTCTACCTTCCGGGAGTTGTAAAACACAATTATTGTGCCTGCAGTCTCTTGCCCTTTATTTAATTGAAAAAAAGTTATTTTTTCAGTGAGGATTTTATACAAGCCATAGAGATCTAGTTCTGGTCTAGTCCTATCACCCAGTTATTTGAAGATCTAATCACTATCCCAGGGTGAAGTGTCAAACAAGATACAAATTTCAAAGAATTTCACCAAACAACAACAACAACAAAAAATGGCATAGAACTCTTGCATCCCACACTTCCCTGAGGATATAAAAGGGTGACAGATAGAAATATTTAGATATTGGTGTTCTGTGTGCCCCACCCCCACCCCACGTGGAGGTATGGGAGATGCCTGTTCCTCTCGTCAAGCCTAGTAAGAGAGCCAGTAGACTCTCTCAGTTTGGGGTGACAGTGAACTGTTTGTTCTCCGGTTCTCAGCTGAGAAATCTAAAGTGAGAAAGAGGGATAGCTAACTCTGGGTGGATAAGCCAAAGGAGTATAAACAATAATATAAATTGAGCCGGTTTAAAATGGAGCCGGAGCTGCCATGCTTACGAAACTGCCTTGCCATCTTATGCCTCAAATCTTCGGAAGGTTAAAACAGGGCAAAATGACCTTTGGACTGGGCCTAGGGCAACCTTGTGTCCCCAAAGAACTGTTTGCAAAGGTAACAAGAAAGCAGTAACTTTAACTACTGGACTGATGACTACTAGATGGAAAATTAAAAACATTGTTTAGAATTAACATCATTATTTTATGATATCTGCACCAATAGAAATGCCTGTCTTCTATTGATGGAGTGCTTCCCCTTCCCTTTCTCATAAATACCCATTGACTTTGTCTCTTAATTGGAACATTATATGGGCTTCTGACTGAATGAATGATTCTTGAATAGCTGCTCTTACTGATCTCAGTAAATGCATGTTGCCTCTCACTTTGAATAGCCTTTTATTTTTAGATTAATGGGAGCGATGGCAGTGTTAGGCTATCAGAAGCTGCAGAATTTATGGGGGCAGAGATGAGTTAATGTCTCCTAAGGACCTCCTAGGAGGAGGTTATTTTAAGTCTTATCCCAAGGGGCAAACTACAGGGGCAAAGAGAACTCAGCAAAGAAAAACAGAAGTGATCTTCCAAGTTCTAGCTGCTGAGGGAATAAGAAACCAAATAGACTAAAGATGTATTCTCTGTGTGTGAAAGGAGAGAGGAGGGGAGGTAGGCAGCACTCACCCAAAAAAATCAATGGAAGCGCCAGCTTCAACACCTGCAGGCCCAGGAAGTGTCACCAGAAAAGTAAGGGCTTTCCTGCTCCCCACTGTCCCCCATCTCAGTTCCACGATAACAAAATCATGGGAGGAAAGCTAAAAGAGTAAGAAGGAGACAAAGGAAAGCCAACCAGACCATTTAGCCAACTACAGGCTCCACCCCTCACCCCGCCCCCAGGTCCAGCAGAAGAAGAAAGCGGGTGCCTCAAGTTTAAATCAGTTTGGACTTTTTGACTAAATGAAGATTCTTTGTAAAACCTAAGACCAACTGGAAAAGTAATCTGGGGCAGAGAAAGAACTAATCCCATTCGATAAATTTAACAGATTTAAAAGATAATTAGAAACTACAATGAGAAATCACTAAGTAGTCATTACAATGACCATCATGAAAAAGATAATACCAAGTGTCCTCAAGGATGTGGAGAAATATGAATCCTCACATTCCTGGGGGAGTATAAAATGGTACAGCCATTTGGAGAACTCCAAGGCAGATTTTTTAAAAGATAGATGTAAACTTAACTCAGCAATTTTACAACTGAAGACCAACCAAGGAAGATGAAAACACATGTTCACACAAAGGCTGTTACATAAGTGTTCATAGCAACATTATACATAATATCCCCAAACTGGAAACAATTCTGACGATCGACTGATGAATGAATAATAAAAAAAATAATACATTCATACAATGAAATACAATTTAGCAACAAAAACAAATGAACTACTGTTACATGCCACAGCACCGACAAAACATTATATCAAAAAATATTATGCTAAGTGTAAAAGAAAAGTGTGATGCAAAAGACTACATACTGGATGATTCCATTTATATGAAATGTCCAGAAAGAGAAAATCTATAGATTTGCAGATTAGTGGTTACCTGGGGCTGAGTGTGGGAGTGGGAATTGACTGCAATTATCCACAGGGAAACTTGTTGGGGTGATGGAGATATTCTAAAACCAGATTGTGGTGATGCTTTCACAATTCTATAAATAAACTTTAAAGCATTGAATTACAATTCAATGTAAGTGTACATTCGCTTACAATGGGTGACTTTTATGGTATGTAAAATTATACCTCAATAAAACTGTTAAAAAAATAACTAACATGAGATCCGAGGTGGGTATGTATAGGTGAAGAAAGTTTGGCAATATATTGATAATTATTGAAGCTGGAGATGGATAATGAGGTTTCATCATACTATTCCTTCTACATTTATGTATGTTTGAAATTTTTCACAGTAAAAAGTGTTCAAACAGTAGTGAGAGAGCAAATTAAAATTGCTTTATAGAGACAGTCTCTATTAAGTATTCAATATAACTCAATTGTTATGCCTACTTTTAATTTTCAAGCCATTCCATTAAATGTGGTGATATTCAACAGAAAATTGGCCACGGAGATGTAAAAATGACTGATGTGTTGGCTAGATCTGTATTTGTATGTTGCATCCAACAACTTTAATGGGCCTAATGCAACTCAAACATCATGGTGTCAAGAAATCATAAAATTAAAAGAGACTTAGAGAGGTCACCAGATGACCTCTGCTTTGGAAAGGGTCTCACCCAGTAAAGCTATCTTTTCATTTTAAAATATTTAGACATGTACATAAGAGAGATTCAAAATCCCTTTGTTATTGTAGCCAACACAAACTGGCTGTGTTAATGAATACCTTCCTTTAATCTGCTGACAGCCAAGGCAAACAAAGAATATGAGAATTAGCAAACCATAGCAAATATGTTAAAGAAAATAAGAACTATCAGGATTGAGAAAAAGAACATTAGGAAGCCAGAAGTAAGTTATGTATCCATTATATGTCTGGCTTTTAATATAGAGAAGAGACTAAAGAAAGAAAAATTACTAAGGAATTAGAGAGTTTTTAAGAGACTTTGTTTTTAAAGTATTATGATACCCAATTGGCTCATGGGACAGATGTACGTGAACCAGTGGTTGATATCTGGAGGGTGGCCAATGGAATAGTTGCAGTGAGATAGCACCATCTATTGGGAAGAAGAAATGTCAATCACCAGTTAAGCATTTCTGATATATGAAGAAAATGTTAAGTCTTTCCAAAGCACTTGATAATGAGTCTTGTTAGAATTAGAAGCCACAGTTCAGAGAAGCAAGTACCAATTTGTGTGCATACATCACATCTGCCATGGAAACAGCTTATTTCTACGGGCTGGGCTGTTAAGTACACACACACACACACACACACACACACACACACACACACGAAAAATCAGTATTATTTTATATGTAAAATATAATTATATAATATATAAAAATCTATATTAACGTTTATAGTAATATAAGGTATCTTTGAAATGTCACCACCTTTACTTCCTGCCACTATTTTAAACTCTGAAAAAATTATATGTAACCACTTAGAATCTGTTCCTCTGACTTCCTGGAAGTTTTTGATCTTGATAATTATTGTACCCCTACAGAGTACTGCCAGTTTGGAAAGGATTGTTTATAAACTTTGTACAGTGTATTAAAACTCTCTTTCCAAAACAAATTAAATATAAACAAGTCGACATTCCTATTGCAATATCAATCCTTAGAAAAACTGATGTTTATTTTGCATTTTGAATAAAATTCCTGGCCTATTACTGTGTTTCCCCAAAAATAAGACCTAGCAGGACCATCAACTCTATTGCATCTTTTGGAGCAAAAATTAATATAAGACCCAGTCTTATTTTAATATTTAATATTTTAATATATTAAAATAAGACTGGGTTTTATATAATATAAGACTGGGTCTAATATAGCATAGTATAGTATAGTATAGTATAGTATAGTATAGTATAGTATAGTATAGTATAATGCAATGAAATGCAATGCAATACAATACAATACAATATAATGTAATATGGGTCTTATATTAATTTTTGCTCCAAAAGAGGCATTACAGCTGATGGTCCAGCTAGGTCTTATTTTCGGGGAAACATGGTACAATGCATAAACATCTAAACACCAGAATACGTAGTCCTCTTACTTGAGTTCAGTAAGTGTAAGAAAGGAAGAAAATGCATTATTGCTGCTCAAAATAATCTAGAAGTCAATCTTTTAGATCCAAATTCTGTCCTCAACCTTTCAAGGTTCCTTAAAACTCAGTGTTTCTAAAATCATTGTCTGTTCTAAAAATAGGTAAAACATGAGTAGTTTCAACTGTAAGCGCGGGAAGTTCTCTTTTCCTTTCCTGGAAGATACCAACTACTACGCAAAACAAAGTATTCTTAAAAATCCGTCTAGCACATAGCCTTTTTAAATCTAGTAATTTCTCTCCTCCAAACTTATGAGTCCTAAATGTATAATTAGTTTGGAAAGAAAGTGTTATAAAAGAGTCAGAGTGTATACACTACCAAAAAGTTCAGGCAACTTTCATATTAAAGAAACTTACTATATAAAATCCTCCCATGACGCTGTTTATCGTTTCTGGATCCAACTTGCTAACCATCATCTAATAATTGCTTACAACTGTCAACTTTCAGATGCGTTGTTGATTCTTCTGTTCAATTAACCACTTAGGAAGAATCCATTTGAAAGAATCAATGGAAGAATTGTCAGGGGGTGTAACTTTCCATGATCTAAAAATGGAGACCTGGGGTGGGATGTCTTGTTGCAATAGGAAGAAAGCAAAAATGGATGTAGAGTAGCCAGCCAACTCTTGAGTGAAAATCCCGACTCCAGTCAGAGAAATCAACCATCTGAACATGTGGCATTCTTCTCCTTTCGCTTCACAGACATTGCTACTCGGTAAGAACTGAGCCTTGATCTGTCCTGAAAATCCAGTTCAACAAGTGCTCAAGGACAATCATCATCTCCAAAGTGTGCAGATCTTTTGGGGTTAGAAAGAAAATACCAGACTGCCTGTTTCTAGTTTTAATTTCTGTTCTTGTAAATGTTTTCAAGTATATGCAATAAATAGTAGTGATTTATAATTAAACACACACATATATAAGTGGAGGTGAAAGTAAATAAATTACATGTTTTACCAACGGATGTGAGAAATCAAAGAAGTTTGGAGTCTGCTATGTGAAGAAGCCATAACCAACTACTGGGACCTGTCATAGGAGACAAAATCTAATTGCCATTACTACCCTAGAATCTCTCTAATATACCGCAGCATCTCTCACTCAAAAAACTTACAAACAAAAACTTGATCTACTACTTTTCTTCTTGGTCAAAAAGAAGAGTTTTCTTCCCTTTATGCTCATGACCAATACAATAATGACTATGTTAAAACTCTATTTTTTTCCCAACCTTGAATCATACTTTTCATTTAGTAACTATAGCAAGGAACAGGAATCTTGGAATACTTCACTTTTTAGATAATTGTATCATCAACGTCACTAGGAAAAAAGATTTGATTCACAAGATTTTATTTACCAGGGTCTCATCTATTTATATATGGATTGTGGCAGCTATTAGTGCTAGTCACCAAATATTTCCAGTTCTCTGACTTCAGGACGCAAGGTAGGACTGTACTTCCTGCTCCTGTGAAGGGTGGGGACATATGACTAATCCGGCCAGTGGATGATGAACAATGTCAGTTCTATCCAGGAGTCTGTGATCTTCAGTGTGAGAGCTTCCAGGGTTCTCTCTTTACTCCTTTATCATGCTGACCTTCTCCATCAGCCTGAATATTTGAACGACTGCTATGAACAAAGACCTTCTGCCGACTGCTAGGATATGTAGCATGAGTGAGAAATAAACCTTTATTGTTTTAAGCCACTGAGATTTGGGGGTTGGTTGTCACCAGAGCATGATCTGGTCTGCCCCAATGACATCTTGAGGGATATCCGAAATTCTACTCCAAACCCAACAAATCATAACTCCAAGTTTTTGTTAATACATTATTGTTTATTCTAAAAGATCCAGGCTTAATATAAAAACCACAGGAGGTTCTCTGTTAATAAATTCCCCAAAGAAACAAGTTGGCCCTTCCTACTGCTGTAGTTTTGATAGGGAAATTTCACCCTTTGAAGTTTGAAAGGGGAACTATTAGTAGCAAGGCCAGACTGGTCTGCTCAAAGGGCAAAAGGAAGAAAACTGTCCTGCGTGACTCTGACTTAGAACTTTCAGCCTCAAAACCTCCCCTTTCCAGGTGAGAACTGATGAGATTTGCTGAACAGGTTACTCTTCCAGTTTTCCCTTAATCTCACGTTAAGTAAAAGGACAAGTAACCTGATATAATCAACCCCTTTCCCCCGCCCAAAAAAAGTCTGTCAATGTTTCACAGGGGATTAGTGTCTGAATGTATGCTCATACTGTTTTATTTTCCTCCTATGTGACTACGGTATATTTTGCCTCAGAATATGAAAGAAGGGCTTTGCACTGGACTGTTCCCAAAAGCCTCACTGAGGCATGAGAGGCAGCACCCTGCAGTGGATGAGAACCAAACTTAGAATCTCTGTGTTCACGTCACAGCTCTGTCCCTAACCAGCTGTGTGACCACACAAGTCACTTAACCTCTGTTAGCAAAATATTAATTACAGTGGCCTTGCCTCACTCGGAGGTTGTCAGTGTTTAAAGAGACATCATTTAACGATGGAACAGTTGAGTTCCATTATTAGAAGGATCATCTGCTTGTGGTGTTTATGATGAATCAACCCAGATTGACTGTTTTCCCATAAAATTTATAGTCAAATTGTTTTTGATACTGCTATGATTGTTTTTATTTCTCCTCTTGAATTTTTCTCAAGTCCATTTACAGAACCAGAAACTCTAGGTTATGTCACAAAATAGGAGAGGCCAGGTCAGGGCAAAATGGTGAGCTTCACTCTCTCCACCCCAGACGTCTTCCTCTTCCTCTGGGTGCTTTCCTTTTCTTTGACACAAATTCAAGTACCTGCAGTCACCTGAAGTTTTTGGTTTCTTCCACTACTGTCCGTTACATCTTTACACCTCAGGCTACGGCTTTCTGTATTTACCAACCTGCCAGTCAACTGAGCTGATGAAGTAGTGTGTGCTGATGACGGCTTACAGGGCCCCCGTGGTGGCCTTCTGTCCCCAGCACATCACTAACCAGAAAAGAAATGACATGGTTGAGGTTTTGGAACAGAAAGAAAGGGAGGACAGTATTTCGAGAAAGGGCAATTTGAATCACATACGGCCCATACACGGAGGACACTGGGGTGTGAGAGAGGTGGAGGTCTGGCCCAGAGCCAGGCCCCAGAGCAGAGGTAAAGATCTGCGCCAGTCACTGGTGGAAACAGAAAGAATAACCCCAGTCCTTCTGAGCAAAGAAAAGAAAAATCACCTTTCTTATTTTGGATTTTTTACCCCCCCCCTCTCTGCAAGGGATGGAAAAATACATGTTTGGTTTCTGCCTGCCAAAGGAAACGTTTGGAATTTATGTTGCTAGTCTTGAGCTTCCAAGTTGTCGAGGAAAATACAGGGAATGCTGCCAGGGGTGCATGTGTGTGCGTGCATGATTTTTAAATGATCACTGCAGACTAGTCAAGAATTTCTAGTTTTTGAGATGTGTTGTCCTGTTATTATTTCTTGTTTTGTTTTGTTTTGCTTTGTTTACAGCTATGTGGGAAATGTGACATTTTCAGGGAGGAGAGTCTGGAGAGGAGGGAGATTCAGGGAAGAGGAATCAAAACAAGACTGGAAACTCCCCTAATGTTCAAGCATCTCAAAACACATGACCAGAGAGGCAGTGGCAACTGAGAGTCACAGGCAGGCGTTCCCGTGAATCATGTACGTATTTCTCTGTGATCACAGCAGCACTTCCTGTCGGAGTCAATAGTACACTCAGGGTGGAGTTCATGGGAAAACCTGCCTTAGTCATGAAGTACCCATTTCCAACTCGTTTATGCAGCCGAGCAACGTTCTGGAAGAACAGCGTGGCTAGGCTTTGCCAAGAGATTTTGGAAGACGTTTTAAATCTTAATATTCAAATGATCCCTACCTTTTGTCACAGCAAAGTCCCTTGTTAATCTTTTGTTGATCTAGTACACGAATGCCATTATGTCAGGCACGAAAGGGGGTACAAAATTAATACACGGCATGTTCGCTGCCCCGAAAGAGCTTTTGGAAGACCTTCTGGGAAGTACAGGATCTGACTGAGAAGGTCAGTGTGCGGGAGGATTGGGCAGAGAAACACGACGAGTGGAAGGCACTGGACTAACTTGCTTTCTGCAGCCCCCAGTGAATGACAAAGTACATCAGACGCCGACCCATTCTGCCTGCTGGTCCTCTGGTTTGCTTTCTTAGCACAGAAGGACATGCTAGTTCAGTTGTCACTACCCAGGGCCAGCCTTATAGGCATCTGCTTGTGTGGATGACAAAACAGGTGGGGAGGGCTCCCTATCCAAAAATATTGGGCCCTCACCTGTGACAGGGTCTCAGGCTCTCACAGAGAGTTCTTCCTGTGTAGGCAGTCTGATAAAGTTTGAGCTTGGACTTAGATGTCAGGCAGACCTGAGTTCAAATCTCAGCCCTTCTGCTCATGATGGACTTTCAAGCAAGTCACTTCTCTATCAAACCCTTCTTTCCATGTCTGTTAAGTGGGAATAATATAAAAGCACTGATACAACAGGAACGCGGCATGTGTTATTTTCTTTCCTGTCTTTTCAGGGTCCAGGAGTGTAAATACTCCAGAGTTGAGTAACATCCTAAGCGCTTATGTTCTGGCAAATTAGATGTGTTCTGTAGGGAAATTAATTACCACCTTCAGCTATCGTTCAGAATATTGATGCTCTAACCACTCAAGGACGTAATGACTTTGGCAAAGGTTTCTCTTTGGGGATTTTCTCCCCTTTCTCTCATCTTTTCACTTTATTAGACCATTCCGAAATCTTACTCATTTTTGTATTTCTGACACATGGCATAGAAAGTACTCAATAAATGTCTGTTGGATAAACAAATAAATGAACAAATCCTCTAGGGAGAAGAGCATAAGAGAGGCAAGATGGGTTAGGAAGGGGAAGTATCCCAGGACAACCAAGACGAAAGTGAGAGGGTCCCCAAAACAATAAATTTTATGCCCAATTTATAATTTTATCCAGAATCGGAACTGCTGCTTCTGCGTTGGAGAGTCGCTAAATTACTCCTCCAATCCCCGCCTCCTCCCACTGCATCAATCACAGCTGCAGCTGCTGCTGCTGATGATAGTACTATGGAACAGGATTAGAAAAGCACCTTTTCTCAAAGCGGTGTTGGCAATTCTTATAACTATTTTCCTGCTGTTTTTAGGAAGGTAGTGACACCTATTTTCTAAGCCATACTGTTTTCAATATCTTGACTACACTAAGTATGTAACAGGTGTGACCTATTTTAATACAAATACAGCCTCACTGGGGACTGGGATAAGCACTGGAGGGGGTGTGGGATGCAGGGTACTTCTCATGCTTTTTGAACTTACTACTGGCCTTGGAGTACCTGTGCAGGTCCAGGTACCTAGGCAGGCTGATTGTGTCCTATACTGAGTGTTGACGCCTCACTTTCTGTTTAACAGTAACTCCCACATTCAGACGTTACGTCCCAGAACAGAATCTCTATGCCAAAACAGGTGAGTCTAGGGGACTCTTAAGAGATATCCACCCTCTGTGCTAAACACTGGCTCTCTCTCTGAACCCTTAGATTCTGGATTGAGAATGGATCATCAATGCAGAAGACCACTTTCCTCAAAAGAATTTTATTTCTTTCGCTTTCTTGCTGTGGAGACAGAGCCAGGAGTGCAATTTCCAGGCTCTCGGCCTCACCTGGAAAGGTGCTGGCTCAGGTAGTAAATGGCCATCAACTGTGATTGGATGGCCATCAGTTGTGGCTAGTTGGCCGGCAGCTGTAACCAGTGAGCCATTGGCCACTAATATAACTGCCGTGGTTACGCTAGCAGAAGAATGGGGGGGCTAGCAAGAAGATGGTGGCTCAGCTGGCAAGCGCGGACTGCTGTTAGGACGGCGGATTGCAGCTAATGAGGGGAGTCGTCGGTCGGTTGGCAGAACAGCGGACAGCAGGTCTCACGTCCTGTGAATCTAGCCTCCAGTGAGACTATAGTGATGTGACTCCCCTACCTATGGCTCCGTGGGTGTTCCTTTTTGGCCTCACCATATCCTGTGTTCTTATGTAGGGAGCGGGACCAGAGACCCCGCAGGCTGCCCTGCGTGACACTGCCCTTCCCTGACACAGGTTGTGGGGACAAAGCCCCCAAAAGCAGTTTCCAGGCTCTCGGCCTTACATATAAAGGTGCTGGCTCAGGTAGTAAATGGCCATCAACTGTGATTGGATGGCCATCAGCTGTGGCTAGTTGGCCGTCAGCTGTAACCAGTGAGCCATTGGCCACTAATATAACTGCTGTGGCTACGCTGGCAAAAAATGGGGGCTAGCAAGAGTGGATTGCAGAGAGGCGGATGCCGCCAGTGAGAATATAGAGATATGACTTCCCTACTTATGGCTCCGTGGGTGTTCCTTTTTGGCCTCACCATATCCTGCATTCGTATGTGGGGAGCGGAAGCTGAGACCCCGCAGGCCACCCCGCAAGACACTGGTTCATCCACACAGCCACACACAACTGGGAGCAGTTGGGGGTCAGGGTTGGGGTGTCTCTGAACTCCTTATGCAGATAAACCCACCCCCCTCTCACAGCACTATACACCAAGAGGAGAGGGAGGTTTGCTAAGCTCTAGAGGGTATTGAAGGTACCTGGTCACACACTATAGTGTAACTACACCTACAGTGTAACTACACCTACAGTGTAACTACACCTACAGTGTAACTACGGTGTTACCGTGGCAACAGTAAAATAACTGATCCAAGGCTGAAAGACTAAAAAGTACTGCTCATTGTCATGCAGGGTCTCAGCTCCCACTCCCCACATAAGAACGCAGGACATGGTGAGGCCAAAAAGGAACACCCACGGAGCCATAGGTAGGGGAGTCATATCACTATATTCTCGCTGGTGGCTGGGTTGGAGACACAGGAAGCAGGAGCCACATGATCTGCAACCTGCCATCTGCTACTCTGCCAACCAACCAAACAACCAGTGTAGCCATGGCAGTTATATCAGTGGATAAGGGCTGACCGGTAACAGCTGACGGCCACCCAGCCACTGCTGACGGCCATCCAATCACAGTTGATGGCCATCTATTACCTGAGCCAGCACCTTTCCACGTGAGGCCGAGAGCCTGGAAACTGCTCTCTGGGAGTCTGTCTCCACACTCATAATGGCATTTTCTTCCTGAGTTACACAGAATAGTTAGCAGATACTCTACACCAGCACTGGACAATATGTATTGCAAATAACTGTGACATGTAATGCAAGCTGCAAAATGAAGCCCCATATGTAATTTAAAATGTTCTAGTCGTGTTTGAAAAAGTAAAAAGAAAAAGGTAGGATTAATTTTAATAGTATATTTTATTTAATCCAGATGTCCAATAAATTAGTGTTTCAACATGCCAGCAATTAAAAATCATTGAGATATTTTACATTCTCTTCTTTATACTAAGTGTTCAAAGGGCAAAGTGTATTTTACACATACAGCACATCTCAAACCAGACTAGCCATACTAAGCATTCAGTAGCCACATGTGTTACTGGCTACCATGTTAGATGAGACACTCCAGATTTTTTAAAAATCTGTACTCCATTACCTAGGACAGGTCCAAATTTCTGGTCCAAGTGGTATGTTAAGTTCATGTACTAACATGCTCTGTCTGATCCAAACTCATGACTATAATAAAGTAGCCAATCAATGTGACTAAATGGACGTTTCCTCTACTTGACACTGTCTCACTCAACCCCAAAGCCAAGATTAACCTTACTAGGAAAACACTAAAAACATTTGCATTAAAAACAGGAAAAGGACAGGGTGTCCTTTACCACCATTATTATTTAACACAGTACTGGAGGTATTAAATATCACCATTAGATAAAAGGAAAACGAAACAGTTATAAAAATTTGAAAGGTAAATATAGAATTACCAGTATTTCAAGATTATATGATTCTTGACCCAGAAGACCCATGTGAATCAACTATAAAGCTTTTTAAAATAAGTCAATAGGTGGACTAGATACAAAAATTAACATGCAGAAATCAGTAGTCTTTATATACATAAACAACAACCATTTAAAAGCTATACTGGAATAAATGTTTCCATTAAAATAACACAAATAAAAAATAAAATGATTAGGAATTAAAGAGGAAATGTGCAAGATCTATAATATATGAAGAAAATCTTAAATCACTGCAAGAGATTAAAAGAACAAGATTGAGGGCTAGCCCTGTGGCTCAGGCGGTTGGAGCCGTGGCTAAGCTTGCAGAAAATGGGGGCTAGCAAGAAGATGGTGGCTGAGCCTGCAAGCGGAGCAGTGAGGGTTGTGAACAGTGTGGCTCCTGCTTCCTCTGTCTCCAACCCAGCCACCAGCGAGAATATAATGGTATGACTCCCCTATCTATGGCTCCGTGGGTGTTCCCTTTTGGCCTCACCATGTTCTGCGTTCTTATGTGGGGAGCGAGAGCTGAGACCCCACCCGACACCTTCCCTGACAATGTCCTTAACCACTTGGAAAAGAGCCACATGACCAGCAGCTGCGGATGCCATGAGTGAAAAATAAACTTTTGTTGCACCCAAGTCCCCAGGCTTCCGAGTTTATTCGATTCTGCAGGATAGTCTGTCCAGTCCTGCCTCGTAGCCTTTGAGTTTTGTAAGTGAAGTGGTGGTCAGAGAGAGGAATTAGAGTTCAAGAACTTGCCTGTGGAGCGGATCCATGACATGGCCGAGTCTGAAGTGTGGCCACACTAACAGTTTACTAATGTGGAGTGGCAATGATGGTAATTCTGATAACAGGAGGGAGTTTTGTTTTGTTTCCATAAGTGAGGCCTTTATTAAAGGTCTCTGTAAAACTTTTCTGTAAAAATGGTCATCTCATAAGGGGTAGAATTTGATTTGGTGACTGCAAAGGCAAACTAACAGTGGGTGAGTGAATACATTGGGGACTCAGTGTACGAACTGGTTTCTTGGGAAGACTGTCTATTGCCGACACCTTACATTTGGACGTGGCAATACAATAAATGTGAAATTCAGCCCCCACTTTCCATACTCAAGACTGAGAAGCCCTATCACTCAGAAGAGTGAATGAGAGTTAACAGAGGTCTGCAAGCCCCACCTCATGTGATTCAAGGGCTGTTAGCAATAAATACTTTTATTTATAATGAGGAACAGTTGAAATATGGAAGGAAATGATAGAATGACAGGATTTCCTGTAAAGTATGTGAACAAAGCAATAACACACAAGGTGTCTTCATAAAAACAGCACTGCTAGTTTTTACATAAATGCCTGACATGACCTTTTGTGCTTTTGAGCTACTTCAGTTACAGTAACAACAGAGAGAGTGGCCAAAAGCATTTCCTATCAATTCAAATATTTTCCTATTAATGTGAATCAATGCATGAAAACCAATGCATATCCCATGTTCAGACACACTCAGAAATGCTATGTACAGGCACACAGACAGGGTGAAAAAATATATATTCCCTTATTGCATTTTCTTTAAAAATATTACATTAAGAGAGCAGCAGCAAGCACATATAGGCTGGGGAAAGAAAGAGCAGGCTTCACTAAGCACTTACGAAATGTGAGTCAACAAATTAGCATTCCTCAGTCACGGGAGTCTGAATGACTTCACTGAGATTTGTCCTAAATAATTAACAAGTCAAATACTTTTTCCTGAAGAACTGAGAACTTTGCAATATTAAATAATCATTTCATTACTTAGCCATTAAAATTCGTGGACTGTTTCAATTGTAAATATTTGAAACTTTAAGTTTAAATTACTTAACTCTTTCCTGTACTTATCTAGAATATATATCATGATATTGCCTCAACACCAATATGGAAATGACTGGCAGGCAAGACACCGGTGAAGGAGACTAGAAAAGAGTAAGAAGGAGGAAGCCTTCACGAACTTGAGTGGTGGTAAGAACACACAACAGAATAACATAAAGAGGGCCGGCCTGTTGGCTCAGGCAGTTGGAGCTCTGTGCTCCTAACTCCGAAGGCTGCCGGTTCGATTCCCACATGGGCCAGTGGGCTCGCAACCGCAAGGTTGCCAGTTCAATTCCTCCAGTCGAACAAGGGATGGTGGGCTCCGCCCCCTGCAACTAAGACTGAACACAGCACCTTGAACTGAGCTGCCACTGAGCTCCCAGATGGCTCAGTTGGTTGGAGTGCGTCCTCTCAACCACAAGGTTGCCAATTAGACTCTTACAAGGGATGGTGGGCTGCACCTGTCCCCCTTCTGCAACTAGCAACGGCAACTGGACCTGGAGCTGAGCTGCGCCCTCCACAACGAAAACTGAAAGAACATCAACTTGACTTGGAAAAAGTTCTGGAAGTACACACTGTTTCTCAATAAATTCCTGTTCTCCTTCCCCAATTAAAAAAAAAATCTTTAAAAAACAAAAAATAATAACATAAAGAGCTATTTTAAAATGTATGTCTGGGGCCCGTCCTCTGAGATGCCAGTTCACTACAAATCGTATTAGTAGGCCCATGTTTCTTTTCCACAGTAGGTATGGGAACACTTGAGCCAGGTGTGAGACCCACCTACATCAAGGGACTAGCAGCAGGGGCCATGGCATTTGCATCATATACCAATATCACTCCTGGCCCTGCCGACTTTTCTGTCGGACGTTTTCTATTGGCCTCATTTTCCTGAGGGAATTTTAGTTGATCTTGCTAAGTTGTGTGCATCGTCATAAGTAGATTTGAATTCCTTTCACAACGTGGAGAATGTCAAGTAGGGGAGCCGGTAGTAATGGAGCAGGACAATTTTCAATAGGGAAATGTTAAACTTCTTATTACAATTCTGTCCTTTCCATGACCTTTCGTTCCCTTTGAAATTCCTGTGCTGTGGTATTCACTCCACACCCCATCAACTCAATTCTCAGATAAGCATTTCATATCCATGATTTACACTCAGAATAAAACTTATATCGATGTGCTACCCCTCCGAGGGTGATTTGCCTTTTCTCTGGTTGCAAAATAAGATGTGTTCCCTCTTATATCAATTTTAGATATCAGGAAACGGGAGAAAATGAAGGAAATAATCAAGGACAGGAAGGTGTCTTCTCAAGCCTGCAAAACTTATACCATCCACCTGGGATTATTTTTGCTCAGGACATTTTAATGGAAAGTGTTAGGGTTTAAGTAACGATTGTAATATATTACTTTATTAATAGTCTTGTGTGAGTCATATGAAAAGCCAAATTAATAAAAATGCTGAAAAGAGAATCAAAGAGTTTAATGTGCGGACATTGAAAGCAATCTGAAGGGAGTTAAATAACCACGACTGCCCATTTACGTGGAGGGGAGACAGAGAGTTGTAAAGTATTAAAGAAGAAAAGGTTAAATGCAAATAATTTGATAGTTATTAGTCTAGGATGAGAGCTTGAGGGCGGACTTTAAATCACACAGCCATGCATTTAAGAGTAGCTGTGAGGGCAGTTACTGTTTGCTTTGCATTTGGGAGAAAATTTTGCCTTCTTAGTTCGAACTCCCCTGTGTGGACTGAGAATATCAACTTCTCTGTTGTGGATTGAATTGTGTCCCCCAAAAGATATGATGAAGCCCAGTACCTGTGAATATGACCTTATTTAGAAATAGGATCGTGAGGTCATAGTGGATTAGGGTGAACCAATCCTCAGGCTTCTGGCCTATGACTAATGCTCATAATTATTTATGGGACGTACATATATTCGTAAATAGGATATATATGCATTGAATACTTGAATATGGTGAATTGATTGTTTTATGATTTAAACTCTTCTTAAACTTCATTTTTCTCCTTTGCAGATGCATGTTTTGGTTCATTCAGATTAGACTTAAACGAAATTTTGTAAGAGGTAGGAGTGGAAATAGAGATTTGGCAAAGGTCAATAGAAAAAAAAGAGAGAGAGAACTTATTAATAAACTTGCCAAAAAAGAAAATAAAAATTTGGAAATACGCTGTATGTGGTATAAAATCCAAGATTGTTATAAATGAGGGCATTGTTCACAGGAACATTAAAGTGATCATTCTATTATACTTCAAAAGAATTTAAGACCTAAAGGAACAGTGTGCTTTTCATCTCAGGTGTGAAAAATCCAAAATAAGAGCTACACCAAACCTAATTCTTTCTCTTTTTTTTTTTTTTTTCAAGGAGGGCACAGCTCATGGTGGCCCATGTGGGGATCAAACCAGCGACCTTGGTGTTATCAGCACCACACTCTAACCAACTAAGGTAACCGGCCATCCCCAAACCTAAATTTCTAAAACATATTCTTGGCCTAAACTTGATTCCAAATACCAACACCTTCAGTATTTCCTGCATGGGGGCGGGACATGGAGAGGTTAGGTGGCCTAAACCTACCAGCTATTACCCAAAAGACTTGACATTTCACAGATGAAATAATTTTTGCTCCCCAATATTTGGGACTAAAGTCAAATTCTCCTAAAAAAAAAAAAAAAAAAAAAAAAAAAGGAAGGGGTAAAATAAGAGGAAGAGATAAGGTAAATTGGTAGTTCTGGGATCTTCTGGCATCCTGGTTCTCTCAGAGAATAAAATCTGTGGTAACCAAAGTGTCCCTTTGCAAGGCGTTAGCCAGGACGTGGCATAACAAATTTCTACTCAGTATCCAGGGTGTTCAGCCCCACATTAGGTCATACGGGACCTACTAGTGAGAGAATAGATTCTCAAAGGAGCATGGACCTTGAAGTTAGGTTAATTGGGTTCATATCCTGCTTCATTTATTTACGTAATAAGGATTCACCAAGCACCTTCCATATGCCAGACACTAAAACTGAAACATAAGTAGAGCATGCCTTTCCTTTTCGGAACTTCATTACATACCACATGCCCTCGGGCAATACCAAACCTCTGTTGGCCCCATCTGTGAAATGGGTATTGTCAATAACTTGCTCCCAGATAGATGCTGTGGAAGAAGGTAGGTTTTCCTTAAATGTTCGTCTTCCTCCCCAACATAGCAGAGTGATTTGAGGAAGCTTTTCTGACTCCAAAACCTTCTCTGTGTCCACTAGCTCCTCATGGTAGCATATATTTAATAATGGATTCCCAGGGGTGGGGTGTGGAAGATGAGGATAAGGGGGATCAAATATATGGTGATGGAAGGAGAACTGATTCTGGGTGGTGAACACACAATGGGATTTATAGATGATGTAATACAGAATTGTACACCTGAAATCTATGTAATTTTACTAACAAATGTCACCCCAATAAATTTTTTTAAAAAATGGATTCAGACTGTTAGAAATGAAAAAAAAAAAAAAACCTAGATCATGGAAGTATGTTGAAATATAAATATTATAATACGGTAAGATCTTATTATATTTATTTACTCTCCTGTAGAAGCCTTACTGCTCATTCTTAATTTTTTCCACTCCTGATTATTATCCAGTCCTTTACCCAAAAATTCTCTCTTCTGTTTTTCCAATTGTGGTTAAATATACAAAATGTAAAATTTACCATTTTAACCATTTTTAGTGCAGTTCAGTAGTATTTAGGATATTCACCACTATCATGAAATCATCACCACCACTATCCATCTCCAGAACCTTTTCCCCTTTCCCAACTGAAGCTCCATACCCATTAAACACTTACTCCCCATTTCCCTTCCTCCAGCCCCTGGCAACCACACTTGTACTTTCTGTCCATATGAATTTGACTACTCTAGGAACCTCAGGCCAACTGCTTCCATAAACAAATGTAAATGCAATTTTTAACATTTGATCATTTCTCAAGAGAAGTGGGAAAATCTATGATTTTATGTTTATTCTTGATTGCTTTACAATTTGGTCAAACTTTTTTTTCAAAGTGGGCAGGGCAAATGACACTGCCAGTCTATACCCGCTAAAAGAGAGACACTAAAAGATTGAGGTCAAATCTCATGCATCAAATCAGAAAGCCAGTAAATATTTTCTTAAATTGATATATTTACAAATAATTATTTTAGTACATTATTTCAACCTGTGAAGATAACTAAGGGAATAAAAAGCTTAAAGCGTTAAAAACAGTTGTCTTTAAGGACAGCATAAGAAGGACTATAATTTTTTTATTAGTCTAAACTATGTCAGTTTTAAAATTTTTTGCCTGTATTACTTTGATAAATTAAAAATGAAAAGGAATAAAAATAAATTCCCCCACAAAATCCAAACTCTAATTTGACTCCTGACTGGAACATGTATTCCCATCAGAAACCAGAAGCACCTGATTCCTTGCTATAGCAAGATCATGACAGCAGCTTCACCAGCTTTGCAGAAATGTTTATGGTGCCAAGGTTCGTTGAGCTCTGTGCTCGGCTTCTGGATCTGTACCTTCCTCTCCTGCACTGGCTTGCCCGAGACCTTGTTCTTTATATATACCCAATATGTGTTTCTTGCTGGCTGCTCAGGGAGGACAATGGCAATGTCTTATGACATGCAGAGCAAGTGCAGAATCCAAGGACCAAGCAGAGCACCCTGAAAGCTTCCCCAGCCCTGTCTATTATCCAGTGACTACACGGCATTTCATCACCAATCTCCCTGCTCCCCCCATGTCATTAATCAATCCAATGCCATCCTTGTGATTACATATCTAATTCAAAAATTGTGGCACCTGCAGGTGTCACAACCACCCGATTCACAGCGTTAGAATATCTTTGTCCCCATGGATTTTTCATCCAGCTTACATGAGGCCATGAGCATACATTCCTATCCTCCCTTTTTGTAGAATCTCTTCCCCCATCCTTGGGACAAGAGTGGTCCGTCCTAAGCTTACCCCCAACAAAAAGATGGCAAGAAACTAATCTTATCTAAGAATGATAGAAATGACAGGGGTTTTATTTATTTTATTTTGATAAAAATAGCTAACAGTTGTTGAAAGTTTTACTTTCTGTAAGACACTGTTCTAATCTCTATAACGTAGGTACAATTATCCCCATTGTAAGGCAAGGCAACTGAGACACAAGAAAATTATGTGACCCAGTCAAGGAAAAATTTAGTAAGTGGCAAAAAATGTTAACCCTAGCTCTGACTCCAGAGCCTATTCTCTAAATGACTAAATTACATAGCCTTTTAGTGAAAAACAACACATGAATGCAAAATGATAAATCCACAAAACAGGCTATAATCATCAAAATCTAATTCTATTCTGTCTAGGAGATCTCTCTTTACAGGGAAAAGAATTGAACATTATTAATGAGTCAATACTTACACTCTCATGTTTCTTCCCCCAATTTATAAATTGTCTAAATGGCATTCTGAGCCTTTAGAAATTAAATTGAAAAGAATATTTCCAAGTCTTGTTCACAAGAGGTCACTCTTTTAACTGTGGGGTCTAGTTAGAGCTGAAAACTGCAGTCAACCAACAAATGCTGGTTACCATTCGATGTGTCCAGCAGATGTCACTAGAATCCCACGGATCCTGAGGCTGATTCCTTAGCTAAACTACTTTGCTTAACATAAACATCTCACTTCTGTCAAGGAAGGTTCATTATTTTAATAAATTTTTAAATGTAACACTATTCGGTTGTCAAGAGAGTCTACGCCAAACTGACCCACAACTCACTAATTTTCTGGAAAAGCAAAACAAAATATTTTGCTTAAAATAACAAGGCAACTAAGGAGAGAAAATGAGGGTTAATTGACAGGAATGACAACTCAGATTGGGTTTGAGGTTGTTTTCTCAATGGCTTTCACCAAACGCCATACTTCACCTAAGATCAGGAGCACAAATGAGTGCATATGGCTTCCAGTGTTTTCCACTGTCTGTCATCATGGTGCTCCCAAGTGTCTTAGTCAGCTTGGGCTGCCATAACCAAAGACCATAGAATGAAGAGCTTAAACAACAGAAATTTATCTCTCACAGTTCTGGGAGCTGGGAACTCCAAGATCAAGGTGCTAGCCAATTTGTCTCCCTGGTAGAGGACTCTCTTCTTGACGTGCAGATGGCTACCTTCTCAATGTGCTTGTACATGATGGCAGGTGGAAACAAACTCTGGCATCTCTTCTTACAAGGACACTAATCCCATCGTGAGAGTCCACCCACATGACCTCACCTAAACCTAATCACCTCCCAAAACCTTATCTCTAAATACCATCTCTAAACCCCACACTGGGGGGGTCAGGTCTTCAACATGTGATTGGGGGTGGGGGGCACATTCAGTCCGTAGTACCAAGTTTAGTGGCCTATAGAAGTCAATGCAACCCAAGTGAAGTGAGGACTTGGCTGGGTCAGCGGAACCCAGAACACAGGCTCATGGCCTTTTGAACCATGGTAGGCCCTGGAGGCCATGTCAGCCCCCCAAGGATGCACCCTATTACCTTATAAGGGATTCGTTTCGGCACCAATGGCTTACTTCAGAGTTCTAGTTCCTATGCATGAGCATGCCTACAGCAGCCCTACACTTACTTTCCCCCTGGGACTTGGCTATATTTATCTGGAAAGCTATCTCGATTTATCACTTCACGTGCAGATGCAACTTATATAAGACATTCATGAAAGGCTTGTGTCAACAACCCTCCCAGCCTGCAATGGATCCTGCTGATTTACTCACTGCTCATTTCATAAACACAAAATTCCGAGAACAACAACCAAAAAAAAGCTATCGGGTAAGGAAGAGTATAGGGATAACCGTAACATCTTTTTTATTACTATGACTAAGCTGAAATCATTTAAAACTCATAGTTCCAGTTATGAGGGCTCTATTTTACCTCAGGTAAAACCTACCCCCATTTTATCAACACTGGAGAGAGTGTGAGAAGCGGCACCTGCTTAAAGAACCAAGCGCTGAGAATATCAGTCACATGTTTGAAGGACATGACCAAAGCAATCAACCAGTACTTCTACTTGTACTTTGACTTGTATTAGCTTAAAATGTTTAAAAACCTATCTTCATATCTTGAAGTATAAAATGACAGAGGTGAACGTACTGAGGAACAGTTAGTTTTTAGGCAAGTTGGGATCCTGAGAATAGATTTTTTCATAGGTAAAGGGTATAAGGGGATCAGAGAACTCAACCCAATTGACAGAATGCATTTCTGGAATATTCTGTGCACATCTTTTGAGTGTCTCTGCAGAGAACATCTGTCTGAACTGTCCTCCCTGCCTATAAATGTTATTCATCATTTAAGGTTAAGTTCAAATAGTTCCTCCACTGTAAAATCTTCTCCAACCTCCTCAATCATGGTCAGAATCAATAGCTCCGACATTTATTCCCTCAGTACGTTTTACAAAATGGGCATCATTAAAGAGCTTATCAAATTAAATTATTGCCAGACAGGTAAGGACAGGGAGGATTACCAGAGCACATCAAGGACAGGTGGGGAGTAAGGGGAGGCGGAAGGACACTGGTCAACTGCAAAATTTTCCATGGAGACCCAGAATTCATACTGATAGAATGTCAATGATTGTAAGACTAAATTAAACCCTTATTTGGAGGAATTGAGAAAATATCTCCAACATATTGAAAATATTGGCCAGTCCCAAAAACTGTTTATTAGTTATTTCCTGATTCTTGCAACAGATTGGCAGTGCTCTGAAGAAGCAAAATGTACTACACCAAGACACACCGTGGCTAATAAAACCTAGCTAGCTTGACGGGAAAATGCTGAACCTCCAAAGACTGCGGAGAAAAAGACATGGATTTTAGGAGCTGAAAACAAAGAAACCAAGAGTCTCCTCCAAGGAATTTGGAGGCAGTTAGAGCTATGGGAGATAATAAGGGAATTCTTACATTACTTTAGAAAGGCTGGATGCTGGGAATTGTGCAAACTGAAAAGACAAAGGTTTGGATTGCCGAATTTAGAAGCTATTAGTAAGTTCTCTTCTTTTTATGTGTCTCTTCTGCAGTGATTATTATAACCACAAATGAGACATTTTGAAGCACTTTGTTGTTTCATATGTGTTCTTTCACCTGACTATCCTAATTCAATACAGCTCAGATTTAGTAGATATTACAGAATTTTGCTTAAGATTTTACTTGCAATCAATCAAAACGCATTTATTAAGTACTCTATACTCAGAGCACTGTACTAGATACTTCAGAGACTGGATTGCATACTTGATACAAATTCTCAAGTGGTTCATAATCCCAGTAATTCAACTGCAAAATGGTTCAACTATTAATTCAGAGCTTGAGCAGACTGAGATAATATGTTTAGTACTTCGTGCTTACACAGCGATTTCTTTGGCTTACCACCGAGGGTATTTCAGAGTGTCTCAAATCAAATACCATTTATAATGAGTCTGGAAACACATTTTCAGAAGGAACACCAAAGACCATAAAGTTCCCCCACCTCCTTAAAGCTCTATTAATAGTTGGTTATATATATGCCCACCAAGGGATCTTCCTGAGTAGATTAGATGACTCTAAATGAACTGAGTAAAAGATTGTTCCTAATAAAGTATCACATGATTATGACTACTGTGGGCAAGGAAATAAAGGCCCGAGCTCTTCCACCCTCAACCTTAAGGCCTGGCCCACCTCCCTGCTCCATTTCTGTGAGTGGCTTCTTGTAAACTTGTTCATTCTCTCCACACCATCACCAGCTAGAGACAGAAACTGCAACTTCCCTTTTTGAAAGTGAAAAGTATCAAGTGAAACTCTGATACTCTTACTGTACAATGTCTTCCTGCCTTCCTCCTCGGTGTAAGATACAAGAATCTGTAAATCAGGCATGATTTCTCTTTAGTTATTATAGGGACAAATTTCAGAGTTAAGGAGTAGAGAGTACAAAGTATCATCACTCAGCAATGAATCATTTTATTCTTCATTGGATGTTGTTGTCCTCACTTCCTTTAGCAACTTGCAACTTGGGGAACTCCCATCCAGCCTCTTCTAGCAACCAATGGGTTCTTTACCCAGTCTCAGCTTTAAATAGTACTGAAACTACTGTGAACACACCTCATGAATCTTAAGATCCAGGTGCGTTCAAACTTGGTAAATCCTTCCTGTGGCCATGACCTGGGCTTTAATGTAGACTATATATTCTCCTTTCTAATTTGCTGAGAACAAATCCCTGGGGGCTCTGACTCCCCTCCTTATTGTTAGATTCCCTTATATAGGTGCGTCTGCTTTCTCCTCCCATTTCTAATTTCCTTAACCCTACCTGCCTCTCCTTTTTTCTCAGCTGTTCTTGAGATATATGACTCAGTTGTGATTTACAAATAAAACTTTAAATGGGAACATTTGAAAATGGTCCCAAATTCATTAGTCACCAGGGCAATGCAAATTATAATGGCAATAAGAAAACACAATATGCCCAAGAGTTAAAAATAAAAAGACAGATTTCTGGTAAGGCTGAGAACAAGTGAGAAAACTCCTACTCTGTAAGTTAGTATAAATTAGTGTACTATGTTAGGAAACATCTACTGAAGTTGAGTGTGTGTGTGTGTATGTATACATTTTTTATGACCCCACAGTTTGACTCCTACATACATATACCCAACAGAAATGCATGCTCATACACCCTAAAAGACATGTACATGTCTTCCTATGTTCAGAGCAGCATTACTCACAAGATCCAAAATCTGAGGGGAAATGTACATCATTAGGAGGTTAGGTAAATAAATTACAGTTTGCTGGTACAATGGAATTCTATCCAACAAAAAAGAATGAACTACTCCTACGTGTAACAACTTAGTTGGATCTTACAAACACAATGTGGAGAGTAGGAAGACAGTCATGAGAAAACATACAACATGTGGCTTTCTTTACATGAAGTTCAAAACTGGTCATTAGAAGACAGACTACTGTAAACCTTGGGCAGACGGGACAGATAGTGATTGGCAGGAAACACAGACAGGGCTTTTGGGTTGCTGTTAATGTTCTAATTCTTAACCAGGTGGTAGTAATTGAATGTGCTCATTTTGAGGTAATTGAGTCCTTATAACGTGTGACAATTAAGTTTCCGAACTCGTTGCAACAATGTTGCTAAGCCTTTTTGATATCAGAGGGATTATTCATTATGAATTTATACCAACTAGACAAACAGTTAACCAAGTTTACTATCTGGAAGTGCAGAAAAGGCCGCATGAAAAAGTTAGACAACCTGAACTTTTCGCCCACAATTCATGGCTCTTGCATCACGACAATGCACCAGCTCACACGGCACTGTCTGTGAGGGAGATTTTAGCCAGTAAACAAGTAACTATTCGAACACCCTCCCTACTCACCTGATCTGGCCCCCAATGACTTCTTTCTTTACCCGAAGATAAAGGAAATATTGAAAGGAAGACATTTTGATGACATTCAGGACATCAAGGGTAATATGATGAGAGCTCTGAGGGCCATTCCAGACAAAGAGTTCCAAAACTGCTTTGAAGGGTGGACTAGGCCCTGGCATTGGTGCATAGCTTCCTAAGGGGAGTACTTCAAAGGTGACCGTAGTGATATTCAGCAGTGAGGTATGTAGCACTTTTTCTAGGATGAGTTCACAAACCTAATTGTCTGACTATGTATGATTTGTGTGCTTTTTTCTATGTATGTCATACTATGTACGTGATAAGAAAAAATACGTCTCAGATAAAAGATAATTGTCTAAATATTAGGACTAGAGATAAGGTCAAAGCTAGATCATTAGCATTATTAGTACGGAAGGTTTCACTCAATTCTAGACAGGTAGACTCTCTAACACGCTTTACTATATCCTAAGGATAGCCGTGGTCCTAATGGTAGTGATATGTCTGAAGTGAGATGTGGCTGCTCCTTTAGGGAAATATCCCATTTTTGATGGTCCTTATACTTTCTATTGTTGCCTTGATACTGAAATTGACTGACTCAATCTCTCCCAATACAGTTCCACTAGAGCCGCTGCCTGCCATGCCATTGGGAATTAGCCACAGATATACCTATGTGAACAAAAAGAGCTGTATCCCCAGGAAGCTATAACATGGGGACCCCAAACCTACTATTGTGAGGAGGAGGGCTTCTGGCTAAGAAACATAGGAGAGAGCTGTGTACAATCTGCCAACCCTGCAATGCAAACAAGGACCGCCATGCTTCGGAGAGGAGAGAAAATTTCAGTGTTTTTTGCTGTGAAGTGAGACGGCTGAAAAACTAGACCACTGAATCAGTACTGCTTCCTTCAGTTTCATCACGGGCTTAATTGTAACCCCACCTCTAACCCAAAATTCATATGTTGATGTTCTAACCTTTAGTATCTCAGAGTGTGACTTTTTGGAGATAGGGCCTTTGAAGAGGTCCTATGTAAAATGAATTCTTGTGGGTGGGTTCTAATCCAATATGACTGGTGTCCTTGTAAGAAGAAGAGATGAGGACACAGACACACATAGAAGACCACCTACAACACCAAAAGAAACCAATACTGCTGACACCTTGATCTTGGACTTCTAGACTCCATAATTGTGAGAAAATAAATTTCTGTTCCCTAAGCCACTCAATCTATGGAACTTTGTTATGACAGCCCTAGCAAACTAATACACGTTTCTCGTGCGTTTTTTCTTTCCATTTGTAACAAAAAGCTACATTCTGCCAACAATAAAAGCACAGATAAATCTATGGAATCCCTCCTGAAACATCTCATTCCTGCTCCCATCCAGACTGACTGCTCTCCAAATCTGCTACATCGTGTTGTCCTGGGACTTATTTTTCTTCCTAACTCCACTCTCGAGATCATATTTCCTCTTCCTTCCTGTTTCCCCCTCATTTTACTGCAATATACATTAAAGTAACTTCCTAAGAAATGGTGCACGGGAAGTAAATTTCCTGAGTCCTTGCATGTCAGAGAAAAGCCCTCATCCAGCCCTCTTCCTTGATTAATAGTTTGAGCTAAGATTAGAATTTTACGTTAACAATCAGATAGCCAGTCTGCATTTGTTTGCTGGGGGTGCTGTAACACAGTACCACAAACTGGGTGGCTTAAACAACAGAAATTTATTATCTCACAGTTCTGGAGGCCGGACATCCAAGATCAAGCTGTCAACAAGGCTGGTTCCTCCTGAGGTCTGTGAGGGGGAATCTAGCCCATGCTTCTTGCCCAGCTTCTGGTGGTTTGCTGGCCATCTTTGTGTCCCTAGGATTGTAGAAGCATCTCTGCCTTCACCTTCACATGGCGTTTTCCCTTATGCGTGTCTGTGTCCACATTTCCCTTTTATAAAGACACCAGTTGGATTGAATCAAGGGTTCACCCTACTCCAGTATGACCTCATCTTAACTAATTATATCTGCAATGACCCTATTTCAAATATATCATATTCTAACAAACTGGAGGTTAGGACTGCAACATATGAATTGGTGTGGGGGGCATATTTAACCCATAATACTCTCTTTTTAACAAATGGTGCTGAACAATTACCACAGAATTTAGACACCCCCTCCCCCACATGAGAAATACACAGAAGGAAATCTTCATGACTTGAATTAGGCAAAGAGTTCTTAAATATAATAACAAAAATATGATCCATAAAATTAAAAAATTGACAAATTGAGCTTCTTCAAAATTAAAATCTTTTGTGCTTCAAAAGATACCTTTAAGGGGCCGGCCCGGTGCCTCAGGTGGTTGGAGCTCCGTGCTCCTAACTCCAAAGGCTGCCGGTTCGACTCCCACAAGGGATGGTGGGCTGCACCCCCTGTAACTAGCAATGGCAACTGGACCTGGTGCTGAGCTGCTCCCTCCACAACTAAGACTGAAAGGACAACAACCTAAGCTGAACAGCATCCTCCACAACTAAGATTAAAAGGACAACAACTTGACTTGGAAAAAAGTCCTGGACGTATACACTGTTCCCCAATAAAGTCCTGTTAAAAAAAGAAAGAAAGAAAGAGAAAGATACCCTTACGGATAAGGATAAGACAAACCACAGACTGAAAGAAAATATTTGCAAATCATGTATCTCCTAAAACACTAGTATCCATAATATATAAAAGACATTTACCACTCAATACTAAAAAGACAAAAAAA
This sequence comes from Rhinolophus hipposideros, assembly GCF_964194185.1. Taxonomy (NCBI): domain Eukaryota; kingdom Metazoa; phylum Chordata; class Mammalia; order Chiroptera; family Rhinolophidae; genus Rhinolophus; species Rhinolophus hipposideros. The sequence goes on along the minus strand of NC_138049.1, from coordinate 11,381,853 downwards.
CAATTAAAAATGGACCAATCATATCATTATTTTATCAAAGAAACTGTGTGATTGACTAATAAACACATGAAAAGATACTCAAGCTCATTAGTCATTATGGAAATGCAATTAAAACCACAACGAGATACTTCTTCACTTGACTAAATTCAAAAAGTTACAATAACAAGCAGTGTTGAGGGTGTAGAAAAACTTGAACTTTTTGTACATTGTTGGTGAAAGTGTTAAATGGTACAACAACTTTGGAGAACAATTGGGATATTTCTTAAATAGTTAAACATAAAAAGGAACTTCCTCTTGACATGTGCTACAATGTGGATAAACCTCAAACACATTAAGTGAAAGAAACTAGATTCAAAAGACTACATGTTGTATAATTCCATTTATGCAAAATGTATAAAAAAGGCGTATCTATGGAGAGAGAAGCTGATTGATGGTTGCCTGGAGCAGGGGTGAGACTGAGAATTGACTACAAATAGTTATAAGGAATCTTTTTGGAGTGATGGAAATGTTCTAAAACTGGATTGTGGTAATAGTTTCACAACTTTGTGAAATTACTAAAGTTTATTGACTTTTTAACTTAAGATGTGTGAGTTTTATGGTATGTAAACTATACCATAAAGCTGTTGATATAATCATATAGCTTCAAATTTTTAATGTATCACCCCATATTTTCTAGTATATTCAATGTTGCTATGAGAAGCCTATGCCAGTCTGATTCCTGTTGTCTCTGGATGACCTGGATTGTTTCTTTGCTTTTTTTAATCTCTGGAAATATTTTTTCTACTTTCACTATCAAAAACTATATAGACTATTTTTGGGATTTTTAAATGTGCATATATTTTAAATATACATCTGAATGCATCACTTTGCAACCTGCTTTTTTCCCCTCAACATTAATTTTTTGGGAGATATCCATGTTAATACATAGTAATTTAACTATTATACAATAATTTGTTTCTTTTCTATTATAAACAATGTTGCAAAGAATAATCTTATTTATGTTTCCTTAAGGAAAGGTAGCAGTTTCCCCAGGGAATGTATCTATAAGTGGAATTGCTGAGTTACAGTTTCTATGCATCTTTAACTGTACCAGGAATTGACAAAAATGCTCTTCAAAGTAATTGTTTTAATTTACACTTCCACCAACAGGTATGATAGTTCTCATTTACTCATGCCTCATTTATATATTTAAAGTTTTACATTTGGGAAACAAAATTCCTGAGCTGAATGATGGAAATGAAAATAATCTCTTTAGCCTGGAAGTTCTGAAATATCATGATGTGTTCAAGTACTGACTTTTGTATTCATTTTGTTGGGCCTCTAATGACCTCTTTAAATTTGAAGATGCATATCTTTCAACTCTGGAAAATTCTCATTCCCTCTTTTCTGTTGTTTCTAATCTCTCTCTCTAGGTCCATGTTGTACTGCTGTACCATTTGTGACCTGCATAACTGATGCAATAACAAACAACTCACCTATTGTTGGACCCGCTGAAATGATCCTCACCTTCGTTGTTTTCCATCTCTTTTTGCTCACCTTTCTGAGAGCGCTCTCCAATGTTTTCTCTCCAGATATTCCATGGCATTTTTATTAGCAAAATCTCTCTTCTTATCTGAATGTCTCTTTTGCAGGGTGTCCTTCTCTGTGTTACACACCTAGAATTTAAAGAGACTACTAATTAGAGAAAAACAAACGTATGTTCTCTCATGTTCCCTAAGTCATCAGCTTCCTCTCAGGTGAATTTTCCTGCTTGCCCTTTTGTTCTTCCTCATTTATATCTATGATCCTGCTTCATCGTATTGAAGACTGGAGAATTGGAAAGGTACATTGGAAGTTCTGAATCTATGGGTGAGTTTGTCACTGACAGGTGTTGGTAGTAATTTGTCCCCAAATGACAGACAAATCTGCTCTGATTTTGCCCAGACATTTCATCCTAACTTCTGAGATTTTGTACACTCATTTAATGTCTTTAGAAGAAGAAGAAAAAAATCCCTTTATGATTCCTTACATTACTGTCTCTGTGTTTAGCGTCATCCACTGTGCCCGGAGCCTGCAAATTTTGAGTGTTTCCAGGGTGGTGCATAGCAGATTGGCTCTTTTTAGCAGCACCCCCTACACACTGTTTCTAGGCTGTAAATTATCTACCCCGCTTTATTAGTTATTATTGTTTCATCTATTTTCCATCTTTTCCATGCAAGTGAAAATCCTTTCTTTTGTTGTGATGATGGTATACGTTTTTCTCATCATTATAAATTTTCATCGAGATTTGGGAAGGAAAAGCAAAAAAGCACAAACTTAGTTCACCAATTTGAACCAGAAGTCTCGAAATTAATTTGACTACTAAAAGGAATTTTGTACCCCAAATTAATGAATTAGACTACATTATTTAAGTATAATTAAGGTAACATATTGAAACTTACAAAATTATAATCCATCATATAGCAAGCACAAATGAACTTTTCCTGATTTTTTTTGTAGAGAAGCATATTAGAAAATGGAAAGAGTAGTGCTGTAAGGAAGAGAACCCACAAAAACACCAGGGAATGTCTCAGAAAATCAGAATTGGAAAGAAGGCAGACCAACTGCCCAACAACTTCCTTAGATTTGGCCTCATTTGTTCTCAATCCTACAGAGAGGCCCCACCTAAGAAAAATTAATTTTACATGATTTTGAAGTGTTGTTTTTTTTGATATGGGAAATATTATACATGCTCTTAGTTACTAGAGGATTTATTGATCACTGTTGATTGTCTAATTTCTATTCATTCACAATGTATTTATTGATGACTTCTTACTGTAGGCCAAGTGCAACTGCTGTAGGCACTAAAAAGAATAAGAACAAAACCCACAACAAAAAACGAAAAACCCTCACAATCTGAACCTGAAATTATTTACAGTCTCAGTGAAATGGGGAGCTAAGATACAGGTACCCCATGAGACACCGTGGAACCATGGAGGAGGGAGTTTATCTTGAGATAGAGAAATGACTGGAAGCAATGATGTTTTAGCCTAGATTTAGACGAGTGGAGTCTGCAATATGCACGTTGTGATTGGCATCCCATACAGCATGTGAGGAACATGAAGGGTTCAGAAAACATGGGTCACATGGAGACTTACAAGTGGTTTGATATTTCTGGAGCATGAAGTGTAACAAGAGAAGAGTTCTAACTTGCCACCACAAATAGCAAATGCAAATTCATATGACCTCGACCATTAAAGTCACAGAAGAATTTATAAAGAAGGTTGTTATCAATTGTGCAAAAATACTTTGAAATAGTACAGAAACATTGGCATTTTCCTTCTAAGCCAAACTCATAGTTCAGCTTCTTTAAAATCTCATTAAATTATATCTCAGCTTCTTCTAACAAATTACTTTGGTCAGGTTTTCTTCCTCTAGAAATGGACTTTTCTCCTTCTCTTAGGAAATATGTTGAAGCTAAAACTAACTTTTCATACACCCTCAGACAGTCTTGTGTTCCTATAAAACTCTGAACAGCCACTTATTTTATCATTTCAATCAGATGAATGGGATATAGAGTAAACAGAAAACTTTATTTACTCTATTTCAAGTTTGAAAATTGTAGTTATTTGCTTTTCACATTTTAAGAAACTAGAGGTACCTTCTATTTTCTCATTATCTTATACAAGGAATGTATGGATTCTGAAGATTATCAAATTCACTAAAAGGCACCCAATAATAAAGGCATTCAAAATAAAGTGAATTACTGGTAGAACTCAAGTGGAAGAAGACACTTTAGTATTAAATCAATATCCCATCTGCTAAACTTAAAAAAAAAAATCAAAATTGATCATGATATTTAAGATGTTTGGCTCCAGTTTCATAGGACTCAATTTTTCATTTCACGTTTCTGGCTTACTTAAATATTCACAAAGGATTTTTAATTCTTGATTTTGTTCCAACATCAATGCTTAAATATAGAATCTCTGATGAGTAAGCACTTAACCAGAATTTACTCCTAAACAATCCCACATGCCCTTTTTCACTCTTAACATTGAAGTTGTATAATATACTTTTAAAATTCCTTTTCTAACTAAATAAAAACATTTTAAACCAGTTAATGTTTATTCTTCATAAATACTTCTATTAGGGACCAATGTCGCAAACCACATTTTTCAAAAAGCTATCAGTAGGCAAAAATTTTTACCAGATAATCCATTTATGTAGAGGGAATGTGTAAAGCATCTACTCTCACGATAATGTTAGGCAAGGAGAAGCAAACAGGATAAATATGGATAGAGTCCCGATATATCCAGAGCACATTCTCTTCCTGAGGAGAAATACAGAGGAAACAGAGAAGTAACAGTAAAAGACTATCAATGATTACATAACCAAAGAGAGTGTGATATGTTTGTTTCCTATACTTTTCCACCAAGAGTATCCCCTGGAGGAGACTGGGCCTGGGGAGGAGTTAAGGAATGTGCATTACAAGAGGCAGGTGTTGCTCATCTAGCTAAAAGCAAAAGCAAAGTAAGCTGGTGTGCCCAAGGAGTATTTCATTAAGGAAATGAGCAACCAGCTGAAACTAACAGGATGGAGAGGAATTAGTTCAGTTTGAGATGGAGAAGAAGGCTCTGTGTGTGTGTGTGTGTGTGTGTGTGTGTGTGTGTGTGTGTGTGTGTGTGTGTGTGAAGGAGGGGCAAAGAAGCAAAACAGGCCCCAAACCGCTGTGTGGCAGTTGAGAATCAGGAGGGATATCTTGACCGTGGAGGTTCTCCCCGGAGGAGTGAGAGAACCCAGCCCCACATCAGGCTCCCCAGCCTTGAGTACCGATGCTGAGAAGAGGCGCCCCCACAACATCTGGCCATGATAAGCAATGGATATTCCAACTATCTGGGTGGGATGGAAGGCTGCGGGGAAACCCAGACATCCTCTTAAAGAGCCACACATAGACTCACTCACTCAGAGGCACTCACCCTGGGCTCTGGCGAAGGGATGGTAACTCCGGGGGTGTGGGAGGTGTAAAGTGGCAGACTGAGGTGTGTGGCTTTGTGGTGAGGGCTGGAAGACAGTTGCCAGTTTCCCTGTGTGAAGGACTCCTTTTATGCAATCGACAAGTGGGAGCCAACTTTCTTCTATTGAGCCCTCCCCCACAGGCCAAATCTTAATCTGATTGGTCTGGTAAGCTCTGCTTGCTCCACACTACTAGGAACTCACCCCACCCAATTCCTCCAGCACTAGAGACACTTTCTCCGAGAGCAGCCAGCCCCACCCGAATTGCACTCTTTCTTGGAAAACTATCAGAGTCTGAGAGCCCCAGGCAGGTAGTGACTGACCTGAGTGTGCTCTGAGACTTATGCTGAGTAGCTCCAAGCTCAGTACTAGCACCAAACTAGAATCTACATTGACCTGGTGACCACAACTCTTCCCACCCTAGTGACTTCCTGAGACCCTGTGTGGGGACAGAGCCCCCTTTGGAAACTGAAAGCAGTTTCCAGGCTCGCGGCCTCATGTGGAGAGGTGCTGGCTCGGATAGTGGATGGCCGTCAGCTGTGGCTGGTTGGCCATCAGCTGTAGCCATTAAGCCATTGGTCACTGATATAACTGCCGCGGCTACGGAGGGGAGCCGAGGAGAGTGAAGGAGGAGAGTGAAGGAGAGTCGTAGAGAGTCGAGGAGAGTTGGTCGGTTGGCAGCAAAGCGGACAGCAGGTCACACGTCGTGTAAACCCAGCCTCCAGTGAGACCATAGTGGTATGACTTCCCTACCTATGGCTCCGTGGGTGTTCCTTTTTGGCCTCACCATGTCCTGCGTTCTTATGTGGGGAGCGGGAGCAGAGACCCCGCCGGACACCCCGCATGACACCCTGCCTCACCCAACTTTCATATAGCATGAGGCTTTATCAGTGGCTAAACTTTAAGTGAGCTGACAGGTGGCAGCAGTCTCTGGGTGTCCTGGCTTTTTGCAGAGCTACCCAAGTCTCAGTACTGGTGGCAGGTATCCTTGGTTCACAGAGTGGCCTCTCTCATACACCTTTAGGTTTAGCACAGGCAGTGAACAACTGCAGATCACTTTGTAACTCCTACCAGGTAGTCCCTGGCCAGTCATAGGCATGTAGTCAACAATACTGTAATAACTATTATGGTGTCAGATGGGTACTAGATTTGTTGGGGTGATAGATGGGACCGGGTTGGGGACAGGGTAAAAACGGTGAAGGGGTTAAGAAGTACAAAGTTGCAAAGTAGTTGCAAAGTAGTCATGTAGATGTAAAATAAAGCATAGGGAATATAGTCAATAGTATGGAAATAACTATGTATAGTGCCAGGTGGGTACTAGACTAGTCGGGGGGGGGTCACTTCTTAAATTATATAAATGTCTAACCACTGTTCTGTACACCTGAAATTAATATAAAATAATATTGAATTTCAACTGTAATTGAAAATTTTTAAAAGGGGAGAAAAGGTGAAGGGGAATAAGAGGTCCAAATGTCCAGGTATAAAACAAATAAGTCACAGGGATGTAATGTGCAGCATAGGGAATATAGTCAATAATATTGTGATAGCGTGGTACCGTGTCAGATGGTTGCTGGACTTATCATGGTGATCACTTCTTTAGGTATATAAATGTTGAGTAACTATGGGGTACCCCTTAAACTAATTTAATATTGTATGTTAGCTATATTTTTTAAATAAAAATCTTTTTTAAAAGGGGGTAAAAAAAGAAGTAGCAAGAGTTAAAAGTAATGCAAGATTTTATTCAGGCCAAGAAAATTTTCATTATGTAGACAATGTGAAGGTATTTGAGCTGAGGAATGACATGATGAAATCAGCTTTTTTTAGTAGTACTTACCCAGCAGAGGCATTTTGGATAAATGCATGGTGACAGCCAGGAGACCTAGCCTACTCATTTATTCATTCACTTAGCAAGAATATATTGAACACCCAAATTATGTGAAATGCCCTGGGCTAAGTAGGAAGAATGCACAGCTGTAAGCACCAATGGCCCAGAGGAACTAGAACACTAATTATGGGAGTTGTCTATATTCAATCTTTTTTGGTCACTTAAATTTCTTTTTGTAGCCTGATTTAATTTAGGACTATCCTAACAGCTTTCAGTTCTGTAGTTATGCTAATTTGCCTAGCTATTTGGAGTTAACTGCATTTGCAATTAAAATGTTCTATGTAGTTGTTAGAAAACTACTCTATAAGTGAGATGAAAAACAATTTTGTATCTTCTAAAATACACTTAAAAGACTCGAGAGAAAAATAAATAAATAAAGCCATATCGGTAGGTCGCCAGATCTTGAAATGTAGACAATAGTTAAGGAAACTGGTTTAATGCTAATGTGTTTATCAGAAGAGAAAGGAATCAATCTGCAAGCATAATAATGAATACTGAAAAAAATTAACATTTAGAAGTATCATTAATCACATCCTCATTGGAGGCTTGTTCTCTCGGGTGGTACTTGGTATATGTCATATATTTCACTGCAGAACTTTTGAACTCTTAGTAAAAAGAGGCAAAGCCAGATATCAAACTATTATCTGTGTTATGAGTTAATTGTATCACACATTCTAACCTGGGGAACTAGCAAATTTATTCATTTTCTTTAAATCAACATAAATCACTTCTGAGAACCTCATCCCACCAAATAATATAAATTTAATCCAAATTGTCCTCCCTGCTCAGTGTCAGAAGATATTAAAGCCAAGTGTATCACAGAGGTCCAGACTGGTACCCACTGTCCTGGATTTAGCTTGTTGGTATATTTTATAGGCCTACAAAGTGTGCATTATGAATGAATAAACCTCGTAACTACTGGAAAACTATACCAAATCCCTTTGATCTTAGCCTCATAGCCACCACCTTTTAATAAGGTTTAAAGTTGTTTTTTGCTTCATGTCCAGAAAAGGCAGTCTTAAGAGCTCAAAAATGAGTGGTGAGAACTGAAACAAGTTAAAATACACAAAAATACAAATCTTCAGTTTATTATAAAACAGAGCAAATATAAATATTCTCAGAATGAGATTAAGTAATATTAAAAGTAATTTAAAATTTATCTGAATTTATTTAAGATTATACTAAAATAAGAAAAAGGGAAGAAGGAGAGAGGGGAGAGAGAAGATTGAACAATTTATACTAAAACAGCTTGCCCAAAATGAGAGGGATTAAAAAAATTTTGTCTTACTGTTGGTGCTGACAATTATAGAAGTATAGATTAAAAACTGCTTTTGAATAATATTAATGGTCAACACTGGTAAACCTCAAAATATAATAGAGTAGTATGTTCTAATAATAATTGCTAAAAAGAATTCCGTCATGAACTATTTGCCAAGCTCTGTACAAATTTCTTCACATGCCTCATCTCTTTTTAATCTCCATATTTGCTTTACAAAGTAGGAACTACACTTATCCCATTTTTACAGATGAGGAAATTGCAGCTTAAAGAGTATATGACACATATACAGGTTGATACAACAAATCATTTATAGAACAGGAATTAAAAGCTAGATCTGCTTGATTTACAGCATAAGCTCATTATTATTCAAATTATCTTACTTCCTCCCAATACATTAGAGAAAGTATAGCAGAGAAAACATAGGTCATATGCAAAATTATAGGGAACAGAATAGAACAACAAAAGGAAGATATAGTAAATAATTTCTTTTAATAAGTATATTTGGGTAAAATTCCCATGTTAAAAAAGTCATAGTAACCCTAAAACATATTCTAAGTATATGCTATTTGTTGATAAATACATAAAATGAAACAAAACAAAACGATTAAAAGGCAAAAGACATGGAAAAAATATTAGTCAAGTGCAAAGACAAATGTGTTACTCCTACATTAATATCAAATAATGTACTCTCAAAATAGGCATATCAAAAAGTGAGAATTGTTTTCTGAATTGATGTATTATTAAAGTATATTATTTACTTAATAGATTATATTATGAAGTGTAGAGTTCAAGAAAAAAAGAATAAGAAATTTTATACCAATGAAAGTATATTTCATAATAAATTATAATTCCCACGAAGCTTTACTAAGTAACATTGAAGCAGAATGCGTAGCATCCATCTATTTGCATAGCAAAATGGTTAGAAATACTCAAAAGACTAGCACATGTGGTTGGAAAATTTAACAGACCTTCCTCCCTAATATGTGATGGGCAAAAAATAACCAAGAGGAGAAATAATAAAAAAGCCCTGAAAAATAGAATATAGATGAATTTAAAAGAATAAGTTTCTGACAACAGTAAATTGTATGTATTTTTGGGATATTTACAAATTTTTTATATTAGACCATAAAGAGTGGTATAAGGCCAAGCTTCCAGGTCCAAAGATGATAAATGAACTGAGGCTACTAGCTCAACTCTAAAGGAAACGGAATATTAAAACAACAATATAACCACGATACAATTTCTAATGCCTTAAGAAATACATATAAATAGCTGGTAGAATTACAGAGAGAAATTAGATAAATTGACAAATATAGCTAGAGATTTTAACAGACCCTCTCAGAAATTTATCGATAATGCATACTAAAAATAAGTGATGACACAGATGCTTGAAAATAACATCATTAGTAAATTCACATAAATAGCTACATAACCAACCAATCAAAAACCAAAAATTCTTTTGGAACATACATGAAACTTAGACAAAAATTCCCCAGAAAGACCATCAATAGACTTTTGTCTACTGGCCAGATCTGTGTGTGATGGCCACTCCTAGCTGCACAAAGCTTATAAACGAGCATTGGAATTTACCAGCCTCTATGGGAGAAGCAGCAAGGGAGAAAGATTTTGGGAATGCAAATGAGTCTGTCAAACTTCAGTGTCTGCCACATCTTGGTTCTGTCATTGTCCTGCCCTAACTTGAATGATCAAGAACAACTGAATCTAAAAATTCAAGTCCCAAGATTTTACGCTCAGAATTTCGAAGGCATTGCCTGCTAACATCTAATGCATCGAAGAGAAGTTTTATATCTGTCTCTTCCAAGTTCTTTTGTAGTTGTCCTAATGTTTACTCTCTGGAAGGTTTTAGGATCTTTATATTTGTTTATATTGTTCTGAAATTGTGTCCACAATTTCTGAATTGTGTCCACAATTGTGTCCACGGATGTGTCTTTTTAAAATTCATCCTGTTCAGCACTCAGTGAGCCCTTTACATCTGAAGACTTGAATTTAATTCTAGAAGTTTTCTTCTATAGTTTTTTTGACAATATTTTCTCTAGACTTCAATTAGTGGCATATGGTGGCTCTCCTGGATTGTCTTTCTCTCCTCTTTTCTGTTTTATCATTTTGGTCTCTCCCTTTTGTTCCTTCTATATCTATGGCCCTTCTGCTCAGAGAGTGTTTGTGGCCAAGCAGTACTGGCTACACTAGGGAGATCATTAGACATGTACAACTTCAAGCCTACTGAGTTAGAATCTTCATTAACGAATCCCCCTTGTGATTCTTATGCACATTAAAGTTTGAGAGGCATTGTGGGATTTTTTCTAACTTTAGCTTACAGTTGTATTGAAATATTTTTGTTGTAGCATTTATATTACTAGTTTATAGTTGCCCTTTCTTGTACTGTTTCTTTTTAAAGTGGTTGTTTTCTTTGTTTTTGTTTTTTGTATGTAACATTTTCTTGAGACTAATTTTATTTTAAGCTCTCTTCTGATTCTTAAATTATTAGTTGCATCTGGGATTTTTTTTTCCCTTGTGTCTCTTGGTCTAGCTCTTTCAGGTTGCTGGGTTTTTTTTTTGTTGTTGTTGTTCCTGATACATCTGTTGACCTTGATAGTTCCTTATATTTAAGAAGAAAGGAAGTGATGGATTTTTTTTTCATGTTGTTGGTATGGGTTTCTCCTACTCCCTCCCGATAAGCCTGTTTCTCTAAATGGCAAGTTGCCATATGTTGAAGGGACATATCCATGGGAATGCTATATTTCATCAAGAGCAGCCAAGAAATCAAACCCAGTGCTCAACCTTGGAAAACTCAGGCCTTCAAATTGTATACTTTTCTTAAGAATCGAGCTTTCTTCTCTTTTGTGATGCAGCCTCTGGTGGGTAAGAAGTTGGGAGTGGACTAGCGCAGCTTTTCTGTATATTCAGTCCCACGTTGCACTCCCACTTTCTTTGGTTTGTAGATTCCGGCTGGTCTCCCAACTACACTGCTACCCTATTGAACTATAATTTGAGCTCCATCTTATCCATCAACACACATCTGTCTAATGTTGTCTTCCCAAATTTGTTTGACATTTCTTCTCTCCTGATAAGACCCCCTCATTGTCTTTCATATCACAGTGTTTATGTAACTTTTTCTATTTCCATAGTGTTACATCAGTGGAGTCTCAGAAGGGACATGAGGAAAATGCGTGTCCATTATCTTCAGCCAGAGCCCTCTAAAATATTGTTGTGGTGCCATATTTAAATCATAAAACTGTGGTCATAACTGTATTCTTAAAGTCATGACACTCACCATGATTATGAGAGGAATACTCTAGCAGTTAGAAGGGAATGTTAACTGCATTGCAGAATGCTTTTGTAGACAAGGCAATGTAACGTGGGTGGATTTGTATTCAATGCAGCAATCAGAAAAGACAAACTACTGTTTGATGTCAAGCTGGGAAAGGGCTTTAAAGCTGAAAAATAGACTCCTCAGTAATCAGACTTTTTTTTATAGCTATTGATATAATGACATTGACAATGTGCTGATTAAATCTTCAGATGAGGTAAAACTAGAAGGCTAATAGATTTGACAGAATCAGGATCAAAAAAAGGTAGATTGGAATTATGGGCTTAATCTAAGAGAGCAAAGTTTAATGTAGACAAGCGTAATGCTGGAACTTGGTCCAAGAAACCAACCACACAGGAGTACAGCTTAAGAGCAACAAATGTGATATGATTTAGGTGCTAAAAATAGTAAATGGAATTTTAAGTTATCCCAATAGAAGTATAATAGAGGCTCTCATAGGTCTGGCTCTTTCTGAGCATGGCAGTCCTTATTTGTAGTATTGTATTCAGTTTGGGGAACAACTATTTAAGAGGAAAACTACACTCTGGAGCAGATCTGAAGACAATGGTTTGGCTAGTGAGTTGATTATATGACAAATGACTAAAAGAAGTGAAAGAAAGTATAGTTATTTATGTCCAGCAGAAAGCGTGATAGTTTTTTTAAATGTTTTTTGAAAGACTATACTGTGGAAGAGGAGTCAAACCTATGCAGTGTGGCTGTGGGATGAAGGACAAGGACAAGCGGGTGGAAGTTCCATGGAAGCATATTTTGGCTCAGGCTGAGATAGAACTTAATAGCAAATAGAACTGAAATAAATTGGATAATAAATTGGACTTCCCCATCACTGGCACCACAAGAGCAGAAACTGTACGGCAACTTGTCAAAAATTCATATAGGAGCTAAGCATTGGTGTATGCTTTCATTCTTTTCAACTCTGAGATTTTATGAAATATGGGTGAGGAGGAAGGAAATCTATGTTTGATGCTTTCTTAAGTAAGAAATGAAAAAAGTCAACTTAGCTATTTCTGGATAATTAATCAGTGCTCTATAAATTGTGGCCTTGTTTTTGCAGCAAGGCCTAGGATATGTCCTACAGCCTTGTGATATATATTTATAATTGTTATATAGCTATATATTGAATGTATAGCTATATATAGCTATAAAACAGATATATTTTATATCTCAATTATCTTCTGCCTTATAACTTAATTATTCATTACTTTATTGATAGAAATTGGTTTGTTTCCACTAATATAAATAATGCATCAGTGAGCACATTTAAAGAAAATACTTTATTGACTTGAGGATTATATTCTATCTTCAACAAATGTATATACCAGGGTGCCAAAAAATGTATGCAAGTGGACACTTTCACATTGCTCAAGCAGTAGTTCGCCATAATCAGAAGTGTCTGGATGCTGATGGTAACTACTTTGAGCACCTCTTGTAATTGCAGAAGTCAAACATGACTTGTATTCATCTTTTGTTATCGGCATATGTTGAGTATTACAATTTTAATAGTTATTTCCTTTCTTAAAATGTATATACATTTTTTTGGCATCCTCTGTGTGTGTGTACATATATATGTATATATACACACAATACATACATATATAATAAAGTTTAAATAATAAAGTGTGTGTATATATACACATGCACATACTAGAATACACAAGTATCAACATGGATGAATCTCACAAGCATTATATTAATAAAAAATGAAAAATACATTATTCCACTTATATGAAATTCAAAACATTGCAGAACAAAAATAAATTGTATAGGCATACATATGTATCTAATAAATCTGTAGGAAAAAAGCAAGAGAATAATAACTATTCACTTAATATGGTAGTTACTTGGTGGATACAGGGTACATTTTGGGGATAAAGAGTGACAGGATTGGGGATGGGCCTACACAGGAAGTAGGTGGCAGAATAGATTAATAGCAGGCCTGAGAATGCTATCCTTAGAAAGACCTGCCTCCGAGTTTAGACCTTGGCTGGTATCCGGGAGCTTGGATTTCATCTTGGGAGAGTTCCCACCATTGCCTGATAAGAGTGGCTCACTGTGCCTAAACTGTTTGTATAAACAACATAATGTATGCCAAACACCTGCTTTCTTTCCGGAAGTCTTAAATTTTTGTATGCACTAGGCAGCCGGAGCCTATGTATCCAGCCCCAATAAAAACCTTGGCCACTGTGTCTCTAATGAGTTTCCCTGATAGGCAGCATTTCACACATGTTGTCACAATTCATTGCTGGAAGAATTAAATGTGTCCTGTGTAAATCCCCTGGGAAAGGACTCTTGGAAGCTTGCACCTGGTTTCCTTGTGCCTTGTGCCTTTTACCTTGCTGCTTTTGCTTTGTATTACTGTAATAAATCATATTGTGAATATGATTATTTTCTGAGAATGTGAGACTGCCTAGCTAATATCAAACCTGGAGTTGTTCTTAGGAATCTCTTTCAGACTTGGTTATACAGTTGTTAGTTTTGTATTTTTATATCATCCATATATTATAATTATTGTATATATTTACCAGTTAATCAAAAGGAAAACAACAGGGAAAATGAATACGAGTTACTCAAATAAAGATGAGATGGAATTATGTAGAAAGTATTCCAGTAAAATGAAATAGAACAGCAATAGCTAGAATCAAACCACAGAATACTGCATTCGAAGAACTGAAATTAGGGACAGGGGAGTTGGAGGAAACGATGAAACTGAAGAAGAAATCAGAAGTAGCCATGACTCTGACCTCCAAGAGATGTTTTCTTCATTACCCCCAACCCTATCCTCCTTCTATGTATGCTCCTCGTCCTTCTACTTGTTGTCTATGTTGTGCTGCAAGGTTTCAGGCACATTCCCCCTCCTCAAGTCCCCCTTTTTTCAATTGCCATTATTGAAAACACTATCAATTACCTTGGCAACTTTGTTGAATATTAATAAACAATATGTGTGTGGGAACATACATACATGTTTTCCCTGAGTTGTCTAGTCTTCCCTATTGATACATAGGTTTATTCATACTCCAATACCACATTGTCTTGAAGCTGTAGCTTTATAATAATTTTTTAGATCAGGTTGTGTTTTTCTAATTTTGTTCAAAATTGTTTGAGATATTCTAAATCTGTTTTACCTTCAGATAAAATTTGGAATTGGCCTGTCAATTTCTGGCAGTAAAAAACCCTGCTTCAAAATTTTTTTTTCCATTGAATCTTTCCGTCATTTTGAGAATTGACATCTTAACAATATTGTCTTCACTCCGTTAGTGTGGTTATCATTGTTGTTTGGATTATAATTCAATACAAAGAAATACAAATGCCGTATAATCTCTCCCATATGAGGAAAGAAAACAAAAACAAAAATAAACAGTGAAAAAAACCAAAGTCCATAGATACAGAGAACAGGTTGCTGGTTACCACTGGTGAGGGTTGGGGTTTGCGAGGAATGGATGAAGGGAATCAAAAGGTAAGAAGAAACATTAAAAAAAAAAAAAGACGTCATCAAAATTGTGGCGTGAGGTGAGCCTCTGTAAATCTTCCCTGAAATTTCCAACTAATCGAACAACAATAACTCCACAAAGGACTCCCTGCACAGCAGACAGGCAAGACAAAGAGGCCCACTGCTGAATTCACCTAAAGGTGGGCGAATCACATGAGCGGGGGAGGTGGGAAGGGAGAAGTGCGGAGATGGAGCCACGTGGGAACAGGACGCAGACCTAGCTCAGGGCTCCGAGCTCACTGCATCCCGGAACTACTGCAGCTGCAGGAGAGAGAAGAACTCGGACTCCTAGGGTTCCACTTATGGCCCACAGGGCTGAGGGGGCAGCATATAAGATGGTTGAACCCAACGCTCACGGCAGAGACCTCGGAGCAAAGACTGAGAGAAGAAGGCTGAAAACGGTGGTTTAAGCCCTCACTGCAGAGCAGAGAATGGAAGCCTTAGGCACGGAGACTAGCCACCCCCTCCCTACCCTCCCAGAGCTTGCCCCACCCCCACCTGCCCAGTGCTAGGAACAGTAGCAGTGTCAGATCAAAAGAACAGAATATTTGCTGTTCTGAGAACTGTGGACCGCAGACACAGATTCGCAGCCCAACTAGTTCCAGCAAAGGGGAGGAAGATGAGGAAGCAGGACCAACTGTGGTGGTGGTCGCCGCCATTACACTGGGCAACCTCTCACCCTGCCCCTGGCCCCACCTATCTGGGTGGATCCCTGCAGGAGTAAACAGAACTGCTGAAACATACCGGCTCTGAATCTGGTGCAGGAAGAGCTTTGGAACTTCAAAGGGTCTCCGCATACCCATACGGGCACTGCGCCCTGTGACCCAGATGAACTATTAACAGAGGAGAAGCCCATGTCCCAGAAAATCCCCTCATTGTGTGAGAAGTTGGAATAGTGCAGAGAAAACATATTACTACCATGTGAGAGAGAAAAAAAGGCTGCAGTTGGAGAGAAAATAAAACATTCTATTAACAAGAACTGGAAAACAAAAGAAAGACTTCTTCCTATCAACCTATTGTAGAAGCCACTCCTGTAGATGTCTAGGAAGAGAAATAATAAATCAGTAATTGCCATGAATAACCAAGACAACAAGACAGCTCAGAAAGAAAGTGAAAAGTCTCCAGAAAAGGAACTTAAAGATATGGAAATATGTGATTTAAATGACAGAGAATTCAAGACTGCAGTTCTGAAAAAACTCAACGAGATGCAAGAAAACACAGAAAGGCAGTTTAATGAACGCAGAGACCCAATCAAAGAACAACATGAGCATTTTACGAAAGAGATTGAAATTTTCAAAGAGAACCAAGTAGAATTTTTGGAGATTAAGAACTCAATAGAAGAAATTAAGAATGAAATAACCAGCTTAGGTAGTAGAGTTGACGAGATGGAGGAAAGAATCAGTGACATCGAAGATAGAAACCTGGAAATTACACAGATGCAAGAAGAAAAGACTTAAGACTTCAAAAAAAGTGAAAGAACTCTACGAGAACTTTCTGACTCCATCACAAAGAGCAATATAAGAATCATGGGCATACCAGAAGGAGAAGAAAGAGAGAAGGAAACAGAAAATATATTCAAACATTGTTGATGAGAACTTCCCAAACTTGTGGACAGAACTGGATCCTCGAATCCAAAAAGCAAATAGAACACCTAATTACCTCAATCCCAACAGGCTTTCTCAAAGGCACATTGTATTGAAGCTGTCTAAAATCAACAACAAAGAAAGAATCCTCAAGGCAGCCAGGGAAAAGAAGACGGTAACCTACAAAGAAAAGCCCATTAGATTATGATCAGAATTTTCAGCAGAAACTTTACAAGCCAGGAAGGAGTGGAAACAAATATTCAAACTATTGAAACAGAGAAATTATGAGCCAAGAATAATATATCCAGCAAAGATATCCTTTAGATATGAAGGAAGAATAAAGACCTTTCCAGACATACAGAAGCTGAGGAAATTCTCTAATACACAACCTGCACTACAAGAAATACTAAAGGAAGCTATTCGATCACCATCAATAAGGACAATTTGTGGCAACCAAAACATAAAAAGGGGGAGAGTAAAGGCCTGAACCTGAATATGGGAATGGAGAAAGTAAGCATGCTGAAGAAAATGGAACACTCTAAATATCAAACTTTCTTTTACATAAACTTAAGGGTAACCACTCAAAACAAATCCAGAACTAAAATATATACTGTAATAAAACAAGAAACAGAGAAAAATATCATAAAATACCACCACACAGAAATAATAGACAACAACAAAAAGGCAAAGAAACAATGGAGACACAGCCTTACCAGAAAACTAAAGATAGAATGACAGGAAATCCTCACATATCAGTAATCACTCTAAATGTAAATGGATTGAACTCACCAATAAAAAGGCACAGAGTAGCAGATTGGATCAAAAAACTAAACCCAACCATATGCTGTCTACAAGAGACACATCTCAGCTACAAGGACAAGCATAGACTCAAAGAGAAAGGGTGGAAATTGACACTCCAAGCAAATGGTACCCAGAGAAAATCAGGTGTAGCCATAATGATATCAGATGAAACAGACTTCAAGGTGAAAAAGATAACAAGAGACAAAGATGGATATTTCATAATGGTAAAGGGGACTACACAACAAGAAGACATAACAGTCATCAATATTTATGCCCCCAATCAGGGAGCACTGAAAGACACCAAGCAACTACTAACAGAACTAAAGGGAGAAATTGACCAAAACACAATTATACTAGGGGACTTAAATACATCATTGACAGCTATGGATAGATCATCCAAACAGAAAATAAATAACGAAATAGCAGCCCTACACGACACATTAGGTGAAATGGATATAATTGAGATATATAGAGCACTTCATCCTAAAACATCAGACTATACATTTTTTCTAGTGTACATTGAACATTCTCAAGGGCCATATAAATATATATATATATATAACATATATATATATATATATATATATATATATATATATATATATTGGGCCATAAAATCAGCCTCAGCAAGTTTAAGAAGATTGAAATCATACCAAGTGTGTTCTCTGATCACAAGGGTTGAAATTGGATATCAACTGCAAAAAGGAAAGCAGGAAAAAACACAAATACATGGAGATTAAACAACATACTTTAAAAGAACGACTGGGTCAACAACATATTTTAAAGAACGACTGGGTCAAACAACAAATTAGAGGAGAGATCAAAAGATACATAGAAACAAATGACAATGAAAATACATCCTACCAAAATTTTTGGAATGCCGCGAAAGCAGTTTTAAGAGGGAAATTTATATCATTACAGGCCTATCTCAAGAAACAAGAAAAATCCCAAATAAGTAACCTCACGTTACACCTTAAAGAACTAGAAAAAGAAGAAATGAAACCCAAGGTCAGCAGAAGAAAGGAAATAACAAAAATCAGAGCAGAACTAAATGAAATAGAGAACAAAAAGAGAATAGAAAAAATGAATGTGACAAAGAGCTGTTTTTTTTAAAAGATTAACAAATTGACAAACCCTTGGCTAGACTCACTAAGATAAAAAGAGAGAAGACACTAATTAACAAAATCAGAAATGAAAAATGGGACGTTATCACAGACACCACAGAAATACAAAGGATCATCCAAGAATACTATGAAGGACTATATGCCACCAAATTCAATAACCTAGAAGAAATGGACAAATTCTTAGAAACATATAGCCTTCCAAGGCTGAACCATGTAGAACTGGAAAATCTAAACAGACTGATCACCAGTAACGAAATTGAATCAGTCATCCAAAACCTTCCCAAAAGCAAAAGTCCAGGACCAGATGGCTTCACTAGTGAATTCTACCAAACCTTCAAAGAGGATCTAATACAAATCCTGCTCAAACTCTTCCAAAAAATTGAAGAAGAGACAGTACTCCCTAACTCATTTTATGAGGCCAACGTTATCCTGATACCAATACCTTGTATGGACAACACACGCAAAAAAACTACAGACCAAGATCTCTGATGAATACAGACGCAAAAATCCTAAACAAAATTCTAGCAAATCAAATACAACAATGCATTAAAAAGATTATTCACCACGACCAAGTGGGGTTCATCCCCGGGGCACAAGGATGGTTCAACATCCGCAAATCCATCAATGTGATACATCACACAAACAAAATAAAGGACAAAAATCATATGATTATATCAATTGATGCAGAGAAAGCATTTGACAAGACACAACATCCATTTATGATTAAAACACTTAATAAAGTAGGTATAGATGGAAAATACCTTAACATAATAAAGGCCGTATATGACAAGCCCTCAGCTAACCTCATAATTAATGGTGAAAAGCTGAAGCCCTTTGCTCTACGTTCAGGAACACGACAGGGCTGTTCCCTATCACCTCTGCTTTTCAACATAGTGTTGGAAGTCCTCGCCAGAGCAATCAGGCAAGAGAAAGAAATAAAAGGTATACAAATTGGGAATGAAGAAGTTAAATTATCACTCTTTGCAGATGACATGATGCAATATATAGAAAACCCTAAAGACGCTACTAAAAAGCTATTAGAAACAATCAATGAATACAGTAAAGTCACTGGCTACAAAATCAACGTACAAAAGTCCATTGCATTCCTATATACTAACAGTGAAATCTCAGAAAAAGAAATACAAAAAATAATTCCTTTTGCAATTATAACAAAAAGAATAAAATATCTAGGAATAAACTTAACCAAGGATGTGAAAGACCTATATGCTGAAAACTATAAGACATTTTTGAAAGAAATTGAAGAAGACACAAAGAAATGGAAAGACATTCCATGCTCATGGATTGGAAGAATCAACATAGTTAATATGGCCATTTTACCCAAAGCCATATACAGATTTAATGCAATCCCCATCAAAATCCCAATGGCATTTTTTAAAGAAACAGAACAAAAAATCATCAGATTTGTTTGGAACCAAAAAAAACCCCGAATAGCCAAAGCAATCTTAAGAAAAAAGAACAATGCTGGAGGTATCACACTCCCTGCCTTAAGCTTGTACTACAGGGCTACAATAATCAAAACAGCATGGTATTGGCAGACAAACAGACACATAGACCAATGGAATAGAATTGAGAACCTAGAAATAAAACTACATAAATATGGACAGATAATTTTTGACAAAGAAGCTAAAAACATACAATGGAGAAAAGACAGCCTCTTCAATAAATGGTGCTGGGAGAATTGGATAGCCACGTGCAAAAGAATAAAACTGGACTGCTATCTGTCACCATGTACCAAAATTAATTCAAAATGGATCAAAGACTTAAGCATAAGATCTGACACAATAAACTGCATAGAAGAAAACATAGGTACTAAACTTAAAGACCTTGGGTTCAAAGAGCATTTTATGAATTTGACTCCAAAGGCAATGGAAGTAAAAACTAAAATAAATGAATGGGACTATCGGAAACTTAAAAGCTTCTGCACAACCAAAGAAACCATCGACAAAATAAGAGGCAATCAACTGAATGGGAGAAGTTTTTTGCAAACAGTGCCTCCAGTTTTAGCCCTCCGATAAGGGGCTAATATCCAAAATATACAAGGAACTCATGAAACTCAACAACAAAAACACAAACAATCCATTTGAAAAATGGGCAGAGGACCTGAAGAGACAGTTCTCCAAAGAAGACATACAAATGGCAAATAGACATATGAAAAAATGCTCAACATCACTAATCATCAGAGAAATGCAAATAGAAACCACGATGAGATATCACCTCACCCCAGTCAGAATGGCTATCATCAACAAGACAAATAGTAACAAGTGTTGGAGAGGCTGTGGAGAAAAAGGAACTCTCATACACTGTTGGTGGGCATGCAGACTGGTGCAGCCGCTATGGAAGGCAGTGTGGAGGTTCCACAAAAAATTTCGAATAGAATTTCTGTATGACCCAGCAATCCCTCTCCTGGGTATCTACCCAAAAAATCTGAAAACATTTATCCATAAAGACACATGTGCTCCAATGTTCATTGAAGCTTTGTTTACGGTGGCCAAGACATGGAAGCAACCAAAATGTCCTTTGATAGATGAATGGAAAAAGAAGTTGTGGTATATATACACAATGGAATACTATTCAAGGGTAAGAAAAGATGATATAGGAACATTTGTGACAACATGAATGTATCTTGAGAGTATAAAACTAAGCGAAATAAGTCAGACAGAAAAAGCATAGAACCATATAATTGCACTGATATGTGGTATATAAACCAAAAACAACAAAAGAACAAGATAAACAAATGAGAAACAAAAACTCATAGACACAGACAATAGTTTAGTGGTTACCAGAGGGTAAGGGTGGTGGGGGGAGGGAGATAAGGGTAACGGGGATCAAATATATGGTGATGGAAGGAGAACTGACTCTGGGTGGTGAACATGCAATGGGATTTATAGATGATGTAATACAGAATTATACACCTGAGATCTATGTAATTTCACTAACAATTGTCACCCCAATAAATTTAAAAAACAAACAAACAAAAAAACCCACACACAAAACACACACACACACACACACACACACACACAGACACACACACACAAATAAAACAGGTTTGTTTAAACCCAGGGATAAAATGAACCATTAATATAGGCAATAGTGTTACAAAGAGTAAGTGCACAGGAGAATTTCATTTTACTATCCATTTTGCTTATTATTTAGCTCTGTTTTTTCTTTGTGACTCACTTTCATCATCTATAAAGTAGGGATGATAATAATGCATTTCATTTTGTTAGCTGTATGCTAGAAACATTTTTGTTGTTTTTTAAAACATTTAACAGATACAAATTGGCACTATACTTATATAAAATAATTGTTACATTTCTTTAGTTTTCATTCTTTTTTTGATGAAATACTATTTAATTCTTCAAGAATCTAAAAACAGACCAGACGTGTTTTGCTGTGAACACTTTGTAAGACAAAGTAAGGCGGGGGTTTAGGTTTAAAGAAAAAAAAAATCAGGACAGGGATGGAAGGGTAAAGAATGTAAGAATTTGGACATTCTGTGGAAGATAACCTTCTCTCCATTAAGAGGTCCATAACAAGGAGCAAACAGATCCTTAAGGGGAGTAAACAGAAGCTGTGCTTGTTTTCTCCACCCCTTGTGGTAGGTTTTTGCTGATGGGGACCACTGCTGGGTGCCCACCTACTCCCCTCCTTTTGGCCTGAGTTTACTTTCCTAATTAAAATCAAATGTAGCTTAATCCCCACCTGTCAGGGTTTGGGGGAAAAAAAAGTGCCCGTAGTATCTCAATAATTTCTTTCATGCTTGGTGCCCTAGGCCAAAATAAATACCTAACAGTTCCATTATTATATGATTTTGGTCCAAAAAAGAAGTACTTATGCCTTAATTACTTAGCATCCATTTGAAAAACAAAACAAAACAATGTATAATAACTTGAAGGAAAACCTTTTTTTTCAGTCTTAAATACATAATTAGTTACCAAGGGGATGTGTGTACCTTTGGGAGCACTGTAGGACTTCTCAACTCTTGAAATAAGATTGGACACCTCCACCTTTATTTCCTGTTCCATATTGGTTTTCACACAGTCCTTCCTTTTTATCCCAACAGTTTCACCAGCCCAACTTCACAAAGGCATAGCCTCATGGAAAGGAAGGCTGTACTCTCTAATGTTGAAACTGAATTCCCTTGAGCTAGTAGTCTAGCATTCCAAGTATTGATGCGTTTCCTCGGCCGTTTTCTATGCCTATCCCATGACATGGTTTGTTGCTGTACTCCGTGGCGCCTTGGGGCACAGTCTAGGAACCATGGTCGTGAACCCTGTCCCCTTTTTTTTTTTTTTATTAAATTTATTGGGGTGACAATTGTTAGTAAATTTACATAGATTTCAGGTGTACAATTCTGTATTACATCGTCTATAAATCCCATTGTGTGTTCACCACCCAGAGTCAGTTCTCCTTCCATCACCATATATTTGATCCCCTTTACCCTCATCACCCACCCCCTACCCCCTTACCCTCTGGTAACCACTAAATTATTGTCTGTGTCTATGAGTTTTTGTTTCTCATTTGTTTGTCTTATTCTTTTTGGTTTATATACCACATATCAGTGAAATCATAGGGTCCTCTGCTTTTTCTGTCTGACTTATTTCACTTAGCATTATACTCTCGAGATCCATCCATGTTGTCACAAATGCTCCTATATCATCTTTCCTTAACGCCGAATAGTTTTCCATTGTGTATATGTACCACAACTTCTTTATCCATTCATCTATCGAAGGACATTTTGGTTGTTTCCATGTCTTGGCCACCGTAAACAAAGCTGCAATGAACATTGGCGTACACGTGTCTCTATAGAGAAATGCTTTTATATTTTTGGGGTAGATACCCAGGAGAGCGATTGCTGGGTCATATGGTAATTCTATTCGTAATTTCTTGAGGAACCTCCACACTGCCTTCCATAGCGGCTGCACCAGTCTGCATTCCCACCAACAGTGTATGAGAGTTCCTTTTTCTCCACAGCCTCTCCAACACTTGTTACTATTTGTCTTGTTGATGAAAGCCATTCTGACTGGGGTGAGGTGATATCTCATTGTGGTTTTCATTTGCATTTCTCTGATGATTAGTCATGTTGAGCATTTTTTCATATGTCTATTTGCCATTTGTATATCCTCTTTGGAGAAATGTCTCTTCAGGTCCTCTGTCCATTTTTCAATTGGGTTGTTTGTTGTTTTGTTGTTGAGTTTCATGAGTTCCTTGTATATTTTGGATGAACCCTGTCCCCTTTGACTCTTATATTTCTCCTCTCTTTACAGAAACCTCTTGAAAAAAAGTTGTTTACAAATCACTCTCCATCCCATTGCTCTCTGATTCTTGCACTCCAACACTACACTGAAGCTGTTTTCATCAAAGTCACCACTGAAACCTATTTACTAAATCTAATGGAAGCTCCTAGAGTTTAAATCACCTAATTTTAAGAAAACAGTTGCTATATTTGACCGCCATCCCCTTCACATACTTTCCTTGTAAACACTTTGCTCTTGGTCCTTCTTTCATCTTTGTTGCTACTTTTCCTTTTAAGAATCACTATTGTCGTGTCTTATTCATCTTTGCATATCCGTTAGAATAGTCAAAATGCCAAAGTAAAAAGGTAAAAATCGTTGGGGATTTTGTAGGAGCCAGAGGAATATCGTAGAAAAAAAGCCATACAAACATAACATATATCTAGGGGGAACGGACTATATCACTGATGGATATGAAAGGTTAACTCAGAAACTGAGCAATAAATAATTGCCAATGCAGTCAAGATGACCTCTTCTTCAGGTAGCACTAGTATTTCCTTTAAGGCAGCGATTACGAAGGCAGAAATATGCTAAGCCTCCAACTTGCTTGCCTCCAAAAGTTTGCCTTTCATTGTGCCAACCTATTTGAATGGCAAGAAAATTCTAGAGGTTCTGCAGCCTACTAGGATACTGCAGGGTTCAGGTTACCTCAGCACCATGGAGCACCTTGGACCATATCTTCCCAATGCCTGCAAGTCCCTCTAGGGCCAATAAAAGGTGAAAACCCATTTCCTCCTCACGCCAAAGCTTAGTCCCAACTCCAAGTTAGCTTCATAACTTTGCGAACAGTGAAGAAGCTAACCTGAGCACATTTTTATGTGATCGTGTTGAGCAGTGGAACAGTGCTTCATTTTCCTGAACTTCATTTCAGAATAAAATTGTGAATTTACTTTTGTAAACAAAAAGTGTTTCCCCATCGCACACCCCCTCCTAACCCCCCCCCCCCAAATGAAGAGCAATTTACTCTCAAATAGAAATCCAAATCTCTTCCCAGAAAATGACAACTGTTGGCAGGTTTTCCTGCTACTTTTAGCCCTCAAGCTTTAAAAAATACCGGGGTCCCAGTCTCAGTTTTATATACCACCTCTGTTAGTTTTCTAGGGCTGCCATAACAAAGTACTACATTCTGGGTGGCTTCAACAACAGATATGTATTTCTTCACGATTCTGGAGGCTAGAAATTCGAGATCGAAGTGTCGGCAAGTGTGATTACGTCTAGGTCTATCTCCTTGTCTTGGAGATGGCTGCTTTCTCCCTGCGTCTTCATGTGGTCCTACCTATCCTAATCTCTTCCTATAAAGACATCGGTCATACTGGATCAGAGCCCATCCTAATAACCTCATTTTAAGTTAATTATATCTTTAAAGACTTTATCTCTAAATGAGAACCTGAATTCCCGACTTTGGGTTATAGGAGAAAAACCTGTATCCTAATAGTGAATTCTTTCATGCTTAATTAAGCTAGCTCGAATTGGTTTGATGTGCTGGAAATGGTAATCCTAATATATATGTACCTATACTATCAATACGGGTACTGACATTTTCACATCGTGGAGGGGTATAGTTGTGCATAAAGTCTATTTAGTCATTGCTCTGGGCCTCCAGCCTCCTTTTAGCCCCCTCTAATCTTTCTCTACTTTTCTTCTCACGTCAAGAGTGTGCTTAGGTTGTCCTCTGTTTTATTTCTTTTCCTTTACCTGATCAAAGTATGCCCTCTCCTATCTTTCTGGGTGTGGAAGCTTTATTAAATTAAGTAATATAACATGTTAATACCTGATTTTATTCCTTAGCTTGAATCACATTTTAGTCTCTCAGGCCTAAGTCATTCAGTCAACATTCATTAATGAATGACTGAATAAACAATCCCTCATCTGCCAAGGCAGTGAGTGTTGAGCTTTAGAATCTGGCATGAGTAGAACTGAATCAGGATTTACGAAAGTAAATCCTAGCATGCTGGTTTACCTGAACTGATGAGGATACACCTTTTGCAGGAGGGCCAAAGGATGAGGAGTCAGCAAGGGTGAAAGGAACATGAGGCGATGGCAACATCACTGCACAGAGGGAAGAGGTGCATACCAGAAAGCGGCCTCCTGAGTGCAGGCTTGGCAGCCACTCTTTGGCTTTTCCCTGAAATGCAACATCCATGAGAGGCCTCTGTAAACAATTGCTGATGGACTCTGGTTATCAATTTGGGCCCAGTTTAATCACAAGGAGTCCTTTTGGCCAGGTATATTCCTTCTTGGGGGTCAACAGTATCAATAAGCACGGTATCAGCTGTAACAAAATCAGTGATATGATGGTGGTTGGAAGTGAAAAAGAATCGTTAGGTAAGAGCCAGGTTGCATGGGTTAGAATTCCACCTCTTCTATTTCATAGCTGTGTGACCTTGGGCAAATTGTTTAGCCTTTCTGTGCCTGTTTTCTCAACTATAAGAAGATGATCGTATCTTCCTCAAAAAGTTGTCATAAGAATTAAATCAATTAATATAGAAATGCTTAGTGATTGGCACATCATAAGCATTATACAAATGTCTGTTATTGTTATTTTTACTGTTATTCTTCATAACTGGTTTCTACATTTGCATGTGGAAATCTTGACTTCCTCTTTTGATTAAAAAAATGTGTCTTCACTTTCAGAAGCTTGTATTCTGTAATTTATTCTTGTTAAAAAAAAATGAGTAATGTCAAGAAATTGGTAGTTAAGTGGACCCCTCAGTTCTCAGAAAAGATCATGATTTACGCAAAAGAGTTTTGCAATCAAGACTCTAACCACACCAGGTTCTTTCTAGATTCTTCATTGCACAACTTGAAGGGTTTAAGGCAGTGGAAATTGAAGCAATTCATTCGAATACAGCTCAATGATTTGCCCTTAGTACTTCAGCCTTCGGAGTTAGGAGCATGGAGCTCCAACCGCCTGCGCCACCCGGCCGGCCCTGCCCTTAGTACTTTGATTGGTGTTGATACTTGTTCAGGCATTATGGTGAGAAACCCCTTTTGTGGTCTTTGTGTGTATTTTTATTCATTAGAACTTTGTTAGTCATAGATTATCTGCTATGGTGCAGACCTATCCTCATGATGAAAAGTAACACTTTGGGGATTCTGGCTTTGCCGGGGTGGTATGCTGTGCGTCTCTATCACCTTGTACTCGCCCAAGGAATGGTAAAAAAAAAAAAAAAAAAAAGAAAAAGAAGCAGCCTCCTAGGTTGGAAAACAGTGCTGCCAATGAACCAAGGTCATGTGGCAGAGTGATGTGAGCGAGGGAGAAAGTTGTGGGCTGAGGTGTCAGGGCCTTCAGACCATGGTTAGCAGTTATAACATCTGAAATGTAATGGGAAGATTTTGAAGGGATTTAAGCAAGAGAGTAACTTGATCTGTGTCTAAATAAACTCCCCAAACCCTCTCGCTACAGTCTGGAGAATGAGCTACAGTCACGTGCCACTTATTAATGGGGACATATCATCAGGCCATTTTGGCCCTGCGTAAACAGCATAGAGGTACTTACACAAACCTGGACAGGACAGCCTACTACATGCACACGTAGGCCATGTGGGATAGCCTATTGCTCCTAGGCTACAATCTTGTAGAGCATGACTATACAAAACAACGTGAGATTGAATCAAGCACAAGAGAAAATGATACAATCAAGAGACATGGTAAACACAAGATGTATGAGATTGCTGCTGGTGGAACATGGCACACTATTTGACAGCAAAGCCTTTTTTTTGTAAGTAGAAAGAGCACACTCTAAAGTATGATAAAAAGTATAGTAAATAAACCAGTAATATAGTCATTTATTATCAAATATTATGTACTGTACATAATTGTATGTGCTATAGTTTTATAGGACTGGCAAGGAAGCAGGTTTGCTTACACCAGCATCATCACGAATGCATGAGTAATTCATCGTGCTATGTAGTTAAAGACATTGTCATTCCAATGCCACTAGGCCATAAGAATTTTAGAGTTCCATTATCAGACCACCATGTTACATGCAGTCCTTCGTTAACCAAAATGTCATCATGTGTTATGACCGTATAGGAAGACAAGCAGGGGACTTGTTAGGAGGCTTCTGCAATTCTTGGCAAGAGATCAGGATGGCTTGGCCGATGAGGATTGGAGGAAAATGGAGATGGAGAATTTTGTGACAGCATTTGAGATATGAAGATAGAATTATAAGCTCTTACTGATGAAGAAGTTATCCCTTTTACCTTGTAAGTAGCCAGTCCCCGCATTAAAGCTGACAATGAAGTAGACTCAAAGACCCTAAAATATCAGAAGGGCTTGCCTTTCTGTTTCATAGGACTCTGGGATCAGCTCTTACCCAAGTACCTTGATTCCAGCAATCCTCCAGAGGAACACGCTGCCCTCCTTTTCCTCCCTTTCCTTTGGGTGATCTAGGGAGAAGTGATTGCTGAAAACCACTCTCAGCGCGAGGGCAGCAGTGTTCCGGGTTCAATGATACACCCTTAACTTTTAGTTTTAAAAAATGTTTACGTTTGCACGAAGTAAGAGGGAAAGCATTTTGCTAGTAGCACCTCCCATTGTATCTAGGAATATTGTATTCATTGTCTTGCTCCAAACAACCGAGGGCAAAATTCCTTTAGAAGGATTCATCTTCCACAAAAGATGAGTCCCCTTTCCCCAATGCAAACCTGTGCACCTGGGGACCCGCTTCCTGCCGCACAGAAGCACTTATTGTCTGTGCCGCATCAGTCCGCCTGGATTTTTTGCAGCATGCATGTCCTGCACGGGCTGCAAACATGCTTCCCCCATCCTCTTGCCCCCACCCGGATCCTAAGCGTGTCTCTACTGTTTCCTCCGGATGCTATTAAAATACCTGGGCACATCGTTACCAAATAAATGAATGATGAAGAACTTTTGTTTCGTCTGTTAACCTCTAGGCCACTTTCCGGTAAAGTTCTAAAGCGCAACTAAACCCAACGTCTCGTGTACAGGGGCCAATCCGCGCGGAAACAACAAAAACGTGGACAAAGTTCTTTCCTAAACTGGGGGCTCTGTAGGATCGTGTGGTTGTTTTCTCCGCGCAACGCGCTGCCGTGGCCGCCAAGGACGCCCGACCCGGCTGCAGCGCTCGCTCCCGCGTCGGCCGGGAGCCCGGCGGGGGCCGAGGCGCTGGCGGCCCGGGGCCAGAGGAGCGGAGCCTCCGGGCGGCGACGCTCTGGCCCGCGCTCGCTCGATGGTTTCCGCGCGGCCGCCGGGCCCCGCGCTCCGGTCGCCAGGGGGCGCGCTGGCCGGCGCCGCCGATCTCCGAGCTGCGCGGCCCGACTCGTTTCCGCCATATTGGATGCCGCAGCCGCTGCTGCCAGTGCTTCCTCCTCCGTCTTCGCCGTGCGCTGCTGGTTCCCGCGGCCCGAGCGGCGGGGAGGCGAAACGGGAGTCGGCTGGAGGAAGGGGAAGAGGAAGAAGGGGGTGGGGAGTGTGGGGGTCGGGGCCGGAGGCGTAGAGACCGAGACCGAGCGGGCGGAGGAGAGAGGGCGCCGCGGCCCGGCCCCTCCCCCGCGCGCGGCCAGCCGCCCCGGCAGCGCTGTGCTCCCCAGACCGGCGCCCGCCCGCCCCAGCGGCCATGCCTCGCGGGCCCTGAGGGAGCCCTGCCCGCCGCCGCCCGCCCTTCCAGCCCGGCCCCGGGATCGCAGCGGCCGGCTTCCCCGCCAGCGCCCCTTCTCGCGGCGGCGCCGCCACCTCCGTCTAGCGCTCCCCACCCAGTGCGGTGGCCGCCGCCTCTTCCGCCGCCGGCTCGGGGCCTCAGCACCGACAACATGGAGGCTGTGAAAACCTTCAATAGCGAGGTTGGTATCGCCGTGGGACCTCCCCGCCGGCCCACCCCGCCCCACCCGGGACGAGGCGAGCCCGAGGCGGGTGGGCGCGGGCGGACGGGGCTCCCCAGGGTGGGGCGAGCGGCGGCCTAGCTGTGTCCGTGGGGGAGGGGCGTCTCCGCGCCCCGGCGCCCCTCCCCCGAGTCCGCGGGGAGGGCCGGGGGAGGGCGCCCGGGGCGGAGGGAGGCTCCAGTGTCTCCAGCGCCCTATCGGACGGCTGCGGGGTTGGAGGGAAGGCCGCGTGGGGCCCTCCCCCCCGAGGCTCCGGGCCGGTCGGTCTCTGCGGGTCGCTGCCGCCGCGGCCGGGCCCGCCCACCACTTCCCCGGGCCTGCGGGATCTTATCTGCACGCGGGGCTTCACTGCCCGGACCCCCGGGTCCGCACGGAGCCAGGCGCCTACTGGGGTGATGGGCCGTGGTCGCGGGGCACGTCGCGTTGGCGATCGAGATACTGTTGGCCAGGTAACCGGCCAACTGGGGACTGAAGCTGAGAGGATGGTTGGCCGAGAGGCAAGGTGATTCTGTAATTCCTCCTTCTCTTGCCCCTCCCCCCGTCACGACGGAAAGACACAAATGGCAGGAAGAGGTCTAGGTCCGCACGGAGAGAGGGAAGGTGCCTGGGAAGCTTTGCCCGTGGGCTGATTCACAGGCCAAATCGAACCCTGGACTTGAACAAGCGGGGGTGCAGTTTTCACTATGCATTTGGATTTACCAGTTTGAAGGAAACCAGGTTTTGATAAAGTACCTCTTTAAAAATTTAGAGCTCCAACTTCAATAGACCTCAATGCAACCATTAACTAAACATAACAAGTACATATCTACACAACCAGAATTGTCCTCAACCTGTACGGAAAACAATTCTGATGTGATGTTAGCTAAATTCGCGTACATTTTTATGAACTTGTGATGTGGAAGTGCTAATTAACACATTATTCAGTAGTATTGTTAAGAACATCTTATTCACCTTTCAAAGGACCGGATGTGTTGTGATAATTCCAAGAGGACAATACTTTTTTAAAAAAGCTTTGTACAATTTGTTTTCTTCTTTTCATTCACATATTTTCTGTCCCTCGAACTCTCTAAGAATTTGGGAAGCTGAGCAGGAAGCTAAAAGTTAGATAACATTCATGTGATTTGGACTCTCCGTATCAGTAGATACCAATGATAACAGTTATATGAAAACAAGCAGTTTTTTTTGTAAAGGATTTTCATTTTGAGTACTGGGTTTTTTAAAACCACTTGATAAATAATTACAGCAATAGACTTGGGAATCTTTTTCATTTTATTTATGAATTTATAGCTGATAATTTGGGACCACTTAATAAAATTTGGTTTCACCCCACAATACTGTATATAGTGTTTCAAATGTGGAATAGAAAGTATTTAATGATATAATATGTTCCATTCATTAAAAGTTTCACATCTGTGCAGGAGAAAAACCCCAGCTCTACGTAAACTTTTCATTTGCTACGTAGAGTGCTACAGCACTAACAGAATGTTAAAAAAGTTTTTTAAATTATATATGTATATAAATCCTCTGTTACTTCCACTGCAATAATGTATCCACGAAGTTTTAAACAGGGTCCCTTATGTAGTAACAAGCAAGTGGTTAGCACACTATGGTTGTTTACAGTAGAGCACAGTGGAGTAGAAATGTTACAATTAGTTTTTCACTTTAGAATTGACACTAAGTATAGGGGGCTTAGGTTTACATGGCCTTTCACCTCTTACCTAATCTTTACAGGAATTTGAGATTTGCAGTAGTATTCCCATTTTGATGTGTAGCATTCTCCTCTCTCACCCTATGGATTTCAAATAACTTAATAAAAACCCTCTTATTTACTAACATGCTCAAATGTCACCATGTTTGAAAAGTGGAATTAGCTTAATAGTAGCAGTACAGAGTCACAGATGAGTTGAGGAAGGGAAATATATTCAAAGCAGATTCATGAGGAGAATATGCTTTTTTTTTTTTTTTTAACACAACACATAATCTTGTTAGGCTTTTTTCTTATTTTTAGTATAGTTTCTATAAATATACATAATGCTCATGAAAATTTTGTTGCAAGTAAATATATAGCGGGAAATAGTTTAATAGTAAGTATTTTCCTTTAAATCGTGTTGCAGTGTACAAAAATAAGAAAGGAATCTGAGTAACGGTTAGGAAAAAGGGAAAACAAAATGTTTACTTACAGTGAATTTGGCTTTTAAAGGAATCTTAAAATGCCTTGGGCTTAGCCCATCAGAACTTTTTTTTTTTACATTTAAAGGTATCTTTGACGCACGGAATTGTGAAAAAATTCCATTTGCTTTGTAAGGCACCAAAATTTAGCCCTAAGCATAATTATTAATGTGTGTCAATGAGATATTTTGACACTTCACTTAAAATTTTTAAATATGAAATGCTTAGTTTTTACGGCTTGCTAATTCTCAGGTTTTTAAAGCTCCGCCTTCCCCCATCGGTTTGAAAACAGGAACATGCCAGATATTTCAGTTAAGAATACAGCTCTTTAATCTGCAAATGGTGGATGAATTTCAGTCAGAAAATCCCTGACTTTATGCAGAATATGTATCGAGTCATGATTGTCATATCCCCTTGCCCCTTTCCCCCATAATTTCTCAAAGGGGTCTGTGGCCTCCCCTCCCCTGTGTTCAAAATCACTGTCAGAAGATCCTTTATGTGGTAAATTATGAGTTAAGTGAGATTGAGGCTTAAGAATTATTTAGGTGCCCGCTGTGCTAGTTTTGTGGGAAAACCTTAATTTCTGGTTAAGTGTCATGATTATGATGAAAGAGTTAATCCTGTGACCACTAATGTCAATTCTGAAATGAAAGAAAGTTTGTCCAGATGGGAATATAAGACTCCCTGAGAGTCAATGCTTGACCTGAGCAGTTGACTAGGAGAATTATTATGACAAGGTATTGTATCCTTGCTGCTCTAAGATGGTGGCATTTACTGTTCCGGTTCAGAGTTCTCACCTCAGTGAGAAGCATCTCCTGCTGGTCTGCTTGAATCTGTGAACTCCTTTTGGACTACAGTGATTACTGGATTGCAGCAGGTTTCTGTGAGAGCTTGTGAGAACTCTGTCCTTAGGAATGCCGCTGGATGGAGGTCATTAGGGCAGGGTTTTGTTTTTGAAAAGAGAAGAGCAATGCATGCCCCTTTCCTTAGGAAATTACAACTCATTGTAGGGGATTCTAGTACCTTTTATCACCTTTCGGATACCAGAATTCTTAGTGTTCTTGTCCCTAGGATCTTTTGGTTAGTCAGATAGCTCTTTAAACTGTTCCAGGATGCAGTCACTTTAATACCTAGTACATTTTCCTCTTCCATGCCTAGGTTTTCACATCAAAAGTGAAATCCCATCTCCGTTTTACTCTATTTCCAGTTTTGCATCTGGAATGTTCATTTGCCTGATTACAGGATTTTTTATAATCTTTCCACCAATATCTAGTGGTAGACATGGGTTGGTAGAGAGAACAGTGGGAAAAGTAGACAGAAATAAAAGCATGTGCATTGTTTTTTAATTTGTGTGTTTTCCCGTTGTGGTTCAGGAAAGGGAATTTATGTAAAGCAGCTATAAAGCACTACGTTTTCATCTACCAGTCAATCTGTCTCCTTTGTCTTGCTTATTTTAACTTTCCAGTGGGAGTTTTGGTTAATTGTTTAATCAGGCTATGTTTTTTGTTTCTTCCTTGTGAAAAATCCCTTAAAGATGTAGCATACTTAGTGTTAACAAAGTAAGGAAGTCTTTACTAACTCCTCTTGCCCTGTTGGCTTAGATCAGGGTTTCTCAACCTCGGCACTGTTGATATTTTGGGCTGGATAATTACTTGCTGTGAGGAGCTGTTGTGTGCATTGAGGGGCTGTTAAGCAGCAACCCTGGCCTCCATCCACTGTTGTGACATCCAGAAATGTCTCCAGACATGGGTCTTGGAAGGCAAAATTGACCTCGGTTGATAATCAGTGACTTAGGTCTTCTGTTGAGCAGTCCTAAAGCACTCTGTACTTTCCCTTCTAGTGATTACTACATTTTAAAGTACTTAGTATTTGTCTTTCCCACCAGACTAAGTTCCATGAGGACAGTGACCATATATTGTTATTGTTTCATTTCCTTGGTGTGTACCACAGTGTCTTAATACATAGTATACACTAAATAAAGATTTCTTGAATGGATGGATGATATTCTAGGTAGCTGAATGACCTGGACAAAGATAGTTAATGTTTCTGGACATTTGGTTTTCTCTTCTGTAAAATAAAATAAATGACTCACTTTTTACCGGTATTTAAAAAATTTAGAATACAAGGATAATTGAGATTGATAATAGCAATTTTTGCGATTATATGATTCGAGGGTGTTATAGTCTTAATGATTCAAAATTAAATATACAAATTTTTTGGCAAGATTGAAATTCATGTGATATGTATATATATATTACACACACACGTGTGCACACTCAACCATTTTATTCTAGGCTCCCATTCAGTTTGTTACAGTAATTTTGATTGAAATTTAGAAGACATGTGTATTGTCCAGTGTCCTAAATAGTCATATTTTATTATCACTTACTCCTTTTTTTAAGAAGTATAGTTGACTCGGAATTAGTGATAATATTACTACGTGTTCATCGAATTTCAGATATCTCTTTCTAGGACCAGTTTTGCTGTTATTGGACAACTTCTAACTCATAATGGTATGAGAGAATGTAATCAACCTTGACCTTGAACACTGGCTGAGTTCCTAAGCTCTTAAGTGAGCTCATTTTATCTGGTGTTGTTTTCTCAACATCTTTCTCTGCTCCTCTCTCTCAGGATTGTGCCTCTACTCCTGCTTGTACAGACTGCTTTTCCAGCAGCATGGACACAAGAAGCATAGTAAGATGATTATAACCCACATAAGGCAGGCTGTTTGGAAAATATTAGGTTTCAGTTGGTACTGAAATGATGTCTTGATTGTATGGGCAGTAGTTGGGAAGCAGAATGAAGCGTATCACTTAGAATATATTAGTGATCTTAAAGAGAACATGTAGGGAATAAGTTGAATTTCTTCAAAAAAGTAAGCAAAAAAGAAGTTATTTGCTTAATAGTGAACATAAATCATATATGCGTATACTCTTGTTGCTTTCTGCTCCACATAATTTCAGTTATTTTTGTAAAATAAGTATAATATTACCTATTTAATATGAGTAAATTAACCTTAATTTGATGGTTGGAAATAAAATACATCTTACATTCTTCAAACTATACGATAACAAGTCATTGACAGATATACTATAGGAATAGAGAAACAAAAATGACCAAATATTTGGTTTTCTAATTGTGGAGGAACAGATTTTGGTAGATGTACTATTATGAGAAATAAATGCTGATGAGAAATGTTTCTGTAGCCTGTGACTTCTTATCTGGGTTAATTCTATCAAGTTTTGATTGTAAACATGATACATTTGCTCTTTCTGATTTTGGTTTTATGTGTTTATTTGTCTTTCTATTCTGCTTTATGAGAGTTTCTGATAACATATTTTAAACTCAGGGAAGGGTATGTAAATGTGTTACAGTACCTACTGTAGGTCAAGAAATATCTTAGAATGTTTGACATTATTTAGTCAGACTGGGGAATATAGATTATTAGTTCATGTGTTTTAAAGATAGTATGGCTATTAAGTTAATGTTTGCCAAATTTGTTTTTAAAATAATTCTGCAACTTAATATAATTTACATAGGTGACTTGAAAGACCTAGGATTTCATTCATTTTTTTTCATTCATTTAACCACCACTTAATGAATGCTTACCACCTGTCAGGCACTTTTCTCTCTGTTGGGGTAGTGATAAATGTGACAAGTGAAAAGCATACCCTCTAGGAGTTTGTGTTCTTGTAATCCTTTGTGTGCAGTGACCTTGCTACAGAGCTAGTGAGGCTGGGCAGACATTTCTGTCTCTGGTTGCTTCTTTGCTAGGGACGCGAGGCTCCTGCTGTGGCACTTCTCTCCAGACTCAGTGCTGCCCTACTATTGATCATCTGCTTTTCGAAGTAGAGATTGATCAAGTCGACTTATTTAATTTTTTTTAGAGACTTTATTGGGGAAGGGGAACAGTGTGTACTTCCAGGACTTTTTCCAAGTCAAGTTGTTGGCCTTTTAATCTTAGTTGTGGAGGGCGCAGCTCAGCTCCAGGTCCAGTCCCCGTTGCTAGTTGCAGGGGACACAGCCCACCATCCCTTGTGGGAGTCGAGCCCGCAACCTTGTGGTTGAAAGCCCGTGCTCCAACAACTGAGCCATCTGCCCACCCGGGAGCTCAGCAGCAGCCCATTGACTTCATTCTAGTTGTGAAGGGCGCAGCTCGCTGGCCCATGTGGGGATCGAACCGGCAGCCCCGTTGCCCGGAGCTCGTGCTCTAACCAACTGAGCCATCCGCCCAAGTCGACTTTTTAAGTAACAATACGATCTGTGTTATCGACAGTGGTCTATTGTGTATTAAAAAATCTCCATTTGGTATTTTGGAATCATAACCCTCAAAATGCAGCTGTTAAGGATTGTTTCTTTTGTAAGTGAGATATTCATCTCCATATGCAAATGATTAAAAATACTTTTTAAGTGATGACGAAACCTGTATGAATTTGGAAGAACAAATTAATTTTATTTTTAAAACAAACTTTTCCTTACTTTAAGTATACATCTTTTTGATTTCTCCCTCTCCCTTCCTCCCTCCCCTCTCTGTCTGTTTCATAAACACTTATTTTCTGGATTTGATTCCTCAGGGCTCATTTGCATAGCTTGTGAGTGAAGGATGAAACAGTTTGGACCATGTATTTTAGTGTGTAGTGCTTGGGAAATGATATAAAGATCTTTTTTTATTGGGTCACAGTATCTGAAAGGTTGACCAATATACCTGAAATGAGGACAGTTATATGTCAGTTACATCTTCATTTACAGAAAAAAAAAGGTTGACCTAATCCTAGTTAAAGGCTTTCTTTAATTTAGTAATGTTTTGATACTATAAAGTTTTAAAAAATAGATATGATATTTATTTAGGTATAATATTTCTAAATAAATAGAAACATTATATAAAAGATAATATTTAGATATGATATAATAGGTAAAAAATAGATATAGATATTTGAATTTATTGAAATGTTTGAAGTTATGGATAAAAAGAATGTTGAATAAGGTAAAATTTTTACAAACCAAATCATCTTATGTGGCAAATATCTAGTTTCTATAACAGCTGCTCACTATGATGAAAACATATACCTGGCTTATGTGTTTTTGGAGTACCTTTTATTTATCAAACATTGTTAAAAGCGAGCCATTTTAATATGTAGCATTTTATAATCTGCCCCTTTTTTCCCCAACCATCATCATGTTTCAGTGGATTGTTAGGATAACCTTGTGAGAAAAATAGGATAAGTGCGATCCCCATTTTACAAATAAGGAAACTGAGGCCCATCATTGTGGTTTAACCCAGGAAATGCTGCTTTGTAAGCATTAGAAGGCAGAATAGAAGGACCTAGGTCTCAAACACTGGTTGAGATGTTTTCTTACCCTTCTGTGTAAAGGAGAACCATCACTCGATTTTTCACAATTCCTTTTTACTGGTATATTGTCCAAATTAACTTTATTTTTTCCCACTTTTTAAACTTTATTTTTATAACTTTAGATTTATGGAAGAGTTGAAAGAATTTTTGTGTACAGTTCATCCTGATTACTTAGTTATGTTAACTATATTTTCTTTCTTTCTCTACATGTTCATGAATACATGCAAACTTTTTTCAGAACATTTTGAGAGTGAATTGCAATTCACGATACCTTTTACTTCTAAGTAATTGTGTTTTCTAAAAACAAGGACATTCTCTTATATAACCATAGTACATTTATAAAAATCAGGAAGTTAACATTGGTACAATGCAATTGTTGCAGACCTTATTCAGATTTTACTAATTGTACCAGTAATGTCCTTAACAGAAAGAATAGATTTTACATCACACTTCGCGTTCACTTGTCTTGTCTCTTTAGTGTCCTTTGGTCTGTAACAGTGGTTATTACTGTGTCTTTGTCTTTTATGACCTTTGATGATATTTGATGAGAATAGGCCAGTTATTTTTAGAATTCCCTCAATATGGATTTGTCTGCTGTTGTTTCATGATTAGGTTCAGGTCATGCATTTTTGGCAGGAATACTCCAGAAGTGATATTGTGTTCTCTGGAAGCACATGATGTTCATTTATCCCATTAATAGGGATGTTAACTTTTTTATGCAACAGGGTTTTTTTCCATTGTAAAATTACTGTTTTTCCCTTAGTATCTTAAGGGTAGATATTTTGAAACTATGCAAATACCTTGTTACTCATCAAACTTTCACCCATTTGTTTCAGTATCCATTTAGTTGTTGCCTGAATCAGTACGAAGATGGTTGTCAAACAGTGATTTTTCTATTGTTTATTGGCATTCTTTATGAGCCTTTCTTTCTCCCTGATTATTTATTTGTGTATGTATGCATATCAGTAAAACTAATGGGTTCTTTTTTATTCATTGGGGAGTTTTTGATGCTTAGATTGTCTCATTTTTTACCAGTCAGATCTCCTTCAAGGTGGCCTTTTTTAACATGTGCTCACCATTTTTAAGTGCTCCCTCGTATAATATTGTGTTTCCCCGAAAATAA
Organism: Rhinolophus hipposideros; assembly: GCF_964194185.1. Classification (NCBI taxonomy): domain Eukaryota; kingdom Metazoa; phylum Chordata; class Mammalia; order Chiroptera; family Rhinolophidae; genus Rhinolophus; species Rhinolophus hipposideros. The sequence continues at coordinate 11,343,573 of NC_138049.1, read as the reverse complement.
GACCTAGCTGGACAATCAGCTCTTATGCGTCTTTTGGAGCAAAAATTAACATAAGACCTGGTATAATATAATATAATATAATGTAATATAATACCGGATATAATATAATGTAATATAGTATAATACCGAATCTTATATTAATTTTTGCTCCAAAAGACGCATTAGAGCTGATTGTCCAGCTAGGTCTTGTTTTCTGGGAAACACGGTAAGATATTCTCATTCTAGCCCTGGAGTAAGCCATTTCTCTATGGAGCTCTAGTTTCTTTTAGTGGATATCAATTAATAGATTGAACTAGAAATTATTTATATGTGTGGGCATACATATGTGTATAGAGACACACATTTTTTTTTTCTTTTTTTCTGCTCATCTAAAAGGTGTGAGTTCATCCTGATACCATTCCATCCCAACACCAAAGGGTTCTTCTTTCTAAATCTGTAATTTCTTCTTACAGTGAGAAAACTAGTTTCTGTTATCCACAATATATTGACTGATTATTTTATCAATCCAAAAATACATAGAAAGTAGTTTCAGAGTTGCTAAACCATATCTGTGAAAATAAACCTATTAACTAGAGTTTAATATATTTTTGTTTAGCCTTAGGGTTTATAGGCAAAACACTGTGTTCAAACATTTCTTGGTTAGTTTTTTCCTTAAATGTAGGCCTGCTGTGCATTTAAAGTATAAATATAATTAGGTTCAGTTTTTTTCTGTTTGTATTCTATTTTGTTATTTTCCTCCATCCGTTTTTATTTTATTTTTTTATTATTCAAAACAGTAAACATAAACTAACTTTAATCCTCCTTTGCTTTTTATTATCTTCAGCAGCATAACCACGCATGCTCTGGTTAAAACATTTTTTTCTTCCTTAACATTCTTCAAGTCAAATAACAAGCCCAAAATTCAGAGGTTTAGATATGGAGAAAGTCTTAGGTGAAAGATCTGTTTCTAATAGCACAGGTCTTAGAAACAGGTGAAAGAGTGTGTTCTGAACTTTTATTCTCTTGTGAATTCAGTCTTCGTTCGCAGGGGTCAGTAGACTTTTTCTGTAATGGACCAGATAGTAAATATTTTAGGTTTCATGGGCCATTTAAGGTTTTTATTTTTCTTTTTCTGCGTGTGTGTGTGTGTGTGTGTGTGTGTTTGCGTATTCTTGTTGGTCTTGCACACTTCTTTTAAAATATGAAAACCATTCTTGGCTTGAGGACCTACAAAAATAGGCCATAGGCCATACTTTGCTGGCCCCTGCTGTGAACTTGGAAACCTGATAACTTGATTAATAGCACGCTACTTATAAATCAATTAATTGAACAAGAAGATATATTCCTTATAGGCTTTATAAGGCTTACTTTAACATTAAAAACAAAACAACTTAAAAGGCTGCGTTAGTGAAAATATTGAACAAATTTTTGGGGCACTTAACCATTATGTGCAGACACTATTCTAAATTCTAGATATTTAACAATGTGCAAAAGAGACCAAAAAAAAATAACCAAACCAAAACAAAAACATAGAAAATAAATCTTGCCCTGAGGAGTTTACATTTAGTTTTTGTGTGTGGGTATCTACTGGAAACGCATGTTTCCTTTTTTTAAATTAATTTAGTGACATTTTATCTAAAAGTTCTCATAGTAATTGCAGAGCAAACGTTTTTTTCTTGAAAACTTGATTAAAAAATACAGCTAAGGGGGAAAACTTAAAAGTTTGGCTCGTTGCTTCCCATCTCCTTTTTTGTGAAGTGATTTTTATTTGAAAATGATTTTTAATTATGAAGCTTTCAGTGTGTAGCTACATTGACTCTCTTAAGGATAACAAGTAAAACTTCTTTAATTGGGACAAAGAATCCAGACTTAATTTGGTGATAAGTACATGTGTATTATAGAATCTTTAAAACATATTATTCAAGTACATAACAGCAATTCAACTAATCTTTCTTTAGGGTTTTAATGAATAAATGAGAATGATTCTTAAAATACTATCCTTTGTTGAGGACCGCTGTGAAAGTTGTTGCTGTGTAGTTTTCGTGAAATAGGGAGAAAGTCTCCTGATAATGCTAATATTTATTTACCAAAGAAAAGCTCAAGAACTATTTGCAGATTATCTGTTTTGTCCCTGTAGGTTATCTGTTTTGTTCCTGTCTAAATATCAACACTGTTGAATAAAAGTCATCAAAGTGAGTTTTTACCATGTTATATGTTTGTTTCTGAGATAACTTCTGTCTTAGAGTAGTTTTTCTGTAAGCGTTTAATAAACTAGCCCCCCCCCCCCTTTTAAAAGCTTTATTGAGATATGAGTAACTGGGTTTGTAAGGATTATTAACATCTCTGGCTTTTTTTTTGTTTTTTACAGCCAGAAAAATGGTTTTTGTTCTAATAGCATTCTTTCTTGTTGAGCAGAAATGTCCAAATTCTTGTTCCTGTTCTGTCAGAGAACTCAGAACCTCTTTGAGAGGTCTGTCTCTGCTTAGTGGCAATTCCAAGATCCAGGGTGGTGACCACTTCTGCTGAAGAGCATCAGCTCCCTGAAGGAGTTAGCCAGAGGCTGCTACATCGGTTTTTGTGCTTTGATTCATTTGCAGAATCAAAGGATGGGATGTCTCAGGCCTCTTAGAGCCGTAACACTTAATAATTCCAAATAATTCTGTGAGTGCTTCCTTTATTTTGCTAATCCTTCAAGATTGACAATTTTTTCATTTTAGTTACAATATTTTTAAATTGCTAGAGTGCAATAATAGCCCATGAAAATTTCAATGTAATAGCAACTAGTGGTTGGAAAGAGTGCTAGAAGGTAGTTGCTTGTTGTTTGAGCTTTATTATTTATGCATATTTGCCATTTCTCCGGCACTGTATTCTGCAGACTGGTGAATAGGCATCTCAGGCATCTGTGACTTAGATGCCTGCATCTTTTTTCTCAAAGAGCTCATATTCTAACACTGGTGGAGATGGCACTGAATCGCCAGAGTTAGAAGAAGGTAGTGTGATGAATATTATGATACAAAGAGAGGTAGTGATTGTATACTATGTGTACACTCTTCTGTGTATATCATGATGTACATAGTATGAGGGAGAAGACGTGTGAGGCGAAGGATAAAAATCATTTTCAAGGAAATGTCAACTTTGGGTGGGGGATAGGGTTGGGCGAAGTGGTGGAAAACTAGGCAAGGATCTTCTGATGGAGGGCCTTTGTACACTAAACAGGAACTTACTTTTAATTAAAAGAGAGTGGAGGAGATGCTGAAGGGTTTTAAATGAAAGCATAAGTTTACATTTGTGTTTTAGGAAGATGATTAATACCTTTGTAGAGCAGGGCAGGGCAATGGAGGGATGAGGCTAGGGAGAGAAGAAAGGTTAAATTAATTAGTACGGAGGAAATGAGCGACCCAGCGAGTGATAATGGCAGGCGAAGGGGTGACTGCAAGAGAAATTTAGTAATAATAGGGAGCTGGATAGGAGTAAGAAGAGGGTGATGCCAGGGCTTTGGCTAAGTGACCAGGTAGATAAAGTGGTACAGTTCCAGTCACTGAGGTGGGAAAAGCAGGAGGAGCAAAACACTTGAGAAAGGTAATTTGGTGAGTTGGGTTGAATGGGGGATAATTTTTTTCCATCTAGAATAAAGGAAAGATCATCAGTATGGAAGGAGGATTGAAATCACCCATATATCAACCACCCAAAGGCACCTACTGTTCCTGTTATATTGACTCCAGTAGTAGTTTGTACGTCTTGAAGTTTGGTACCTGGGACAGTAAGTGGCCTCACTCCGCTGGATGTATAGGTTAGACACCCGAGAGAACAGGCCAGGGATGAAGATGTAAGAGAGAGCGCAGTTGTCTAGGCACACAGTGTAGACAAGAGGAGCAAGCCTAGGGCAAAATCTTGTAACATCGTAACTTCTTTGGTTTCTTATTTTATTTTTAAAGGTTTTGCACCTTCTCTATTGTATTTGTGAATATAAGGACACTTAAAAGCTACTCTGCATGGAATATGCTTGATTTTAAATTTGGCTTATACAACCAGATGTGTGCAATTAAAATTTTAGTAGTAAATTGATCCATGGATAAAAGTAAATATTTAAATTTTGTTTAATGAGATTTTATTAGAATTGCTTAACATTAAACCTACTCATATCGTTCAGTATTTTATTAACTCCTCAGTCACATAATGCTTTACCTTAAGTCTGTCTATAGTAACCAGTTTACTGTAAACATGGAATTATGGTGAATTTAAAGGCTATTATCATTAGAAATAGAACCCATATTTATGTGAGAAATTCCAGCTGATACGGTTTTGGGGGATTTGTTAGGAAGAGGATTTATAATTGAATTACTTTTCCTCTCGTCGTCATTTGGCCATTTCACTGTTGTTAGTATTTCTAAAATTAAGAGGAGGTCAAATTCACATCTTTTCATTTTGATGTTTACAAAAGACATAGGAAAGAACTGAAATTAATGGAAGATGGATTGTTTTGAGCCCTGGGAAAATTTACACTGTAAAGTCATTTTTATGTATGTGTGTATTTGTTTATATATTGTTTTCTCATGGAGAATCATTTCTCTTTGGTTTTAGAATAAGGTAGCTAAAGACTATTACAGTCATGTTGTGCATTTGTAGCTATAGGTATAACTAAAGTTTGTGGTTCTATGGTTGAGTTCCTTGTTTACTTCCATGCTTAAACTTGCTCTCCAGAAATTACAAATTTTAGACCTGAAAGGCTTGTGATAGTATATTGTTTAAACAGACTCATTTTATGGATGAAGAATCAAGACCCAGAATCACAGTTTATAGGAGGCATATACTGACTTAGTGACCACATTAGAAATGTCTGTTTTGTGTCTGAGTTCATTTTTGTTTTTATTTTTCCACATGGATTTTTTGAATGAGATTTTGGCAGTGTTGTGTGTTTTGGAGGTGGAGGAGGACTGGGAATTGGTGATTATTAGTAGATTATTGTCATTTCATGCCAATGCTGGGCCAGGGGAAGGAATAAGCTACTGTACTGGCACGCTTGCCCATGAAGTAGGTTGCCATAGGACAACATGCGTTCCTTGAGAGGGAAGTAGTGTGCAGTGATGCCCGCTTAGCCAGCACTTTTCTAGCAACTCAGTAAAAACAGCCTTTGAGTTCAAAGCTCTCATACCTTGATTATCTTTGTAGGAGAGGAGCACAGTTACTCTGTAAGCCTGTATCCTTAGAATGTTTTTAATTTTCACATTTTAATAATGGGGTCTACTTCATAACTACTTCCTTTAGATTTTCCTAGATTACTGTTTAGAAGGCTCCTAGTATACGTGTATTAAAGTGTGACAAGTCTACAGAATTAATATGATTGCTGTCAACATAAGATGTGATAGATAACAGCTGGCAAGGAAGAAGATAGTTGTTTCATCATTTAAAAAATGGGATTAGACAAGATAAGCTTTATGATTTCTTAAATATTAACCCTAATGAACAAGTGTTCTAATTAATTTTTCTTAGCTTTAGTTTACTCATTTTAAAGATAGGGATAATGATGCTTTCCCTGACTACCTCTCAGAATTGGTTTAAATAGTGCTGGTTTTGAAATATTAAAAAAATTGGTTTGAATATACAATTATAAAATTATAAAGTATTTGGAAAACTAAAAAATACTAGTTCTAATAATAGTCTTGGTTTTCTAAAATAAGTTTTTCTTTTCTCAAATAGTCTTCTTAGAGAAAACTAAAGAATACTAAGGAAAGGTAGTTTTAAAAAAAGCCACAGCAGGGATCTTTTAGTGTTATTGTGAATCTCTCTGTTGCCCTGGAAAATACCTCCATATTATAACATGCTTTAACACTGGGTAAAAGTTATGGAGATGATGGATATAAAGAAAGTACTGGATTATATTTAGCATATTTTCAAGTTGGAGAAATAGTTGAACAAAATATTTTGAGCAGCAGAAAGTAACAAAACATCATGATGTATTTTAGATCGATAACATTACTCGTTGACATTTATAAGAATTTCAGTGTTTCACAAAATCCAGCAGGGCTTTTAAGAAAACCAATGTTGAACAGATATGAGAAGGATCATTTTGCATCAGAATGTATAGTTTAAAGTATTTCACATATATACATACACATACTCTGTGTGTGTGTGTGTGTGTGTGTGTGTGTGTGTAGCAAATGTGGGAGAGAACCTACCAGCCTTTTACCAGTGGTTATTTCTTAAGAGAGCAGTAGGTGGATAAGGTGCAGTGAATGAGAGCTTTCAATATTTAGAATTTTTCATAGTCAGCACTTACTATATTTCTTTTTTAGTATTTCCCTCAAACACAAAATACTACGTGTTTTTGCTTTTGGGAGAAGGACAAAGTTGAACTATTTTAATGTTGAATTAAATCCTTTAGAGAAAGTGGGTTTCCTTGTTGAAACCTTGTTGAGGATTGCTTAGAATTCGTATTTAAATGGAATTTACTCAGCTGTTACTTGATCGGCAGACATTAAGCTTTGTAATCTGATGTGTTGATGAAAGTCTTCTTAGGTTGATGTTATTAAATGGTGTGTCTCCAAAGTCCTCTATCATCTTACTCAGTGCCTTAGTTGTGTGTTTGTATGTTTGGTCGGTTGCTAGCTGGTGGACTTTTTTGTCTTGCTTTTGGAAATTGTGTGTCTTGGTTGCCAGAAGAACTGGGTATGGGACATGACTGTGTAGCTTAATACCAATTTGAATTTATTTAAGTCACTTAGCTTAAGTTTACTTATCTATAAAACGAGAATAATAAATATTAGTCCAACTGATGAAAGTGATGTAGCATTCGTGGTAGTGCTTAATAATTGACAAAGTGCCATAAAGATGAAAAGTAATATTTATTACTGTCCTTTATTTTGCTACTGCGTGTCTCTTTTTGTCAGTCTTTGTATTTGTTGCTCTTATTTCTGAAATGCTTTACCCGAAGGCCTAGTAGACTCTTGTTCTACTTATTCTCTCTTTGATATTTGGTCTTCGGTATTTGATTCTATATCTCTTCAACTGTTATCTCCTCAGGAGTGATTGGTATTTTTGCTTTTCTCTTTTGGGATTCAGTCCCATATCTGCTAGGTATTTTGTGTAATGTGCTCATGAAATAGTATTCTAATCACCTCAAATCTAAACTTGTCTTTCTTCCACAGACTTCTTACTTTTAAGACTTTCTGTTTGTCAGTAGTACAATCATACTCCCAAACACTCAGATTGAAAACTGGGAATTTTCCTCGGTGCCTCTCTTCTGTCTATGTCTTTTCAGTTATGAAATCCAATTAATTATTTTAAAAAGTACCTTTTGCATCCTTTATTTTCTTTTTATTCTCAATTTTAAATAATAAATATTAGTACTTTAGTCCATGTTCTCATCACTTCCCTCTTGGTTTTAATGTACATTGCATACGAGTATATGCAACACTGTGAAACGGGAAGATTTACTGTGTGCAAAGCTGTGCACTTTATATTCCCATCCATGTGTTTTACTTTTGGTACTCAGTGACACTTCAGGAGGAAATCCCAGCATTCTGTTGAGACTCTCATGTATTTCCATTAGGAAATAACCTCTTCAATCCTTTTTGAATATTACTGTTTGTGAAGAGATTTACTGATGGCTGTATTATAAATGTAAATAGTTTGGAAGCAGAATCACAGCTGTAACAGGAATGCTCTCTTCTTCCAGTCAACCCATTTTATTTCATTTTCTTCATTAAACCTTTTTTGTCGTTTCCAACTAGATGGACATTTCATTCAGCACTTTTTATTTTGGCACTACATTATACCATGTGTTTTTGTTTTCATGAGGCAAAAGTCTTTCAATGTCTTCATGGATCCCCCAAATTGTGCTACCACTTTCATATATTATTCCTGTTAAATGACATATGGGGGAAAAAAAAGGTGCTAAGCCACTAATAGTTAAGTAAATTGTTTCCCTACACACCAACTTTTTAATATAGACGTGTCAAATTAGTTCTCAATATAATTACCCCTGATTACATTTTAGAGACCATTGGGGGCCATCCGTGAATTATTGAAGCTGACAATGCTAAGAATCTACTATAATAATGGTGTATCTGATCCTCCCCTTCCATCTCAGCAGATTGTTAGTTATTTGAGGTGAAGGTCTTCATGTTATTTTTTGTTTTCTGAAGGGCTTAATATTGTGCATATCTACCATAGTTAATTAATGAATGTTGGTTTGATTTAAGTCACTGTTAGCTTTGACATATTAATCAGTTAGTTGAATGGCCTTGTATTTTCTTATTTGAGTGCTTATGATTAATTCTCAAAGTAAATTTGAAAATAGTATGCAATGATGATTATTATACATTATAAATGATACTGGGGATTATTTCAGAGTGAGACATTCTGTTGCTGTGAAAAACTAGTTCTTTATGTTTATGAATATTGGCATAGGATTATAGATACAGAATTGCAAAGATGACTAAAAGTAGAAGTTCAGGGGATTAAAAAGAGAAAATTACATTATCACCAGTTTAGCATTCCACTTCTTTGAGCAAAATAGATTTGTTGCATCAGAATGAGTTTAGACACGAAGAAGCTTGACCAATTTATTTTGCTACCTTATCTGATTACCTTTGGAACCCTGTAAGTTACTTTATCAAAGTTAAATTATAATTGAAAATCTAATACAGTGGTACCTCGGTTTTTGAACGTCTCCGTTCACGAACATTTCAGTTTACAAACGCCATAAATTTTATGGATCTATGGTATCATTAGATAGTAAAATTCATGCTAAATTTGCAGTTTTAGGGGTTGATTTTAAAGGTCTGGAACGGATTGATCCATTTTGCATTACTTTCTATGGGGAAACTGTGCCTTCGTTTTCGAACGTTTCAGAACTCGAACAGTCTTTTGGAAAGGATTACGTCAGAAAACTGAGGTACCACTGTATATGCAAGGAACTGTTTTAGGCATTCTGGGAAGATACTGAAAAAAGGATACTGATATTGGTAACTATTTATTGAGTGTTTGCAATATATAAGGTCAGTGTTTCCAGAGAGGATGGACGACTGGAGACATGGATGGATGGATAGATAGGGAGACTAAACAGAAAACAAATGATGAGAAAAATAATTTTACATTGTGATTAGATTGCTATGAAGGTAATAAGCAGGGTGTGTAAGCTACAGGAGGAGGAGGATCTATATCTTATCTACACACAAACATACATAAATACACATACATATACACATGCACACCATTGATGATAGGATATGATTTCATGTGTGAATGTTACTTCCTTTTCCCATTTTTCTGATTACATCTAGGAAACAATCTGAGTTTCATACCACTGTGTTTTTTTGCATCTGTAGATAACTTCTTTAAAGACACAAAAAGAAGATTGCACTTTAGACTCAGCCTTTGGCAAGCAGAATTCTTCACCAAATTTAATCATGTTTACTTCTTGTAATTTATTTTAGTATTACTTTCTACTTAAGGGCTAGAGCAGTGGCTCTCATATTTTTTTTTACCACAACCCACAATAAGAATGGTTTGTGTGATGAGTCAGTAGTTACATATGTAAATACAATAGGAACAAAAGTTTTGCCTAAGATTAGTCAGCATACTTTATTATTTCTTTGTTCTCTTCTATTTTAATTGGGCTTGAATTATCTTGAGAAAATTTTCGTGTAGTGGGTTAGTTAAGATTATGGCTTGAAGAAAAATAAAAGACCATTCTAGGTAGAAAGAATGGCATGAAATAGGAAAAGAAATCTCTGGTAGGACTTTCGTTCTTTTTAATTTTAAGAAAATTGCCTATGCCTAATAAATTATATTCATTTTTCTGAATATTTTTCCTGATCTTGTTTTTGCATTTAATTCTTACATATATAAAGTTGTAATTATTGCAGATATTTTATTTGTCGTGTAACATTAGGCATTTTCATATTTGTATATTTATCATGTGTGTATTAGAATAACTTTCTCTTACTATACCTGACAAAATCTTTTTGGACATCTTTTTAACTGTCATAAAATGTTGATGTGAAAGTAATCGTGATTATGGCCTTTTGCTTAAAATATGTAAAGTCACTAATATTTTATAGCTCTTGTGTTTAGCACCACACTACATTTTTGTTACGAATACTGTAATTGTTTTAGTTCAAAAAAATTTCCTTTTTTTGGTAGTTTCTTTCTCTGCTGAAAACTTCTATCTTTGCATTTATTTCATGAGTTTTCCTCCTTTACCTTATTGATGATGATTATAAATTTTTTAAAGTCTTAGATAATTCCAACACCAGTGTCATCTTGGGGTCGATATCAGTTGATTTTTTTTTCTCCCTCTGCGTAGTGTGGACAGATTTCCCATTTGTGTACCCCTGCTGTCTTTCCTGTTTGTGGTGGTTCTGCTGTCACTTTAATTTTCAAAGCTTTTATTGGTGTATTAGGTGCACCCAGCACTTGTGCCACTCAGGAGCTGATCTCTAGGCGTTGGTTTTACACAGATTTTAGTCCTCAGAGCCTGAGCTTCTTTGGGTCTGTTTCAAGCAGGCCTCATTCCAGGACTTCACACACAGATTTAGGGGATCCTCTTCTCCATCTCTGGGTTTCCCCATACTGTGTCCAGATCCCGGGGCATCCTTTTCCCTGTGCCTCTGGCCAAAATGTCAGGTTTCTCTACAGGTGTAGCCTTCAAAGTGAAGTGGCAATAGAGAAGAGAGAGAGAGAAAAAAAATGAGGACTCTCCACCAGAATGTTGTATAATAGGGGCTTGAACCCTTACCCTGGTTCCACTTTGTGGAGATGACTCCTTTCTTGGGGTTTTAGGTACTACTGTGGCAACAGTGGCTGTCCTCCAACCCTTTGAAGGGCCTCGGAGAAAAAAGAGAGGGGGGGCGGAAATAAGGGGGATCCCCACCCCCATGGCATGGGGAATCCATTTGGCTAGACAAACGGGATTTCCCCTAGTGGTTTTGCTTCTAGTGTTGGCTGCACCTTTTCATTCTACCAGCTCTGGGATTAAAGCCAGGAGATAATAGAGGAACAAAAAACACTACAAAATTTACCTCAACACCCACACACAGCCCCCCTCCACATCTGTCACTGGTCATTAGTCAGGTGTGACTCCAGTCTCCGCTGACTTGCTGAGAGTCCTCAGCTAGTTGCTTTTTGTAGTCTGGCCTTGCAGTTGTAGTCAGTGTTGGCTTACTCCATGTTGCCGCGCTGTAAGTCCTGTGTACATTTTTTAAAGAGTAGTTTTTTAAATCCCTTTATTCCAAGGATTTGGAGAAAATGTAAATTTCTGCATTCAATGAAAGGACCATGCAAATTTTTGTGGCCTAAATTTAGTTCTTTATGTGTTTTTTTGGGGGGGGGGGCAGTTTTACTTTATTAACAGTTTTAAACTATAATTTGGATTCTAAAGTCAATAGCTTCCTTTTTAACAGTATTCAAAACTGTAATACTAACCTTAGACACCTGCCATGCTTGAGAAATAGGATATTCTGCTTAATAATAGAAAAGGTTAGTTATGTGAAAATGCATGTAGCTCACAGGAAAGGATAATTGGTTATAAAGCATGTAAATATTTATATTTGTCATGGTAATCTTGTTCCCACTTTTATGTATCAAATTCTGACCTTTATTTCCTTTTTTTTAAAAACTAGAGGATTTTTTTACCCCCTCAAAGGTGGGTGTATAGATTTCCTCTTACTAGACAGATGTTTGCATACTTCAGATTTATTATTTTTAGAAAATAGACGTTCTTTTCCTTTATGTATTTGTACTTTGAAAAAGATTCTGGATTTGAGATTCCTAACAAGATGTATAATTTTGCATATTCTTCACCAAATAACGTTGTTTATTACCTTCATTGTGCACCTGCCTGCACTTGAAAACTGTGAGTTTGTTTATTAGAATATTGTCTGTCTCTGAAAGCACCCCATCAGTTTCATGACAGAGACCTGGTCTGCCGGTTCTGTTGGATGCTTAGGGCCTGGCTAATGAGTGTATTTGGGATGAGTGATGAATTCTTGGATTACAGATTATTTGCATTTTTTGTCATCTTTGTGCTTTTTTGTATTTTCCAATTTTTGTGTACTAAAATATTTTTATAAACAAAAATGTTTTTTTTTAAAACAATTATTTATGTTCACTCACTGTGTTTTAGGTATTTCAACATTTCAGATTTTATGTGTTTTGGTGTTTACAACTACATGTGATCTTTTTTTTTTTTTCAAAGATGCATTTGAAACTTTGTTCAGAAGTTTCCAAACTAACACATTTCTTAGTATAAATTGGGAACCAGTGCCTTTGTTAAAAGCCTGATCTGGGGGCTCCTTGCAGAATATCTGTAACATATCCTTTTGGTTTCTGCTCTTTAAAAAATTCGGATTGCTCAAGAATATTGCTACTTCAGTAGAAGTTAACCCCAGCTTATATATTGAGAGTTTTATTTCAAACATTTTTTTTTTTTTATGAAGAAATTTTCTTTACAAATCTTAGGGAAAAGTCACCATTGGTTACATTATTCTTTTACAGTATGCTTTTCTTAGTGTTGACTCGGGTACTGTTCATTCTAGTGATCTCTGGCTACATTTTGTTATGTCAAGGGCATCTTACTTCACGTGTTACTTTGATGCATGCTTATATTGTCTAGCCTTTTATATTTTATCCCATACCAAAAGTAATATGGAAGATTGTACTATCTAGGAAAGGATAATTTGTATGGTAGAGAGAAATTTTGGGTATACAGAATACCTAGTTTTTGACTTGTTGAAATGAAGTTTGTAATAAAGTATATTGGTTCTGAGGTACTAAAGTTGGTGAGTAATAATGCTCTTTATTAAAAAATTAAATTTACAGGGCTAATATTGGTTAATATAATTTTTAGGCAGACAACATTATAATTTGACATATGTATACTGTTGTGTGCTCACCATCCATTACCATCTCTTGGCCCCCATTTATACTCCCTCCAACCTCCTTCATCTCTGGTAACAACCATTCTGTTGTCTGTATGAGTTTTTGTTTGTTACTTTTTGCTTGATATGAGTAAAACCATGGTTTTTGTCCTTTCTGTCTGACTGACTCACTTAGTTAGCATAATACTCTGAAGATCCATCATGGATCTTGCAATAGCAAATGACCATATTTCATCTTTTTTGTGGCTGAGCAGTATTCCATTGTGTTTGTGTATACAGCACATGTTTATCCACTCATCTCTCGATGGACATTTTGGTGGTTTCCATGCCTTGGCTGTTGTAACTAATGCTGCAGTGAACATAGGGGTGCATGTATCTTTACGAATAAGTGTTTTTTATATTGTTCGGGTAAATACAATATGCTTTTTAAAATGACTTTATGATACAAGTCTGATTTCTTTTTTTTCCTATATGCAGAATACTGAATTTTTATTTTTACTTTCAAAGTTATTTATAAAAAACCAGAGAAATGCTTTATTTTTAAATTTTAATTTCTAGTTTGAATAATAAAAATTTTCACGAAAGTATTTATTAAAAACCTATATAGTCAATCAGAAAATGAAGAAAAAGCATTCACAGCTTTGCTCTACTTTATTAGTTTTCTGTTGCTGTGTACTACGTTGCCACAAACTTAGCTTGTGGCTTAAAGCACCACATATTCTTTTCACAGCTTTCCTGGGTCAGGATCCAGGCACTGATTAGCCCAGTCCTCTGCTGATGGTCTCACCAGCAGGTCTCTCATTTGAGACATGGTTCCTCTTCCAAGCTCATTCAGGTTGTTGGCTGGAAACAGTTCCTTAGTTTTGTAGCTCTGAGGTCTCTGTTTTGTTTGTTGGCTGTGGGCTGGGGGCTGCTCTCAGTTCCTAGCAGCCATGTGGCCCTCTCATGTGTGTCCTCACGTGGTAGTGAGAGAAAGCTAGTTTTCTGATGTCTCTTCTTATAAGGACACTAATCCTATGGGATCAGGTCTCCTACTTTTTATGACCCTATTTAACCTCCATACAGGCCCTATTTCCAAAGACAGTCACCTTAGCGGTTGGGACTTTCAACTTAACGCATTTTGTGGGAGAGAGGTGTACTGCGGAGGGCCAGTGTTGGCAAGTGCAGTTAGAACAAGATTGTATTACAGAGTGATTATTGTATCTTTCAAAGTAACGTATGCAGGTACATTTTTAAAAGTACAATAGACATTTTATTGGAAGCTTTTCTTTCTCACCCTATGCTGGATTCCCGAAGAGAACAGTGTTTTAGTTCTTCACACGTTAGTTCTTTTGATTATCTTCATATCACTAAGTGATATTTTTATACCACTGCTTCTTGACTGGTCAGTTTTAAACATTATTTATTGACGTTTTGCAAGAAGAGGTGAAGCATTCGTTCATTTGAGCTGCTCTGTAACACCTTGATTTTGACTGGTGGGCCTGTGGACTTCTACAGGACAAATTGTTCTCCTTTTTTGGCTCTGTCTTCTGTGTGTACTGTGGTTTGAGTATTCCTCTTTGTTTTCATCAGTTAACAGTACTTACCATATTTCCATTTTCTGGAAATTTGTGACATTTTCTCTGCTGATTGTACTCCTCTCCCTATTCTGCTTTTCACTGTGAGTAGTTTATACCTTTTAAAATTATTTATTTAGTCATTTAGTTGTTTATGTATGTATTTGTGTATTGTTTTCCCAATAGGAGCAATAAAAATAAAATGTTTCTAGTAAACATGCTATTTTGAATTGAAAGTATCAAGATTGTGTTGGTTCCAGGAACTTGTGGGATATCTGATTTTCTGACTTCTTCAGAGATGGAGGGACCCTAACTAGTACCCTCAAGACCTAAAGGACCGTTGTTGGGAAAAACGGATCGGCTTGATGGCTGTTCTCACTGTTCTAGGTTCACACTTCAGGTTAAGTCCATTGGCCATAGGACCAACAACTCTGAAGGCATAAGATTAATCTGTAAATGAGCAAAATTTTACCCAGGTTTGATGGTTCTGTGGGGGATGTCTGATAATAAGTTCTTTGTTGGACTCTTCCAAGGTCACAGTAGAAATTATTTAATACTGCTCAAATTGGGGGAGGCACTGATTTTTGAACTGAAGAGTTTGCTTGAAATAAGCATGGAGTACAGCATTTTGTTAAGTCTTTGGAAATGAGCCTCACCCAGTGGTAGATGAAGGAGGCATGGATGTGCTTTCCAGGGGTATGAGATTGCACATTTGTAGGATTGAGAAATCATGTCCAAATTCAATGGTTGGCCTGCTTTTGTGTAAAAGTTTTGTTGGGACGCACTACCTGTTTATATATGAATTGTTAAAAAAGTGGCTGCTTTCTTTTACAGGGTAGTGTGCTAGAGACTGTGTCACCTCCAGAGCCTAAAATACTTACTGTGCTGACCCCTGGCCTGGTCAGTAACCAACAATTTAAAATTTTTTATTAGAAATGAAAGTGTTTGGTGGAGTAGCCAGCAGCAACTAAGATATCTTAGTTTAGGTAAAAGATTCCTCCAACATCGATTAAAGTCATTAGAAACTGATTTGATTTGAAGAAGTAGGTTTCAGATCTAAAAATACGCCTTTGACCTGATGCCTGTAAGTGATGGTACAGAAACTTAAAGTGGTGCTAGTTCATAGAGCACTTTTCAATGTACCTGAGGAGAGCTGAATCATAAAGGGTGAATTAATTAGACTGAAAACGCAGGCCATTGTCTTTCCTTTGGACTGGTAAGTTTTGAGTAGCCAAAGGAAGGGGTAGGTCAAGGCAGGAGCTTCATTTCAGTCACTGGGGTCAGATGGATAGAGTTTGTCTAAGTGAAGCGTTCACACAGTGTTAGATAACGTTAGTACATAACGTTACATAACGTTACTATGTACATACATGAGGGAAAAAGCTTGGATTTGGGAAGCGGAGTTTAGCGGCATCGGTAGCCCTATAGAAGTACAGTAATCTTACCTGAGGGAATAATTTGATGGAACAAACTTAACAGTATCAGCAGCCGCTTTAAACTGTGGAAAACATGGTAGCAGGGAGCCAGACCCCGAGAAATAGACAGTGAGTTTAAAACCGACATGTGAGAAAACTGGGCATCTGGAGAGCCCAGTGCTGGGGGTCGTGCAGCGGGTCTTTCTGACTCAGGCACAGACTTGGGAATCTTCAGGCAAAGGAAAAGAAAGGTCCCAGAATCAACTTGCGTTCTTCTCTGGCACTGTCCCGTGTAAAACCATGATGCGTTTTCTGTCCTCGATCAACTTTTGAGAATACAGAGAGAATTGCATTCCCAATTCTTGGTGGTAAGTTGATATATCTGATTCGAGTGAGGGTACGAATAAAGCTTGGTACTCCCTAATGGCAATCTTACTGCAGTATTAATAAGTTAGTTGGAAATAAAGGTTTATTATTGAACGCTGGCTATGTATCAGGCATTATCATTTCCTGTAGGTCTAAAGATTAAATATAGTGTCTTCATATACATTGAATTATTTATAGAAGTTTAAAAAAAGCTTTGAATGGGCTAGCAGTATATTTTGTCACTATTTTTCTAAAATACTGAATGTGACATTAATAAAATTATCAACAAGTAGTCTTTGGTGGAGGTCCTAGATGATGGAGTTTAATGCTGAGGATTGAGCAAGGGTGGAATATATACT
Organism: Rhinolophus hipposideros; assembly: GCF_964194185.1. Classification (NCBI taxonomy): domain Eukaryota; kingdom Metazoa; phylum Chordata; class Mammalia; order Chiroptera; family Rhinolophidae; genus Rhinolophus; species Rhinolophus hipposideros. The sequence continues at coordinate 11,327,017 of NC_138049.1, read as the reverse complement.
TCTATTTGGAGATAGAAATAAAATAGAAGGGAATGGAATGGTCTAGAAGGAAAGCTGGATGATGACAAGCTGTCTTTGAAGTAATGTGCAGGGTTCACACTAGTTCATGAAGTGTATAAATTTATACTCCACCTAGTTCAAAAAGAACTTTGAAGCATCTTACTTAGCAAAGTTAATCACAGATGAAAATAGATCTTATTTTTGTGTACAACAAAACTAGTTAAATATAGCAGAGAAGCAGATGTTAATAGACATGTATGTTCAGACTAGTAAATATCAGCAAGATCCTTAGAAGCCAAGGAACAAGAAGGGGGAAACCTATTGAATCATCCTTTTTTGATACAAAGTAAGCACCTGGGAACTAGCTGAGTCATTTCTCCATTTCTGAATTCAAGGAAAGTATATTTTGTGGATGCTTGTATAAAGGTAGAGATAATTTCTTTAATGGATTGGTAAAAGACAGTGTCCTAGGGGAAATTTCATGTTTTTGTATGGTAACTATATTTACTCATTAAATACTATTTAAGTTTTCTAAAATACAACTTGAAAATACCCAGCATGCACGTTTAATCTCAGTACAGTGAATTCAAGACCAAGTATACATGTTACGCATATCAAGGCTGGATTACAGATTACCCTCGTCGTCACCGCCATCGTCATCTCCACGTTTTCTTTTCAATGTATTTGATGATTCATTGGCAGTATTTTGTGATGACACCTTGTTAGTGGTTATAAGAATGTTTTTGGGCCCAATTAGTAATGGATTAATCAGAACGTTCTTAACTGATGTTGCAGGAGTTGATGCTTTTACCTCTGGGGACTGAAATGGGCATCTGGACTGTAAACCTGAGCCCTGTGAGGGACATCGGAGCCTCTACTTTACTTGAAACAGACGTGGTTTGTGGGGTTGGTGTGCCAAGTGTGGGAGTACTTTGTCTGCTAGTAACTGAATCAACACTTAGTAGTCGTGGATCTGTTGTTCCTCCCACAGGAATAGATCCCCTTTTTGTACCTTGTTTCCCTGAAAATAAGACCTAGCCAGACAATCAGCTCTAATGCGTCTTTTGGAGCAAAAATTAATATAAGACCTGGTCTTATTTTACTATAACACCGGGTATAATATAATATATAATATAATATTAGGTCTTATATAAGACCGTAAGACTGGGTCTTATCTTAATTTTTGCTCCAAAAGATGCATTAGAGCTGGTTGTCCGGGTAGGTCTTATTTTTGGGGAAACAGTAGAGACTTCAGTCTGTAATTTGGAGCAGTCAAGCAGTATCTATCAAGTGGCAATCTAGGCTTGAATATGGTTTGATGAGTAGCAAAGGCGTTTGATTTCTTTGCCTTGCAATATCTAATAAAAAAATCTCTTGGGGGTGGCTGGTTAGCTCAGTGGGTTAGAACGTAGTGCTGATAACACCAAGGCTGCCAGTTCGATCCCCGCATGGGCCTCTGTGAGCTGCACCTTCCTTAAAAAATAAATTAAAAAGGGAAAAAATCCCTTGGCGGAGGAGAGGTAAAAGATTGGTCAGCACAACACTGGATTGGCAATTGCACACCATCTGTATCAATGGTGGCTTTTATAGCATGGCCTGAGTAAATTTTTGCATCATCTAGAATTGTGGTCACATATCAGAAGGCAAACTCCAACATCTGATTTGTAATCTTGGCCCATATTCCGTAATCCCCGTATCTTTCAGGATTTGTACCATCATCTGTGCATCTTTGGCATGCTCTTGGGAGAAGCCGTCTTGCCAGATTCCATGATATCCGGTGATCAGACTTCTCGAGCTAAATCACCCACATTAGTGTGTTTCAGTCCTGACCTTGGTGCAAGTTCTTTGCCTAGTGTGGTTTTTCCAACCCCTGGGCACAGGATGTTCAGAAGCAACATCACTAGAGGAAATTTTTTTAACCAATCTTTATAAGTTAAGGACTTAATATTAAATTCTAGTACAGGCATTCAGTGAGGAATTAGATGAAACGATCCGTGCCTGGTTTCTGATGATCAGATTTAAGAAAGAAATGAAATTTTAGAGAACCTAGAGAAATAGTTGAAACTATATGTATTAAGTGATCTTGTGAAAATTATAACAACGCAACTCAGTATTTCTCTGAGTAGTACCTTAACTTCATGCAGTAGATGCATTTTTGAAAGAGGTTCTCAGATGACAGCTGACTTCAGACTGTTGAAAGTATTTTACAAGTTTACAAGTCTAAATAATATTTCTATTACCTTGTCCCCCACCCTCCCGAAGAAGAAGAAAGTAAAGCTTTTGTGTGTTAGAATATGGATTAATACTTCATTGAAACGTCAGGGCTTTACCACACAGAATGAAAGAAGCAATGTATTGTCAACCATAGGAAGGACCTAACATGTTGTCATTGCCCTAGTAATATAAATTACTGTGCAAAGGACCTTCATGTAACTAAGGGAATAAATGTTTGATGGATCCTTTAATGGAGAATAACTAACAAAGAGAAGGATTTTAATTTTAATAATGGCTAACCCTATTGAGCTACTTTAGTGTGTTCTAAAAGCTTTACATGCAATGTTTCTGTAAAATGGGTATTGTTTCTATTTTGTAAATGAGAAAACTAAGCTTCACAGGTTTAGCAATTTGTAGTAAGCTGACATAGTTGGAATTCAAATTCAGGTTTTCTGTGTAAAACTTGTGCAGTGCTGTGTCTTGTATGTATTTGTTCAATTTATTCTTAACATCTGTTCCCTAGTGGACACAGGGTACAGTTTGGAGCAAAGGAAAAAATCTAAACAGATTTAGGGTTTCGTCCTTACAGCTTAGTACTCTGTAGTAGAAGAGGGCAGGCGTGAATCTCAGATGGGAAGCAGCCTGGGCCTGCTGAGAAATTCTTTGCTTCACATGGCTTGCTATGAACATTATAGAATGTGTTGATGTTAATTTGCATCTGGTAAGTAGACTGGCTTGAGTAGGAACTGAGGCTACACATACATTAAAATTCTCTGAGTTTTGTCAGAGGCAGCTTCTTAAACAACCTGATGAGATCCTAACCCTGGTTGAGCAATATCATCAACAGGTAGACACCTCTGTGGCAACTTAAAGGGAAGGATGTTTGGACATCCCCTGGGATTGATTTCAGCTTGGACAGCTCTTGCTGCACAATTAACCTCTGTTAAACTGCATTAAGGAACTTACATCGTTTGTCTTTGATTAATACTCAAGTATTTAATAATCATACAAGTAATTATCATTACTGCAACAAATGCTTCAAAGGTGAATGACAGTACAATGAGCGCGTAAAAGAAGGTTTTGATCTGGTTGGGGAGGTGGGAAAGGCTTCTCATGAGGTGATTCTTGTAACTAAGAAGGGTGAGTTCAATTAACTAGTAGGGAAGCCCTGGTGGAGAGTATTGGCAAATAGAGAGAACAAGCCCATTCTAACGGCTGTGTGTTAGGGAACCGAAAAAGATCATTGTGCCTGGAGCAGAGCTGGGAGGGAATAATGGAGTGAGATGAAACTGGACAGTAAACAAGAGTTAGAGCAGACAGGCCTGTATATATAGATTTTTGTGTTTATCTAAAGAGTGGGAAGTCGTTGACTTTTTTTTAAGGGGTAAGTATTAATCATATGCTCAGATTAGTTTTTGAACATGCCACACTTATTTAGGTGTTCTCTATATGAGAGTGAAGGTAATTGGGACTGCAGTTATGGTTGGAGGAGGAAGAGGAGACCAATATGGAGAAACTGGGTAAAAATTAATAGAATTCAGTGATGGTTATAAGGGGTGCTGGAGCAAAAGCTAGAGGACTCCCTAAATTCCTACTTGATTAACCAACAAATTCACTTTAATTTGTTTTTAAAGTCTGTGTAAGTTGTTTTTGCAGTGTTGTAATGGCCAAAGCTTAGTTTCCAGACTTGTATTTAATACCTTATAGCACTATTGTTAAAATCTTAGCATCACTGAGTACTGTGCAAGTTTTAATCAGAATTCATTTAAACTTAGTCGTTTGCTTCCTAATTCCCCACCTCCTTGTCTTTGTTTTCTTCTGGGCAGTATTATTATCCTTTGCTTATATGAGAAATTTCAAAACAGAAATTTTTTTGGCAGGGAATTATTGCTGTTCATTGATTTCTAAAATATTTCATTGAAGTATAATTCACACACTATATATATACATATATATATAAATAAAACGATGTGTGTGTATGTGTGTGTGTATATATATGTGTATATGTATATATTACATATAGTTAACCAATTTAAAGTGTATACGTAATTCAGTGGTTTTTAGAATCGTTGTCCAACCATCACAACATTCAATTTTAGAATAATTTCATTACCCCAGAAAGAAATACAGTACTCTTTAGTAGTCACTTCTTATTTCTCCCCAACTCCCCCAGTTGTACAGTCACCAATAGATTTCTCTCTTCTGGACATTTCATATAAATGTAATGTTATAATACCTGTGTTTTTTTTTTTTAATATGACTTTTTAAACTGAGCATAGTATAGTTAAGGTTCATCTGTTCTGTAGCATGTATCAGTTCTTCTTTTTCATGGCTAGTATTTCACTGAATAGTTATAATGCATTTTGCTTTTTTAATGTTTACCAGTTGATGGACATTTGGGTGGTTTCTACTTTTTAAATGGATTTTTTTATGTGAACATATATTTTCAGCTCTCAGGTATTTATACCTGCGAGTGGAATTGCAGGGTCATTAGTATGTATTAATATGTTTCATTTTCTGAGGAACTGCCAAACTGTTTTCTCAAGCCGCTGCATCATTTTCCATTCCCACTAGCAGTATATAAAGGTTCCAGTATCTCCACATGCTCCTAACACTTTTTATTGTTTTTGAGTGTAAGCAAAGTGTGAAGTGATACCTCATTGTGGTTTGGAATTGCATTTCCCTGATGACTAATAATGTTCAACTTGATTTTTAAAACAAAGGAAGCACTTTGATTTCATTGAGAATATGAAATTGGAAATGTGTGGTAATTTCATGTAATTGCTTAGAGACAATTAGTTTTGCTGAATTTAAATTTGTTCTTTTTTATTTTCATCAGTTGTATTCCCTGAATGACTACAAACCACCAATTTCTAAAGCGAAAATGACCCAAATTACTAAGGCAGCCATCAAAGCTATTAAGGTGAGTAATATTTTACTCTTGTGTTTTCAAAAGAAACTACTACACTAATATTTTGGAGGTGGCATAATTTTTACAAATTATATATTTTCTTCCTCTTTTCAGAGTTAATACATGTTCATGGGGAAAAACACAAAAATGAAAATCTATCACCTGCAAACTCTCCCACCTAGAGATAAGCACATAACATTTTGATAAATATTCTTCCATAAACTTTGAAGCAGTCATTTTTCCTTACTTTTTTTAGGCCAGTCAGATTTGAGATAAAGCCGCATTGTAGAGAATGTGTTCAGCACTGTTCTTGGCACAGTGACTTTACAGAATCTTGAAATGATTTCATAAAAGTTTCCTAAATAAAAAATGACGTGTTGATTTTTTTTTTTTCTCATTGATTCTATTATAGATTTGGAAATGGGCCATTATGGAAAACAATTGCGCCTCATTGTTTTTTGACATTGTGGAAAGAGGCCACAGACACTTAGCCATTGATCCTTTGTTGACTCATAGATAGTTCTGAAAATCTCAGGAAAAGGTTGAACCCTCTCTAGAGAAGTACACACATGCACAAAATTTCTTGGCTTTAGGGACCTTTTGAAACTCAGCCACAGACATCTCTCAAGAGGTTCCTGTCCCCAAAGCTAAGACACCCTGCTTTTAGTAGGGTGTTAAAATTGGTAATGAATGAGTGCTTAATTTTAATTATTTAGGTAATAATCCATGAGTGTTTGGTGTTATGTTTCCCTGCTCTGAATAAGAACATCAGCTATAACCAGAGCACCAATTATCTTAAATTGTCTTTGAACAGCAGCATTATCTATTGGCGTTAACAAATTCCTGGGTACAGAGAATTACTTCTAGCAGAAAATTCATATACTTAGATGATTTTGCAGTGTTTTAATGCCCAAGTCTTAGTTTTCAGACTTGTAGTCAATATCTTACAGCATTACACTTAAAACCCCTGTATTTATATGCAGAATAATCAAAGCGGGGCTAAGACAGTCATGAGTAAACACATTTAAGCTAGAGAATTCTTCAAAGAAGTGATTTTTCAGAGTATCTGGTAGGTTTAGTGTAGAATATTGTCTCTTGTTTTCTTTGCTGTACTATTCTACATTGTGATCTGATTTTTATTATCCTGAGAAGGTGCAAACATGTATATTGGTATCATTTTCATTCTGTAAAAATTAGTAATTGATGCATTTTTACTAACTTTTTTGTTGAGCAGAATACTTTTTAATTGGAAGATTCCTTAAGGCATAGGTGTTAACATTATTTCCATTTTTTTAGATGTTGGAAGAAAAATTAAGTAATTCGCAGAGCTGAGAATAAGTCAAGCTGGATTTACATCCAGGTTCATCTCAGTCAAGAGTCTAAACGTCATGATCTACTTTAGTATTTTATTTTATTACTGCTATTTTAAATATTTTTATTTTGAAAAATATGCAAACAGATGTAATATATTAAAACAGTCTTTCCTTAGATTTTCCAATGGTGAACATTTTGCTACATTAGGTTTATTTCTACACACGTGCATGCGCACTTTTTCTGGCTGAATCATTTGAGAGTTTCATAGTCATTCGTAATAGCACTTAATCTTTAAATATTTATCCTAAGAACATATCCTAAGAACAAAGACAGTTCCTAAGTAATCACGATACACTGATCCCATGCAAGAAATTTCACTTTGGGAGTACAGCATTAGGAATAGAGACAGTGGAAATGTAATGTCTGTATGTGATGTCAAAAGGGTACTAGATTAGTGAAGGGGTGTTATCACTGTGTGCGGGGTGTAAATGATAAATGTCTATTTACAATGTTTTATACACCAGAAACTAATAAAAAAATATAAAGGAAAAAAATTTCACTTTGATCCAATGCTTTTATCTAATATACAGTCCCCATTATATTTACCAGTTGTCTCAATATTGCCTTTAGTAGCTGTCCCTGCACCCTTGCTCTTTCAGGATGCAGCCAAAGTCACACATTACATTCATTTGTCTTGTCACCCAGCCTTTTTGTGGTTTGTTGTTGTTGTCATTGATGTTTTTGAAGAGTGTAGACCAACTGTTTTGCAGTATTATGTTATTTTAAAACTGCATTTAGTATATATATAAGTTGAAGTTTGAACTGCCTTTTAAATCAGATATAAGTATTATAATACTGTGTTTCACGTTGTGGTAAGTTGTTGGCTTTTTTTAAATCAGCATTTAGAGAATAATTATTTTCATGAGTGCTTGTTAACATTGAACACTGTCAACAAAACCTCATGGAGTAATTGTGGAAGAAGGCCTATGTGAATTAATAAACTTTGAATTAAAGTTTAGTAAGCATTTTTACTGTTATATGTTAATACATAAAATAACTACTCTGTTTCCCCAAAAATAAGACCTAGCTGGACAGTCAGCTCTAATGTGTCTTTTGGAGCAAAAATTAATACAAGACTCGATATCATATCATATATCATATGCCATGCCATGCCATGCCATGCCGTCTAATAATAAAATAAAACCCGGTCTTACGTTAATTTTTGCTCCAAAAGACGTGTTAGAGCTGATTGTCCGGCTAGGTCTTATTTTCAGGGAAACATGATAGGAGCAAGAAGCATTGTCAAGATGTTTTCAGAAAATTATTACTTAATAAATATCACTTACTGAGTAATTATTTAATATTTTGTATATTGATTTTAAATGTCTATAGGCACCTACATATAAAGTGCCTAATAACTTTTAAGTAGTTGTTTCAGCTTTTTTACTTTAGTAACTTAAACTGTTGAGTAAACTTAGTTTCTAGGAAGGAAATTTTAATCAAGCTTAAACTTATTATAGATTTTCACTTGTTAATGATGAGTAATGTGGTTTTCCTTTATTTTTGATTTTATAAATAAATTGAATTTTATGATGCAGTTCACCTCAATGTTCTTGTCTCTTTAGCCTAGGGATAGCTCATAAAAGTGTAATTTGTGAGATCATAAATATAAATAGAAGTATAATTCAAGTCAGTTCTTTAAACAGAAATATGCTAATTATACAATTGCCATGGAGATTTTACAATTTATTAAGCACAACTTCTAGAAACTTTTTGTTTAATCTCTAATTTCCATTTTCTTTCATTTTCAGGTTTATTCATAGTGTTGGTTATAAAACTTAAAAGTTTCTCATAATTGATAGTATCATATTAACTAATTTTTAATCTGTGTGGTCACTTCATGTCTGCTGATTCATTTTGGCAGATCCATTAGAACCTTATACGTCCTAGATTTAATTATATATACTTGCAGTTTCATTTTCTGGGAGAAGCAGGTGATAATGAAGTTGAAAACAACTCCCCGGCGTACATTTCCTACTACCCTAATTTAGTGAAAAAATGATACTATAGGAAATCTTTTCCTTCCATCAAAGTAAGAATATACATCTGCCAGTGTGCTTACCACAAGTATTTTGCTGTCAGCCTAACTATTTGTGAAAATAAGCTTTCATAACGACTGAGCTAGAATTCTGTATCTGTGTTGACATAACACACTTTAGATACACAGACCATATACCTACTTCCAGGATCCCTTTACTAATTAGATATCATAGAGCTAGTTGCTTAGGAAGGTGAGTGACATGAATGGTTGTCTCAAAATTCATGTTTAAAATTCATTGTTTTGATAGACCTGTGAAACTATATTAAATCAAACCCTGTGCTTAGCAAGAAAATCCTAATCTAATCAAATAGATTTTAAAACCATACTTTTTTTTCTTTTAGTTCTATAAACATGTGGTACAGAGTGTTGAGAAATTCATTCAGAAAGTAAGTATATAATTTTCCATACATACATTAAATGTACTATAATGATTTATAATTATAATGATTTATAATGATAGATTAATGGCCTGTGCTCTTCTTTTTAAAGATGGACTGTTCAGAGTGATTCCATTTATTAGGTTGGTGCCAAAAGTAATTACTGTTTAAAAGTTTAAAAATAATTGCAAAATCTGCAATTACTTTTGTACCAACTAATATTTTATTTTCTAATTAAGTAAAATGAAAGTGCCGTTTGGTTAATTTTAAAATTAATAGTGGTCACGTAGATGTTTTTGTTAATTTGCATTGCCACAGCCAGCATCTGTCCCTTGGAAAAAATGGTGTCAATATGACTTTTTAAATGAAATTACAAATTCGTTGCCTTTTATAGCTTTTAAAGAAATTCTCATTTGTCACATCCAGCTGAATGCCAAGAGAGCAGCTCTCCGTGTAGATAAGGTGTGGGGGAAATATTGCTACCAGCTACTCCTCTTCTGTCGATTTTTTTCTCATCCATTAGGGTATTATACATCTCGACACATTAGATAGATCTGAAGTTCCATTTTCCAGGGTAAGCAGAGGGAGATGAGGTTGAAAGAGACCGTCTTGTGCACAGTTAGTAATGCTTTTTGTCATCTGGGTCTGGTGACTAGATTTTATAGTTTTTTGCTCTCTTCTTTGTGATCCATGCCCTATTGGTGCCGCAGTTTAGGGCAAGAGTACATAGACTCTTAAAAAAAAAACTTAACAAAATGATACTATAGAAAATCTGTGTTGTAATTGAATTTAGTTTTTCTACTCTGCCCATGTTCATGTGGCTAAGTGGAAGCAGAACCAGTTTTGAGAATCAGGTAAATGGCATTAAGGATTCAGCAAGGTTGCGATGTATCTTGAACAAAAATAGTTGATTGGGAGAAGGATGAATGGATCAAAGTGAGATTCCTGTCACTAACTAGCTAGGGAACTTAGAGTCAGTCGGTTAACCTTTATGTGATTCTGTTTTTCCCTTTAAAGTTTCATTTTCTCAATACAAAGTATTAGTGAAACATACTTTGAGATGAACCACTAGTGAATTAAGGCTAAGACACAGGGTAGTGTTTTAGGTAAACCAAAGTATAAAATGAAAATGTTGGTGGTTAGAAAATTTCATTGTTCTAAGGCTTTTAAAAGTTTTTTTTTTTAAGGTTCGAATGTCGGGAGAAGTGCTTCTTAAACTTTTTTGTACGGAGGAATTACCTAGGGATCTTCTTAAAATGCAGATTCTGATTCAATAAGGTAGGGTGGGCCTGAGAGTTCGAATTTCTAACTGTTCCTAGATGATGCCTTTACTTTTAGTTCAGAAGCCACAATTTGAGTAGTCGTGATTTAAAGGATAAATATGAATTTATGGATAAATGTTTTTTGATGATTTGATTTGGAGCAAGGGCACTTTTAATAAGGTATTTCAGAATCTTAGGAAGACCTTGGGTGAGTACAGTTATCTTTATTGTGAGATAATTGTAGTCAGTCTGAAGAAGCAAGTCAGTATCTGGGGGAAAGTGTTTTTTTCTGACGTGAAGGAAAGGGGAGGAATTTAATCTTTATAGGACACTGCAAGATATGAAGTTCCACATAGAAATAAGAATATTGAGAAACTTTGTACAGTATGTACAATTTAGAATTGTTCAAGTATAGTTTTGTAAAAAGTGCTACAATTACAAACCACATTTAAAAAGTTCTTAGTAGAGAAACAGTAAGACAAACTTGTATCCAGTATAGTACACAACACACAAATTTGTGCCTCAGCGGTACAATCTAAAAGTCAAAGGTCCCAGGAGAGCCATCCAGAACTTACAAATCCAGAACTTACTTCAGAAGTAGTTTCTGGTCCAACATCTTGATCTTCCTCTTTCTCTGCAGAGAAGTTCTTCTCAGTCATCTTAATGAAGCTTTTTATACAGACTCATTTTCATGCTTTTGTAGAGCTTCAGTTTTGTCCAAACTTCCACATTGTTTAGTCATTATGCTAAATTTCTCAGCTTTGCCTAGTTTGCCAGCAGCCTGAAAGACATTTGAAATAGCATCCAGAATGATTTTGGTATCTTTTGCACTTAAGGGATTCATCAACAGTTGTTATGCCACAGTGAATGAGGTGTACAATCTGTTCAACTGTTCCGCCACTTATGTAGTTGGGTCACAGCCTACACCCTTTCCTTTTGTGTCTTAAAGTTTCACCTTAGAGAGAACACCAAAGAGGCATGACATTTCCTAGTCAGTGTCTAAGGGAAAATTTAAATGGTTTTGCCCCCTGCCCCTGTATGTATCAGCGATTCAGCAAGGGGTTAATGTAATGGTAAATTAAGTTGTATATTTTTAATTAAACTGTCTATTTTGAGGTAATTCTAGATTTCCGTTTAATCAATAGTAGATTATAGTAGGGGTGGCCGGTTAGCTCAGTTGGTTTGAGCGTGGTGCTAATACTGTGTTTCCCCGAAAATAAGACCTAGCCAGACCATCAGCTCTAATGCGTCCTTTGGAGCAAAAATTAATGTATGACCAGGTCTTATTTTAATATAAGACCCGATATAATATATGATATGATATGATATGAAATGATACCCAGTCTTATTATAATATAATACAAGACCTGGTCTAATGTAATGTAATATATAATACCGGGTCTTATATAAGATGGTCCGGCTAGGTCTTATTTTCGGGAAACACGGTAATACCAAGGTTGCTGGTTCGATCCCCACATGGGCCACTGTGAGTTGCGCCCTCCTTAAAAAAACATATATATATATATATATATATATATATATATATATGCACACACACACACACACACATATATATATATATACATATATATACATATAAATAAATAAAAATAGATTATAGTAGTACAGAGAAATCTCATACTCTTCACCCAATTTCCCGCAATGGTCACATCTTTTATAACTGCAGTATAGTATCAACTAGGACATTGACACAATCCACTAACCTTATTCAGGTTTTCACCAATTTTCCATGCACTATCTGTACTTAGTTCTGTGCAGTTTAATCACATATATTGATTCATATAATGGCACTATAGTCATGATACAGAACATCATTCAGGGGCCATTACATTTCCTTGTTTGTATTGCCACACTCAGCTCTCCTCCCCACCATCCCCAACACCTGGCAGTGACTAAGCTGTGTTCTCTAGCTCCATAATATTGCTATTTCAAGAATGTTATATAAATGTAGTCTTTTGAAATGGGCTTGCTTTGCTCAGTAATTTCCTTGATATCCATCTAAATTGTGCACGTGTATCAATAGTTCCTTTATGTGGCTGAGCAGTATTCCATGGTCTGCATGTACCACAGTTGGCCTAACCATTCACCCATTCATCCGCGTTGTTTCCGTTTGGGAGGCTGTTATGAATAAAGCTTCTGGGAACATGTTCAGATTTTTACATGAAAGTAAGTTTTCATTTCTCTGGGATAGGAAGAGCATGTTTCGTTTTACAAGGAATTGCCAGATTCTTTTCCAGATTGGCTGTATCATTTTACATTCCCACCAGCAATTTTTCCACATTCGTGCCATCATTTGGTGGTTTTTAGTTTAGCTATTCTAATAGATGGGTAGTGATTATCTCATTGTGGTTTTAATTTACATTTCCCTAATGGCTGGTGATATTGAACATGTTTCACTTACTTATTTGCCATTTTCAGTGAATTTTTTTCCATGTTTTTTCCCATTTTCTGATTGGATAGTTTGATTTTTTACTGTTGAGTTTTGAGAGTTCTTCATATATTCTAGGTGTAAGTTTTGTGTCAAATATATATGGTCTGCAAATACTGTTTTCTCATTTGTAGCTTGTCTTTTCATTCTCTCTCGTTTTTTAGAAGACTTTAGTGAGTTTATTTGAACCGTCTTTTCATTCTCTTAATGCAAGGTCTTTTGCAGAACAAAGGTTTTTAGTTCAGTGAGGTTCCAGATTGTATATATATACTTAATACCAGAGAAAACTTTTTTTCCTCCTCCCTATTCTTACTGGAAGTTTAATATGGGGCAAGAGCACAGATAAAACACAAGTAAATGGGGAGTGCAGGGTTGTAGGGAAACTGAAGCCCCCACCACCTGCTTTGTTTTCTGCTCCATCACCCGGAGGCACTTGAACACTGTGAAACCACTTTGTAAATTCACTGGATTAGGATATTGTTAATAGTGGGAAATATTGTTTTAACAAATTTAGAAGAAAGTTTGTTACGCACATTATATATATTCAAATAAGAAATCTGAAGATTTGAAGTATTATTTAATGAGAGTAAATTTGTAATTTGGGGTATCATCCACCTCCGAACACTACAGATTATTCAGTTTCTCTCTACTTTCCTTCACCACCATGAACAAATAGTGCAAGGAAGGGAGGAGTGTGGCTGCAGTTGGTAATGTGTTATCTGGAATTCCGTGTTTTAGCTATGAAAGGTTAGCGGATGGATGATGATAAATCAACAACGTAAGATGATTTCCTGTGGGCTAGGAAAACTACTGGGCCTCTTGTGTGGGGTACACTCACATTTGGGTGCTTGGGCGCAGACAGTTTGAAAGGAGTAAATACCCAGATTCTCACTTTCCTTGTGTACTTTTTACTAAAATTCCTTTGCCCTGGGATGTTTTAGTTCAATTCTTTGTCATCCACATCCCTTAAATTTGCATTTCAAATACATCTTGAGTTTATCAGTTGTCGTTAATCATTAAGATGAAATTTTTGCCTGTTGTGTTTTATTTAAGAAGTCAAGGGTGTTTATATAAATGTTTCTTTTTACTGTGAAATATATGGACACATATACAGAAAAGTGCAGAAAACATGTATAGCAAAATTTTTCTAAAGGGAAGATCTGTGTAATTACCACTCACTTGAAAGAACAGAGCTTTGGCTAAAGCCCCCCAGATCCGCAGTGCCTCTTCCTGATCATATCGCTCACCCTCTCAGGGAGGTCACAGTCTGACTTCAGTGTAACCCTGTCCTTGCTGGTACAGTAGTACTCTACAACCCTGAATTCTTAAACAGAGCAGTGTGACCTGCCTTTTAATTGTATGTAAATGGAATCCTATACTGTGTATTCTTTTGTGTACAGTTCTTTTACTCAATACGTGTTTAGGAGTCATTCCTGTTGTGTGTAGCAGTATTCGTTTCTTTTCATTTTACACACACACACACACACACACACACACACACACACACACACGAATATGTATATATTCCGTTATGTGAATAAACAGCTTATCCATTCTGTTGGCAGACAGTATATATGTTTTGGAATTATGACCAATACTGCTGGCCCATTCTTACGCATGTATCCTGTACAGCTTGCATTTCTGTGGGGGTGGAATTGCTGGGTTGTAGGATATGCATTTCTTCAACTTGGCTAAATAATACCAAATCAATTTCAAAATGGTTGTTCTAATTCACACTCTATCTGATGTGTGAGTTTATGTTGCTCCCATCTCTACCAACACTTGATATTTTTAGACTTAAATTTTTCTTTTTAATTTATTGGGGTGACAATTGTTAGTGAAATTACGTAGATTTCAGGTGTACAATTCTGTATTACATCATCTATAGATCCCACTGTGTGCTCACCACCCAGAGTCAGTTCTCCTTCCATCACCATATATTTGATCCCCCTTACCCTCATCTCCCTCCCCCAATCAATCCCCCTAGACTTAAATTTTTTAAAAAAGATTTTATCCTAATATCAGCTTTACTCAAGTAGTTAAATTTTAACCAGCATTGTAACTTGTTTACCAAGATGTTTTTTAGACTCTTAATGATGCTTCAAATAGAATAAATTTCTATAGTCATGGAGCAAAATGTACTCTAGTACCAAAACTAAAAACTAGTAGGTTGCTTTATAACTATTATTACTTTTCTTCAGATTCGGTATGTCACGTCGAGCTCAACATCAGTTATTTTACTAAGCTGTGTATTAAAGTTCCAGTTGTTTAGCTTCGTTTCATCAGGCATTGGGATAATTTTTCTTGCTTGTCGTCTCCCTTCTTCCATAGTTGCTTAATGACATTCTGTCAGTGGGGAACGTAGTCACCCTCCTTCTCTTGCTTCCGCACTGTTGTGACCAGGTTCTGTGAGTGCGAAGAGGAGAGCAGTTAGTGATTCCCCATTACCCTCTTCTGGCTTAGGTGTTGTGGAAATTGAGTTGCTATTGTGGACATTTTTGAGGTCCCACACTTTGTGGGAAAATTTGAATCATCAGAAGTCTTGAAAATGACATAGAAGTAGTATGTGTGCCATTTAAAAGAAAATACTACTTCATCTGTCCATTTATTTTGTAGTTTTAAATTACGTAGTTTAATGCTGTTTACTTAAGAAATACTGAATAGATTGGTTCAGAGTTAGCAGTAAAGAGTAGGCTCAATTAGGAATGTTATATATGTTTAGTTCCTGTTAAACCTTCCTTCCCAATCTGGATGCCTTTTATTCATGTCTTACTGCGTTACCAGGACTTCTGGTGTCATGTTGAAGAGCAGTGGTGAGAGGGGCATCTGTACCTGTTGTCATGCCTACCCGATCTCAGTGAGAGTGGTGTCCATACCTGTTGTCATGCCTACCTGACCTCAGTGAGAGGGGCGTCCATACCTGTTGTCATGCCTACCTGATCTCGGTGAGAGGGGCATCTATACCTGTTGTCATGCCTACCTGATCTCAGTGAGGGGGCGTCCATACCTGTTGTCATGCCTACCTGATCTCAGTGAGAGGGGCGTCCATACCTGTTGTCATGCCTACCTGATCTCAGTGAGGGGGCGTCCATACCTGTTGTCATGCCTACCTGATCTCGGTGAGAGGGGTGTCCATACCTGTTGTCATGCCTACCTGACCTCAGTGAGAGGGGCGTCCATACCTGTTGTCATGCCTACCTGATCTCAGTGAGGGGGCGTCCATACCTGTTGTCATGCCTACCTGATCTCAGTGAGGGGGCGTCCATACCTGTTGTCATGCCTACCTGACCTCAGTGAGAGGGGTGTCCATACCTGTTGTCATGCCTACCTGACCTCAGTGAGAGGGGCGTCCATACCTGTTGTCATGCCTACCTGATCTCGGTGAGAGGGGCATCTATACCTGTTGTCATGCCTACCTGATCTCAGTGAGGGGGCGTCCATACCTGTTGTCATGCCTACCTGATCTCAGTGAGAGGGGCGTCCATACCTGTTGTCATGCCTACCTGATCTCGGTGAGAGGGGTGTCCATACCTGTTGTCATGCCTACCTGACCTCAGTGAGAGGGGCGTCCATACCTGTTGTCATGCCTACCTGATCTCAGTGAGGGGGCGTCCATACCTGTTGTCATGCCTACCTGATCTCAGTGAGGGGGGCGTCCATAGCTGTTTTCAAGCCTAGCTGATATAGTGGGAAAACTTCTAGTTTATCACTGTTAAGAATGATGTCAGTTTTAAGTTTTTTTATAGAGCCCATACCTCTGGACCATGAACTTCACATGTGCTTTTCTTTTTTTTTTTAAATCCCCCTTTGGTGAAACAGGAAGGCTGGAGTGGGCTGGAGTTGGATATTTACCTTCCCCATGTCGGTTAGGCTCTGGTTACACTGCAGCGGGTCAGGCTCAGGTTAAGTAGTTTGTCCGGAGAGCAGACCATGTTAAGAACAGAACACTGCTGCTGGCTGTCTTAAAATGATTCCTTTTCTCCTGCTGTGCCAGAAGCATGAGAGGATTTTTCTACAGTATTCACCGTGAGAACTCCTGGGGTACATACCAGGTGCTATTGTCCTGGGACAGCCTTCTGCTGACATGCTACTGGCCGCATCGTTCAGTGCTTTGCAGGGACAGCCACATGTTTCTGCTTCTACCATTCCAGCTTTGTTTTCTTTAATAGCAGCTTTTAGTAGCTGAAACTGCCAGCACATATTCTAGTAATAGAGTCATTACATAAAGTGTGCTCATATATTGCAAAGTATGTGGTCCAATTCACCTAGAGGATCTTTTTGTCAGAAAGCTGACTCCTGATGGTATTTAGATAACAACTGGGTAATATTAGAATAAAAATCACGCATATATGTTTAAAGGTGCATTCTGTTAATGTTATTGCCTCCCCCCACCCCCACAAAGGGTTACTTCTTTGTAACACAAGACGTTGGACATTACTAGTATATAGTTTGAAGATTAAGTAGCTGAAAATTAAATGAAATAGCTTTTTAAAATAATATTCAAAGAGTAAAAAAATACCTCATGCCATTGGGAAGTCTTAAGAATTCTTATTTTCAGTACTGGTAGAACTTGAAGAGGAAATTGAGGAAACATTTCAGGTTTTTTGGTCTTAATTCTCCCAAGTTTCTAGTTGGTGACTTATCCAACTTTAGCAAATATTAAGTTATTTTAAAACATTGAATTGTACTAACAAATTTTTTTTTTTTTTTTTTTTTTTGCCGTTCTATGTGGCCAAAATGCCTAATCTACCAGTGAAGGCAGTTCTATCCCACAACATCTTAATATGTAGTACATCTAAAGATATTGTGGAAATGTATTTTTCTTAGGCCTTAAAGCTAAAACTGCTCCTGTATTTCTGAAGCTTGGTGATCTTCAGAAAGGCCCATTTATTGTATGGTCCACTCATGATTCTTCTGTATCGTGAGCTTATAATCCAAGTTTCTTTTTAAATAAATCAAAGAAAAGATGTATTTGTGTTTTTTTTAACTCAGTGCATTATTTACTTTCTATTCAGTATTAATTTTTAAAGCTCTTACCAGCAACTTATAAATTACATCCTGCTTTCCTCTCAAGATAATAATTTATATAAAATAATACATTATACATCAGATTGGGAAGATAAAAATGCCACTAAGTCAGCTAATAAATATTTATTAATCACCTGTTTGTGGCATTAGGAAATAGATGTTTACCAAAGTGGATGTCCAGCTTTTCGTTACATTTTAAAAGTTTTCTGCTCTTCTCTGACATGTATGTTTTGACTGGCTAGGTACATATTTCTTTGAATGTAGGGTAGTCAAAGGAAAAAGAGCATTGGCCAGATGATGTGAACTAAAGGACACATATGCTAGATTTTGGGGAATTTGAGGGAAAACTATTTCAGACTTTGAAAAATGATAATTTTAAACAGCAGGTATTTCTGAATCTTGTAGATTAAACCTAAAACTTTAAAATCCAAACACTAACATTATTGTCCTTTTATGTAATACTTCAAGTACTTAACAGCCAGAATCTTGCGGGGTAGGTACTTGTGAATTGGTGCTAAAGGTCCCTTCATTTTTTGGACAATAAAGACCATAAAGAAGGATTTTAAAAAGGACTTGAAGTAACATATGAAATACCATGTTTTTTGCAGTGAAATCACTCATTGTCTCAGCTAAAAATCCGATTAGAAACGTGTATGTGTATTCCAGGTGGATTGAAGATCCTTTTCTCACGGGTACTCAGGTTTCCAAGAAGAGTTTCTGAAGAACACAGTTTTGATTTAGTGCTGTATATGATTTCCAGGAAATTACTTTGGGTGAAACACTTTCTAATTAGACCCAAAAGTTGAACCTGCTTTTTGCCGCAGTGATTCTACTTTAATCAGCATATGTTTGCGAAGCAGGTTTTCTTATTCTTTTGGATGTGGAGACAAACTAGGAGCGGTGAGCTTGTTAGAAACATGATTCTTCACCAGCTAGGCTGGCAGAGCTTGTGGCAGGAACGCAGGAGACATTGATGTTCCCCACTTTGAGTCATGGATGAGAAAGTTGAGAAACGTTTATCAGTGGGTAGCTAAAAAATGTTTTCATAGGCCGGATTCTGAGAATCTAAACTCTAACGTCTCATCTTTCTTACATTTGTGATATGGAGAAAAGTTTTGGAACTTTGGGCTCAGTGTATCTAGAATGTTACAATTTGTTTTTGTTCCAACATTATTACAGAAACCCTTTAATTATGTGTTTCAGATGAAGTGTAATACACCTTGGAAATGCTTTCTTTAGAGCTCTTGTTTCCTGAATTTGCTTCCATGTGGCTTTGCAAAATCATTAAACAGAATTTTTAATTATAACAGTTCCTTATTTGTCTTTTTTTGTCAGTTCAGGACAGTTATTCAGTCCTGTTTTAGAACTTAGGTGATTGGCAGTTGCAGTGAGTGTGTAGAGTAGCCAAAGTAGATTCTGTTTTTTTGGGGGGTGGGGTAGGTGGGGTGACGCAGGGCAGGGTTGCTGTTAATGCTGCATTTTGTGCCAAATTCCCTAAGTAGGCTCTTTAAAATGCCATTCCAGACAAAGATGGTGTGGAATAGTCAACGTCTGAATCCTTTTACCTCAACATGAAGAGTGTTTTTGTGTTTGTGTAGGATTTATGATGATTTTTGTCTCCCAGGAATTTTACCTTATTTCTTTGCCTTCCCACTTTTGTTTTTTTTATCAGTGTAAACCAGAATACAAGGTACCTGGACTTTATGTTATTGATTCCATTGTACGACAATCTCGACATCAGTTTGGTCAAGAAAAGGATGTGTTTGCACCCAGATTTAGTAATAACATCATTAGCACTTTCCAGAATTTATATCGTTGCCCTGGGGATGACAAGGTAGGCTGGTTTCAATAGATACATTACCCTTTTGGTCTTAAGACTCTTTAGATTATCTTAATTTATAATTTTATGTTATCCTTTACTCTTAGTTATTCCTGATTTGAATCTTTGCTTGTTACACTATCCGTGTTCCTTTTTGTTCTTAGAATCTTCTTAAGCAGTGTGGAAAGATGTTGATTTTGCTACTTTTTAATTTATTGAAGCAATTAATGTTAAAGTAACTTGCTGTCGTAAGCTTTTGGTATTATATTAACAGTTTATGTATTCACACCCGACCAATTCAGAATTTTAATTATTTGACCTCGTTTACTTATTTAGTGTCTGTAAAAAATGGATTTGCCAAGCAATTAATAGAAAATAACTAAATGCATATCAGAATTCTTTTATACTAGCGTTTTATTAGTGCTAAAAACCACATGTCTGCTAGATCTGAATGAATAAATATTCTTTACCACATAAAAAGGAGGCTTTAGACCCTGAGAGAGAATAAAAAGGGGTTGTTTATCTTCGTGTGTGCTCAAAATTATTAGAAGTTTACTTATTTTGGATGCTGATTTGGAAATTTAGTGTGCTCTTCTGACAGAGTTGATTGCAATACTCATTTATTAGGAAACAGTAAGAAAGATGAAAACTAATGGTTGCTTTAAGGAAGAACCACAAAACTTAAAAGCATAGCACACACATCTTTTACTTCATCTCGAGTACAGCAAGATTAGGTAGTTTTTATTTTTAATAATTAAAAATGTTATTATGGAGATAAATTATTGTATCATTCTTTGTAAACTATTCTTGGATATACTTCTCGAGACAGAAGGTGTTTATTTTTAAAATTACTTTGGTATTTTGATAATTCTGTGCAGGCAAAAGAATTTTAAGAGACCTGTCGTAACTGATTCTTAAAATAGATACCTTAGAATCCCACCTAAAATAACTCATTTAAAATTTTACGTATATATATTTTTTAAAGTAAGTTAAACACTTTGATTTAGAAATGTCACTAGTTTGTACTTGGATTTCTATCACTTACTATGAACAAATCAGTGTTAAGTTTGTAAACTTCATAATAATAGTGTTTCTCAGGGAGTTTAAGATACTAATAGAGTTTAAGATAATGGATTTTTTTTAACCACAGTAGGAAAGATTACATTGATACTGTAATATCAGTCATAAACTAGAAGCATTATTTGTTTGTATGTAGAATGATACATAGAATGATACCTTTCAGAGACTGGCTAATTTTGAAGTACAGGATGAGTGTCTTGGGAACTGGAAGATTTTTTTCTATAAAGCAAAAGACTAAGGTACTTTCTAAGTGCTCACGTCTTAGAAAGGAGAGTCAAATCAGAAGGTATGAAGCATTTCTTTGTGTAATTTTCTTATGCTTCATTTGAAGTACAAACATTTGCATGTTAATGTAGTTTGGATGTAGTTTGAAAATTCATCAGTATAATATTGTAAGGGATTTAAAGGTGAACCAGATCTTCATTCTTAAAATTGCTTATTTTACTCTTATAAACTATGTACATTTAACAGAAGTTAATACTTAATTTCAGCCTGTCATTTAAATTATTTTCCTAATGGAGCAAGTAATGTTACAGTAGTCCGTAACTAATACTTAGTGTTGTTTATATAACTTTTATATGCAGATAAGTTGTGAAAGTAAGTTTAGTTAACTACTTATGTGAGGGAATAACCTGCCCTGTCCTTAGTTTTAAAATGAAAACTTTAAAAACTCATATAAGATAAGGACTCTGTCTTGATGTTACTTATTTGTTTAAAAGATAAAGTTAACAGTTCACTGAAAATATAAATTGAGTGCTGTGATGACTCCTGACCTGCCTCAGCAGCCTTAACGCAGTTTCCCAGCCAATCGTGACCATAATCTCATCAGGCTTCATTCACATGGAAGCTGAAACCTAGTTGTCATTTCTGTCTTCTGCTAAATGTAGTTTTCATTTACGTTGTACATCTGTCAAAATGAACATTTTTTTTTTCACGTGAGTTAGTGTTAGCAATGCAAAATTATAGAAACATAATTTCAGGGATGGAAAGCACTGGAGAAGTATTTCAGTCTTTCCCACCCACTGCCCAACTAGTTGCTATTTGATTGTGCTAACATTTGGAAATCGAAAAAATAAAATGTCCTTTTTCTTTATTCCTCTAGAGTAAAATAGTGAGAGTATTAAACTTGTGGCAGAAGAATAATGTATTTAAGAGTGAGATTATTCAGCCTCTTTTGGATATGGCAGCAGGGATCCCTCCTCCAGTTGTCACTCCTGTCCTGGCCAGTGCTACTGCTGCTATGAGCAATACCCCAGGTACGTGGCTTTGATCGAGAGTTCTTTTCCGAATATTCTGCTCATACTTTTCAGGTGATTATTCATATGTAAAATAACAGTGTGGCTGCAGGAGAATTTGTCTAGCAGTAGTTAATTGAAAGGGAAAGTAATTTGAAGGAAAAATAAAATCAGAAATTATATTTGTATGTAATTCTTTTCTAAAAATTAGGGAGCCGAATTGTTTTAATCCCTAGAAACATAAATATAATGAACTTTGGGAAATGAATGTGTCGGGTAGGATTTTTTCTGATTTGGGCTGTCTGTAATCTTTAAAACTTGTATGCAAATCAATTTGATATTCACAGTATACCACAGAAACTTAGTATTTATAAGGAACCCTGAGAAACTTATTTAATGGAGTCACAAATACTTTAGTACTAATCTTAAAATTGTTTTTTGAGGTATTTAAATGAAATTTATAATTTTTTATCATGATCCAAGAATTACATTTGTTAACATTTTGGTATATATTTATTTTATGGTTTGTGTGTGTGCGCACGCATGTGTGCACAAATTCTTGAAGAAAAATAGTTTTATATTGCACATACAGTTTTACAGTTTTTCATTGAAGATTGTATTTTGAATATTTCGTTATATAATTGAATTTACTTCTGTAGTAAGATTTTAAATGACTGCTAAGTATTGTAGGCTCCTTTAAAGTAGTAGCTTGGTTACTGAAGACAAGAGTAGATAATCTTTTTGGTACTTTATATTAACCTACCTAATTCTGTAATGATTTTTCAATATAAAGACAATAAAAATATTTATATTTGTATATATTTTATGAAAGTGACAGCAATCTTTCTACCTTTTCAAGCCTTATTTGTTATATATTTATTGGGTGTGATGTCTGTTTTAAAAGGAACTCCTGTGACACCTGTTACTCCAGCTACGGTGGTCCAAGGTTTACCTGATCCGTGGGTTTCCCAGATAGCAAATACTGACACGCTCACAGCTGTAGCTCAGATCCTGCAAAGTCCTCAAGGCCAGCAGGTGAGCAGCATTTTGGTTATGCTGACAATGATTTGGAACTTACTGTATTTTCCTAATGATTATTTCATAATATACCGCCTAAAGAATATGTGTTTTTATTTTGTTAAAAATAGTATCACACTATATATAGTATTGTGTAACTTGATTTTTTCATTTAGTAATGGATCCTGAACACTTTTATGTTGTTATAGAATGTCTTAGAAAAAGTTAATTTTTCACCAAAATATTAATTTAATGCACATAGTTTCTGCCAAACATTATTAGGTACTATTGTTGCTCTAGTAATGAGTCGGGGAGGTCTTCTATTAGGAGAAGATGCCTCCCTATGTTACAAGAGACAGACAATAAAAAAGTATAAAACATTTAGATAATGATACGTGACTTAAAACAGTAGATCTTTAGAGTGACTAACTATGTTTGAGAGATGGGGTCATAATTAGAGAGGGTAGCCATGAGAATGTGTCTCTGAGGAAGTGGCATTTGAATTGAGACTTGAGATGGCAGGATGTGAGGATAGCCCATCATTAGCATCTTTTTTTTTTTTTAACCTATCCTTTAAAGACCAAATTAATTGTGATCTGTAAGTAAAACTTCCTGAACTTACCCACATATTCACAGGGTTTCAACTAGGGTTTCCAGGTATTAATTCCCGCCTATTCTCAGGAACTTTTTTCAGTTTTCTGTTCCCGAATCCCGAGAAAAGTTGATCGGGAAATAGGGAAAATCGGCTCCTTGAACCCAGGTGGTTGGTAGTATCGCCTGTCACTTTGTGGAAACGATCCATCATGGAGAACAGAAAACAGTTTATATTTCGGGATTCGGGAACGGGAAAGCAAAAAAAATTCTGAGAACGGGCAGGAATTCCCACCTAGAAACCCTAGTTTCAACTACCTGTAAGGTTTTGTTTAAATGTCACCCCAATGAGGCCTTCAAAGAGTGATTTAAAACTGCAAACTCTGCCTTGCATCTCTTTATGCTCCTTTTCTCTATCACCTGCCTTAGTTCCTTCCTTAGCACTTAACTACCTTCTGTTCCGTTATATAATTTACTTATTTTATTTATTCTCTGTCTCTTCCCATTCGAAGGTATGCTATACAACGGCAAGGATTTTTGTCAGTTTTGTTCATTGTTGTACCTCCAGTTTCTATGTTATAGCAGGTGTTCAATACATTTTTTGTAAAATGAATGACTAATGCATACAGGAATAACAATATTGGGTATACAAAAGATATTTTAGAGTTGTTGTCTGGAGAATAAGGTGGTCTGTGCATATAAGTTATTAGTTACAAAGTTGAAAAGGCAGACTTAAGGCTGGGACATGGGTTTCAAAACACATAAATGGTTTTGAGAAATAAAGGCTTGATATGCTAAGCAGTGGGGAATTACCAGAGATTTTTATGTTGATGCCCATCACATGAATCGAACAGTACTTGAATGGATGGGAGAGGAGAAAGGTCTGGAGATAGAAGTATCTTTGTTTTGTTAACAGTGATACTGGAAGGGAAGTAATGGAGATATAAGAAATAGTGTTATAAACTCTAAAAAGGACAGTGTCAAAAAAAGTGGGACCATTCTAGATTTTAAAAATGTAAAAACCAGTTCAATTATAGTCAAACTATTCAAATATAGTAAAAAATATAGTTTCTACATTTTTGGGACAGTTGGTAAAGTGAATTGATAATACATAAAACTAATTTTATTTTGTGATAATGATATTTTGAAAACAATTCCTAAAACAAATATTCTCATTTTAAAAAATGCCCATTAAAATAAATACTTTTGGCAGGAGAAGGGATTTTCCAGAAGAAATAGTACACAGAGAGTGAAGAAAACATAGTGATTGATAGAATATGAAGTCATAGTAGAGAGAAAAGGATGCTGCAGTGGTTTCAACCTGGAGACTGAAAGAGGAACCATGCTCCTGGGCAAAATGGGGCTGTCAGAAGGGGCTGTTATAATGCGTAAAGGAGAGACACGGCATTGCCTTCCTTCTTCCTTCTTTTCCTCCTCTTTTCCTTTCCTTCCCCCCCTCCCTCCATCTTGTCTGTTCTGTAGCTTCCTCACTGCAGGAACTAAATGGTCATACATTTTTATATTATTTTTATTTTCTTTGCTATTACATTAGTAGTCTAGTAAATGTTTAGCTGATGGTTAAATGACTTGTTACAAAAAGTACAAATGTCTTGTTTAGCAATAGCTTTGCTATTTTTATTTTTCTATTCTAAACTGATCATTTTCAGATTTAATTTGGGTTTAGGTAGTGATTAAAAAAATATTAATTCTCGGACGTACTCAGGATTTATGCTTAACCATGAAATATCTTCAGAATCTTACTATCGTTTCTGTTTTTTAAGAGGGTGGGTGAATGGGGGAACAGGAGTTGCTTTAAACTCCTATTGACACTGTTCACCTTTAATTTCTTTAGTTTCAGACTCTGCTCCAAAGGACAGTTTTCTTTGCTTTTCCTGCTTTCAGGAAACGTGTTTTCAGATAGCAAATCTGAAAAATAGCAGAAGCAGTTGTGTTCAGTGCTTGTCCTTTTACAGAGATTAAGTTAATTCTTTGAAGAAGGGATGAAAAGTTTAGTGAAAAAAATGAGTCTGCTTGTGATGAATTCTTTATCTGGTTATCATTGTATGACCACTTTATTTTTTTAAAAAATTCTGTGACTTTCTAGAAGCCAGACAAACTTATTAAGGAATATACTATATATAGCACACAAGGTCTTTTCTTTAAAAAAAAATTAGCTGTTGTTTTGAGTTAGTTTATATTTTTTCCCAATCTCCAAAGCCTAGAATGAATTTTATTGACTAAAAGTTTTAGATAGGTGTTCTTGTAGATAAAACCCAGCACCTGTTTGTATTCATTTTCCTTTTTTTCCCCTTCCAGTTTCAGCAGTTAATACAGACTTTGCAGATACAACAGCAGAAGCCTCAGCCTTCCATCCTGCAAGCCCTGGATGCTGGTCTTGTTGTTCAGTTGCAGGCGCTGACGGCTCAGCTGACCGCTGCGGCTGCCGCAGCCAGCACCCTCAATCCCTTAGAGCAGGGAGTGTCCTTTAACAAGGTAGACGTTAAGACATCAGATATGTCCTATATCAATTAGTGAATTCTGTGTACTGCACATGGATTCTAATTCTGTAAATTACGTTTTATTGTAGAACTACTTTAATATCCACTGTACTGTAGTACAGCATCCTAAGTTTTACAAAAGGTCCAAACTTCTGAAAGAAATTAAGTGATTTTTAATTCCACTTGAAACATTTAGAATATTTGCTTTTGACTAAAGATATTTACAGGTCGGTAAAATTGTATATTCACCATTGGGGCAAATGATTGTTTTCTGAATTTTTAAATTTCTTTTGTGGATGTCACAAATATATTAATTACGGTTCTATGTTCTATAATTTTAACCTGCTAACATTGAAATTGTTCAGTGTGTTACGTTCAAAAAACAACTCTACCAGTTGTCACTGTTCTACAGTATTTTGATAAATTGAGACCTAACTATAAAGTATAATGTTTTTAAAAGTGAATATCTTTCTTGTGTAGTTTCATTGTATGGTACCCTCAGTATTCTTGTCAATTACGGGAATATTAAAATACCTTGTACATGTTCTCCATATTTTTATTTCTGCTACTGTTATTTTCATAGGAAAATACAGTATTTATTTATTAGATTTTTTTTAATCCAGCAGCTTCCAAGTATAACTTTGACTAAATAGCCAGACCACATAAAGAGCCTTTAAATTGACCATTTAGGAAACAGTGGAACATTCTCAGAAAACTATACTAGTCCTAGCTGTTTTTTAATCAACCTTTATTGCCATTGGCAAGTCACTTAATTATTTTAATTCTCATATTCTCTTTTGTAAAGTTAGAGTATTGGTATTAATCCTGTGTGTGTCATGATTTGTTTTGTTACATAAGGCAATGTATGTGAAAATAAAGAAAAGTAAAGATCCACTCAAGTAAAATGCTTTATTTCATATAGTATAACATAAAATTGTATGAAACATTTTCATATTAAGTGATAGAGATAAATTAGTGGATGGCATGATCTTTAAAATAGCATTTGTAACATATTTGTGAGAAGCAGTTTTTAATTTGTCTATTTCTCTTTTTTTTTTTCTTCCCCACTTAGAAGTTGATGGATAGGTTTGATTTTGGGGAAGATTCTGAGCATAGTGAAGAACCCAAAAAGGAAATTCCAACTTCTCAACTGTAAGAATTGCTATGTTTTTCCTTATAACCATAATTTTTTCTGTTATTTTTATAAACATTGGATGGGATGTTGCCATCTGAACTACTACATATACTTTGAATAAGTTAGGTTATTATTTCAGGCTGTTTTGCTCTAACATAGAAAGATGATAGGGTTGCTGTCTTGTTGCCTCGCTATATTATTTTGACTCTCAGATCTTTGCAAATAGTTGGGCTATGTCAAAAGTATAGGAAAGTTGATAAATGTTGATAAATCTAGTTGTGATGTTTTCTCTATGTTAGGCTTTAAATTATTTAACTCACTTGTAAGAATATTTGAAATAATAGTAAAGAAGCTTGCTTCTGTTGCCAATGGTCACTTCTAGGAAGTATATAAATAGGGACTTTGGTTTTTAAAGAATTAGATTGTGTGGTTTTATTTAGATCAGTTATTTATTTTTTTTCCAAAAAATTGTTCAGAGCCCTAGGTTTTGTGAAAGGACCAGTAGGGGGTAGATTGTTGGAGAGGGGAAGTGTAGTATGTGGAAGCTGGGAGAAGGGAAGAGGGATGATGAGTGGGGAAAGTCTCTGAGACTCTTGCTTCAAACAGAAGTTAATAGTTTTATATATTGGGATAATATGTTTAAAAATTATTTATATAATGTATAAATATACAAATAAATCCTTTTGATAAAGAGATTCTACTTGAAAAAATTAAAAACTAATATTTTAATTTTGAATTATAAAGTTAGAAGAAGCATCTGAGATCATGTAGATCAGTGTCCTGAACAATATAAGAATCTTCTATAACAGTCCTAATGGTATTTATCCAAGGTGTTAATTAATGCCTTCCATTATGAGAAGCTGAGTAATTGTTACTGTTGTATGTTATTTTGTTACTGAATCTTGTTTGATTTGCTCTCTACACACTCATCTGTTTTGCTTTCTGAAGCAAGGAAACAAATATGCTCCATTATCTTTTGAGACATAGCCCTTCAGTTTTTGAAGATAGGTATCATTCTTCCCCTTAGGTTTATTTGCTCCAGATGACGTACTCTTTTTTTCAACTATTTCAAGACTTCTCACCATCCTGATTGTCCCTTTTGGGATGCCCTCTTTTTTGTTCATGTCTTACCTTTGTGGCACCCAGAATTCCAGGTGTATTCCAGGTGTGAATTTCCCAGAGTATAGTTAAATTATTTCCTCTTCTCTAAACATTGTTTCTGTTAACATACCTAATAATGTGAATGCTTTTCAATGGAAGCAGATTAATTTTATGAGTTTATGGTCAATTATAATTGTACATTTCATATGTTATTATTGATAGAACATTTCTCCCACGATCTCATAGTTAGAGAAGTCAAAGTGACAATGTTTAAATACTTTTTAACTGTTTTTATAAGTGTTTTACTGAGCTTTTCTTGAAGTGTTCTAATGTAAAAAGTACTAATTTATTTGTATTTATAGTATGAGATCGTATCAGATCTTCATCAGATATTTCTAACACGTCCTATTGAAACACTATTGGAGAATATATTTCTGTTTTAACATATTAATGTTCTGAGGTATTCCGTTTTCTTTGTTAATATTTCAACAGTAAACATTGTAGTAGAGTATGCTTCATTTATTTGGCATTTGGGGAGGTTTGGATACTCAGTTTTATTTTCATATTATCTTTACTGGATTTTAAAATAGATTTCCACTTGTTTTTCCTTTTAGTTCTCATGTTTCGGAATCTGTGAACAATTCCATTTTTCATCAGATAGCAGAACAACTACAGCAGCAAAACCTTGAACATCTCAGACAGCAACTCCTGGAACAGCAACAGCCTCAAAAGGTTTAGAACTCCATCTTACGGTCTTTAGAGTTACTGCTGTCTCTATGCTAGGAATCGGTGTGTCACAAGTGTGGTAGTTTTTCTTCCGCTATTTCTTACTAGGATGATCAGTATTTCCAGGACCTTTACACTTTTCCTATAATCAAAATGTGCTCTAGCAACTTAGGAATCAATTGAGAACATTGTAGAATTTAATCTCAGTATGCTGGAAGTGTAGAACAGAAGACAGGTGGCATTTCACTATTACAACTTGAAACGTCATGTGCTCTCCTCTCCACTCAGTTCCCTGTCAAGCAAGCTCATGGTGGTGACTGCTATTTTTGATGGTGATGATGACAAAATAGATTGCTGCCTTTACTTAGGCTATTACCACGGGGCAGGAACTTTTAGGCATGCTTACATTTAATCCTTATGAGATAGGCCTTTTGAATCCCATTTTACACCAGAGGAAATTGAAGTTCAGTGAAATGAAATATCTAATGCAAAAGTATACAGCTGATGTATATCGGTAGTCTAGACGTATATTGTTAGCTAAGAAATTTTTAATCTCTTCTAAAGTATAACATCCCAGGGAGTTGTAAGAATTTTATTAATTTTAGGGCTGAGCAAATGTGAAGAAAAATCTCACCTTAGAATTGATCAAATATGTCAACTTGCAAAGACAGGACTAAATCCATTATAAATCCTGTTTTTGCCCTATATGAGAAGTACTTATAGATGTAAACTGCTTAGCATATACATGTTTGGAAATATCCCCACTCACACTTCTTACTAATACTCAATACTCTTTGGCGCAAATGAATGTAACACAATATCACAAACATTTTAAAATAGGGATTGCTAGACAAATGATATACACAGAGATGAACAGAAAAGCAAGACCTCATGTAACCGCTTCCTTATGGAGCGACGTCCCTGGGAACACAAGGTAGAATTCTAGATTCTGTAACAGGTACAAGTGACAGATCGGGAATGTAGAAGAAGGAAGCGTTACTTTAGTTCGAAAGGGTAGCCCAGTAGACGCTACTGGGCTCTGAAGTTGTCCTTTTAATGCAAATAGTAAATGTGAAATTAGTATTAATGATACTTACTAGGTTGGAACTTGTACCTAGAAATTATGGAATGGAATTCCATACCTTATTTTGAAGAAATAATTCTGATAGCAGTGATTGGAGTAGGTGCAGTATTTTATGTTAGGCAAATATGTTTCTGCCTGAGAATTCAGGAACTTGAAGATGGAGCCCAATGAAGAACATGTGGATGTTGTTTAAAGAACAGTGTAAGTTGTAATTCAAGGAAAAGAAACAAGTTGTCAGTGATACAATAAAAAATCTCAGAGCTGTTCAGAGGCGAGAGGTAGTGATGACAGAACGTATCCAAACAGCAGATTTGTTCATGTATAAATGAGATACTTTTGAATTGCTTTAGTTCCAGTTTCATTTCACAAGGGTTAGTAGAGGCAATAAAATCAAGGTAGTTCTGTTGACCAGCTTGTAATTAACACCAAGTTATTGAAGTGAAAAATGAAAGTTAATAGAGACTTGAGACAATAGTGATTTTGTCCTAAGAATCTCAATCCCCTTCCCCCCAAATAAAAACACCTCTTGGCGTCGTTAATTGCTCTATACATTATCTCCAAAATTTTAGAAGATAACTCATTAAGACCCGGTTGGAAGGAGTAGATGTTCTTTAAAGCTTTGTTGTTCAAAAATGAGTGATGAAGAAAAGGGAGTGGTGAAGAAAAACAACTTTTCTTGTGCATAAGGTGGATAGTGTTTAAAATAAATTCAGAATTGGAGAATATATCAACAGAGTAACAGTTAAATTTAATAAATTGTGTAGTTGGCTCTACAAATCCAATTGCCTTAGAGTATTTAAGATAGGATGAAATACACAGAAAAATTAAGCATTTTTATTTACCAGTACGTTCAGTATGGCTGCCTAGAAGTTGTTACAGAATAGAATTGCTAGTGCCTCTCTAAACATTGCAGCCCTAACCACATCTGCATACTTGCTGAGGTCTAGTATCCCTGACAATAGGAAGATAATCGTGTCATAAGGGGAATGATTTCTGTTGTCTTGAGGAAGTTGGAGTTCTTGGTGATAATTATTTTATCAGGAGATTCAAAAGACGTCAGGTGAGCTGTAGCTCAAAAGGAAGTGCTGCTGATGAAAATGGTGAGACTAATAAAAAGGGCTTTAAAAAGAATGTTAGGGATTAAAAGATTATAGAAGATTCAGCCAGTTAGTGAAGAGCTGTCAGTGGCCTGTTAGAAATATGTAACCTGTTTTGCTTCAGTAATTTTTTTATATAGGAGAATATAATGGAAAGAGTAGAATTGAACATGATAAAACCTAAAATGGGAGATACATTAAGAGCCTTGAGTTGTATTAAATGAGTTGATGTCTCTAGGCTCAAATAAATTGCATTTCAGGGTACTAAGGTGGTAGGTTTATTACAATCATAAATCAAGAAAATGCTATAGGCATAGGACAGCATGTGTGGATTTTAGTAAGGCCTTTGACTAAGTTTGTCCTGAATTAGAACCACAGAGAAAAACACAGGCAGGGGGATTTATAAATGATCAAAATGTGACACTTAATGAGTCTTAATGCAACCTTGAAAGACATCTCTGCTAGCTGCTATTATCCTTGTCTTCTGTTTTTATTGATGCTTTGCATGAGGACATAGTTGAAGAAACGAGACGTATACTAGAATGTATTCTAAGGACATATACCAGTATATAAGGGGGGAAAAATCATGGTCACTGGGTCCAGTGGAGCCTTTTAAAAAATATTTTCATGTCATCTTACAAATAATTTACAGAAATCAGACTAAAGGGATAGGGGGAAAAAACTTTCAAGAATTTTAATATAATTGAAATGTAGCAAACCTTTCTATTTCAATTTAATTCAAATGTCACACCTTCTTAGCAAAACAAAAAGTCCAGATTCTTGTCGCAAAAATACAAGATGGAGTCCTTGTTGAATGACAGATTGGATGAAAATACCCTATTTTTGTCCCTAAGAGATACATTTTTCTCTCATCAGTTGAGTTTGAGAAATACACCTTAGGATATGTTCATCTGAAAACTCAGTCTAATATTTCACGTAAATGTTCAATTTCACCATCATCACTGAAGTCTAGAATGAGGCTATTTATTTGCATTCATCTGCTTTGTCTAATAATTGTGAAATGTGTTCCTCTGTTTTATGCCATTATGGACAGAAAATGAGAAATCTAAATATATAACCATGTTCCACGGAAAGCTAAAAGCAGACTACAAAGATGGTGGCTCCAAGCTTATTTATACCTTCTTGAAATATAATGCAATATTTTTGGTAGTGTAGTTAAAACTGAATGATGATTTATTTCACTATTGAAACACACTTCTCAACAATTTTAATGCTTTTTATTTTTCTTATTGAGTCTTTTGTGACAATTGGGTATAATTGATGAGCAACAATGGAATAATTCTTAGGATGATGAAATAGCAGAACATTTCAATATACTGTGTTTCCCCGAAAATAACACCGGATCTTGTATGAATTTTTGCTCCAAAAGACGCACTAGGGAGTATTTTCAGGCGATGTCTTATTTTTTCATGTACAGCAATCTACATTTATCCAAACACAGTTATGTCATCTCCTTCTGGAACATCGTCTTAATGTACTAAATGTGTCCCTATGGCTGACGATCCTAATTGGGCTTATTTTCGGGGTAGGTCTTATTTTCGAGGAAACACAGTATAGGAAAATAAGCCCTATACCTAAGATTCCATGACTTATCTTAGGTATAAATTTTAGTGGACTTTTTAAAGTTCAGAAATTTTCTCTGTGTTCTTCGTAGGACTTCTAAGAAAGAATAAAAGTTGTGAGTTCCCATGAGATCTCAGTTTTTTTAAGTAGGTAGAGCTGCTCAAAAAAGAAATTCAAAAACTAAAATTGGTTGCAGTGGATCTTGGGAGTTACTTCCAGTGGTTAACTGGTAGATAGAAAACTGAGGGTGAAAAATGGAGGGGGATGGAGTAGAAATGAGGCTTAAGGTGAGTGGTGGGGTAAGAAATAAATGATGTAAAGAATATATAAGTACTGAATTAGACCCAAATAGTAAGGCTCAGGATGCATTGAAAATTTTCTTGTGTTAAAAGTTTTGTTATTGTACCATTTTAAAGGCATAAGTCAAGGACTATGCTTAATACACCTTTGATTTGTTTTGGAAGAAAGAGTACTCTTATTTACTACTGTTTGGGTCAATACTGTGGTATAGAACAGGTATTTAAATAATAGATGTCTTTTCTAATTCTGACTTTAGCTATGATTTATTTCTAATCTTTGAAAATGTTACTTGTCCTCAGGGAACCTTTTCCTTCATAAATTAAGAGACTTGGAATGGTTCTTTAATGTTCTTTTTGGTTCTTCATTTTTATGCTTTCTTTCAGTTTAAATGTCATCTTAGACAAAGAGTCATTAAAAAAAAGTTTTATTGAAATTTAATCGACATACAACATTTTGTGAATTGAAGGTGTACAAGGTGTTGGTTTGATACATTTACATGGCACAGTATTATACCACCATAGTGTTAGCGAACACCTCTGTCGTGTCACATAATTATCATTTCTTTTTTGTGCTGGCAACAGTTAAGATCTAGTCTCTTGGGAACTTTGAAGTTAATAAACAGTATGGTTGTCTATAATCACTATGCTAGTATTCCTTTTACACATAGGAAGACTGAAATTCAGAGTTCAAGGACCTTGTTCACAGTCAGCGTTTGTAGGGAGGGAACAGTAGTTTTCAGTTGCTCTTTACTGTAAATATTACAGTAGTTCCTATCTTGTGTACCACCAGGAACATTTTTATTAATCTTCGTCATCTTCAACACCTGCGAGATATGTTTTAGGAGAATTTATGTAAGGAGACATTTTTCCCCCATAATGTCTCTTCTCATTTTTACTGTTACCATAGTATATGAAATTGCTAATCGGTGTCATACTGATGAGCGTCATGTAAGCAGTGTCACTGTGTCAAGTTGCTGTAATTCTAGTCTCAGGGGAAAAACCAGTTTACATTTTAAATGTTCCTATAATTAGGCTTCATTGCCTAACTTTCGTTAGACTTTCTGAAATGTTCTACACATCTCAGGGTACATTCTAATGTTATTTTGTGAATTCCTCAAGGTGGAGGTTGGGGAAGGCCCAAGTTGAGAATTGTTTTCCTAGATCAGTGATTTTGGTATTGGCATCTGGGCTTCATATTGCTTCTTTACATGCAATATGTGACTTAGTTCTTTGAAATACTTTATGGGACTTTTCATTTATAGCGTTTTATAAAAATGCTAATTGCCAATTAAATTCTAGATTCATTTAGTGCCATTATATGTCATTCATCGTATAATCCCTTTATTCTTGAAGGTTTATATTTTCCACACTTAAAAGTTTATTTGAATACCTACTTGATCTTTCCATTCTATTGTAATCTTTCAGTCTTCTCCCCCTTTTATGATGTTCCATGCTTTTAAGTAAACTTGGATTTATACAAAAGTATAATTTTAGATTGACTATAAAAGATTAAACGGGATTTCTTTTTGTATTGGGCTCCTTTTTAAAATATTAATTGTAATGTTTGTATGTTTACATTTTCATTTGTAATAATATTCATTATTTCCCAATGTTTGTGTATTTGTATTCATCCTCAATAGGCAACCCCTCAGGATAGTCAAGAAGGAACATTTGGATCAGAGCATTCCGCGACACCATCACAAGGGAGCAGTCAACAGCATTTTCTTGAACCTGAAACAAATTTGGATGATTCCATAGATATTCAGCAACAGGTAGAAAGTAAATGCTTTTCTGGGTCAGATATTTATAAATTAGTTAGGAAAAAATACTGTAAAGTATGGTAATTTTTATTTTATGTTAAATATTTTACGTGAATTAATGGTAATGTCCTGAATGCTTTTCTCCCCACACTTAAGCTCCGCACTCTAACGTTTTACTATTAGGCATTAATGCTACTGTGGTGAATATTTTGTACGTCAGAATTGTCAACATGTACTGAGTCTCAACCAGGCATTTTGTCTGTTTGCTCTTCTTTTGACTTTTGAGGACATGGATATAGATGAAGGGCAGGATGGAGTGGAAGAGGAGATCTTTGAACAAGAAGCAAAGAAAGTGGCTGTTCGCTCAAGATCAAGAACACATTCACGATCCCGTTCAAGGTTCTACAATAATATTTAAGAATAGTTGTGTGTAAACTTTTAAAATGGTGGCCTTTATTTCTTTGCATCAAGATTTAAGGAAACTTTTTTTCTTTTAATGACATATTCTCTCAGAAAGAAGTAATTCAGAATTTGAAAATCAGAAAATACTTTCTTCCGTTTTTAATTGGCTATATCTTTGACCATTTATTTGAATATTATACATGGATCACAGCCATATCATGAGACTTAGATTTTGGATTATATCTCATCTTAGTGAATAATATTTTGATGACACCTCAGGCTGTTAGGATGGATAATAATGCATCTCAACAACAGTTAAATCAGGCTGTAGAGGAACAGTGTTAGAAATTCTATTGTATTTTTCTCTTAAAAGTAAAAATAATTAATCTTTAACATTTTTTCATACCCAGTTTTCTACACATGAATACCCTGAAAATCTGAACAGTAACTGCTAGAGGAGGGGATGGTAGCTTTGATCATTTGTTTAGTAATTTATTGTTAGTTTCAAGAAGTTGTTCGTATTTACCTCTGGTGAAGGCGAGCCTGTCAGTTCAACTTTCTCTAACTCTATCCCATGTGAACAGTATCTTGCTACAGCAGTTACAATGTTAGTGCTGAAAACTTCTTTGTTGTAGCCTAGCATAGCAGCTTCTTTATTTGTCTTGCAACACCTACATAAGCATTTTGGAGAGAGTTCACTTGCTATGATTGACAGGCAAAAAAGAAACAGTGTTTCAGTATCACTTTATAATGTGAAGTTCAGCAAAATTTTAGAAGTTGAAAACTTGTAAGCAGAATTATATAGTGGCCTAGTGCTCTGTTGGAATCATTCTCTGTTTCCTAACTTTAAGAAGGTAACATGTTTATCACCTAAAGGATCTTTTTATTTTTCTTTGGTATTTCATCCCTGTTCTTGACTCTTGTTTGAAAAATGAGTTGGGAGACACTAAGAGAAAGTGCGGGCCTTACTAGGATCTCGTTCTCCTGTTCTTCTTTGTGTTTGTAAATACTAACCCAGACTTAGTAAGAATTATTGAAAACAAATATCTACGCCCAGTATGGACCTAAGCAGTACATAGATTTTAGAAAATGCATGTGTGATGTTTGATTATACTTAAATCTTTTTTAAGAAGTAGCTAAATATAAGACAACCTTTTTTTCCTGTTTTTTCTTTTTCTCATCTAGTGATAGAAGAGTAACATTGATTATTAGAAATAAAATAAGGTTTTGTTTTTAGATCACCAAGAAAACGAAGGTCTAGGTCACGATCTGGTTCTCGAAAGCGTAAACACAGAAAGCGCTCACGATCACGCTCAAGGGAAAGAAAAAGGAAATCATCACGTTCATACTCAAGTGAGAGAAGAGCTAGAGAAAGGGAGAAAGAACGACAGAAGAAGGGCCTGCCTCCAATTAGATCGAAAACATTAAGTGGTAAGTGACACACTTGTATAAAACTGTAGGTTCTCTAAATCTTATTTTAAGACTGAGAATTTGAAAAGTGGTTTGGTAAATGAGTAATGCTATCCTGGGTTTTGTAAAGTGATAGGGGAGAAAAGCAAAGATCAATTTCTCCTCCAATACTAAGGTTATTTAGAGTTGTATTTTTTTTAATGCAAGTTACGAAACATAAGCTTTGACTAATGATACCTAACGTGGGCCAAGGCTAGTGTCAGTGTCTTCTGTGCATAGTGTCCTAACCAGTTACAACCACCAGGTCAGTAGGAGTAATTAGTGTAGGAAGCACGTGGGTTTCATTGCGGAGGATAAACTGACCGGGTCAGGACTGAAGGAGACATTCCTGTTGTACAGACTTTCCCTCTCTTATGTGTTAATCTGTAATGTATGATTAGAACAGTTGGGCAGTAGTGGCAGTTTGTTTTGGGAGAGGGCTAGGGGAGTGTTCACTTTGTTAGAATGTGAGATATAGGAAAATAAATTGCAGTGAGTGCCAAATTCTCCCTAAAGGATTCTTAGTGAGTGATGACTTCCGCCGTGAGCCAACAGACTGCAGATGGGCAGTGTACATAAAATGGAGCAAACTGTCATTTTTTGCCAAGACCGAACACTGATCAGGTTATTTGATTTCCAAACATCTATAAGTAAATATTTTCTGCCATGGAAATAGATAAATAATTAGTATAACTTACGGCACTGCTAAAGCATCTTGGAAATCCAGGCTTAAAATAGAAGGCAGTAGCCATCTGCTTACTTAAGTTCTAGCACTTTGAACAAACCTTGGCTTCCTGCCAGAATCGTACGTGATTATGAGAGCCAGTTAATCTAATGGTGCTGCTGTTCTAAACTCTGAAAGTTTCTGTGTCTCACCTAGCAAGGTCTGACCTTAAATCTCTACTGTGCCTCTTCCCGTGATTACCAGGAAGACAGTCAGAATTACCTATTTTAGGACAGGGCTTTTCCACAGTCTCTTTCATTTGGCTCGTCACCTAATTTGTCATGTTGTTGCTGCCACCATTTACATAGGTATTCACCATGGAATTCATTTCCTATCGCTATTTTATCTTCATGGGTAAAGCATAATAAACAAATTCAGAAAGTACTTAAGAAAGTACAGTGAAAGTATGTCTCTGATTTTTTTTTTTTACCTAAAAACTTACGTTACACAAAAGTAATGTCAATTTTATGTGGTCCCAACATATTTTAAACACATACAGTAATGTCTCCTTATCATTGGTCCTTAGAACACAAGAATTTTCTCAAATAATTCAGGGGATATGAAACATCAGCAAACAGCAGCATTCTAGGAATCATGTGCCCTTCTCATGGGATGGGGAGACTCATTATTGCTTTCTGGGGTCGGCGGGGAATGGAGTTATCCATGGGAATAATTAGATAACATTGAAAGAGTAGGGAAAATGTGGAACAGTTTTCGGGGAGATAAAGGCAGCTGGGATATGTAGGACAGAGGAAGAAAAGGAGGGAACTGTTCAGTGAGAGAGGTTCAGAAATTTGCTACGGTTTGGTGGAAGGTTAATGGACTTGCAGAGATGTCCACATCCAGATCACTGGAGCTTGTAGAGATGTTGCATTGCATGCATCTTCAGGTGGGGAGATTAACTTGGATTATTCAGAAGAACACAGTGTAATCCAAGAGTCTTTATAAAGGGAAACAAGGTCAGAGAAAAGGTGATGTGAAGATGGGAGGAGAAAAAAGTTGGTAGATCTGCACTGTTGGCTTTGAAGATGGAGGTGATGAGCCAAGGAGTGCAGGCTGCCTGTAGGACCGAGCAAATGCAAGGAAACATTCTGCTCTCCCCTAGAGCCTGCAGATGGATGCAGTTTGGGGACCCAGTTAGGACACCCAGCACTGTGGGAATACGTTTTGTGTTTGTGGTATTTTGTTGTTACAGCAGCAAAAGAAAACTAACACGTTGTCCCTTGAAACTTTGGTTGAATTTAAGGTATATGTTCTTAGGGCATGACTCCATGACACAAAGAAGAAATAGCAGGGAAGAACAGTGACCAGGGTCCTGCTGGAGAACAATTCCTCAGGCCCACGCAGATAGGGAGATGCTGGAGCTGGGGCTAGCCAGAGTAGAGACCAGGTTGCAAACCTGTGTTCAGTGGAGACCTGGCAATAGTCACATCTGAATGTGGGTCTAAATTAGCTCTCGGCCTGCCCTATTAGAGATAAAAGCTAATCAAAAAGCTGGAAACTTGTTCTTTAAAAATGACACTGACATAAATCCAAATGCAGTTGACCCTTGAATAATGTGGGGGTTAGGAGAGCCGACCCCCGTGCAGTCATTTATCTGCATGTAACTTTTGACTCCCCCAAACTGACCGTGTTTCCCCGAAAATAAGACCTAGCCAGACAATCAGCTCTAACGCATCTTTTGGAGCAAAAATTAATATAAGACCGGGTCTTATGTAAGATCTGGTCTTAAAGTAGAATAAGATTAGGTCTTGTATTAATTTTTGCTCCAAAAGACGCATTAGAGCTCTTAGTGTCCGGTTAGGTCTTATTTTCGGGGAAACCTGGTAATTACAGTATCTGTGGGGATTGGTGCTATGACATCCGCAGATGCCAATATCCGCGAACGCTCAAGTCCCTTACATAAAATGGCATAGAACTGCATCCAGCTGGCCCTCTGTTTCCCCAGATCTCAGTGGGGGATTGAAAATGCTGTTTTCCATGTGTGATTGGTTGGATCCGCGATGTGAAACCTGGGGATGAAGAGGGCTGACTGTATTTATTGAACAAAAACCCGCTTATAAGTGGACCTGTGCAGTTCAAGCCTATGTTGTGCAAGAGACAACTGTGTATTTAAAACTCTGCAAATACATTAGCTGTAAATATTTTTAAAGTTAATGTCTTCAGGAAAAGGAGATGTTCATGGAGGCACGAGAACAGTACAGCTGAAAGGAGACAAGATGTTTCATGTGTAGCATTTGTTTATTATATATACATATATATTATATATAAAGGGAAGTGGCTTCCAAGTCTTTTATAATAACCAGTGAAGGAGTTCCAGTTTAGCCTTTTCCTCTTTGTATCTTCCTGCGAATTATTATTTCCTTAAGGATAAGGTACGGTTTTCAGATTTAACTCGTGATTAGGGCGAAATATCTACTTAATCTTTTCAGTACAGAAAAATACTTAAAAGGTATGCAGATAGGATTGCAGGGAACAGTGGTTTGGAAACTTTGTTGCACATTAGAATTACCTATGGAACTTTAGAACTCCCATCTTCCACTCTGTCATACCCTGAACCATTCATCATCTGTCACAGTGGGACCCAGATACCCACAGGTGATTCAAGTGTGCCTCCAAGCTTGAGAACAGGTGACACGCAGGAGGTTGACTTGGCATAGATGTGAATGGATACCTGGGATTTTAGTTGATTTTTAAATATAATAGATACAAATGTCAACTAACAGGTATTTTGTTATCTTAAATTTTAGTCTCTTGTCATTAGTTCTTTTTTCTCAGCTATGTGAAAGAAATAACTTGTCTATGTGATTTAGGTCCATTCTCTCTTATGTCTTGCCAGTATGCAGTACTACTCTCTGGGTTGGGCAGGTGGACAAGAAGGCCACACAGCAGGATTTAACCAACCTGTTTGAAGAGTTTGGACAAATTGAATCCATTAATGTAAGTATCAGTTGTTAAACAGTAGTTTGAGGTGGAGAAAGGAATAGGAGGTTTTCACTCACACAGAGTCACTTCAGTTCCTTATTGGCCCAGTAGCATCTGCCTTTATAATGCACAGCTGCACAAGGATCCTTTGACTTTCGTTGGTGTTTATTCTATTGCTGTTTATCGTCTTGCTTGATTAATGTTTTAAATGGAATTCTAACAAAAATTTATAGGGGTTTTACAGCAGTGTAGCACTTGATTTCTAAAAACATTGAATGAGTTAGCAGGAACCCTATGTGTGATATAATTTAATTCCTCTTTTTATAGAAAATGAAGAAACTGAGTCCCACAGAATTGTAATCACCTGCACATGAGCTCATACCCTGTTTCCCTGAAAATAAGACCTGGCCAGACCATCAGCTCTGATGCATCTTTTGGAGCAAAAATTAATATAAGACCCGGTCTTATTTTACTATAAGAGCGGGTCTTATCTAACATAATATAATATAAAACCGAGTCTTATATTAATTTTTGCTCCAAAGGACGCATTATAGCTGATGGTCTGGCTAGGTCTTATTTTCGGGGGGAAATGGTAGGTAGTGTGTGGACACAAGTGGAGTTGGGGTCCCAGCCTCTGCCCACCTCCTCTCCCTCTCTTCCTGTTTCCCCCTCAAGCCTTAGGCAAGAAAACCAGTGTGGCCAGGCCATCTCCACTAACCTGAGTTAAGTCTTTCACTCCTCAGCTTGAGTCCTTTAGTGGTTTGCCCGATTCTGTCTCCTTCTTTGAGTATTTTCTTCCTGAAGGACTGTCATTTTCCCCTTGGGCTAAAACTAATGAAATGTTTTATTTTTATTTGTTTGAGGAGATTTATAATTCATTAACCCTCTGATTTTATTAAGTTATACTTTTATGTCTATGGACTTTTTATGATTATTTACTGGGCAATTGGCTGGTTTTCCTTTCTAGTGTTAGATCCCAACATTCTGTACATGGCCAAATTTGACTATTCTGTATTAATAATAGCATTCCTTATTTGAATTGAGTTTTATCATTTTGTATTTTACTTTCAACTGTGTATGTCTGCTTAGAGGCTTACAAGAAACTGGTTAAGTAAATATTGTTATTTTACCAGTGAGTAAACTTAAGTGATTTGCCTAAGTCACACTGGTAATAAATGGTGATTGGTTAATAAATAGGTGATTGGTTAAGTGTTTCAGCTTAGCCATTTCAATTCCTTTCTCCACCATAAGTGTCAGTTGTAGGCTTCTCTTTTTGTCTTTTTAAATTTTAGCTGTCAAAACATAACTGTTGTCCAGAATCCGTGATCATATAACACCTGAAAATTTTTCGAATTTTCTCCTACCCTTAAACTAGTGGTTCTTAGCACTAGCTGCATAACAGAAATGTGTTGACATTTGAAAAAATAGGGATGACCATGAGCAGTATCTAGGATCTTATCGAAGAGGTGTGGTCACACAGGTGATTCTCATGCAAAGCCAGGAGTCACTGCTCTGAACAGATCCTGCATCCGAGCAGCATTTTGGATTTTCAGGTGGCTTATGACATTCGTGGTCTTTTTTGTGCCATAATAATCTGGGCATTAATTTGCCTTGTCTTTCTCCTCCTCTGGATTACCTTTGAAGAGCATAGTACTCAACAAATAATAGTCACTAAATTATTTTGTGAACTGAAGTGGACTGAATGGCTGAGTGATAAAATCCGGGATTTGAAAAATTGATGTAAGATTTAGAAAGCTGTTACTTGGTTTTAGAGGAGTTTGAGGACTGAGAAAAGTCTGTTAGATTTAACATTAAGTAGGTCACTAGTGAGTTTGAAAAAAATATTTTCAGTGGGTTGGTAAGGAGTTGGATCTACATCGTAAAAGTTGAAGTATGTAAGGGGTTAGAGAGACTTGTCTTTCGAAAGGTTTGGTATTAAAGTGACAGCTTGAAATGTTAGCAAGACTGAGGGAGAATTTTTTGTTTTTATTTTGACAAATAGAGCTTACTAGGTGTGGAGTAATAATAAAGTGAGAGAATACCTTTTGAGTTCTTAAAGAAACAAATGCACTATGTTATTCTGAATTAATACATTAAGGATAATTTTATGATCTAGCAGTCTATAGAATAGTGAAATAGTTTGTAAATAAAACTCCCACATCCTTACACTGAGGCAATTTTCCCATTCATTTTAAACCTATGTCCAGAAGTACCTGGACAAAATTAAGTTTTTAAAAATTGAAGTGCTTTAGTTTTATCATTTGTTGTAGATTATAGATTTTATATTAAGGTTAAGGTACTTCTCCAAAACAAAAATTCTTTACATGTTAGTCAGTATAATTGGAAAATTTAAAATAATACTGTGACTAAATCGTATGCCTTCAAATATGTCGGCTATACATGTGTGTGTATTTTTACTTTTTAAAATAGTTCTTTATATTAGAAAAACTTTAACTGACATGATATTCAAGTTTTCACATACGTGTGTATCATGGCTTAGAGTGAGACCCAACTAGGTTTTGAATTTTGGCTTTTTTTTAAGATTAAGTAGTTTGTTGTACATGAATTGAACCAATAAACATAGCTGGGCAAAGCAAAGGGAAAACAATTCATATTAGTTAATAGATAATGTTCTGTTTCCTTAAAACCATAAAATGCCAGAATGAATTGCCCTCCTTGTACCCCTTCTAAAGAGACCATTTGTTTTAATAGATGATTCCTCCCAGGGGCTGTGCTTACGTCTGCATGGTTCATCGACAAGATGCATTTCGCGCTCTTCAGAAACTTAGTTCTGGATCGTATAAAATCGGTTCCAAGGTTATTAAGGTGAGACTGAGGGGAGGGATACATGCTCATGTTTTATTGGATTATTAGAATGTTCCTGTGTTTAATTCATCCTTTTTAATGTTATGGACAAAGCTCAATGGAAATTTATTATTTCAGTATTGTTGAGTTAAAGAATTAGATATTAGGTAAAACAGTAACCAAACTTCAGTCAGACTCTTGCTTTGAAATCACACACATACACAGTTCTCTTCATCAGCCAGGTCACCATCATTTTATGAGCAGACCTTTTTCATTTTCACAAGTTTGTCTTTCATTTATTTCTTCCCAGTGCTTCCTATTCATACTCCTTAGTTATATTAATTTCTACTTTTTAACATCTTGTCTTCTACATCCCTCGTGAAGGGTTTATTTATATTTTTATTTTTCTCTTACTCTTTAAACTGAGTATTTATTGTGTATTTTTCCAGTTTTACTTCTTGTGACTAATTTATATTTCATTTCTGCTATTCGGAGATAATTTATTACATTAGCTTCTGCAACTGAATTAAAAACTTGAAAATAACTGCTTTTAAGGAAGTTAACATGCCCATACCTTTGTCATTCGATGGCAGAGAGTTTTGTCTATGTAAACTAAAGTTCACTAGTCTCCTCTTTTTCTGGAGTACCAAGATTTTGCTTAAATTATAATAACTAGTCTAATTATTGCTAATGTAGCTTGACATTTTAATGGTGAAAAGTAGATTTGGATATTATTTTTGGAAATGCCCTTTTTTAAAGTTTCAGTAAAAAGTAGAAATAAATCTCACAAACGCCATCACTGTTAATGCAGATTTTATTTTATAAACAAACAAAAACGGAAAATGCATGGGAAAAATTTTCTTGGCTACTGTTATTCAGTGATGATGTGCCCATTCACCTGATTTTTAAAACTGGTTTTATTTTTTATTTGTATTTATATTGTTTACATTTTTGAATGTTTTTCCTTGTTTTTACAGTATACATGAGCTTTCTTTTTTCTCTCTTCATTTCTGATAGATTGCTTGGGCTTTAAACAAAGGTGTAAAAACAGAATACAAACAATTCTGGGATGTGGATCTTGGAGTCACATATATACCCTGGGAAAAAGTTAAAGTGGATGATTTGGAAGGTTTTGCAGAAGGAGGCATGATTGATCAGGAAACTGTAAATACTGGTAAGAACCCTAAGGATATTTTTATTAAGAAAGTACACTTAAAAGGTTGTAATTGGTAAGAGTTTTTCATAATAGAGTGAATTGTGTTTATTTTCCCGATTCTTCCCTACCCCTCACCCCAAAAGTGAAAAAATATGAAACACTGTGTTCAAAAACATTTTTAAAAAAGTTTTGCTCGACAGAGTTGCATATTTTGTATACGGAGGCTTTTTAAAACTAAATACAGTGGTATCTTGGTTTTTGAACATAATTTGTTCCGGTAGACCGTTCGAGTTCTGAAACGTTTGAAAACCGAGGCATGGTTCCCATAGAAAGTAATGCAAAATGGATTAATTCATTCCAGACCTTTAAAATCAACCCCTACAACTGCAAATTTAGCATGAATTTTACTATTTAATGATACCATAGATCCCATACCATACCGTAGATAAAATTTACAGCATTTGTAAACCAAAATGTTTGTCAATGGAGACGTTTGAAAACCGAGGTACTACTGTGTTTCAATTCCTCAAGTTTAAATGAGAACTGGGTACTTCAGAAGATTCTTTAAAAAACTTCCCAGATGATTTTGGTTAGTATACATGTTGAGAATGGCAGGAATAGAATCTTAGTTTAGGGAGTTGTGGTTCACACTCATACAATTCGAGAATGCTCACTTACAACC
The DNA here is from genome assembly GCF_964194185.1 of Rhinolophus hipposideros. Classification (NCBI taxonomy): domain Eukaryota; kingdom Metazoa; phylum Chordata; class Mammalia; order Chiroptera; family Rhinolophidae; genus Rhinolophus; species Rhinolophus hipposideros. Next base: position 11,282,192 of record NC_138049.1, on the reverse strand, counting down.
AAGTGACCATCTGGCCTGCTCTTTTTAAAAACTTGTCTTTTTTATTTTTAAAAATTCCAGTTATAAAATGATTAGTAATTATAACCAGTAAGAAGTCTTAAAAGAATTGAAATACGATATATTTGTTATTTCTTCACATCTTAGCTCTTTTTAGCATACTTAGCTAATTTTCAGGATGTTTTTGTTCTCAGGCCAATGCGTATATTCAAACTCTTTTTCACTTGTTTTCTTCTTGTCAGTTGCTCTCTTTCTTGATGGATATTCCACCAGAGCATACATTCATTTAATAAGTATTTCAGTTCCTGCTTCCTGCTGTGTAGTAGGAACTGGGATTACAGCAGTGAGGCAGATAGACAAAAAGTCTTCTGTCTTTCATGCCATGCACCTTGTAGTACAGGGGTTGTACTAGCCCTGGGCCAAATCTTGCCGGCAGCCGATTTTGTAAATAGAGTTTTATTGAAACACAGCCATGCTCACTTGTGTTTATCTATTTTATATGACTTTTTTTTTTCCAAGAGAAGTTGAGTAGTTGCAACAGAGAACACATGGTCCACAAAGGTTAAAATATTTAGTATAGGAAAAGTTTGCCAACCCATGTTCTAGTGGAAAGAACTAGACCATGAACAAAATAGATACTCTATACAGTATTTCTATGCTGGTAAGTTTTAAGAAGAAAAATCAGGGAGTGAGGGAATAGGCAGTATAGGTGTGAAGCTGTTGCAGTTTTAAATGGTTGAAGGAGGTCTAACAGAGAGGGTGGTATCTGAAGGGGTGAGATGTGCAGGTGTCTGGGAAAAAGCATTCCCTATAGAGGGCACACCAAGTGCAAAGTCTGTTTAAAAATCCGGATAAAAATCCGGAGACCAGTATGGCTTGAGCAAAGTTAGTGAGGCGTGAGTAGTAGGAGATGAAGTCAGAGAGGTACAGAAGGGTGAAGTCATGTAAAGTCTCACTAGTCATCATAATGACTTTGATCTTTACTCGGAGGGAGATGGACAACTATTAGAGAAACCGAGCTTCTTCATTCGATTTTTGCATAGCTGTATTTCCAGAAAAAATTTTCCGTATTGGGTCAATATTTACTTGTACCTTGTGACAAAATACAGAATGAGGTTTATTTCTCTTATGTCAGACAGCCTTTGCGGTCTGTATTACATACCTCTTTAAGTGTTTTCTCTAGATTAAATGTTTTGTGTCTGTCATTTGTGTCTCCTGTGATGCTTCCTTGGACGCCTTAGTACCCTAATCAGATTTATTTGGGCAAAGCCTAGGCTGTCACCTACAGTTGTGGACACATGTTAAAGATAGATGTGCTGGGGTAGATGAAGGATTTAGACAGGCATGAAATTAAATGTGGACATAGAAATAAAATGAAAAGTTGCAGCTATCTAGAGGAAATCAATTTCAAATATTTCGTTTAGAGTGGGAAACTGTGAAAAGTTCAGAACCTGTTAAAGAGACGGTCCAGACAACTCAGAGCCCAACTCCAGTTGAAAAGGAGACAGTGGTCACCACCCAGGCAGAGGTTTTCCCTCCACCTGTTGCTATGTTACAGGTTAGTGCTGGGTGTTTTTGTTGAATGTGTTGTTTTACTCATGTATTTACTTTATAAAACTTGGAGGAACTTGTCCAAAATGGAATAAATATAAGTTTAGTCAAACAGTTTTTGAAAAAAAATGTTTAAGAAATGGTCTAATTTATATTTAAATGTTTATTTATTGGACAAATGATTGTTGATGGCTTGCTCTGTGACATTCACTCTTCTAGGCATCTGAGATTGGGATACATCAGTGAAAAAAAACCAAACACAGATCCCTGCCCTATGGAGCGTTTGTTCTCAAAATGGGAGACAGAAGATCTAAAATAAGTTTACGAGACACAGTGGAAGGATAAAGGTAGTGTAGGGTGACCAGCGTGCACAGGTGCTTACAATCCTAAGTAAAATGGTCAGGGTGAACTTGACCGAGAAGGAGACACTGGAGCCACAAGTGAAAGTTGGCCAACCTGAAGAGCATTGCAGGCAGAGGGAAGAGCCAGTGCAAAGGCTGGAGGCCTGGAGCGTGCTTGGTGTGTTCCAGGAATGGCACGTGGGCTACAGCACAGTGAATGAGGCAGCTTAGCGGAGAGGAGACCTCTAGGAGGACTTTGGTTTTCACTCTGAGATGCACGGCCTTTGGAGGAGTTGGAAAGAAGTGATTTGATCTGGCTTAAAGTTCTAAAGGAATGCACTGGCTGTACTATTTTGAGAATAGATTAGTGGGCATTCATTAAAGCATGGAGACTAGTGAAAAGACAGCTGGAGCAATCCAGATGAGAGATGATGGTGGCTCAGACTAGAGTGCTAGCAATGGAGGGAATGAGAAGTGGTCAGGTACTGGGTATATTTTGATGGTACGACCAAGAGACTTTGTCGTATGATTAGATTTGAGTTGTGAGAAAGAGCAGAGGCAAGGTTTTGGGTCTGAGAAATTGGAAAGATGGGATTACCATTATCTGAGAAAGAGAGAAAACTGGGAAGGAAGAGTTGTTTTGGAAAGAACTTGGGAGTCCACAGTTCTGTGCACGAGAAGTTTGAAGTGTCTTTCAGACAATGAAGATGTTGAATAGACCATTGATAAAATATGAAATTTAAGAGAGAGGCACAATCGTAGTGCAAGTAAATATTTGAGACTTATTGTATCTAGGATGAGTAAAAGGTATTTATGCTAGGAGTAGAAAATGAATTGATGAGAAATTCAAGTCATTTTAAAGCTCCTACTGATATGCTTCCTAATGGTGGTTTGGTTGTGTAACATAACTACGTATTAGAAACTTAGTGGGAAATGACAATTTCAGATTGAGCCTGATATTCACTATTCAAGTGGGTGCCCGTTGCCTTACATCATTTGAATATAAGGCAGATTTCACAATCTCTACATGTATCTGTTGAACAATAGTGCCTTGCTTTTACCCCAAGTGGGTTTATTTACAAGTATAGGAAAAGGAAAAAAACAAAGCAACTTAATGTATTGGAATTTGTTACCCTTAAAAAAGAGATAGAAGTAATTTACCTTTAGGTGTTCCAAGATGTAATCTTTGCTGATGGATAAAGTGATTTACGGACTTTTTCTTTTCTGTCCACAAAAGATTCCAGTAGCGCCAGCTGTGCCTACAGTTAGTTTGGTCCCACCAGCATTTCCGGTGTCAATGCAGGTTCCTCCGCCTGGATTCAGTCCCATGCCTCCACCTTTTCTTCGGGCAAGTTTTAACCCTTCACAACCACCTCCTGGTAAGGAATTTTCGTCTTATTAATGGAACTTATTTAGAATATCATGTAAATTTTTCTTTTTCCAGGTTAAAATACTACATAGAGCAGTGATTTTTTAAACCTTAGCATACGTTAGAATCATGTGGAAGATGTGTTTCAGCAGATTATTGGGCCACCCTTTGCTACAATAGAACTGAGGGGGAACAGGTGCAGTTCTGACAAGTTCCCAGGTGATGCAGATTGTTGGAGGGCCACCCGTTAAGAAGCATCGACAGAGAGAAGAAATGGGGTCCTTTTCCTTAAATCAGTGTTTTCCTTAAATCAGTGTTTCTAGGTACAAGCTATAGATTAAACATCACATATCAATGAAATATAAATCATTGCTTATATAGCGTAGAATCAAATAGAGTATATTGATTTTTAAAAACTTTTTATTTTTCTTTGAACTTCATGATTTATTTGCATAGTATAACAAACGAAGTACTGTACTTTGATTTCTATAAATTAAGTATTGAGCTCTTGAATAGAGTTCCCCCAAAAATACCAGTAAGACCAAAAAGTAAATTCATTGTTTGAGAATGGTTGTAATTTGTCATGTAACATAAAATTTAAAATTATAGTTTAATACACAATTTGAAATTGGTGCAGATTTTAATAAGAATTTTATCTTTTTGTATATTTTAAATATTTGGATATTACCTTTGTCAAATATTTTCTGTATTTATGATTTTAAAATTGAAGTTTTTTCAGAAGATATTTTAAGTGATTATTTCAAAATTCATAACATATAGGCTTTATAAAGTTATTGTCTGTCCTTCATTTGTTGAAAGTCATATATCTTCATTTTTCCCTCACTTTTAGTCACTGTTTCTAATTGAACTTAATGTTTGATGTATATTTTTAAAAAGCAAGGAAGCAGTTTTATAGTTTGATCATTTGACATTTAAAATCATAAAACAGCCAATATTAAATTGAAGATTTATTTCAATGTTCACAACATAGTATAGTAGTATCCAAGGTTAATGAAAGTATTCTGATCTAGTGGGTAAACAGCATATATATCAAAGACATAAATAGCACATTTTGCAGCTGAATTATTGCATATAATGTTATCGGCAGATTGAAATACAATGTTTAATTCCCCGTGTGGTCAGCATGCTAGCTTATAAACGGGTTACCTGGCTTGTGTTAATCTTTGATTTTATAGCATCATAGAGAGTGCCATGGGACTTAAACAAATGAGTAAATAAATAGGATGTGGTAAGGATCTCTGTGCTTCCCTAAGGATCAAATAAGGTAGTGTATATAAAAGTAATTTTTAAAATGGAAAATATACTCGCAGATAAGAGGTTGTAGTAATGAAAGACTTTTTTAAGAACGTAGAATTTCACTTATAGCTATTAAAACCTTTGATTTAAAAGAAGTAACCTTTTTTACACTATTTAACTTTGGATCTTTTTTTTCTGTGTAGGTTACATGCCACCTCCAGTCCCTCCACCTGGTGTACCACCACCTGCTATTCCCCCAGTGGTACCAACATGTGAGTGTTCTGCTTTCAGAATTTTCTCAATTCATGGTGGTGTTAATGTGTTAGTTCTCATTCTTGTGAATTCTTGCTATTTTTTTATTATGAAAGTTTTCAGACAAACGCATCTCTTTTGTTAAATGATTTCTAAAAAAAATTAACCGTATCATCTGACAGTCCATATTCATATTTTCTCTGTTATCTCAAAATGTTTCTATAATTATTTTAGTCAAAATTCAAGAGTCCCCACCACATGTTTGCATGTGTGTGTGTATTAAATATCATAATATAGATTACTGCTGCCCTAACCTCCCTTCCTTTTTCAATTCATCATGTCTTTAATTTACTGAATAAACAAACAGCTCACTTCTATATGCAAGATCCCAAATAAAGGATTTGGGTTTTTGCTTCTTTGTGATACTGAATTTGTTCCTCCATCTCCTTGAATTTCCTGTAAATAGGAAGTGCTCAGCACCAAAGGTTTGATTCCACTTCAGCTTTTTGGGCAAAAATACTTAAAGGTGGGGTGCTGTAGACTTGCCATTGCGTCCCATCAGGAACCCTGCTTCCCCACTTTAAATGACATTAAGATGTATCAGAGTATCAGGTAGTGGAACCTGGCGTAGAAGGTTCACCTTCACATTTGCATCAGGCTGTTTCCTCCGTGGATCATTATTGCTTGAATCTCCTTTTCATTAGTTTCAAAGTGGAGATGATCTTTTGAATTTTATAATACCTTGCATATTTTTTAGCTAGAATTTTTCTATAAAGAAAAACTTTTATCAACTAATAGTATTTAGTTACCTTGAAAAACAATTGTGCAGGAGAGCTAGGTAGGTGCTGAATCCTTTCCCGTAAGTGCCATTTTCCAGAGCAGTGAGTTCTGTGGATATTTCCAGTGATAACCAGTGGCTGAAGCGGGGAGAGGAATTCTCTTATTTCTCCTTCTCTTCCTCTCCCTTACCCTCCAGTTCTTCCTCCTTCATTTTCTTTAGTGTTTATGGATTAATGGATTTTTAGTTTCAAGCAATTGCATTCACTTCTCTTTTGAAGTTCAGTTTGTCTCATCTTCGGACAGTATCTTTTTGAGATGACTGTATCAGTTTTTGTGAGCTTCTTACTTTTTGGCCCAATATTGGCTCAAAGGGCTTTATTTAAAGAGAGTGTATAAGATAGCTCACTTTTTGATGATATAATCCATTTTCCTTATGTTTTTACTTTTTTACTCTTCTTCAGTGTTTAGACAGCATTAGGATTCTTCTTTTTGGTTATTGTTGGTTAATTAGATTGCTTATTCTTTCCGAAAATTGGAAAAATATTCAGAAGCTATTTCTTAATTCACCATTCACAGAGACTCATTCTAGAGCCTACCTCCCAATTATTTCTTCTTAATTTACTCATTTTGAAAAATCTGAAATAAATTTAATGTTGAAAGAGAAATACCACTATGCTCTAGGTATCCTGTTTGCTCACTGTCTCATTTAATTCTCCTAATTCCCCATGCGTGATCTCAGGTTGTTTCCTCTGTTTTATAGCTCTGTTACATGCTAGCAGTTCGTCCAGGTAAACGAGAGTTAAATGTGAGGAAAACAGTTGCTAAAAGCCCCATGTAAATGATTTAACAGTGTTGTGATATAAATTGGACTACAAATTCTAACTGCTTAATTGTGATTTTATATTTCTCTAGTTCTGTTTTATAAATATAAATGATATATACACTTGGGGGTTTTTCTACGCATTCTTTTAATTTGAATATTTATACCTTTTTATTTGTACTCCATCTTATTACTATTATCTCTTCCCATCTGATGAATTTCTAACCTCATTTGACAAAAAATAGTCAATGTAAGAACCTTAGACCATTGTAAATTCAAGGGGATTGGGCAGATTTTCATTCTTGTATTATTTATCAGTCTGCACTAATCATTTCTGTTTATTTAGATATTCATGGACTGGCATCCTTGCAAAATTATGATTTTTTTTTGTATTGAGATTTTTTTCTTAAGTCACAGGTCCTTATTTTACTAAACATTTTTATGTGAATATTTCTAATTTTTTTCTCCTATTTTAAAAAAAGTTTTCTAAATAGAATTTATCCTCTTTCTGGTGACTCATTTGTCACTCTGCACATCAGTTGTTATATAATGTTTTAGGTAATACAGAGATGCTATGAAATGATACATTCAAGCTGCCAGAAGTTAGTTCTCATTATAAATGAAATAGAGGGGCCAAAAGAGAATTCCTATATGGCAGGTTCTCGATAACATCTTCTCATTCAACGTTGTTTCATTATAACGTTTATGAGATCCCCTAGGACTTAATTCTTGTTTATATCAATTAGCCTATGGGAAAATTGGTTTTGTTGTATGTCGTTTTACTGAACGTCACAGACCCTATCAATGATCTTAAGTGAGGACTTACTGTATGTCATGTTAACTGAGCAGTCTTACCAAACAATTGGGGAGAGAGGATAGGAAGTCCTTTAAAACTTTGGCAAGGCCATTGTTAGTCATGGTTAATATTTTAACTTAGGACATGAATTGATTAGTTAATTAAGTCTGAAATATATCTTCTCCCTCTTTAAACAGCTTTAGTGCAGCCGCCATTATCCATGACTCCAGAAACTGTGAAAGATGTTGGATTTGGTAGCATTGTTTTACCAGGTGGTTCTGTTGCCAGCAGTCTTGCTACTTCTGCCTTGGCAGCTGGAAATGTTTTTAATCCTCCAACTAAACAAGCAGAGCCTGAAGATAAAGTACCTCATCTTATAGACCACCAGCTTCCTTCTGGTGAAAACACCAGATCAGGTAAAAAAAAAAAAAAATCCTCAGAATCCACAGTTAAATTATAAGCAGTACTTCTCTATAGTGGTGTTTAATTCTGAGGTGCCGTGCGTTTGTAACCAGTTCAATGCGCAAATGTTTGAAATGTTGCGATTTTTAAAAAGAGATCACTATCTCCTAAAAACAAATTTGGCATTCTGTCCCAGAATAGTGTAGATTTTGACGTCTTTCTATTGAGACTCTCTCCCTGTCTTTTTTTGGTCTATTGGGACTGCTTTAATGTGTTGCTAATCAACATAAGATTGCACAAAGTGTGTATACTTACAGAATGAGAAAATGAACAAGTACTAGGTATAAATAACTTCTACCAGGTATTTATCTAGCCAGGTCTAGAAGAGACATGGGTTATTTGAAAGCAGCAAGTCCTTTTTTCATGGCACCACTGTTAGTATATTAAGAATTGTTTGTGCTTTAGAAAGACTTTTGTTAAAGGTGGAGAATCAGTACAAAATTTGACATTTTTATTAATTTAAAAGATTATGTAAAGATTTTAAAATAATAGTCTCACATATATTTTAATATTTAGATGTCCCTACACATGGTAAAAACTTTAGTTTTGATTTTTATTTATTATCTAGTAGTGTACCTCGATTCTTTGGGGATACAAGTGGCTGATTAACTCTAAGCTAACTGCTGGAAATTATAGCATTAATAGTTACAAATATAGTTTCCTTTTCATACCAGAATGATTCTTTTTTTTGTTGTTTTTTTCTCCTTTCCATTTTAGTGATTCCAAATGATATTTCAAGTAGCTCTGCAATTTTAGGACAGCCGCCAAATGTGACAAGCAATTCTGGAATTATGGGAGTTCAGAGACCAAATGTATCAAGTAATTCTGAAATTCTTGGAGTCCGGCCATCTAACGTTTCCAGTAGTTCTGGGATTATTGGACCTCAGCCACCAAATATTCTAAATAACTCTGGAATTTTGGGAATACAGCCACCAACTGTTTCGAGTAGTTCTGGACTTTTGGGAGTGCTCCCCCCAAATATCCCTAACAATTCTGGACTTATAGGAGTACAGCCACCAAATATCCCAAATACATCTGGACTTTTGGGAACACAACCACCAGCTGGGCCTCAAAACTTACCCCCTTTAAATCTCTCTAGTCAAAGGATGCCCATAATGCCAATGTTAGACCTTCGTCCAGGACTCATACCGCAGACACCTGGACCAAGATTTCCTTTACTACAGCCTGGAATTCCACCGCAACGAGGAATCCCTCCCCCATCGGTACTTGATTCAGCCCTTCATCCACCCCGTGGTCCTTTTCCTCCAGGAGATATTTTTAGTCAGCCAGAAAGACCTTTTCTAGTTCCTGGAAGGCAAAGTATAGACAATAATCCAGAAAAAAGGATACCACTCGGGAATGATAACATTCAACAGGAAGGAGATAGAGATTACCGGTTTCCTCCCATAGAAACCAGGGAAAGCATGAATAGACCTCCTCCTGTGGATGTTAGGGAGATGGTTGGACGGCCTGTGGATCCAAGAGAAGGTCCTGGAAGGCCTCCATTAGATGGTAGGGATCATTTTGGAAGACCGCCCGTGGATATCAGAGAGAATCTTGTGAGGCCAGGTATGGAGCACCTTGGTCGAAGAGATCACTTTGGCTTTAATCCAGAGAAGCCTTGGGGGCACAGAGATTTTGATGAGCGAGAGCATCGAGTCCTACCTGTCTTTGCTGGTCCGAAAGGCTTGCATGAAGAAAGAGGCAGATTTCGGGCCGGGAACTATCGATTTGATCCTAGAAGTGGTCCTTGGAACAGAGGATTTGGACAAGAAGTTCCCAGAGATTTTGATGACCGCAGAAGACCCTGGGAGAGGCAGAGGGATAGGGATGACAGAGATTTTGATTTCTGCAGAGAAATTAATGGAAATCGTCTTGGACGAGATAGGATTCAAAACACCTGGGTCCCCCCTCATGCTCGGGTTTTTGATTTTTTTGAAGGGGCCACTTCTCAACGAAAAGGTGATAATGTGCCTCAAGTTAATGGTGAAAATACCGAGAGACATGCTCCACCACCACCTTTACCAGTGCAGAATGATCCTGAACTTTATGAGAAACTGACATCTTCAAGTGACATAAACAAGGAGAAGAGTGACACAGTTGCTGATATAGAAAGTGAACCAGTGGTAGAAAGCACAGAAACTGAGGGGACATAATCATCACTCAGTAGGTAAAAGATACCTTTTGTAAAGTTGTCATCTCTCTGTAATAGCTTAATGGCTGACTGGACCATAGTTGTTCACTTTGTCTGCCAGAATTAAGTTAATCTGATGTTCATGTTCACCTTTCTCTTAAAATAATTGTACAACTGACTTGTATAGACATTGTTCTTAATATGAACATGGTAGGTAAACATTTTTTTATTTTTCTGATAAATGTTGCCCCCAGATTCTTTTAACTTCAAGGAAATGAATAACAGCTTGTCAGAGACTTCCTATGGAAGAAAGCATTTTTTAGATACTACCATTAGGTCAGATATGGTAATAGATATATTTCAGAATAGCCAGTGGTGGTATATCTTATCCATATCTTTAGGCTGCTGCAGAATTTTAAGGTAACAGACAAAGCTGTGATATTTTATGCAAAGACTGGCTCTAGATAATTTGAGGAGCACAATACAGAGATTTTAAAAAGTGATTTTGTAAAATCTACACTATGGTCTCTGTTTCTCCAAAGTAAGTGTTTGTGATTTGTTCCTCATACTGCAGTGAGTAAAAAGAAAAAAGAAAACAACAACGTAAATATTAAAGTACGTTTCAATGTTGGGTGAATTTTGTTTTTAGATGCCAATAAAACTTATTTGTTTGATAACAGTGTTCTAGGAATTGTATTTTTTTAACCTACAGATTCTTAAAACTCTGGATCATTAGCAGCATGTGCCTAGTTGCAGAAGTTTTCTATTACTCTTAATAACAAAATGAAGAACTGTGTGGTGCAAAAATATGTACTTTAATATAAAAATCATGCAGTTGCATTAGTTTGTATGTAATACCTGTGTGTGTTTATTGTATCAGTTATATAGGCTTTTTTTTGTTTGTGTCTCTGTATTCATGCACATACAGAGAAAAACAGAAAGTTGATAGTTTAGATAATAAAATATGCTTTACAACTGGATAGAATATTAGAGAAATTTGACTAATTGACATTGCTCATAGTTACAGCTCTTAGCCTTTATGAAGGTAAAATAAGAAATACTGTAAAGAAACACATTGGTTTGGCAATTCTTTATTTTTTAATATGGTTTAGCATGAAGCCAGATTTCGCATGGAGCCAAATTTGACGTAAATGCCTGCATTGCTTTGTTTCACACTATTTGTTCTTCTGCATAGATAGTGCTGGTACTAAAATACTTGCCAGTCACTTGCCTGAAGGGAATATCTTACTTGCACAAAATGTATAGTGATGGTGATGAATCTGCAAACATTAGTTTGTATACCAGGAGTAAAGTGTCCACCGTGCGTTTTGTAGGCTCTGGGTAACATTGTTCAGGTTAATCTCCAAGGTAAACAGAGTAGCAGGAAAAATGGGGCTTGGTTTCCCATTTGCTTATTATTTTTGTTTTAATTTTCATTTATTTGTTGTTTGTTTTTCCTTTGGGTTTTACATATATGTATATATATGTATATATGAAACCATTGGTGTATGTTCATTTCTAATGAAGGCTTTCATTTGGTCCTATGCATAGTCATTTTTATTTCCACTGCATTGCCAACAATTCATCATTTTCTCAGTTTATCTAGAATTTTAAAGTTACATTAGTCAAGCCCCCACACCTACCCCTCCTTGCCCCCACCCCCAAATGGTAAGAGCACACCAGCTATTTAAAATGGGATGTTTTTTATTACCTCTGATGGTCTACAGAGCTGTAAGAGCTCTAAGATTCCTGGCCAAAAAGAAAGTCTTTTTTTTCTTACAGGTTCTGAATAGAAATAGTACATTATTTTGTTATTTGAAAAAGTGGATGAGAGTAGGAATTTGGTGTTTATTTTGAAGGCATTTCACTTCGGTAATGAGTTGTTTCAGATCTTTTCCTTAGGGTAATGGGGGAAACTGACAATGGTACAAAGTTTTAATGTATGGAAATTATATTGGCGGGGATGTCTCTCAAACTACTTTAGTTGCATTTACTATTAAAATCAAGTGACATTCACTTGGATTGAGGAATGTGAAAGAATGTGAGACTTCATTGAGTTGTTCCCAAGGTTTTTAATCACTGTTGGGCCATCTTGTGCATACTTGAAAACAAAACATATGCAAGTATTGCACTGCTTTGAAAATTGTGGTGGTGTAAGTTTCTTAATCAGTTGCCAGTACAGAATCTAGAAACCCATCTTGGAAATATGGGACATTCCTAACGTAACTGAAAAACATTATATCTACTTGTTCTCACGTTGTCCTCGTTTTATTTTGTTGTATAATATTTAAGTGAAAGGATATTATTCATTCTCATACTGAATTCCCAAAATTGGTATTTATATTCACCAGATTTTAATGATGAAGAGAAGAAATTGCTTTACTTGATAAGTTTGACATAGGACCTATCATGTTTTTGATGCTTTTGGTCACAGTGCTGTCACTCGTATGCTAGCAATTAGAAATATGCAAGGAGTAACCTAACCAGTTTAATAAAATGATTTAAACTGTTGCAGGCGTAACTGCATTAGACTCCAAACCACTCAGTGTTTTGCTTTGTGATTTGTCAGAGAGAGAGGGAATGATGTGGCTTTCTGCAGTATCAGTGGACTACAGTATTGATAGCCATTAGTTAATTTTTAAATGCTTTTTATGTCTTTAAACATTTCAGTAAACATTGGCTTCTGTCCTTAGCCTAAGTGCGTATACTGTGCTTTGATCATTTATATTATAGAAACTTAACTTTATACTGAAGTCTTTATCTGCAGCACATTATAGGTGGAATACTCCTTTATTCTAGTTTTCTTTTAATACATGGGAGGGGACAAATACTTAGAAAGTATTGGAAGATGAAATAATTAAAATTATTTGCTTAAAACTCTGAAATTATGTAATATTTGATAAAATTTGTTCATTATTTTATCACATTCTTATCAGAGTGGTTTCTTTTGTCCTAATAATTTAGTTATTTCATTAAATTTATTGGCCATTTTTCACTCATATAAAGGATTATAGTTTATGGAGCTACACATTTAGGGTTGTTTCGGGTATGGGACAGTTGTGTTACATTTAAAAAGAAAAAGTGACCTCTTAATTTGAAAAAGTATTTTTTTATAAACACCACAGTTTATCAGATCTAAGGTGCTATTGATTGTGAGAAGCCCCATTTAGAAATAAAAAATGCTTCCAATATGACATGCCAGTGATTGTAAGACTGACCCATCCCTAATTCAGAAATGTCAAAATGTAAAACGTCTTAATATCAAAGAAACAGGGTCTTCGTTAACTTTAAATATGTATTTTAGATGGGCACAACCTTTTAGTCAAAAGGAAAATTTTAGTATTCAATTATGGTAATTTTGTTAATAACTTATGTGCCTTTATCATTATTACTTTTTTGGGTGCTATATTAAAATGTTTTAAGGGCATTTAGCTCTCAAAGAAAACTAATGTTTTAAAATATTTTACATAATATAGAAAAGGAGAGCAGTATATTTGTACTCATTTTTAAGATAGGCAAAATAAACTAAATTGTATGTTATAAAGATTGCAATGTGGCAGAGAATTATAAGTGTTTCCTATAATTGATTTTTTTTGTTTCCTTTTTCTGCTTCCTTGAATTGGTGACGTGGTTTTATATAAAACGTCTTTTAAACCATAACTTAAATTGTAGGCAAATTTTTATTTTCCATTTCTGAAGAAAAAACATCAGGGACTGGAAGTAATGTTACTAGTATAACTGCTTAGATGTGGATTGCACATCAAAAACTAATTCAAGGGGTGGCTGGTTAGCTCAGCTGGTTAGAGCGTGGTGCTGATAACACCAAGGTTGCCGGTTCCATCCCCGCATGGGCCTCTGTGAGCTGCGCCCTCCTTAAAAAAACAAACAAAACTAATTCAAATCAGTCATTTATTATGGCATGAGCTTTGCTCAGACATTTTTCTTCTGTACTTAATTCTTTTTTCAGGGGACTCTTTTCATCCTGCACGTATACTTAGAATTACTCTGCCTCGTTCTAATCAAGATAGAGAGCAAATATGCTAAATGATTGTTATGCATATAGTGTATCAAGAGGTAGAATGTGCTAATGGGCTAACTTATATTGTACAAGAAATGTCAGGCAGTGGGATGATCTGTAGTGAAGGAAGCTGAGAGCCTATGCACAGAGCTCAGTGGGTGGGACAGCTGAACTTGGAACTGGTGACTTTGAACCTTGAATTCAGTGGGAATTAGATGAGTTTAATGAGCATATTACACTTGCATGCAGTGGCAGCTAGGGACCACTTGTTGACCTGTGTAGTTTTTCCCTTCCCCCAATCACCGTCCTGTCCCAGGCAGTCAATCTGTCACTGTTTTGTCTTTTATTTTTCTTCCTTTTCTCAGAATCTTCAAGTGTTTTCTTTTTGACCCATTATTCCAGGCAAGGACTATCAGTTGGGTTTGTCTGTGTTGAAAATTGTTTGCTGCCCCTTGGCTTAGTGATTTTAAGGACATTTCCAGCGTTTTATTACCGTGAGTCTGTAAGTTTTTTCTTCTGTAAAAGACCAGTTGTGGAAGCAGGAAGAACAGAGGGCAAGACTAACAATATTGGAACGCTTTTTAAAAGAGCACAGATTTTATCGGATTTTCAAAACTGGCTTTAACATTTGCAAGATGTATGTCTTTGAACAAGTTACTATACCTGTAAGCATTATTTTGTAACAGCTAATCTGCAGGGTTACATTTTTTAAATTATTATTGATGGTATTAGCTAATATTGAATGGACATGTACTATGTGACCAGAACTGGAATAATTTTATAACCCGTATAATAGAATCTTTACAACAGTCCTATGAGGTAGTTGTTATTTCAGTATCTATTTTACTAACAAGAAACCTAAGCCACAAATTTAAGGTCTCGTAGCTTGTAAATAGTTGAGCAGAGACTGAAACCCACCCAGGTCTATTCAATTCAAAAATTAAGTCTGTACTACCTATGGCACACATGGCAGAGGCTCACCAACTAGAAATTCCTCTTCTCTTTAGAAAAGGCAAATAAATTGGTGCAGAAAAATACAAACTTGAACAGCCCAACTAGGCTTATCTTTATAGGGTAAGGCTACAGGTAAACACTAGACTTAGGTTGTGTTTTCATTTTTACAACTGTACGGGGTTACCTTCTTTTCCTGTAGCTGAACAAGCATTGAAGCTCTATTTTCTTAGGTTCTGTCTACAGGATTTGTTTTTCTTAAGGTCATAACCATGGCATAATGCTATTATTTCCTTAATAACTCAGTATGTTGGAGGCAGGTTTCTGTTGCCTTGATTTTAAATAAGATTTCTTTTTGAAAATATTTTTTCCCACAAATTAAATAAAATTTCAAATTTTTTTTTATTCTCTAAAGTGTTTTAAATGCATGTAGGCAGAGCCAGTGCAGTGATTGCAAATGTATATTTTAGGTTGTGGCTTCGGCAGCTCCTTTCTAAAATTTGGCATTGATAACACTGTATGTCTAGTCAGAATTTAATACTCTTTTCGTTGTGTACAAAATTCCTACATTGGGAATATTCCATGCCTTCAATGAAATGCGAGATGTAGAGTTACACGTAGTAAACATTAACTGTTAGTCTTTATTCACCACATGAATTCAGAGGGTTTAGAGATTAGACTTTGTTTTGGTGGCAGTGGGTCATTTGTAGTTATTCTCTTTTATTAGAATATAGCACCTGATTCTAGGTTTTCTTTCTTTTCAAGTCTTCTGTGCAACCCGCTAAACTTAGATTTATATAAGGTTTAATCCACAGCACGTCGTGGTGCTGGCCTTTGATCTCCTTTTCCAGAGTCTTTGGACAGTTGACTCTAAATATTGTGGCCGTATTACTGCCTGGTCCACACATCAGGGGAAATGTTTATCACTTTTGTGAGTTATACTATTTCCACTAATCTTGCCGAAGGTAATTATTATTTTGCTTCTGTTATGATTATTACATGAAATAAAATGTTCTTGCATTTGAACAATCGTTTTTTTTTTTTTTTAATAACATGAGTCTTGTGTTTATTACTGAACTCGGGTCAGTTTACATATTAGTAAGAATATCAGTAAAATCAGACTTGTATTAAACCAATAAAATAACCTATGAAAGTATAACAGGATAATTGTTGTTCAGGAACTCATCTTTCCTTCTGTGATGATTGAAATTACTTTGAGCCTTTTAAGATAGGAGAGGGTAGCATTTACCATCTCAGAAGGTTCTGGAAAACATCACATATTGTATCACTGGTCCAACCCAGGGAAAGAGTTTAGAGATTTCTAAGTAGTAATCTGTAAGGGGCTTCAGTTAGGTAAAATTTGTTTAATAATATTTTAATTTTAGCTCTTCTGTTTTCATACTGCCTTCTGAATTGTTAGCCAAATAATCTATGAGCACAGGTTAAAAAGAATTCTCATTACAGGCAGAAAAGGGTTTGGGGTTGGAGAGACTTAATATTTTTAACCTCTGTATCACAGACATTCTACATAATTTATCTTCAGGAATGCACTGTTTGGTAGGATTTGTTACCTCTTCTTTACAAATAAAGAAGCAAACTCAAAGAAGTCCATGGTCACTCAGCTTTTGATTTGCATGATGTTTGAACCTAGGCTCTGCTGACTTCAGAGCAGTGCTATGCTTTCACAATGCTCCTTTGGAAAGGTAGATTTTAATATATGGTTGGTATAGTTAGTTTCCCAGGGCTGCTGTACCAACATATCAACAATTGGGGGGACGCTAGGACAACAGAAACTCACTCTCTCCCGGTTCCAGAGGCTAGAAGGCTGCGAGCAGGGTGTTGGCAGGGCCCATTTTCTTTCAGAGGAAAATCCCACCTTCCCTCTTCCAGGTGCTCTCCACAGTCCTTGGGGTCCTAGCTTGTGGGGCGATCGCTCCAGTCTCTGCCTCTGTCATTACACGGCTGTCTTTCATCGTGTATGTTCACGTCAACTTCCCTCTGTGTGCATCTGTCTCTGCATTTTCCTCTTGTAAGGACACCACTCGTACTGGATTAGGGGCCCACCCTACTCCAGTGTGACCTCTTCTTAACTAATTACATCTGGAATGACCCTGTTTCCAAATAAGGTCACATCCTGAGGGACTGGAGTTAGGACTTCAACATAATTTTGGAGGACACAATTCCTAAATAGTTAATACAATTTAGCCTGTGACTAAATTGTATTAACTATTTAAATCTCAATAAATAGACCTTTTGTATTTTGAAATATCGTGGGAAAGGTAGTACATTTTAAAGTGAGAAAACATCTATGAAATTCCATTTTTAAATTACTTTGGATATTACAACAATCAAATTTCAATCCCTAATACAAGTGTTACAAACCGTTAAATACAATAGCACTGCCTAGCTTTTTAAATGAATTTGTAATGCCCATACTTTTATGTTTCTTTCATAATACTTCTAACTAAAGGAATTTGCAAAGAAAATCCAATAATATTAGTCTATTTACTGTGAATATCCTTGCATGAAAAAAATGCTGACTTTTCTCAAAGTGGAGGGTTTTTTAGACCTCATTAAATATAGCCTAACTGAAAATGTGCAGTGTGTCTTTACGTTTAGTTTCTATTGTTCATTTTTAATTAATAGTATTAGCATTTTCCTTTTTGTGTATTCATGTCAATTTCCTCTTAAGTAAGTGATATGTCTGTCACTTTTCCACTTCAGTGGTTTATTAGAAGTAGGTTGCTTTTTTTTTAACCAGGTGACCGACCAGTTCACAATTTTTATTCATCTGGTATTATAATCTTAATACATTTCTTTATTCTTTCATAGAGTTAGTAAAATCTATTTGATCTAGTAAAAAAAACGTTTTGTATGTGACTAAAATTCAAGTTATATGGATGTATAGGTCTTTTCTAAATATGGAGAAAAGGTCTTTTCTTAATGGAGAATTCTCCTGATTTTTATTTGAAGAGCACTTAACACTCTGCCTGATATATACTGTGTTTCCCTAAAAATAAGACCTAGCCAGACCATCAGCTCTAATGCATCTTTTGGAGCAAAAATTAATATAAGACCCAGTCTTAATTTAATGTAAGACCGGGTCTTATTTTACTATGAGACCGGGTATAATATATAATATAATATAATATAATATAATATAATATAATATAATATAATATAATATAACGTAATGTAATGTAATGTAATACCCGGTCTTATTTTACTATAAGACCAGGTCTTATATTAATTTTTGCTCCAAAAATGCATTAGAGCTGATGGTCTTATTTTGGGGGAAACACAGTAGTATTATGT
Source organism: Rhinolophus hipposideros (assembly GCF_964194185.1). NCBI lineage: Eukaryota > Metazoa > Chordata > Mammalia > Chiroptera > Rhinolophidae > Rhinolophus > Rhinolophus hipposideros. The sequence continues at coordinate 11,264,149 of NC_138049.1, read as the reverse complement.
AGGTGTCACTATTGTTACGCATATAATTATCAGTAATGGCTAATAGAGACTTCTGGGACATGCAAATCAGTACTGTATGTTAATTGCAGATAATTCAGGGATTTGAATATTACACTCCAAAATGGAGCGGGAGAGGGGGAGGGGGAGGTGGATGTAGTTGTGTGGTTCTTGGAGTTTTATAGGTCTTCTAAAGCTTTTCTGTCTCTAAAGCCTCAACTCTTTGAACTACCTTTGCGTGTCCCTAGCACCAACATTTAAACAGCTGGCTGACTCATTTGGCTAGTGGCAAGCATCCTGCTGGCCCCAGGGGCTTGCCTGTCATGGGGAAATGACTGGGATCTAATTTCAGGAAGAGCAATTAGAAAGCATCTTTTTGTTAATTGTCTAAATATGTCCAGAAAGCAACAATTTAGTGGTTAAAAATAGCATTCCTGATATTTTTATACATTGAAGTAGAAAGTCAAGTTTTAAGAGTAGATTTTTTTTTTACATGGGACTTGAAAAAGGCTGATTCATAATGAAATTTAAAAAAGATTTACACTTTTCCCATGAATATATTCACGCTAAAAAAAGTCCTTAATCATCGAAATAAACTGACTACTTCCTTAAATGTGTCTGATTCAATCCACTGTATGGGAAACCACATTTAGAAAAATGATTTAAAAATTTTATTAGACCTTCCTATATGATACTGAGAATTAGCATAGCATATTTAGAGCCATTTTATTCCAAAGTAAGTTTCTATCAAATAAAATTTGAGCTCTCCAAAGAGATGCTCTATTTTGGGGAGAAAAGTGAAGTTACCTAACTACTGCTGTTTCTGAAATCTCTAGTCACTCAACAGTAGCCAGTTTCAGAAGATATACCATGTTTCCCCGAAAATGAGACCTAGCTAGACCACCAGTTCTAATGCGTCTTTTGGAGCAAAAATTAATATAGGACCTGGTCTTAAATTAAAATATAATTATATTACATATTATACCTGGTATTATAGTAAAATATTATGTTAAAATAAGACTGGGTCTTATATTAATTTTTGCTCCATAACACGCGTTAGAGATGATGGTCCAACTTGGTTTTATTTTCAGGGAAACACGGTAGTAGGGATCCTGGTTATATTGGAAATCACAAAATGCCCCAATAAACATAGTTATCTGTACTGTCAAATGTAAAGCAGCATTTTAATTTCTTACCAGAGCTTTAAAAGGGAAATAACAGATTCTTTAGAGGACAGTGTAAAATTTAATTATTACCTTGATATAGAAAGCTGAATTTGGAAGGGGGCAATCCTCTAAACTCTTATAGCTCTGATCTTTCTTGGCTACATTGGTTATTTTAAACTTATTCATTGAACTAAAATCTTTAGATGTAAGACTTACATGGAGATGTCTAAGTATCTAGTGTACCTGCCCGCAAATTCACAATTCAGAGCCTTTTAATTTAAGCTGTGTGTTTAAGTTTTCTTCATAACATGAGTTATATCCTGGGCACACAAAATCAGTAGTCCACATTTTAATCAGTGGCAGACTTATAAGGTTGATTTCTAAATTAACAGCAGTTTTCCAAGGGCCAGAAAGATTCCCCTCACCCCAAAAACAATTCCGCTTAACTGATAGTAAAAGTGGGGAACGTTGGGAATGTTCATGGATGAAGGACAAATTCTGGAGGATGTCTGTCTTCACCTGGGAACCTGGGAGTAATGGCAGTAGCCTTCCTATCTCCTGAGCTCCGGCTGTGGTTATTCTAGCTACCCAGAAGCCCTGGGCAAGGTGTGACCTTGATTCTTTTCTAAACCACTAAAGATCAGGTGGAAATGGTTTCAGGAGGATGGAGGAATGGCATAACCACGTCTTGAAAACAGTCATGATATCTGTGTTCAGAGAACTGAACGAGACCGAAACTTTGTGGTTGATCACTAAGTCCTTTCAGATAGGGTTTCTGAACTCTTCTAAGGAAATACTTTACTACTTGAGCAGTTTGGACAGCTCTCCATTCCTTTTTATAGTTCCAGGTGGTTGGGGTGGTGTAGTGGGAAAAGAAAGTGATTGTTGAGCTGCCTTTTTCTGGGTTTCTTGTCAAATACCAACTCGGGCACCTCAAACAGCACCTGTCCTGGCTGGGAGTGGTTGAGCCAGGTTGATTGTTCATGGTAAATATTTTTCTGCTGCTCAGTAGTGGTCTGACTTCACTTTGTTTCTCTCTGGGCTGTTGACATTTTTTAATTTAACATTTCAAAATAGCTTCTAATCTAATACAATTCAATTGGAAATAGACATGTGTGTATAGATATGCACACATGCATGTGTGTATATATTTGATACCTTCTCAAAGAACCAAGTCTTGTAGATGTTCTTTTACGTTTTTATGATGGTTCTTGAATACTCTCTCAGGAATTAGACAACTTAAAACCGTATCTTTTTTTCCTCTCTCTAGTTGAGTTTTATCGCTGCCTACCACGCTTGTACTTCTTTGGGATTTGGGCTTTAAAGCCTGATATTTTCTCATCAGGGCCAACACAGTCTTCATGAGAAAAATGACTCCTTCAAACGCTCTAATAACCAGAAGTTAATAAGAAATGTATACTCAATACTAAATAGTCGCAGAGAATGAGAGTGGGCAAGAGCCATGTGTAATTTTTAAAGCAGTAATGTTTCTGATTGCTGGCTAAAAAATTAAAAAGTACTAACTTTACATCGTTTTTGAGTCATTGACTCACCTTCTGATGTATTGTAGCCCAGCAGCACCCTTTACAGCTGCTGTTCGTGATCCTCACAGCGTCAGCATTATGGTTCACGTTGTGGATGTGCTTCAGCTTCTTTCTTTACACCAGCTGGGCCCGAAGCTGCCAAAAGTGAATCGAGGCCAAACAAGACGTCAGAGAGAAGACAGATGGGCCAGGTGCCCACGAGCCGTGCCGAGGCGGATGGGCACGCGCCCGCGTCGGCCTGTGTCTTAGAGTCAGTGTTCAGATAAGAAGCCACCTTTCTTCTGTTTTTCCGTTTTGTGACTTTTAAAGACTATTTTATGGGCATTCTCTTGGATGTTCTAATTGGTGGCCCACTATTCTACGCTCCATTTTGTCAAGCTGATCCATTCAGAGTAAAGTGGTTGATTTCATCGAGCCAGTGAGCATAGGAGTGATTCATAAGAGTAAAGACAGTGTGTTTGACTCGTCAAGTACTAAGGGTACATATTTGACATGCCAAGCAGTAGGCTTCTTGCGATGATGATGAAACCAACAAACATACCAAAAAACCAAGACTTGTGCCTGGTTTTGGGAGTCAGCCCAGGAAGGAAGATCTCTTGGTGCTGCTGGTCAGGCAGCCGGATAGACACCCTGGGGCCTTCTTTAACATTACACCTTGAACTCAAGGAGAACAAGGCTCTCTGCCTGCACCAGACGTGGTCCTCCCACTCTCTCCTCTCTAAGCAGAACGCTGTCTGGAATTGACCTCTCTCAACTGCTGAGACATTGTCCTTGTCCCGGGCTTTCCCATACCCTCCTGACTTTGCAGCTTTCATCTGTAATTTAAAATCTTTGACACCCTAGGACTCATATCCTTTTTTCCCCTCTTAACTTGCACAATAGAAAGAACCCTGGGCCTGGGGAAAGTCATCATTGTAATACCCGTCAGAAATGGAGTTTGTTCTTGTGCTCTGGCACTCTAGTTTGTCTAGAGCAATAGAGCAAGGTTTAAAAATGTGGAAGATGTACCAACATTTTCCTCCCTCCCCCAAGAAACACGTGTACTTCACCCCCACAACTACGACAGGTACCATTAATCTGTCCCAGACTCTTCCTGCTCAGCCCCACGTTTTCCACATTTCCCCTAGCCACGCCTTGTCAGTTAGCATTCCATCTGAAACCTCGTCTCCATCCTGGTCCTGAAGCGTTTCATTATGTAAAACTGCAGGCCTTTCTTCAATGGTTGTTCGAGTGTCATCCTCTCAGTTCACAGGTAGTGTTGTTAGTTCTTACGGTGCCTCGCGTGATGTTGCTTTCCATTGTTTAATACTTACGGATATTATGCTGCCTTCACTTCCCCAAGGTGCAGTCAGATCTTACATAATTCAATCAATCAATCAAGATGTTAAATGGAAAAATTACTTGTTTTAGCATTTGTTTTAGGTTGACTTTAACCTTATTAAAATCCTTTTACGTCATTATTACGAACATGCTAAGGTATGATCTTTGAACCCGGTTAATTTTTGTTTCAGATCTTAAAATTTTATTTTTTAAAAAATGTGAAGGGGACACTTATTTGTATTGAATTACGTTGGAGTAGCAAATTTCATACAGAAGCAGAATTATAAAGAACTCAGAAAAAGAGAATTTAATTAGAACTAGTGTACATGTATTATTTCCCAAAGAAAATAAAACGAGGCCTTATACAAAGACTGTAAGAAAAGAGCAAGCATTGTTTTCAGCACCTAAACATACCAGGATTTCTTTTTGAAATGAAAAAGTGAAGCTTTCCATCAAGCTTTCATGGTTTTGAAAACCAAGTGTGTTAGAATAATGTATTTTAAGATTATGGATGATCGTGGAAACCAATGCAGGGCCTTGCTGACTTTTTAATGCTGAGCATGGTGGAAGATTGTATCCATTTTGTTTCCATCAAGAAAAAGTAAAACAGTCTCAGAAATGTGTCCTCTTTGGAAATTGACTGAACTTGGAACTTTGACGTGTCCAGTGAAATCTGATTTGCTTAATGTTGGCTTTGAAGTAATTTGATTTAGTTACTTGCAATAATAGATACATAGTTATTTTTCTGTCAGTAGCTTACGATGTGAATAGATATTGAAATCCTTAGATTTACTAACTGTAATTGAATTATGTCTAGACTGTTCTTTACCTATACTTATGTTCTCTTTCTCAATTCTTAGCATATTTCCAAATCATGTGCAATTTTCATTTCCTTTGAGAGGAACAGAGATATAACCTAACAACTTTAGAGATAATCCGGTTGCTGTATGAACATGTTTTCCTTCAATAAAAGTGTTTTACTGGGATGTAGGCCTGGATGGTATTTGATAGTCAGGTTTTGAGTAAAGTGCACGGGCTTTTCCTAAATGCCCGTTATCAGAGATCATGTCAGAGGCTTCAAGTGGATGGGTCAAGTTGTACATAGAGGTCCATTTGAATGATGTCATTGTTCACGTTGGTCTTTGGAATATGGAATTTCAGCGTAGTTTTTTGTCCTATGGACAGTACCTATAAATCTGAAAGTGAATCCAATTGCACTTTCTTTGGAAGAGAAGTGGTAACATATCAAAAGCGCTCATCATTCAATATTCGACATCTTCAGATGGTTGTGGAGTCTGAAGGAGTTCTGTTCAGCAAGTGAGACCAACGATAGTGAGATTATAACCAACATGTGGCTTCTCTCTAGTGGAGAAAAGGTTCTGCTCTTGAATATATGCTTATTCTGAGGGTTTGTGTGGTTTTTTTTTTTTTTTTTAGCACAGATGCGAATCTTTGCCTATTACATCTGAGATCATTGTTTTGGCATATTTTAGTGTGTTGGTAATGTGTGTTGAGAGGCATTCGCTCTCTTGAAGAGGGAGATTGCAAGTCCAGTTCTGTTAGCTGCACAGCACATGAAGGTGCTTCAATAAGTTTATGGATCCAGGAAAAAGAAAAATTTCGGGGGCAAAGTTTTGTGTATATATATATATATAAAACAGATTTTATTGGGGAAGGGGAACAGGACTTTATTGGGGAACAGTGTGTACTTCCAGGACTTTTTTTTTTTTTCCAAGTCAAGTTGTTGTCCTTTCCATCTTAGTTGTGGAGGGTGCCGTTCAGCTTCAAGTTGTCCTTTCAGTCTTAGTTGTGGAGGGCGCATCTCAGCTCCAGGTCCAGTTGCCATTGCTAGTTTCAGGGGGCGGAGCCCACCGTCCCTTGCGGGAGTTGTTGTGGTTGAGAGGACGTGCTCCAACCAACTGAGCCATCCGGGAGGCAGCGCAGCTCAAGGTGCCGTGTTCAATCTTAGTTGCAGGGGGCGCAGCCCACCATCCCTTGTAGGACTTGAGGAATTGAACTGGAAACCTTGTGGTTGAGAGTCCACTGGCCCATGTGGGAATCGAACCGGCAGCTTTCGGAGTTAGGAGCACGGAGCTCTAACCGCCTGAGCCACTGTGCCGGCCCCTAAAGTTTTATATTTTTGTAATAGATATTTTTGGGAATTTTTAAGTGAAATAAATTTCTTTGAGATCACTTTCCTTGGTAATGTTGTTAATAACAAACACTGAGGATATTATTTTGCATCTGGTCTCTTTTCACTTGCATGAGGGCCACTGCTCAGACTGTCCTGTCAGCAGGCACACTTGGGACATTTTCAGGAAATTATAGATTGTTAAAACAGAAACCGGATGTTCAAGTTATAAAGGTTGTATTTAGAAGAGATGTTAAGTGAGGTAGCTAATTACATCTTCTGACCGGTCACTTCTGGCAGTGTGCAGGAGTGAAGCTTTCAGGACGCAGATATGAATATTATCTTTTTTTTCTACACTGAGCACAAACAGTAATGTGGACTCATACCCATCAGGGTATGAAAGTTGATGCGACAGTTTTTCAAAGGTGATGCCTAATTTAAAATATCAGATTGTTTCTTTTGTGTCTTAAAAATGAAATGTTGGTTGTAATGGACAGGATTTGGGAAAATAAAGTAATAAAAACCACCCTATTGAAGACTTTACAAAATTATGACTAAATTGTACATTCAGAAAAATGAAAGTCAGTTTTTACCCCCTAAATTTCTGTTCTGGCAAACAAGAAGGTGGTTGTTGTAAAAGGGAGAACACTTTTCAGGATGATTGAGTTCCTTAAATTACTAAGAATCTTTTGCTAACTGTCCGTCAGTGTACGCTTCAAGCCCAGGTTGCTTTGGATGCTCTTTTCTGGAGAGCCCATAAGAGGGAAGGTGCTGCTTTTCAGGCCTCGGAGAATAGAAACTATTTCTCACACCCAGACAGTTTTGTTTTCCCTAGTTATGCGTCTCTCCCGTTCTCCACAGAGTCGATCCAGAACTTTTCCACTGACCACAAAACATACTTTTTTCTCCCCTCTGGCAGAGGACCTTCCTCTTTTCTGGTACAGCTGGTAGAAGGAGAGCACTTTGTTTGAGCAGCATCTGGAAGCTTACTTCCGGTTATCTGGTCTCTGCCTCTAGGCCAGTTGTTCTCAGCCTTGGAGATTTTGCCTCCTTCTTTCCCCAAGGGGACATTTGGCAATGTCCATTTCGGGTTGTCACATCTGGGATAGGCTTGGGAAAGCTACTGGTATCCAGTGAGGATTAAGAGCAAGGGCACTGCTAACCATCCCGCACTGCCCGGGGCAGCCCCCTGACAGACTTACCTGTGGGACGGTAGACGCTCGGGCTCCGAAGCCTTTCTCTAGTCTTAGGAGGAAGTGTCTCTCTTTATCTCTTCCCTGGAGTTGTACCCTTTCCCTCTTCTCTGACCTCATATTTTCCTGTTAATGTGCTTAAGTCTCTCACACTTCAAGAAAGGAAAAACTTGCCCTTGACCTTTTGTCATTTTCTAGTTATATATCTCTTTATTCCTTTATAGAACATCTTTAGAAAGAATGTCTTCATTTGTCTCAATTTCTTCTTCCTTTTTTTCCTCTCAGTACACTGTAGTCTACTTTTGACATCACCAATCCACTGAAATTGTTCCTTGTAAGGTTCCCAGGGACATGCTGGACTCAGTGCTCTAACTCTGCTCACCTTTCCGTCTGCTCTCTCATCTCTACTGTAAACAACATGTGTTCCAGCAATTAGATACCGTCTGCGGCGCCTCCAGACTCCTTTTCTGCTTGTCTTACGTGTGTTCTACGGGAGGTGGCTTCTCCTCTTCTCCACTGTGCAGGGTCCATTTGTCGTCAGGACCCCGGGCAAGAGCCACAGCTGTAGCCTCCTGTCCTCTCCCTGGCAGCAGTTGTCCTCTTCTCACTGCACACCTACCGTTACGGTCCTCGTGGTTCCCGTGCAGTGACTTGCAGTCACAAGTCCCGGCTCTACGAGGGCCAGTCTCACCTCTGCTCTTAGTGAAGTCCCTGACTCATAACGTGTAGTCAAATTTGGTGCAAGCATAAGTGAACATTAAAAAGAAATCAGAAGAGTCCAAAAATCGCTGTGATCTGGAAAAATGCCTTCCTAGCTACACAAAGCCTTAGTTAGACCGGCAACTTAGGAAGCTGGTTAGAGTCAGAATCTCAGTTTCTAACAAACTGAATCAAGATGCGCATCTTTAAAAGATCCTTGGGATTTTCAGGGGCGACATTTGAGAAACTGCGAGTTCATTTCTCTTTTTCCCCCACAAATGTGGGTTTTCATATGTTCACACGGAATATACACACACACTAATTTTGATGTTCGTATAGATTGGAATAGGTACTTTTATAAGTAGGCTTAATGGCAAGAAGGGAAAGAGTAAATGGACATTTCAAGGCAAGGGTAAATTTCATAACATGTTACATGTTGTTTAAAATTACATTTCTCATGAGACAGCCGCTAGCAGAAACCCTGTACGACACTGTTTCTGACGATGTTGGGGGGAGGTCATTGTTTCACTCAAAGTGCTTCTTGGTGTATCTAAGAGTTTTGTGTGATTCTGCCTCTGGTGTTTGTAGCGAGAGCCTTGAGCGCACTTCTCATGTGAATATCCTTACTTAGTCTATAGGTTTAATTTCATGAAATCTTGGGATGCAGGCTGTGGATTTGGATTGGGGGTGTAAATTCCTTGACTTCTTTTAGCCCTTCCTGACTTGGGGGTGGGCAGTGTATCCCAACGTTTATCTTGGCCTCACTTTACCAGGAGCTACTGGCACTGTGCCTAGAGGGAGTGAATATAATTCAGTAAAGTATGAAAGGTTCAAAAGCAGCCATTGATAAATGAGATACAAAGATCAGAAGGAAACTGCCGAGGCTTTCTTACTTTAACATCACTGTAAGCTGTGTGGCTCCGCTGTGCTTTTCAGATGGACCTATATATGGGGTGAATACTGTGACGGCGCAATGTTTGTGTAATAAATGCAGGGTTTCAAATATTCTCCAAAATATGGGAAATCTGATTGTTTTGTTTTTGTTTTTTTGATTAACAGGTCTGAAAAAAAATGACAGCACAAAGATAAATGTTTTGATCAGACATTGAAGTTTCTAGTTTCTTGCCAGATTCTTTGAAACAGTTTGCAAAACTTGATTTTAACTGCTAAGCTTTAAACTTGATTCTAAAAGTCAAATAGAAATGCTTGAATAGTGAGAATTGGAGAAAGCAGGTTCCCGCATGGGTTTATCATGGGAATAGAGAAACAAATTCATAGTAAATTCAGCAACTACTTGTTGAGGGACATATATATTTCAAGTATAAGGTTGGTGCAAAAGTAATTGCGGTTTTTGCAGTTGTTTTTAACTTTTAAAATTGCAGTTACTTTTGCAGCAACCTAATACTTTGATGGATAAGAGTTGGTGGTGGTGGATGATTGAGAAAGATAGTAAGGGATTGGCCAAACACAGTCTCTGCCTTCGAGAGGTTAATCTTTCAGGGTGGGAGACAACCAGTAAACTATTTCAATAGAATGTGTGAGTTGCTCCAACAGAAGGATAGACAGGATACCGCTGGAAGGATCCCAGGGGCTGGATTTCAGTTAGGTGTTGCGTTGTTATTTCAGCAGCTTACCTCCCTAAAGTCTCAATATCTTTGTCTGTAAAATGAAGTTAATGGAAGGCTTGTTTTGAGGATTAAATGAAAATACATGCACAATGCTTAGTACAAAACCTAACCCAGACGGGTTGCTTAATAAATGTGCGCTTACCACTACCGGTAAGTGGCAGTTGCAGTGTACCTACAGAGACTCTTTCCTTTGGCATTGTGGTTTCTGCCCCCCTTCTTCCTTTTCTTCTGTTTGTGCTCATAGCCTGCACATGCTTTGAAGGAAGCATCTCTAAAAGGTCAAGTTTAGATTGCTTTGAAAGTTTATTTTCCCTTATTGTTCTTCCTCCTCTAATACGAATAACCCCAGCCTCTTCCGCGTTTCGTTTTTCAAGTGACCAGAGCATTAGTGGTGTGGCCCTTGGACAGTATATTGCCTCTCAACCTCATTCAAGATCTGCTCTATCCAGTAAGGAATCCCTTTGTCACATGTGGCTATTTAAATGTATGAAAAATTAAAAATGTGTTCCTCAGTCACACCATCCTCCTCTAAATATTCAATAGACACATGTGGTTTGTGGTTGTCACGTTGGACAGCACACACCTTTAACATTTCCAGAAAGTTCTGTGGGATCGCACTATTCTAGAACAGTGATTGATGGTAGCATAGGACCCAGAAAGCGGGCTGCTTACTTTAGCAGTCCCCCCACTGTAGGACATGTTTTTTTAAAAACCCTATCACCTTGGGTTATTGTCCATTAAAGGGCTATAATGCTTGAACAATTTAGATTCTTATAAGTATAAACTCTGGATTGGTAATTTAATTCTCCTTTTAAGACTTTTACTAAAAACCCTGGGTTTTCAAGTAAACTTTAGTACAGTTTTAAAACAAGTTTTAGAGAGCCATCTTTAAAATGTTATTTCTGATTAAAGTTAACAGTGTTTGATTAGATTAAACATATTCAGCAATGTGCTTTAAATCCCTCCTTCAGTCTTTTATATTGGCCATATGTTTTTCTGAGCAACTTGGCATGTATTTTTCAATACAGACTGTTCATTTAGGGTGTTTTATACTGTAATGTGCGTTATTGCTTATGGCAGACACACACAAACATGCTGACAGATAATTTTGAATAAATCTGCAAAAATAACAAAAAGACCGAAAAGGTTCTCTACTGACTGCTGCTGGCAGATTTACAGTGAGTGGAAGTGTTTGACCATTCCCAATCAGTTTGCCAAGAATTTACTTAAAATTCATCCCAGAAGTGTCCTCATGTGTGCCTGTCTGAGACCTTTTAAAAGAAATTCTATAAGCATAATGATGTTCCTTATTTTCAGATTTGTTGCAATAAAAACAAATTGGATTTACAGATATGTAAGTAAATCCTAAGTTTGTTTCACAATATGAAATATTACTGTTGCCTGTTCAATTCACTGTATACTTAATGATAGAAAGCCGTGTTCTCTACAATATATAGAGAGATATCTATTACAGTAATTGTAGTAATTACTCTGAAAAATTGGCAACCAGATCAGAGTTGAAGAAGAAGTAAATAATCCCATAATGTTTTTAAAAACAATTGGAACTTAGAGTTTGGAAACACCATAGAGATCCTTGGTTGTATTTTTACACTAGACACAACGTAGAGAGATTATGACTTTACTCATGGTGACAAACCTAAGTAGCAATTAAAAAATAACATACATACTTTACTCCATATAATGTTTGTATACAACTCACGTAGCATTCATAGTTTATGCACCTCCACAGAAATGCAATGAACAAATCTGAGTTCAAAGAGACTCAAAAAGGGCAAGTTGCCTTACCTCTTGATCTTAGTTTTTCGTAAAACAGGTCCAATTATTGTATCTAGCTCAAGTGTTTGCTTTGAGGTCTTAAAAAGTAATGCATGCATGGTACTAATACATACTAGAGCATGATTGAACCTGGAAAACAGAATCTAAGTGAAAGAAGCCAGACACAAAAGACCACATATTGTGTGATTTATTTATATGAAATGTCTGGAATACGCACAGTAGATTAATGGCTGGTTGCCAGGGTCTGAGGGGAAGTGGGGGGCGGCTGTTAATGCATACATGGTTTCTTCGCGGGGTGGTGACAATGTTCTGAAATTATGGTAATGGTTGCACAATTTTGTGACTATGCTTAAAACTACTAAACTGTACACTTGAAAAGCGTGAATGTTAAATGGTATATGAATTACACCTCAATAAAAAAATAAACATCAGTAATGCACATCAAGTACTTGGGCAGCACCTGATATGTAATAAGTTCCCTGTGAAGATTAACTCCTGCTATTATTAGGAACCATTTGTGAGTTTTAGGAAAATAACGCAGAAAATCTAAGATGTGTGACATTTTATTTTACTACCTGCAGTACAAGTAATTTATCCACCAAAAGCATATTTTAATGATTTTTGTCAGCAGTAGCAGTATTTATAATGTGAAAAAGATATTTGCTAACACTGGTTTTTAAATTCACATGTTAACTAGGATTTTGGGTTTTTTTGCAGGAAAGAATTCCATGTTTTTAGTTAGTATTATAGTATTTCAACAGTTTTTTAAATATAAAAATAAATGCCACCACAATGGTAAATTTTGCATTGCGTATATTTTACCATAATTTAAAAGACAATAAATAAATACCAAGTCTGGTGAGAGTTGTTCATCCTCAGTCTTTACTTGCCATGTTTATAGTCCTGTCTTTTTTATAAATTCAGAAAAAGATAATCATAGAAATCTTTTATGGTGGCAGATTATATGAGGTCTGACAATTAAGTTCACGAACTCATCCTAGAAAAAGTGCTACATCCCTCACTACTGAATATCACTAAGGTCACCTTCAAAGTACTCCCCTTGGGAAGCTATGCACCAATGCCAGCGTCTAGTCCACTCTTCAAAGCAATTTTGGAACTCTTTTTTTCTGGAATGGCCATCAGAGCTTTCGTCTTATTACCCATGATGTCCTGAATGCCATCAAAATGTCTTCCTTTCAATATTTCCTTTATCTTCGGGTAAAGAAAGAAGTCACTGGGGTTCAGATCAGGTGAGTAGGGAGGATGTTCCAATACAGTTATTTGTTTACTGGCTAAAAACTCCCTCACAGACAGTGCTGTGTGAGCTGGTGCATTGTCATGATGCAAGAGCCCTGAATTGTTGGCCAAAAGTTCAGGTTGTCTAACTTTCTCGCAGCCTTTTCAGCACTTCCAAATAGTAAACGTGGTTAACTGTCCAGGTGGTACAAATTCATAATGTATAATCCCTCTGATATCAAAAAAGGTTAGCAACAGCGTTTTGACTCTTGATTTGGACTGACGGAACTTTTCTGGTCGTGGAGAATTGGCTGATTTCCATTGTGTACTTTGATGCTTTGTTTCAGGGTCGTATTGATACACCCATGTTTCATCACCAGTCATAACACAGCCCAAAACATCTTCTTGCCTCTCCAAAAGGTCTTGGCCAACTTTGACTCTCCTTTTGTCCATCGGTGAGCTCCTTCAGGACCATTTTTGCATATACCTTTCTCATGCCAGGATTTTCAGTTAAGATTTTCCTGTTTTTCTGTTGATGTTTATACTTGCTCTGCTATGCTTCTCACAGTCAGCTGAGGATTTTGAAGCACAATTTCACAGATTTTTGCAGTGTTTTCGTCAGTTCTGCTTGTTATTGGCTGCCCTGACCTCTCGTCATCAGTGACCTGTTCTCTCCCCTCAGAAAAACATTTAATCCATTTATGCACTGTCGTTTTCTTCATGGCATTATCCCCATAAACTTGGACTAGCATGTCCCTGGTTTCACTTCCACTCTTGCCAAGTTTAACAAGAAACTTAATGTTTGTTTGTTGCTCTAATTCAAGCTCAGATGTTCTCACAACTGCACACAAAACCATGCACCAACAATAATGAACGGCACTCAGCAAGACACCACGACATACTGACACGAACGCAGCTGTGAGATACTGATATACCAAGGGTATGAAACCTTACCGAGCTGTTTGCACGGTGCTGCCAGTGTACATGCATGGTGGCAAGTTCACGAACATCATTGTCAGACCTCTTATGTATCTTCAGTTTGGAGCTTTTAAAATCAAATTAACAGCTAACATTTCATGTTCATATGTACCACGTACTGCTGAATATCACTAGAATACACAGGAAATAAATTCTGCACCTTAAATCCATCTCAAAATGTTGCTCTGATAAAATAAAAGATTCGGTGCTTTTGGTACGGGGTGTATGGGGGGTGTCCCTTAGCTTCTCATGTCAGCTGTGATATCAGTGTCAGTTATCAAGTAGAAAACTTAAGTTTCAGAATCTGTAATAAACAGGTACATAGAGCTTCATGTAATGCCGGTACCAGAAAAAAGTCGATAGTTTTGTTTTAAGGACTCACATGAAAGATAGTTGAGGACAAAGTTTACTAGGTGTAGTCCTGGTGCCTGGGAAAGGTGCTTGGTGTATACTGGTTACCCAGATATTTAAAAATAATTTACAGGTATTCATTGGGATATAATTTGATAATAAAGGCATACATTATGGCAGCAATTATCAAGCTGATTCAATATGACTGGCATTTTGTTTAGGAGTCTGGGTTGGAATGGAGGCATCCAGAAGTTCTCTAATTGCCTTCAAGGAACTTGGAAAGTTATTTAGGGAGGGGAGAGTGTGGAATATGAAAGAACAGTGTAACAAAACACACGGTTGAGTATAGTAAAGTGTGTCAGTATTTGGTAAAGATAGGAAATGTAGTCATAAAGGGGCAGCAGTGGTGACTGCAGTTATAGTGGAAATGGTGTTGAGGGGAGGTCTGGAAGGATTCCTAAGGTGGGGAACGGCTGAAAGGTATTCCGGGCAGGATGACTGACCCAACCTGAGCACAGGTGTGAACAAGTGTAAAGGTGAATAAACTCTAAAGAGATTGAGATATAAAACGCGTCTGGCTGGAGCTGCCAAGGTTACGAGTAAGGTGACATGTGGTTAGATTGGTTACATTACACAGATTGTTTAGCATTAGGTGAGAAGGATTTCATCAGTTAGGCCCTGGGGAGCCACCTAGTGTAGGTTCTCAAACTGAAAAATGATTGAATGAATTGATGTTTAAGGAGAGACCAATTTGGATGTTTTGTGTAGGGTAGGAGAATGGGGGTGCAGAGGTTTGCCCTTTTGCAGGTAACGTACACTTTTATGCGACACGTAAGGGGGTCCAAGGCAGAATTATTGGACGTAGGTTGTTACCTTCCTTTTGCCCTTTTTCTCACCTTTTCCTCTTAATGTCTCTTATTTCCCTTGTCCTCAACAGATGCTAGAAAATAGCTGTTACCGAGTTAGTGATTTTAGAGGTAATCTCTTTAAAACTCACTTTAATAAGCGATTTTTATAAACACTTGTCAAAAATTCATTGGAGATTAATGATTACATGACAGAGAATTCACATTTTTGGACAGGGCACACTGCCCAGCAGTATCGCACCATGGAAGAGACCACCTATAAGGATGTCTCACTTTTTAAGCCAATGTTTCTCAAAGTGTGGACCAGGCGTAACCTGAATTAGAATACCCAAAGGGTTTGTTTCAAATGCAGCCCCTTCCAACACCTAGTGGAGCTAACAGCTTTGGGAGTACGTGGGGACATGTGCATCTTTAACCAGCAAATTCAGGTCATTTATATGCATACTAAATTTTGAGAACCAGTGATTAAAGAATTATAGTTTTCTATGGAATTATTCTAGCAGGTAGTCTGAGATATCATTTCTGTATATTAGGTTCTTTCTTAGTTGGACATTTCCCAGTAAACCATCCATATGTGGCATCTTATTCCCAGGTGGAAGCCAAAAGAACATTAATCTGGTGGTTTGGGTCCAGTTTTGCACTTTTTAAAATAGTGCAATCAATGTCTTGTTGCGTCGTAAAGCAAACAGTTCCCCCTTTGAAGGGTTGAATACTATCAATGAGCAGCCCATCCTGTGCTGCTTGTGTTTTAATCTGTCCAATCTCATTAAATCAAATTCCTTTTCTGTTACAGTGTCAGTGATACCAGTGCCTGGAGTTGAATGATTCCTGTTCTACCTGTTGGAGTGCTTATTTCAAACCCCTTGTAATTCTTAGGCTCCTTAAAGTGGGATATAATGACCCCTGAACTGCATTGTAAAATTCTAGTGACTTCCCTAGCCAGCCTGTAAAAAAAAAAATCGAAACAGTAATTCCAGAACACTGTCTATTTGGGGAGGGCGAGAGGCATTATACTAAGTATAATTTGCATCTTGCTGGGTAAAAACGCAAGCACTTGACCTTGTAGCTCCATTTTTATTATACCTGACTCCCCTTTAGCTTCACTGATCTTTGGTTAATGTTATTTTATTACTCACTTGACTGAGACTTGACAGATAAATGGATTTCTTTATATTCATTTTAGGTGAAGTTAGGCATGGAACTAAGAAATATTTATTCCCATGACTAACAGATAGCATGCTGCTTTTCATTGTAGTTTCCTGGTAACATTGAAACTAAAATGTTTCAATGTACTTAAACTAGAACCTCTTATTATATGAGAAGAGGGACAGTAAGGAAGGAGGCAGTTTACCCATTTTCTAATTAACCTGTAAAACCCAAGAACTGTATTTAAGAAGATACATATAAGCAGCAATAATGGATTAGTTATCCACTTAAAATGCAGATGTGTATTCTATCTTCTTTCCTAAGAAAAGCCTTTTAACAAGGCGGGTTCGTTTCTGACTTTACCTTTTTTTCTGTATATCTCCTGGGTGAATTTTTAATTTGGATTGGCCTAATAATGCATGTTTTTTAAAAGATAAGAAAAATAATTTTGTAGTTAAGAGTTTCAAGACTCTATCATAATGCAGATTCATTCATGGAACTATATAGTACGGTTAGTTTGATGTGGGCTATTCAGTTTTTTAGTTTGCAACTTAGTTGTATATTTAAATGACGAATAAGTAGCTAACTAGATCCTATCAACGTGGGTGTTAGAGCCTCTCTAAAAAAGTCTTCATCAGTAAGTTTCCAAGTAGAAAAAAATAGGATTTTGAAATTCCAATTAGCTGTCAAAAAATAAAATGCTTATGACGCAGCACTACAAAGTAAAAAAAGTCAGTCATAGCAACAATTAGTATTCTGTTTTTCCAGGTACCAGTTTTTCAAAGATCATTTGAGATTTTCAAATCTGTAAGGTTGCGTTGTGCTGTTATTAAATAGAAGATCAGAAAAGTCTCTGCTCAGTAAAGAAGACGTCTTCATTTCCATTTGGTTGTAGTAGCATTAAAGCTTTTAGGTGAATAAAGCATTTTGAACTCTTTTAAAGTATGAATCTTCATGTCTTCAGGATTATCAGTTATTTTTACTATATATGGTGCTAGGTTCATCCTCTTTGGAGTGTACTGTAATTTTTTGTTTAAAATTTAAAAAAGAATCATAAAGGACTTCGTGTATAATTATTTTAGGAGTTATTTTGTAATCTCCAACAGAAGCTTGCCATTGCCGGATGGTTTAACCTGGTATAGAATTCTGACTCTGATGAATCCTCATGAGGGGCAAATTGTCTACTAATCGTTTGATAATCACCTTTCCTAGTTATTTGATGAATATGAGTAATATTACTGTTTTACTCTCCCCAAATGATAAATTTTTGAAAGTGGAAATGAAGTGACAGTAATAATTACAGCCACAAAAATGTGTGTTTTGTAAAATTATTCTCATTGCTGATAAAGTTGATTATGTTTGTAAGAACTCAGAACGCAGAGAAAAGTTTGGGATTTTTCTGCTTCCTGTACATGTGCAGATTTTCATATAATGTGTAAGGTACCCACACACTGGGAATGTAATCTGTAAAATACATTGTCCTCCTCAGGTGCTCCTGTAAAATGAGTGCAATTTACTTTTCCCTAGCTTTCTTTTCTGCTTTCCTCTCTCCATTTTCAAATTCATCTACCTCAACACCTTTCAGGAATAAAAAAAAAGTCCCCCTACCCCCACCCCATGCACTATCGCTGTCACACACGTATTTTTATACAGAGAAAAATCTCAACTTAAACGATGGCTGACAAATGACCACAAGTCCAAATTCAGTTGATCTTCCCACACCTCCGTTCACCCGCCGTTTTCCCCACTCAGTTGCACGTTAAGTCGTTTTTAGCCTTAGCTCTGTCCTGTTTTTGTTTTCTTCCCCCTGATTGCTTTATCTCAGTAAATCTCTATCTAGACTAGTTTAAATTGAGAATTTACATTGTGGGATTTAGTACTACATCACATAGTTGCTTTTGTTCTTTTTTTTTTTTACCCTATAATACTTGCAAAAATTACCAGAGAAAAGGATGTCCATCATAGATAGCATCGAGGAGCCTTCAAATTTGATCCCATTTAAAAGCAGTGTTATGTGTTCTGAACTGTGGTTGTTTTCCAGTGTTGTTACTGCCTTTTCGTTCCAATGTTTTTACTGCCTTTTACAGAGAATTCTGTCCTAAGCAGTTTGTCATCTGAGTACCTTTAGGACTTGGTACAAATCAGTCAGCCTGTGTAATCACATTGCTTATGCTTTGGGGATGTGTCACCAGCTTCCACAGGTGAGGGAGCATGTAGTGTTGCCCCAAGCTGATTTCTTGGAGTGTTAACATTGGGAGCAAAGAACCGAATAAAGCAAACAAATAAGAAAATGTGGGCGGATGACGTTGTAACGCTCCCACACTGAGCACCTCTCATTTAAATGTTTATTTCCTTTTAGGAATCCTGGCACTTTACCCTATTGGGTCATTGTTTATTTTTCCAAACTGACATGAATTTATTTTGACAAATTTATCAAAGTACTCATTTGACCTCCCCCCAAATGTTAGGTACTCTATCCCGTTCATTTTTTTGTTGTGAAAATGTCTCATAATGCCCGTTTCCTTTCTACTTTCCACAGAGCAGTTCTTTTTTATCACTAAAAATAGTATTTATCTCACAATTATTTTTCTGTTTTGTTATTAAAATAATACATGTTCATCATGAAAAATTCAAGGGCTAAACAGTATGAAGTAAAAAATTCAAAATTAGCCAGCCATCCAATTCTTCTGCAGAGACAACTGCTGTTACCAATCCTTGTGTATCCTAGACGTTTCCAGTGCTTGTCATTCTTTTTAATGTATGCAGAATATTCCACTATTTAGTTAGCCAATCTTCTACTGAGGAGGATTTCAGTTGCTTCCTGATTTTTCTCTCTTATGCCCAGTCTGCTTTTTCGGACATGTTCTTTTAGGGAACTGTCACGGCTTCAGTATTTGCACAGAATTCCTTGATTTCGTGTTTATAATTTTAAAAGCCATTCAGTCTCTGAGGGAATTAGAGATAACTTTTAGGAAATTGCTTTTGTAGCGTCGTCGTCTTCTTACCCTAAACCTAGTCAAGCATTACCCTGTAAGCTGAGAGGAGAGAGTGTGAAACACACGGGGGGGGGGGGGATGAACTCAGTGGGTTTTCCCTTAGTTCCCCCCCCACCCCCCCACCCCCGTTCAGGGTGTGATTCCAGGGAGTATTTTATGAATAAGATTGGCTGATGAAGAGGAGACCTGTGTGGTGGAAAGTGCTGTTAATATGGACAGGCCCTGAGCCAGAAGCATAATTTTCCCCATTTCACCTCCAAAAAGGAGAGGAGACAGAAGATGACTACAAAAGCAGGCCCTTCTAGTGGCTACAGATAACTTGTTTGGGGTGGGTGGGGTAGGGAGTTGTATAAAAATCTTAGCGAGCTTTTTGGTGAAAACTGTATCTCACAGGCAAGTTATTTAAAATATGTCCTTATAATTATTTGTTTAGCAATCCTATTTTACCTACTAGTTGCTTATTTCTCAGGAGCAAGGATAGTGCTTTTAGTCACCCTTTTAGTCCTGATAGTGCATGTTATAAAACATATACTGGCCGATAAATTAATAAACAGAAATAATGAAGAGGAAATCTATTGTAGGAAGATTTACATCCTAGGTATCAAAGTTAAATAGAACTACCTTTTTCCTAATCCATTTATTCTCACTTAAGCAATAAGTAACATTGCTTGGAAAAGAATTCTGCGTTTAATCTATACACATAGTCTGTGCAAAACCCAACTAACTCTCCAGTCCACAGCTATTTATATTATGTTTTATTAAAAAGAAAGAATGCAAGCAAGATTTAGAGAAGCTGTATTTCCCCACAGTTGGAATGAAATTTTGTTTTGAGCATTCATCCCTGAAAAGTATCACTTTGAATTCTTTCCTACTTCACTTTCTGCAGTGGAAAGTTATGGAAATTAAGTTGCAAGGAAATTATTTCAGCCTATGAGAATTAAAAATATTTCTATTGGTTTTTTAAAACTCATGCTTTCCTTTGAACTCACCTACAATGTTTCCATTATAATTGCATGTGTTTGACTGTTACATAATGAAACATACGAGGGCTGTCTTTGAGATCAGGTATTTGACATTTTTCACATGTAGGTAAAATTTGCCCCTTGGAAGTTTATATAAACTTAGTCAACCTATCTACAACTAATTTCATTTCTGATAACCTTTGAGACTTAAAAGAAAAACCCCAAAGCTTTAAATATTATTTTGAAAATAAGACAACGGAATATTTATGAGAAGTGGGTCACTTAATATCTGACAACAGAAAGTTTCCAAACATTTAAGAATTTTAAGTATATAATTCTTGTTCTATTAGTAGTGCCTTTGGTCACTTTTCAGGTATATTCGAGGTATTTCCAAAAAAGGTTATTTTTTTATAATAGTTTTGATGCCATGACATGTACTCTCTTGATATCACCAGCTAGATTCATTTTTTAAAAGTACTGTTCAGTTCTTTCCATTCTGTGATATTATATATCTGGTTTATTTTAATTGGCATGTTTAATACTAGTAGAGTGTGGAATTTTTTTAATTAAAAAATTTAAAAGATTTCAGTATTGTTAGTTGTGCCTCTGAAAATTCACTTGCGGAGAAAGTTCCTTTTCGGGATTCTACATTTATACCAGTAGAGGGCACTGTGCACCTGTGGAAGGAAACCCAGTGCTGTTGGTGAGCAGCTGGTTATCCTGTAGTAACTAGTATTCGTTGTTGGCATTTGTAGGAATTTATCCACATTCCTCCCCACGCCTCACAACAAAGTCACTTGCCTGTCGCTAAGAGACAGTCATTTGTACATGCAATGGGAGAACTTCCTGATGATATTTCATGGCGTCATGGCATATATATTTAGGTACATCAGCTAAAGCACCAGAAGTTATGACTTCACTAGAAAAATCACAGAATCTCAGAGTTTGAAGGAACTTTAATATTCATTATATATAGCATCTATTATTTTAACATTTAATTTGCTAATCCAAAATAGTCTCAAAGAAATTCTTTTCTGAAAGGTCATCTGCTAATTAATAGTGTGGAATTTTACTTATTAGAACGGCTCATTTGTATCTTTACACCATTCTGGTATTCCTGTTATATGGTGTTTCATTCTTTGAGTCTGTCAACAAGTAGTTTGTAGGAAAATACTGTTTTTGGAGGTTATCTCCACAGACGTGTCTGCTGGTAATAACAGCGGAGTATTCAAGAACCAAACAAATGCTCGTGTGCCATTAAACTGCCGTGACACCCTTCCCGGCAGTCGAGGCAAACCTGTCGGTCTCCAGCTAGCATTGTACAATCACCCAAGGTATTTTCGAGGTGGATGTAAAAGGTAATGAGGAATGTTGTAAAAGCAGCCGTCAGTGGGAGGCAAAAAATAGTTAGACCAGTGTGATGGGGCCTCAATTTGTACAAGGAGAATATTGTGCCAGATGCTTTTACAGCTTCCGTCAGTGCCAGCGTCCTAACTCCTCAGTGGTCTGTGTACTGCAGAGGTTCACAGCCTGGGTCCTGGGTTCGAATCCCTGCTCTGCCACTTACTGGTTCTGAGGTTATCTTGTAATGACCTTCTCTGCACCCGAGTTTCCTCATCTGTAACCGGGTTGATAAGCGCCTGCAGTAACTAAGTTAATAGACTTAAAGTACTTTGAATAGCATCTAGAATACAGTAAATATACTCAAGCTGCAGTTATTACACACCCTCATTTTTCCTTAGTAGAACCCATGCTGGGTATGGTAAGTGAATTCTTAGACCTTATTTCATTCTTGACTGTTGTAGTTTAGTCTGTGTTTTCTTGAACCCTCAATTTTTGACATCTATATCAAGGAACTAGATGTGTGTATAATTTTTAGTGATTTAAGCTTTCTCCATTTTTTTGTTTTTAAAGTTGTTCTCATATTAATTCAATGAGTTTCCTTCTTGTGATCTAATACTTTGCTCTGGAATTTTCCCTGTGCAGCATATAATCATGTTTCTGTTGCTGTTTTTAATGACTCATATTGACACTTTTTTGCGCTGAAATGCCCTAGTTTCAGTGAAAATCACAAGACACAAATTGTTTTTAGCAGAATTTCTCTATAACATTCAAATTTGTTACTGTGCTTTATATCAGAAATCTGTTATGTCATTTATATGGCATTTGTATTCAATCAACCCAATTAAAATGTTTAAAACAGTAATCTGGCCTTTTACATAAAAGGTCTCTCTATTAACTTTCAGATTCTATATAATAACAATTTATTACCCACATACCAATTCTGAATGAGGGAAACCAATATAGACACAGTTTTATGGGTATGGATTTGGTCTTGACAAGT
This sequence comes from Rhinolophus hipposideros, assembly GCF_964194185.1. Classification (NCBI taxonomy): domain Eukaryota; kingdom Metazoa; phylum Chordata; class Mammalia; order Chiroptera; family Rhinolophidae; genus Rhinolophus; species Rhinolophus hipposideros. Next base: position 11,241,795 of record NC_138049.1, on the reverse strand, counting down.
GAGACCAGTAAATACTTTTAAGTTTTTATTTTCACTTTATACTTTTAAACTCCATCCCCCTAAGCAGTTGCCTGTATAGTCATTGCTTCTTGGTAGGTGGGATACACCAATTATGATGAGACAGTTTGGTTCCAGGGCGCCACAGTCTGTTACAAGTATGTGGACTGGGGCCGGGTGTGTGTGTGTGATTTTTATCCAATTTGTTGTCTAATAAACATCTGGCATTTCTTAGGGGAGGGTTGGGAGGGAGTCCCTAGAATTGACAGAAGGCCATTAACTAGAATATCTTCTTTGTTAACTTAGGAGCCGTGTATTTCGTAGGCAGAGAGTGTTAAATATGATGTTGACTGAGCTGTTCCCTGAAAGAATATACCTTACACCCAGACATCTGCCGTCAGACTTTTAGACTAGTCACGCATGTGGATACCATCCCCCCCAACACACACACACACACACACACACACACACACACACACACGAACATGCTGGTGTAAACATCACACAGTACGGCATGATGCTGGCTGTTTCTTACAGGCAGCTGCATCTTGACTGTTGTCAGTTAGCAGAGGAAGAGGCAGGTCTCTTTCTGTACATTTCTACCCATTATGTCAGCATTTCTTATGTGTGATGAATTCAGAATGTCGGGTTCATTACGTTTATCTAGATGCCTTAGTGGCTAGGAGGCAGGGAACTTTTACCGGAATATATTGCCATCTATTTCACAAGTCTAAGTTACAGAGGTTTTTCAAAGATAAAAATAATTATGCATTTTCAATGTTTTCCATGCGTTTTACAAGTTTAATAAGACCTGGAGTTAAAACATGAGTTTCCTAACTTATTTTAGTTTTCCAGATGACATTGTATCAAGATTTGTTTCATTAGTAATCTTTTATGGAGGCTCAGAAAATGGCCAAGAATACTATGTAGGTCACTTTCCAGTATTTTCTTTTCATTAGATCCTCTTCCTTCTGCCCAGACCTATTCTCCATGTAAAATTTTAACTGAAAAATTTTAAATTGGGGCATTAGGATAATGTGTGCGTGAAGAGCATAACTTTGGAGCCAAACTTCTGTCGGACATTGGGCAAGTTGCTCAGTTGCTCTGTTTCTTCATCTGTTTAAGAGGGTTTATGTAATAATGGCACCGAATAGTGCAACATGGCATTTAGAATAGGACTGGCGCATGGTAAGCAGTTAATTCGTGGTAGTTACTATTTTCTTTATTATTTAGATCCTAGAGAAAAAGATTTTAAGACTAGACATTAGGGGTACCAGGCCCTACTTGTTAATATTCATTCTTAAGAGAAAGTGTCTCAGACAATGTATGGAAATGGAAGGAGGGGTTGTCTTTAGACTTCAAGTCTCCCTCTCCTTTTAGCAGTCCTTGACTTTCAGAAAATCATGCATTTTACGAGTGTATGATAAGATGCTGGATATGGGATAATGCCAATAAAAGCTATAACCCCTGCCATCTTACGTATTCGAAAATAGAGAGCATTATTGTCCATAACCATGGAGGAAAATATGCAGAGAAAGGGCAGCCATTCAAGAAGTAACCGAGCAGCGGGACCAGGCAGTAAGAATGTTCTTTGAGAGTATCACAGCGCACGCTTCATGCTCTCTTTCCCCTCGGCCTGAAAAGGGAAAAGGCAGAGATGGAGACAAGTCTCTGGAGGAAAGGGAGGACATCCTGTGCAGAGGGAAACCAAAATGGCCTTCAGAGAACCCGCTCTAGTGAGGCGGGGGCTGGGGAGTACCTGAGCTGAACCGGCTCTCTGCCAGCCCCAGATAACCTGGCGTTTAACGCTGAATGCAGTAAAGGCACGACAGGTGACAAGCGATGCAGTTGTAGTGACAGGCTCTGACAGCTCCAGGGGACCCCTGTTCCTGTGGTGGAGCAGTTTGCCGTGCCTGATGGAGTACAGGGACTAGCGGAGCTGAGTCTGGAGATACATGTTCTGTCTGCGGTTCCTGAACAGATTGGCCTGGAGACTTAGCAATTGTATGGATCGTGGATCAAAGAAAATTAGAGCCGAAAGGCGCCTGAGACTGACCTCGTCCATGCATTAGAACACGGTATGTCCACCTGGGGGAAAGCATGTTTAACGGGCTTTGTTTCAGAATACAAAATAAAACTTCAGATCCCGTTGGTTGAGGGAAAGTATGTGGCATCGGATTGTGTGCAAAGGAATGTCGAGTGTGAAATGATGACAGCCCATCTCGCCGCCTGTGTCCTGCTATAAAACGGGAGTGTGGGTAGCAGCTAGTTAGAATGTGCATCACAGGAAAAATGCTTGGAAGTTTGGAGAAACTGAAAGCTTTTGTAAGGGAAGGGTGTGCGATTTGTTGCACTGCCAGAAAGCACATTATCAGTCTCTGGGAACTGAAGATCAAACAAAATTCCCTCAGGCTCTCTTTAAGGGAAGAGGAAGCAGTCAGTAAAAACAGAGTTGCCGGGTTTTGCAAATAAAAATACAGGACACCCAGCCTAATTTGAATTTCAGATAAACAACAGATGACTTTTTTAATAGAACTATGTCTGAAATTCACCTTCACTGGCATTCTGTATTTTATCTTCCATCCCTAATTAATTAGAAGCCTGGAGTCTCAGTAGAGCCAAGACAAAGGGCTGATAGCTTCAAGTCCTAGAATGTATACGAGTTTCACCGGGCGCCTTAGTCTTCCTGGACTTTTCCAGATCCCTAGAAATGATGTCTTTCTCCTTCCTCCTCATCCCCCGAATTGTGGAGTGTTGGAACACGCACTTTGACGGTGTTGATGAGCATTGTGTGGTTGTCAGCGTAATTGCAGAATAATAGTAAGATCATTCTATATTGAGGGCCTGATTTCATAGGCCCTCTCCATAATTATCCTGTGAGAATAGGCACTATTATTTCACAGATGAAACGAGCAATTTAGCTCAAGTCATACAGATAGTGTGGGCAGACGGTGGGTTCTAACTCAGGGGTGTCTGATGCTAAGTCCTGTGTTCATGATGCCCACTCTGTGTGGTTCGGATGCAGGCGGTATGTAGCCAGAGCCATGACAGAAAAGGACCGAGAGCTTATCTTTTCCTTCACTGTCTACCACAGGGGTGTCCAAAACTTCTTTCAACGTTTTTCACCAAGGGCCATATGTGGTAAAATACACCAACAGCCGGGCCTCTCACTGAGGTGAAGCACGTATTGCCTCACCTGGTTTATTTAAGTAAACTAAATATATTTTTATTTGCTGCGGGCCAATTCACAATGGATTGTGGGCCGCAGTTGGCCCACGGCCTGCAGTTTGGACACCCCTGTCTACAATACGACATTCTCTTCAGAACCACGTACTGCGTTTAAATTCTGTGCTCTGTCACTTTTCAGATTGAGAGTTTGTTCACTTTGTTTGCCTAAAATAATATTTTATCTTGCTAGTTAAAATAGTGTGTTTTGATCTCTTTAGAAAAATTTAGGTTCCCTCCTTTTGTAGAGTTTTCGGCATGAGATAAACGAATTTGTGTCAGGCCTTATATGTCACAACCTGGAAAAAGGTATATGAGGGGCACAGTCATGTTGGGCTGTGCTCCGCATTTGTCTGCTCACTGGACACAGCTTTTGCAATGATATATATCAAGTCAAAGAATGGAAATGCATTGTTGAAAAATATTTTATCAACCATATAATGTTTCAAGTTATTTTTATTACAGCTCTCTCACACACAACCATCTTGTCCATCTGATGTCACTTCTGCTGTGTTCTTAGCTACAAAGGTTTTAGAAAGATAACGGTTGGGTGTGAAACGTAGAATCTGTTTTTATTCAAGACTTGATTTAGGTTTGACAAACAAAAGGAATGTCTTGTTCTCATTTAATATGATCAGTGAGTTTTTAGTCTACAAAATGTTCATTTCTCCTAGTGTTTAAAGATGAACTTTTGGCCTAATTGAATTTGTAGGGAGATTTTAGTTACAGGAATTTAAAACTCATGTGCACCTTCACTGGCTTTCACCAGGTGGGCCCACTTCACCTGGATAATTCACCTGGAAGAGTCCCCCCACGTAAGAACCCCTGAGAGCTCATGTGTGCTCTGTGCCCTGCAAGGCCTACTCTTGGTCGTCGTCCTCACCTTTTAAAGCTGCCTGTGACATTTGGAAATTGCTTTCAAAATTGCATTTGGGTTTTAGTAACCCCATTTGGGTTTCTTATATATTTAAATATATAAGAAAACCACATCTTAAAAAAAAATTTTTAAGTTGAGGGTATTTGTGTTCAATACCTTTTTCAAAAGGAATAAAGTGGGTGAATAATGAGCAAAGGGTTCAATTTTGTAAAGTATCTTGTGATAGCGTTTTGGGCTAAGGGGCATGGTAGGTACTCAAATGCAGTTTAATACAATACTTTAATATAAACTCAAACTATAACCATTAATAGCTGTAAACTTGAATTCTAGTTACAAAATTAAAGTTCAGATATATGCAGTATTTGATACTATTTTTGCAGAACCCCTTTTATATGTGGATTCTTAGGTAGAATTATGTTAAGCAGTAATAAATCATTCATGACAGAAATGATCAGGAGAGAGATTTTGCAAATTAATGACAGTAGAGCAAGTGTGGGGGTTCCATCTCACGCTGCATGTGTCAATTTCTGGTCATAATGTTTGTGACACACAGAGGTGTTTGCTCTTAATTACTTTGCTAGCAAATTCCTACCCACTGATGATTCTTGACTCCTTTATCAATTTGGGAAACTTTTAGAGCCAACTTTCCCCAGTTTGGTTATTGATATCCATGAACTAATGTTTAGATATTATTGGTATGCAGCCCTTTATCTCTGGTGCTCAGCAAAATGCCTGGCCAAGCCTAGCTCCCACTAAGTATTTGTTGAATTGAAATTAATTGCCCAGTTGGGCTGTTCATACTTATTACATTCAACAGAGAAAAAGATTTTCTTCATTTTACTTTACATGTTCCCTGGTTGTTAAGGAATGTGGAAATAGAAAATTTGAGGTTCTACAATATTTCAGTGAACAACCAAGATAGAGAACATTTTTAGAAATATTAATAAAATCAGTTGTAAGTAAAGAGGTATTTTTTTTTCTCAAAAAGCATATAAAACATACTTACCTCTTTATACATAGACATCTATAAAATGAGAAAATGACGCAGAAGACACTGGTAAAATAAGAATATATGAAGACATCATATATATTTTTTATTCATAAAAATATATGTATGTGTCTTTTGATCAGTGCCTTTTACATCATTTACCCATTTTTTTCCCCTGATGCGCTGGTTTTTTAAAACAGCTATGATAGAATTCTCTAGGTAGTTTTTATGCAGTATAATGATAAATATTCTCCCCAGAAGCTATCATTAAAAATTTTGCTCTTAAAAGCAAGAATCATAGAATAGCATTGACTTTGTACTCAAATTTCCCTTTAGGCCTTATTATCAGATAACATAACAGTTAGTGTCTGTATTCTGGGGCACATCAGTGGCATGCTATGCCCAAGTGGCATAACAATAAAACTGTGACAATAACAATAAAACTTTGTGTATCCAGCTAAATATCAGATAAAAGTCATCTTGGCAGAGTAGTTCGGAAAATTTCCCTTGTTCCACTGTATTGTTCCAATAAGAGAAATCCCACTTTTATAATTAAAATCAATTAGGAAACAAAAATCTGAGGTATAAGGATTTTGCTAGAATTTATTCCCCTAAGGAAGAGTTATACCTTTAGAGCAAAATGACGGAAAGAATAGGCTCCCATGAGTATTAAGTGGAAAAGCATTTTTGAAACCGTGTTTCAACTCAAAAGTTTTATATAGTGACTAATGGATGCCACGTTCAGTTCTCCTGACTTTTTATCTGACTGTTAACGTCAATGGAGACATTTTTGGCTAAAAGATTCTGGCCCAGGAAACTTGCCTGGTTACTAAGAAAAATATAAAGTATGTGGGGAAAACAATCTTATAATTTAATTCTCTAAAAATACTTTGTACTTCCAGTCAATGCAAATTGTTTTACCTTCAAGCAACCCTGTAGTGGTACCCTTAGAATCTGCCCGTCTTCCTACCGTAAGCATCTGCCTAGGACAGTATAACCCAAAATACAATAGGACACTATTGTGTCATCGTCACATTTAACCTTTCCTCAGAATTACTCCAGCTAGGTCCATGATACATAGTTGGAATTCATTTTGCTTCGGTAGAGATTCTTTGTCACCTTAAAATTAGCATGACCACATGTCCCAGTGTACTCCAGAGAGCCCCAGTTTGTGTCCATGGTCCCAGTGCAATTATAATTGTGTTTCTCTTTACTCTTAAAATGTTCATCCATGGACAATAAATTAGGTGGTCGTCAAACTTTTTACTAGTGAAATCAGATGAATACAGTAATCGTAAGTCTTACAACAACACATGCAATTTGAATGATTTAGGAAGGAATGTGGGAGCCATCCAAATGTGGCAGGTTAATCTACCAAGCTGAGGCGAAAGGCAGAAATAGCAATCTGCTGGTGTATTTGGGGAAGATGGAGCCAGGCAGCTGACGTGTCAGATAGCTGATGCTCCCGAATGGCTTTTAACCTTGGGTTCCACGGTTATCTCAGCAGACGTGTGCTGCGTGCCTGCTATGTGCCCGGAGCCGTGGGGAGTGATGGTGACACGACAGTGAACAAGAGAGAGCTGGCCGTGTCCTAGAGCTGACCGGAATCATCCGGTTTGGCTCCTGCCCACCTACACACACAGGTCACTGTGAAACTTCCCTTTTACTTTGCAAAGCAGAGACGTGGGCTATAGATCCGTAATCTGCACACTAAGTTATGTTCTCCCCAGCCGCATACCTTAATGTGCTGCTTCCGTCGGATCATAAATTCCGTGTGGTGTTTCTCTGTTGAGGGCACAGCTGTGGAGAGCTTGTGATTCACTGAATGAGTGAGGCATCGGTAGTGCCTGCTACCTGCTGTGCTGTCATAGCAATTCCCCCAGGGAGACTCTCCAAATGGCCATTGCGGTAAACACTCGAGAGCAAAACACATGATTTAGTTATAAAATCCTCCCGAGGAGCAGGTATTTATAAGGAGCCCTGCCTTATTTAAGGTTACTTATGCAGGACTTTCCAGTATTCCTAAACATAGCCAGTAAGAACCAGGAAGTGAGAGTCAGAGGCTCCTGAGTACCCAAAGCAGCTGTGACAAGGTCTGTTTTGGAGGAAAACGTGGGACTGGAAGGGCTGGGCCCAGTTCGGCAGGTTTGGGCAGGCCAGGAGCTCATGGCCAGCGCGGTCGGTCAAGGTGGACGTGGTCAAGCTCTCAAGTCCCGGGGCTTGTTGTAGGGGCCGTCAGGCCACCCGGGGGTCGGTGGGGCATTCTGTGTGCCATCACAGGCAGATTGACAGGCCCTGCGCGTCCCGCCTACTCCTCATCCTCATGGAGGCAGGTGGGTTTCTCACGAAGCCCATGTGTTCATCAGAGGATGAACTCAGGTTCATATCTCAGACTTGTTCATCTGTGTTTCTAGCCTACAGTAACTACAGAGATGAGGCTGACAAGATGCTGGCAGAGCAAGAAATTGCATCATCTCGTCCAGCAACTAGACTAGCGTCTAGTGACAGCTGACAGCAGGAGGTAGTAACAGCTGGCAGCTTTACGCTGTGAGATAAGACAGAGCTGGATAAAGAGCCAGAGGCCTTGCATTCCACTGTGTCTAGATGTACCACTGCGGACGGAGTTGGATTTATGTGCCATGTGTAATGGTAGTTCTGAAAAAGTATCTCGTGTGAATATCCCGTGTCTCAACCTTGTAACTGAGGTTTAATGTTTATTGTAGACAAGAAGTCATCTGTTTCCCTTCCAAGTTGGTACTTACATGTCTAAACACAACGGGAAACTCACATTTAACTGCGAAGCCTGATTTTCTTTCTCTGGTGGATTTTCAAGGAATCAACTTGTCATGTTTAATTTTAGGCATACAAGGCGTGTGGCTATGGCCTCGCCTTTCTTGCCTACGTAGAACGTTGAGTACCATCCTCTTTTCACTCAACACCAAATGGCTTTCTGAATTTGCATTGCTTAATGGTCTTTTTCATTTGAAAACACTTTGAAGTTCTTCCAGTGTAATTAACACAGTTTATTTTTGTTGAATAAGGACAGTAGCAAGTCTGTTTCACCCGAAACAAAGTGCAAAGATTGTTTTATGTAAAACAGGCATTTTTATGTCATATTAAAGACATGGGCCTTTGAGGTTGATCTCATTCAACCCAGGGTCTGCCATGGCTTGGCATTGAGATGGCAGGGAAGACCTTGGTATTGCTAAGCCTAGAGCCTCTCTGTGTGGAGCAGGAATATGGGTGGCAGTGCGTTTCCAGAGGGCTGTTGGGCATCGCGTGAGATCACATGTGTCCAGCCTAGCACAGGGCCTGGTATGTAATTGATTACTTGTGACTATTATTTTATTCAGCTGTTTCTTTTGAAGCCTCCTGGACACTTGAGACTTAAAAATCTCTTCAAATAACATTGTAGGAGCCACTCTTGCTCCCTCCCCAGGCACCTACTCCTAGGGGTGCCTGTGGGAACCCCTGCTGTGCTGGCCTTGACTTGAGGGAGGACAGGAGAAGGAGAATCATTGTGTCCTTATGGATGCGAACGACCTGGCCCGCAGGGGCAAAGCCGTGGAATATGTGGGAGAGGCCGATGGATCCTAGAGAAAATGGACACTTGCCATTACCTAATAAAAGAAAAGAGCTTGGCTTGTACTTTGTAAGGTGAAAAACACCAGAGCAAACTTTAATTTTCCCTAAAAGGTCACTTCCAACCTTCAGTAACCCTGTCTGGAAGCAAACATCCTCCACACACACACGCACACACACACCCCTGGCTCACGCAGCTCTAGACTACAGTTATTTGGGTGTGTATTTCATTTTTCATGTCCTGTCAGCCTCAGAGTGGGTGCGTGTGTGGCAGGTATTCCTGTCTGAGGAGTAAACAGAAGCCATCTTGTATGCGTTGGATTTGATGGTTCTTCAAGAATCTAGATGGGAATTGGGTGTGGCTTGCATTTCGACTCGTTTCTGGTCTCAATACCCATGGTCACCAGGCTATTAGTCATCACAATTACCGTCCAGGGCAGCTGAGCAGCTCTCCCCGCTGAGGGCGACACTCGGCAGCAAACAGGTTATAGAAGACACTTTTTTGGAAAACCCTGAACATTCCTTGTGTTCCCCAAGGAAATTCTGTTTAAAATGACCACTCTTCATTATAGTTAGCTGAAAATATTCATCATATATCATCTTAAGTGCTCAATTAGGTTGAATATTTACATACATTAAACTTAGCCTTGGTTGTATTTATGACGTGGAAAGGAGCATTAAATAAACATGTTCCTCCCTTTGTAAGAAAAACCACTCGGCCGTGGAAAGGAAACTGGGGAGATTGTGCATATTTGTGTTAGGGGTGGGAATTTCCTCTCTCCCTCTCTCTCTCTCTCTCTCTCTCTCTCTCTCTCTCTCTCTCTCTCTCTCCCTCTCTCTCTCTCTCCCTCTCTCTCTTTCTCTCAAATGGTGTTGCACCTCCCTTGCGCAATGCAGAAACAGAGCCCAGGGAGCAGGGAGCAAGGTATACAGCTGGAGATACTGAGAGCAAAAGAATTAAGGGCAGATGGTGTACTTGGGACCAGAAGAGTGTAATGGGGTAGACGCTGCTGGAAGACGCCTAGTAACTCGTAGTCATTCTCAGGGGAAAGGGGAGCCCAGAGCATGAGGGCCGACCAAACGTGGATGTGTGGACCAGCAGGTCATTGGAACACTCCCTGGTACAATGTGAGCACACACACAATAAAGCCTTGATAGTAAGGGGTTGAAGAATGAGTGGGGCACAGGCTATGGGTGTGTTTAATGTTGCTTGGCAGATTGGGTTGAGGCATTATTATCTTTCGAGTCTTCAGAGGGAAAGAGTCACTCGGGAAGGAGGGAGGTGGTGAAGTGACTGGGAATGCTCATTACTCTGCCTGCTGTCTAAATAATAGTCTACTAGCCATGGTCCTTCTAGTTTGGGGCAAGGAGGTAGTATATCATTGTGACTAGTGGTTTCCTAACAGTCAGAGGTGGGGAAATGGCGTTCTTCTGTAACAGACGTCTCACCCAGGTTCTGGATTTTCGCGGGAGCTGAGATAGAGTAAAAAGAGCATTGGAAGACGGGGGTTCCCCTGCCTTGCTCTGTGCTCACCCCTGAGCCCATTGCTCATACAGGAGGCTGCCTTCACACCTGTCTTGCAAAAATGTGAGGCTGACATGGTGACCTTGTTCTGGAGACAGTGCTCGCGTGTGCTTTGTAAATGTCCCATCAGTGACGTCACCTATGATGACACCATCATCCCCAAGGCTTTGAAATGTAGCCACCATGTCAGCACTGAACCCCTGCTTGGTGTGCTCAGTGTTACAAGGACAGAGCTCTTGGCTGCAGAAGGAAGACTGCTTCCATCATGACATCCCGAAGTAGTCCTAGAATATTCTAAATGTTCAGGACTGAAGAAACCCATTCATTCGGAAATAGATACCGAGTACCCACCACGTTTCAGGCATTACAATAGACGCTAGTTCTGTTGTGATGGTGAAAATACACTTCCCCGCCTAGAGTTCAAAGAAAGTGAAGTTGACCTAATGCCCGTTGTGTTCTGCTGTGGAGGGCGTTAGACACCAGAGTTGGCAGACATGATTAGTTTACACAGTAAAAGTTGAGCATTCTGAAAGTTACAAACATTTAACCGATGACTGCCCTTGAGCCCAAATGACCAGTTACCTGCAATGTCTCCCCAGCTACCTCTCCCTAATGTCACTGTGCTGTCCGTGGTGGCCTGTGTTGTCACCTTCCTGAATCGGCACGAGAGAAAGATACTTCACTTCCTGGGTTTTCTTTCCAAGAGGCCCGTCCACAGGCCGTGCGCCTCGTTTTCTGCTTCACTGCTTGTACCACTGCTAATTCTACTGACAGTCTCTCCTGTATACACGTATCTCTTTACCTACTTTGTTCTCTCTTTTCCATTCAAGGAAAGTAAAGAACGTCCTGCCCAGGCTCTCTGGCGTCCCCTGAGATAATTCCTTGGTGCCTGTACCTAACACTACACTGCTTTGTAGTTGACGGGAGGTTGACTAAGACATTGGGCCCGTATCCGTATGTCCCGTAACCATGGCTTCTGGTTCCATAAAGCTGACACACTCTAAACCAAAAGCTATAGGATGAGGTAGAAAGTGCCATAGTATGAGACTTCCTTTTTTTCCAGTTTTCAAATTCAAAAAACGTATGATAGATTTTCAGATTTAATGTGTAGATGTTCAGATTTCCTACATGACTCTTTGAAATAGTACCGAAAAAGGAAAAGTTTGAACGATAAAAAATGAGCACGTATTGGTCATCGTTTGGCTTTAGGCTTTGTTTATTTATTTGTTCACCCAACAGATGATTGAGTGGCCAGGCACTGTGTTGGGTGCTAGAGAATAAATGCTGTCATCCGGTTAGAAGCTCCGAGTGTCATAGTAGCAGAAAGCAGGAAAGCATGGACAGCAGTGTGTACCCTGTGTTGCATGACTCCATGGGATCCGGGCCTGGCGTCTAAGAGGGACTCATCTGAAAGGCTTCATCAGGAAGGTTAGTCTCGTGGCTTTTGAAGATGGTAGGGGGTGTGATTTTACAGAAAGATGGCTGGGGGGAGAGGGGGGAGCAAGCCCAAGAAAACGAAATGAATCTCTGTGGGACAGGGAGCCTTTGTAAAGACCGAGTCCAAGATTGCTCAGGGCAAAACACAAGGGAAGTTGCATACTTTTTAAAGAGGGAATGATGTAAATACAAGTGGTGGTTTTAAATGTTTTTTTTTTTATGGTGGTTTTAAATGTTTTTATCCATTAGGTTAGGAAAACTTAAAGGCAGGTCACCATTTAAAGAACCTCAGTGAAGCTTTTTAGAAAATACAACAAAACATTTTTCAAGACATAACTGCTTATTAACCCTAGATATGAAAGACTTATAAAAGGGAAAAATTATGGTGATGCTTCGTATAACTGAATCCCAGAAAATCTTGGCGCTCGGTCTGAAAACCTGGAAATAAAATGTTCTCCGGAGCATTAATTGGAAGACAGCTTGCTATCACCAAATTGTTTGTCTGCAAAACTGCTTAGCAGATGTACCCTACGCATTTTTAAATTGTGGAATTATTTCAGCCAGCTGCCAAACCATTGATCTCTATAACTTTTAAAACTATGAAAAATGCATCTAAATCTACAGAACTGTTCAACGGAGCAAAAATGTTCCTCTTTGTACTATATACGCTACCCATCTGATTTCCAAACAGACTTGCCTCGGCTAGAATTAAGCTACGTATTTAGATGAACTCAGGAGTTTATCTAAACACAAATTAGCTTAATCTTGTTTTTAAAGAAGAGAGTTTAGGTGACAGTCCTTGACTCTGTCGTGAATTAACTGTGTAGCTTTGGACACGTTGCTTAGCATGGCTAACAAATACGTCCAGGCTCCTTTAAGACCATGTTGCCAGTTTGTGAATGAACTTGAAATGTGTACAATGTTCATACAATCAATGTAAGTTGTTAGAATATATTTAGAAAAATTCGCCAAGTAGTCGTGTTAGCTGGTTAATGAATTTATCGGGCCTGGGTGCCCTCTACACCGTACGCATTGATCATATGTGCTCCCTTGTGGAAGTCGGTTGGGGTGGGGGAGGTAAACCACAGGCCTTGAGGAGCTCATCTCCACTCCTGGCCTCTCTGATCATTAAAAATATAGTTAGAAAAAAGGATGAATAATAATGTATAAACATTGGAAAAGAGCTTCTTAAATCAGCTTCTTAAAGAAAAAAGAAAGAGACAGAACTTTGTAGAGAGACTAATAAGACAGTGTAGGGTCAAGGAAGCGTCCGGGCTGTGGAGTCGCCAGAGCTGTGTGTCCCCTGGTTTTGCCACCTGCTCACTGGGCTGCGTAGGGCCACAGGCTGAATGTGTCCGAGTCTCTCTGCACAAGGCGAGACATGATGCCTGTTTGTCCAGGCGCTGCTGGGAAGCCACGGCAGAGGCACAGCGTAAAGTGGGTGGCTGGCTGTCATCGTGGCTTTGTACATGGGCGTGCTAGTACCGGCCTTCTCACCTAAGGCGTACCTGCTGCTCGTACCATGACGTTTTCTAGAAGACAGGTTTCAGAGGGTTCAGACATAAATTCAGTGGTCAGAGTTTCCAAAAAGGAAGCTGATACATGCGGAATAATATGGTAAACTCACCAATGGAATCCTGCTGATACATGTACAGTGACACCTAATCCCGATGACAAAGCAACGAGGTCCTCCTGCAAAGCCCGCGCTGTGAGGGACCTACTCTGAAAGGACACGTAGAGAAGCGGAGCATGCATAGTCCGAGATGACGGTGGAGGAGGAGGCAGCTGAATGTTGCTTTGACATGAGGCTCTTGTAAAATACTGTCAACAAGGAAAGTGTCTGTTCAGTCCTGCTCAGCGTGCAAAGAACGAGGGAGGGAGAGGCCGCTGCAGGGTGGGGTGGGGTGGGGGGCTGTGGCTTTATAGTAATAGTTAAAGCAAAGACTGCGTACGAGGGAATGGACGCCTAGGGAAGGTGGGGGGCTGTGAGAGGGCCCTCGTTCTCAGAATTGCACTGGCCTTGAAAAATTACATCCCCGAGAACTCGAAGAACTTACAGGCAGACCTCCAAATGGCCCCCAAATCCAGGAACTGAGGAGAGCAGGCAAGGATTCGGTGCTTGAAACTAGGCAAATGTTTTGGTTTTCCGGCAAAGAAGAAGGTGGCTTCCTAGAACTAGAGGCCAGTGGACTTGTCATCATTCCCAGCATGATGCTCAAAAGAATTAATTAAAAGATTTGTCAGCTGTTAAAATGGGATTCTCTGCCACAACAGAACTGGCATAGGTTCACTAAGAACAATTCCTGCCAGAAATAATGATCACAGCTTTTAAAGAGGCTTCTTGGACTGGTGAAGGAAGACTGTCATACATTCTGTGTATTGGGATTTCAGTAACGCATGTTAAGAGAGTAGCTTAACGTTTCTTTATGGAAAGGATGGAGACATAGGGTCTGGGTTGGCAGCAGCCTCAGAGTCCCAGCTCATGAGCCAGTGTCAGTCCAGAGAGGTGGCACTGCCAGGCTGACTTGGGACCCCAATCTCATGGGGGTGCCTGGGGGACCCCCTCCTTACCTGCCGCTGCCAGGAGTGCGGAACAGAGACTGGAAGCCACAGCTTAGGTCGCAGGGAGGAAAGCCAGCCCGGTTGGATGAAAAAGGGGCACCGAGACAAGATGAAGGGAGCAAGGGACAGGGCAGCTGGGAACCAGGAGCCTCACGGCTGCCATTCACCAGGCACAGGGCCGCATTTCAAAGATGTGTCATCATTGCCATGGTAGCTTTCTGTACATTCTCAGTGCGCTCTTATAGATTGGCACAGGCTCATTTAAAGGGGCCGAAAGGGGGGAGAGAGATTTCTGACCTCAGACTTGCCCTCTTCATTTATTACCGATTCGAATGAAGAAATGGATACCATGCATGCTAATCAAACCTATAGGTGACCCAAAGTGGAAAAGACAACTAAAATGTTGGCCGGCTTCTGTACCTGGGTCCAGAAAGCTCAGTTGTTGGGGGTGTGGGGTAAGGACATGCTGCTTATCAGTCGCCCGTGAGGCAGAGGCTTGGTTTCCGTTCAGGCTCGTGAGACTGTGGGACGCCGAGGAAAGCTGGGCCCCGGCGGGAGAACAGTGTGGGTCACGCTGAGACGGGTGACAGTCCCCCTCAGTTACATGCTCCCCACAGATCCGACCACACCTGAGGTCTGCTTTTTTCAGTGCCAGTTTCCACACACGGAGGCACACATTTTGAATGTGTCCATACAAGAGTGACCTAGATCTGGGGACACTGTATAGGTCAGGTGAAGAATACCGTGTTTCCCCAAAAATAAGACCTATCTGCTCTGAAAGACGCATTAGCGCTGATGGTCCTACTAGGTCTTATTTTCGGGGAAACACGGTCATATGCTCTCCCTGGAGAACATTGGAGGGGTTTAATAGCCACTGTCTTAAAATAAATGAAGGATTGGACTTATCCTTCGTAGTGCCAGGGGCATGGGCTGGGAGCGGTCCAGAAAGAACTGGAAGCCTCAGGGGAGGCCCAGTCACGGGCGAGGCTGCACAAAGCGGCTTTCAGGGGCATTAGACAGTTCAGGGAGCCACGCAGGCAATGTCTGATGATGTGCAAGTGCCTTGCGCTGGAGATTCTGTGGTTCTCATTCTATCTTTTATACTTCCGTGTGGTTGTGGTTACTCAAAGCGTCACGTGCAGATTACAAATTGTGGCTGCACCAGAAGTGTATTTGAGATTGTCTCCTTGTTAGGAGCAGGAAAGTTTGGGCTATCTTCTATGAAAAGGGCATCAGTTTCAACCTGCTTCATTCTGTGAGACCCATTATTATCCTTCAGGGAGGAACTGGATTGAAATGAAAGGCAGGTGCATTGAAACTACTGGGCCTAATTTGCATATCTTCGGGGGTGGGCTAATTTGCATATCTGCAGGGCCTAATTCGCATATCTGCGCTTCTGAGTGCCAAAGAGCAGAATGATTTTTACAGGTTAAAGGGAGCTGTGTTTATGTTTTTGGTTTTTTTCTTAATATTAAAGATGTTTTTTAAGTTGGCATTGTATTAAAGATAAACATTATATTTTAAGTTTTTAAAAGTTCGTTTCTTTATTGTTGTAAATACAAAAGTAAGTCCTTCCTTACAACCCTGGGCACAAGCCAAAGGCCCAATGCCGTTGACTGAGTGGTGGATGATGGCCAGGCTCCTGGCTCTGCTCAGCGCTGCCATGACCACGACCTCAGATCAGATATTTGCCCTTGTCCTTTTGAACAGGGGAAGGGATTCAGAGCCATCGGAACGTCATTTCCCATGTGTTCCCAGGTGGACACAACACCCCACTAGTTGCTCTGATGGGGAGCGTTGGTCCCATCAGCATCCACACGTTCCTCCTGGTCACACGTCTCTCCTGACTCCAAAGGGTCATGTGCTGGGAAATGAGAGAATTGTTTTCCTGGTCACAGTTGTACCTTCTGATCACAGTCTGTAAACAGGGTTAACCATTGACTTCCCCAAAATGCAGGGTCGATGGTCAGGCTCTGCTGCAAAGTGAGGCAAACTCTTCATCACTTAGGATGCTGGTTTCCATGCTTCAGGGCTGGCCCAAGGGCTCCGTGCTTTCTGCCCTAAATGGCTCCAGAGTGGTTTGTTTTGAGAATGTCAGGAAACTACTCCCTCTTCCCCTTCCCTTCCCCCTTCCCCCCCACCCTCTCTCTCTCTGTCTCTCTCTCTCATGCACACACACACCCTCTCACTTTCCCACACTCCTCAGACTCTCACACATTCTCTCTGTCTTAATTTAGAGAAAGCCTGAGGAGTACGCAGTCTCCATCCATGCCCGTCCCAAGCGCCTGTGACTCGTTTCCCTACTCTGTTTGCTCTGATAGCACACTTCTGTTCACTTCTTCGTTTCATTCTTTCTCTAAGACAGAGGCAGCGCTTTATTCGCCTCTTTGTCTTCAGCTCCTGGAACAAACCCAGGAATATGGTAAGCTTGCAATAATTATGTGATAGAGAATAAGAGAGCTTGTAAAGGGAATATTCTTACAGTTGGGGAAAGGAGTGAAGGACAACTGTTCCGACAAACATCTTCATTTCTAGAGTGCCCACCTTGCTGTGGCACTGAACACAACCCATTATGGTAGCTCAGTATTCCCGAGGTACCCACCACTCGACTCCCTAGTAGGGACGCACAGGTACATTGAATTTTAGACACTCAACAAATAATTTTTAGTATAAGTATGTCCCATGAAATATTTGGGACATACTTATACTAAAAATAATTGCTTGTGTCTTTTCCTTTGCTAAAATGTGTAACCCTACCCATTAGTTCCCTGATACATACTGATTTTCCATATGTTAGAATGTTTCAGTGTTCTTTACAATTGTCCTATGAGAATCAGATCTAATGTCAACTTTGCGCCCCCAGTGTTTAGCAGCACTGATTGGAGCCATGAGCCATGACTCATTCAAAACCTTCAAACATGTGATGAGCGAGATTCACATACGAACCACCTTCCTTTGGCTCCTCTTTTTCTCCCACTCAAAACATTGAATATAAATGATAGTGACCATTATAGGGGTAACCCTGAATCCATTCTGATTTACTACTTAAATAATTTGTAGGTTTGGACTTTGCTATTGTCACTAAACCTGAGAAATGACAAGACAGTGAGGTTGAGGATGGGCAGGGCTAGAATTTAGTGCTAAAAAATGAGGATTGCAGATTTTATTTCACTACAGAGTGTGTTGCTTTCTTTGCAAAAGAAAAAGTATTTTGGACCCCAAAAGGACCTTTCTAAAGAGATAGGGATGGCTGAGTAAAAGCTCACCTCACCAGTAGAAAAATACCCCAACATAGAGTATCGTTAATAGTGAGTTGACAGTTTCATTTTTACATGTAACAAAACAAAATTGGAATCCATCTAATTCCACTGGTGGCCATTTAAATAGTTGTAGTGAAAACCTTTTTGAAAACACAAAGGACTATGTAAGTGAGAAATGAGTGTATCTCTTTTTAGTTTACATTCACCACTAAATGTTTACTTGATCATTAAGTGTAAAATTGCCCAGACAGTTTAAGAAACATCAGAAGACTGAGGCACAGTTGAAATAAACCAAAAATAAAGAATATACCATAGTATCCACTGAGATCATTTTAAATTATTCTTTTGAAATGTAATTGAGGATTGATAGAAATTAAAAAAAAAAAAAGACAAACCCTAACATGCTTTCACATCTAAATTGTAGCTTGAGTTTCATTTATTTTCCTTAAGTGAGAAATAAATGAGTAGACATACTCTTTATTTGGGTCTTTGGTTGCAGTCCCGTATCTGTTGTCAACACTTCTGAGATCCCTGAAGCATGTTAGTAGTTGAGTATAATGCAAACGGAAGAGTGGCTTGTGAACCCCATCTTCCTGTCACCTGGGCCCTCCGAGTTTCATTTATTGAAACTACTAGGAGAGGATTCCCCTTCCTCCCTGAGTCATGACTCCATGCCCGTTCCCTGTGGCTGCTGGTGTGTTGGCCTAAGTCCAGCTGCTACCGTGTAACCCTGGACAGCTTCTCCAGAGTGACACTCCAGCAAGCATCCTGGTAGACGTTCCAAAGAGTGAGCTAGAGAAAGCGAAAATTGTGTAGCTTGTCCTAACTCCAGAGAGAAAGAAAGACAGAAATGCTGACAACATTTTTGGTGGCTAGATCCTCAGGAGACGATTTACTCAACGTGCGCGTATCTGGTGGCTCAACCCCAGCAAGGTCCTCGAGGCCTCGGGGACCACTCGGTTGGGTCAGGTCCGTGTCACAGCCCCACAGACATTTCCTCTCCACCGGCAGCAGAGCCATCAACAACCTCACTGACCAGGAGACCCCTGTTGGGGGTAAAACGCAGCCCTCTGTTCAGGAAGCATCACAGAAAAGAGGACAAACTTTGGGTTCAAGTCAGCTCCACCTCATAGCAGCAGTGAGTGCTGATGAGGTGGCCGGGCCTCTGGGAGCTGGGGGTCCTCATTTGTGAGCTGAGGGTAATGACGGCTGCTGAGGCCCAGCACCACCTTGCCCCTGGCACCTGGAGCAGGGGAAACGAACCCCCGTTTCCTTCCCTCCTCTCTGCCACGATAGCTTTAGGATCCCACTTCGGTCCCCTCTCCAGATGTAAAAGGCCAGTTAGGTCAAAGCCATCCTTTCAGGAAAAGGAGAAACAGTTAAGGGCAAGGTTGTGCTTTCTTTGAAATTGCAGAGAGGATGCGTTTAGTGGCAGGTGGTTGGAACTGTAAGTAGCAGTTTCTTTTGAAGATATAAAAAGATGGCTGAATCGCAAAGTTTTGTAAGTTGGCCGTGTCTCATAAGGGACGTCGTTTTCTTGTTAGGCAGTGCTTTCTTGTAAACCTTTTATAGTCAGAGCTGTGCTCGTGTTGTCCGGGAACCTGTTGGGATTCTGTTTTCCTGTTTCTCCTGTGTCCCAGCCAAGCCACTTGTGCCGACAGTACCCAGCCAGGTCCTTGCTCTGTCCTGTGTCGTTGGCATTTGCTTTGCACAGTGCTGTGTAAGTGCCGTCTTGCCACTGGGCCACCTCCTTTGCAAACAATACATGGACTTACAACTTAGAAGGTTTCTGTGGCCTCTTTCTCAGTGTATAGGTGATGAGGGGAAACGGGGGCTTAAAGAGAAGAGATTATTTAGAACCCTGTTCCTGATATTTTTCCAACACCTAACTGAATGGAAGAGGTTACTTCCTCTTGAGTTATTATTTGTAAAGTGGCTCAAGCTTTCTTTCAGTACACACTATGATTTCAGGAAGGCACTCGTCCCCAGGGAAATGTATCCGTTTTCCGAAATGTGGTGCTTGACAAGGATCTGGCTCCTAAAAGGCCGTGAGACATCTTGAAAGATAGGAATCAAGGAATTGGCCTCTGAGTTCACAAGCAGAAAGTTTCGTGTTGGGGCGTTCCTGTGTGGGTCCTCGGGAACACTGCATTTGTAGTGGCCCCTAATTTGACCTGATTCATTGCTAGTGCTTAAAATCATTTTAGAACAAGACTTTCCAAACGAGTTGTGTATCTAGACCAGTGGTTTTCAAACTGTCTCTCTGAGACTGTGGGGCGGAGTGTGCGGGGCCCCTTATAGGACTGGGCAAACTGGCCCCAACCCCAGCTGACCTGCATTCAGACATGTCACATGCTGACCTCTCACAGCTTGGAAATAGGGCACTAATTGCAAACTAATGCTGTGGCCCTTGGTGTTCCTGGCTCTACCGTGTATGGTTTCAGCTATTGCAAGCCAACTCACAGCATGGAATAATCTGTGCTTCGGTAAAGCACAGAGGTGAATAGCCTCGACAGCTAGGCAAGTGGGTGGCAGTGGGTCCCTTGGCCGGGGTGTTGCCCAGTTGACTGCCATCACCCACGTCTCCGCTGGGCTTTGGCCTACTCATCACTGCACACCTGTTTTAGGGGTAAATTGCAAATTCTAGTGGGATTTGTAATTTGGGGGCTTGCTAACATCTGAGATGTGTCCCTCACAAATGCCTCGGGTCTCCTGTGAAAGGGCACGGGAGTCTGGACAGCTGGGTGGAATGCAGGTGCTGTGTCCCAGGAATTCTGTCCTGGCATGTTCCAGGCCATGTCGCCTCGTGAGCACATGAGGGAATTCTGCGTGGGGTCCTGTTAGCTCTCAAATACTGCAAATGAAGAGATTTTCTTATCCTGGACCCTGGCCAATATGATTATAGAGAGCAACCCATACGTAAAAAAAGAAATCATGTTCCATTCTGTTCTGTGCTTTCAGATCTGCCCAAGACACATATTCCCGAGACTGTTGTGTTTGTAGAAAATACCATGCTCCGTAGTGGTTCATTAACTTGGATCCGGTTTGGAGTTCTCTGTGCGCTTGCTAAACTCAGACACTGTGCCTTCCCGAAAACTATTCTGTTTAAAAAATAAAAAAAAAAGACATGCAATTCAAGTATAGCATTTGTCCCTGAGAGCAGAGTGACTACTTGATGTGCCGAGCCCAGGCCTGTTATGCCTGTTAGGGATGGCTTAGCTGGCAGGGTCTCATCGTGAGTCCTGTCTGCTCTCTAGCTTTCAGTGTAAATAGGACCCTGTGTGTTGCACTTGCTAATACTGCGTTGTGCCCACTCTGGGGACATGAGAGAAAGATTGTGGAATGAAGACAAGTGCACACGACACATAGCAACTTGTCAAAACAGGCATTAAAGCATTTAACGTCCCACCAGATGCCTGTAAGGATTAATAGTCTCTTTTTTTTTTCTTTTAATTTTACTCACTTAGCTTCCGGGTGGTTCTTTTAAGCAGCCAATTCCCGATTTTAAATACTTATCCTAGGTAAGGAGATAAAGCACATGCATCCACCATGAAGATCTCTTGGAGGCCTGAGTCCTCCATGAGGCCAGACTGGAGCCCCTGAAGTACTTCTTCCGGCTACCTGTCCCCTCCGACCCGGACCTTTGCCCTTCCAGGCTTGGGGCTGTGGGTGGGTGTTCCTGCCCAGAGAGCTCCGTGGTCCGCTTTCCTGGGCATGTCAATTCTCTGCCACTGATTCATTTTGCAAATTCATTTCTGCAGCTATTAAAAACAAAAAAAGCATCTGCTGAACTGGATGGCCATGTCGTCTCTCCTAGTTAGTTGTGAAGACAACTGAGGCCACCAGATTGAATTCGCTTTAAGCAAACTGGATCTATGAAAAGCAAAATTTAAAAGAATGGATGATTGTTCACTTTTACAAAGGTTCCTTTGCCTTACAAAAAAGATGAACAAAAAGGTTTCTTTAAACACTGACTTCTTCCAGTATTCTAAAAATAAGATGGAATTAAAGCCCTGTGTTTCTAGGGCATATTTTATGCATCAAGGTGGCAGGCCAAAAAAAATGTATTAAAAGTCTTTCAAAGTTAACTTTTAAAATTATTAAAATTTGTCATCTGATAGGTTAGTTTTACTAAATAACTGTTAAATGTTACAGTGTCTATTCTTGGAAACCCAGAGTCAAACCTTGTAACCTTTAAGCTAGGAGGAGAGCTGTGGAGAGCAAACTGTCAAGTGCAGTTCAATAGCACCTAGCGTCAGCCCCCAGCCTCCAGGCCACCAAGCAGCCGAGGTGATTGCCCTGCCCATGGAATGAATGTCACAGGGCTTTTTTTTTTGTACAAATGGTCTAAAATGACTTGAGTGTGGCATGTAGACTGAGACTTCCAAGCTGACTGTTGAGCGTTGTTTCATTTCATTCCTTCCGTGTTTGAGAAGCCTTGTGCCCAGGACTGGAGTCTTACAACAGCAAAGACAGACTTTGGCTGTGCTCTCATGGAGCCTACAGCCTGGTCTCCCCATCCTATAAACATGCCAGGCTGTCTTAAGGTTATATAGAATCGCATCTTTGATCACCTGCTCTTTTCCGCTTTCTCTTTCTGCTTCTCGTCTTCTCTCCCACGACCTATCCCAAAATTCAGGGTGTCAGGCTGTCAAAACACAGTCTTGTCAGGTCACATGTGAGTTAACAGGAAAAAAATTGTTTTTTGTTCCTCAACAAGGGCATAAGCTTTGACTTTTTAAAAGCATGCAGATGTACGGATTCTCTCCTGTGAGTAGGAATGGCCTGGGTGGGGTGGGGCGTGTTGGGAGGTGGCGGAGGAAGGAGGAGAGGGTGGTTTGGCTGTTGGGGCCGGTGAGCAGGGTGGATGGAGGCGGGAAGGATCCTGACTCTGTAATGGCCAGAGTGGTGTGGAGTGCGTGGTCAGCAGAATCACGGATGCTGTCGTCCAGGAGGAAGGTGAGGGCTGTGGGCTTCTCTCCCGCACCCTGTAAGTCTTCACAGAGGAGCTCACAGTTAAGGGAAGGAAGGAGAAGATGATGGGAATGGGGCCGTCCGGGGGTGTGGACGAAGGCAGGCTAGTGACTGCACCTTAGCACCTGGGAAGGCAGCCATAGGGCAGTGTTTCAATAGGTGGCCAAGCACTCGCGAAGTAGAGAAGAGAGGGAACAGCATGCCCGGCAAAGGGAATGGCAAACTTCAGTCTCGCTCCTGTAGCCTAAACATCCATGAGCATCCTGCCTCCTCCGTGATGGACACTTCCCGCACAGCCCCTCACTGAGTCCCCACAGTTGGCCTTGGTGCTGGCTGTTAATTGTCATTTTACAGTTGGGGAAACTCACAGTAGCTAACGAGCTTGTCCAAAGACTGCACACTTAGTAAAGAGTAAGGTGAGAGACGCAGAGCTCAGTGAGTCGAATCCCAGGGTGCACACTGTACCCAGTGTGCTGAACCGCCTCTCCATAAATGAGTTTGCTGGAGGTGTCCTGCCAGACGCCGAGACCTTGGCCCTGGGACCCTGTGCCTTCCTCCCACCAGCTCACACGAGAGTGGTCTCAACCCCTGTAAAAACAGCTCAGCCCATGATGGTCCCCACGTCTGGTATATTTGGATCATTCAAGCCAAGTGGCATAATTTTTCAGGATTTGATATCTGAAATATTTGAATTAAGTGAATAAGGGATATTATAGGACAGACAATGTGTTGTAGCAAGATATCAGAGCATCAAGTAGATTTCCAATCTCTGTGTGCCCATGGGCAAGTGGGAAAACTCTGAGCTTCAGTTTTCTAATGTTTAAAACGAGAATTTTGTATGCTGCAAATTCCTAAGGTCTGTTTTAGCACTAATGTGATCACTCTTTCTATGCTGTTGGCGTTTAGAAGCTTCTTTGGGGAATCTCAAAGATTGTATGCACAATACATGTGTGGGTGTGACGCAGGAAACAAAACATGATCTCAGTTTCACAGAGGAACCCTGGGTGTCCCCCATCATAGAAATAAACTTCCCTAATAGGAAATAATTGGCTTTATTTTATTTTAATTATTCTTACACTTGGTACTTGGAAAGACTTGACGTCATGCTTTTCTAATCTAATGGGTTGTCATTCGACACATTTTAAGTAGGTTTTTAACTACAGAAGAATAAGACATTTAGCAAAAGATGTTAGAACATGTCTGCGCACACTAGTGCTTCCAGATCTGTGCCAGCCGTCCTGCTCCCATGTGGGCGACCAAACTGATCAGCAGGACGAGGCAGATTGGGCGCTGGCAGCGTGAATACCTCTGGTGCTTTCCTTTGACACGCCAGGGCGGGCTGGCTGCGGCTCAGATCTGCAAGTCTGTTTGGAAGGCCCTGGGCCCTGGCTGTCTTGGTACGGCTGTATCACCTCCTCCTTCAGCCCACTGGTGATTAATCCAATGGCATTAGTGCTGGGACACATCACACCCTGGGTAGGTTTTCTTTCCACTGGCCCCCTCCTCGCGGCGATCAGAAGAAAGCAGGACAGCAAATCTGTCAGCTTTGTGATCACTGGCAGCTCTGATGAGTGTTTTACTGGGAGAAGAAATGAAGGTTCATTAAAAAGGGATCTGAGACTCTCTGTAATTCTGTCTCTCCCGGGTGTTCTCCCTGCCCTCTCTTTCTCGGCTGTAATTTAGAAGCGATTCTTCAGGCTGTAGGCATTTTCTAGCCTGATCATAGGTCATGTGGAAATCAGAACACATTTACTTAAGGAGGAAAAATGCAAAATAAACCGCAGAAGACTTGACGTTGTGATTGAAATTAGCTTGCGTTTCTCCATGGAGTTGGCCTGACTGGTCGTTTCTTAGAGGCGGCACTCTCTGCCTGGTCCTTACGAACCCCTCTTCTGCGACCCTGGGAAATTGACGCTGAAGCCGGGCCACTATTTCTAGAGCCAGGTTTCTGTGACTAGGAACGGATTGGCTGCTTTGGGAGCAGTTGGGCCTCCCCTACAGTCCCGCCCCTCAGCAGCTGGGACACGTATGGGGTGGCCACTCACATGTCTAGTAGCTCAGATATGGGAGCAGGAGCAGCCTGTGAGAGGAAAGGAGGAGAATTTGGGAGTCAGGCATGCGTAGCTTGAAATCCAGCCTCGGCCACTTCCTGGCTGTGTCATCTTGGCAAGACTATTGAACCTCTTTGAACCTCATTTTTCTCTTTTGCAATGTGGGATCAATGACTCTACTTTGCAGGAAGTGAGATGTGTGTGTCGGTTCCCTGGAACCAGTAGACCCCCAGTGAGTGACCACCATGCATGGAGCACCTCTGTGCAGGTTTCCCTTAATTGTACCCATTTTCTGAAAGAATTACCCTAGCTGCATTTCAAGATGAAGGACAACTGCAGCAACTACATCACTAAGGCAATTTGAGCTGCAGAAAACTGGTTACTTCCAGGTCTGACTTCCACCTCCAGGCACTGCTATGTCTGTTTATTAAAAGAAAGAAAAGTTATTCTTTGCACCATGTTCTCATTGAAAAGTGGCGTTTAGGGCCTCCCACTTTTCATTTATTATAAAATTATACCCAGTATATGGGGATTTGGGGGCACACTGATGATGGTAACAAAGAGTGATCCCCAGATGGCCGAGAATGCATCTCTGACAAAAACTCTCTCGCTATTTAAGGGGTTTGGAGCAAGCCACCTGTCTGGAGTATCTGCTCAGTGGAAAGTCTCCGGGGCAGTGGGGTTTCTTTGTGACCCTTACAGGTGGGCCTCCCTAGTGTGCATGACCCCTCTGCTCAGTGGCTCCGAGTGTCCACAGTGGGACCAGCTGTGGGACTAAAGCCAACACGGCTCTGAGTTCCAGCTCTGCTCTTTACCCGTTTCTTGATGGAAACAGCTCTATCTATTTTGCAGGGTATTCTTCATAGGGCACTTAATATGTAAGGGGTAATCGTAGTAACAAAAATACATAGAAGAGATGAGTCATAATAATAATAAATAATGAATCCATCGATGTTCAGCATTACCAGCTGGAGAAAACATGTAGAGAAGAAAGAGCCCTGGCCGGGAATCAGAAGACCTGGTTCTCACTCCCTCTTAATGACTTGGTGACTCACCTACATACCGTTTAACACAGGACAGGTCACACCTCAGCTGCCTCGTGTGTAGCCTGGTTCCCCCGGGGTAAGGACCAGAGAGTTCATAAACTCTCATATAGTTCATATTGAATATAGTGAACAGGCTTTGGAAACTAAAGCACTCTCCAAATGCAGGCTGTGAGACCATGATTTCCAGTTCTCTGTATCGTTATCTGCACACGTACTTGATGTTTACTTTTTAATGTCCACCATCGTCAGGGACGGATCATTTTACATCCACTTACGGCCGTTCCAGGAGGCAGGTAGGATATATCCCAGCTAACATATCCCGGCAAACCACTTGCCAGAATTCCGTAATAAATTTTACTTAGTGTTTGCTTCAATTTCAAGTTCATTTGTCAAGACAGAAATATCAATAGTTACTTCTGCGGGCAAAAAAGAAACACAGAAATTTGGTCTGGTTGGTACGTGTGCGCGCGTACATAGATCGTTCTTACGTGTTTTTTACCCCACAGTGTGAGCCAATGTGTGGCTTTTTCCTTTCATGCTGTATGCTGGTCTCTGTGCCTTGTACCACACTGATGCTGATTTGCTCTTGACAACAACCCCCTCCTGTTACAACCTGGCACGTCTTACCCGGACTTCAGAAAATGGCTCTGTAATGTTAGACTGAGCTTATTCTCATTGTCGTTTTCTTTCCTGAGTAACTTTTAAGTCAGTGCTTGAAGGATAAACTCATTGGCAAAACACTCAGGATAATCCAAACTAATAGATGTTATCTTGGTGCCAGTTTTGTTTTGTGTGGTTCCTCCACACATTTCACAAAGTTGGATCTCCCCTTCTGCCAAAATCTCAGAACGAAAGGTGAAAAAATTATTCAGCCATTTTTCTTGTCACACGTGATAGCCAAGGGGCCTTCAAACATACATAATACGATAATATTGTAGCATAGTATGATATGACATAACATAATATAAATAATAAACGGCTTCTTTGGCATCATCTAAGTTTTACCAGCCACAGAGGCATAAAGATCAAGTCAAAATTGCTAAGTACAGTTTTTCAATTACTGAAGCTTATCATTATGTTACTAATGGGAACTAACTACCCCAAGTTTCCAAATATTCAACCTAATTCCTGGTTGTACCTATGGAAGCTGTGAAAGTCACGTTGCGTTTTCCAGCCCCGTTTGTAATCATCATTTTTAACAAGATCTGGTGAGGTACTTGAGCATAATGGTTTAAAGCATCAAAGTGAGGGTTTGACTTCCTGTGTCTGGATCCCCCTCTGCTTACCAGATGTATTTCCTGGTAATGATACTTGACATAATTACTTAAACTCGTCCAACTAGTTGAATTTTACGGCTCTGTAGTATGCTCTTACAGACTGCTTCCAGGCTATTGTCATTATTAATGTGTTTTTCAGCTTTTATAGAATTCATAATTTAAGAAAACAAGCAGATACCAAAAAAATGACATACTTAGATCAGTAAAAGATGTGGAAATGTGTATTTTCAGAATTTTATGCCCATATAACTTCATCACATCATCACTTTAAGAAAACGTTAATGGCCTTCAGATGCTGAAGGATATTTTGAGATGTCCTCAGATGTTCAGCTGGTTCTCAGCTCCAAGCTGAGCTAGGACCACAGGCAGCCCGCATGTAGGTGTTTTGTGAGCCCAACCATTGCTGCTGACTGACATGGTTCTCCCTGGTGGTGCTGTGTGAGGAGCTATGGGGGCAGGACTGCACGGACCCATCTGTGTGGTTGGGACAGCCTCCTTGTTAGATCTCATCCGCTGAAGTCCTCTTAGGCTCTGTGTGAGGGAACCAAGGCCCAACGAGGTGAGGGGACGTCGTTAGGTGCTGGTGGAATCGCATCTGGAGTCTGGGGGTCTCTCCTGAACTGTTCCAGCACGAGGACAGAGATGAACACTGCATACTCTGGTTTCTTCCTGCCCTACTGGAAGAAGACATGACATTTTAGAGCACAGAAATTCATCAAACATTGAAACATTTGCTATTGTTTTGACACCATCTCGTCTTTAGGAATTATCTTGGAAAAAAAGCTAGGAAAAGTTATTCCGTTTACCAGTGATGACCAGTTATTGTTCCTTTTGTCAACAGGCAAGATGATGAATGAAGTTCTGGCAGCTCCCTGTGTCCCAGGCCTTGTAGAAATAAGTGAGACGTGCTCCAAAGCTCTAATGTGCGCCGCATCGGATCTTGTGTAAGGAAGCCTTAAAAGGAACCCGCCGTTACCCTATTGAGAAGGCTCTGTGCTCTCAGGCATTGTTTCTGATTGAATCCAGAGGTTGCCAGCATGCCTCCCTGTATTACCTGTTGGAACAGGTTTAATTTTATAAATTTTAAACACAAACTCTATGAGTTTCTAGTTCATAATTGTTCTTTTTGAGGATCCACTCAGATGAACAGTCGTGCATTCATAAGAGATACGCACCTTCCACTGGACCAGAACTGATTGGAATATACGCGGCAACAGACTCCATCTGTAGCACCATCCGGTACCAGTGATGGAAAGGAGAGATCGCAAGGAAACCGCTTGAGGGGAAAAAGTCGCATGGTGTCGGAACTACAGATTTACTAGAACCAGTAAACCAAGGCTTTTTTCTTGAACACAACATGTAGACTGTAGTTCTTGACTGGTGGCTTTAATCCATTAGTATCAGTCATCTCCTGGGACACGCAAACATTGAAAGGTTAAGCTTTCACTGAAAAAAACCCCGCAGCTTTGAGAAAGTCCAGGCTTCGCTATAGTCTCCGGGGGTTTCATTCCAGCTTTCGTGTCCTTCTGTCACCAACATCAGGTACCTAGGTGGTAGAAGAGAAGCCTACTGGGAGTGGAAGGAGATGACAATGAACTGGCATATTACGTTGTATTGTAAACATACTTTATAAGTACATTTCTTATTAGCTTCTTATTCAGGCAGAAATTATAAAAGTTTACTCTACGTGTCCAGACCAGGATTTGTTTTGGAAATGATCAGTGTTCACAATACCTGTAGGGGAAAAAAAATATATACAGAAACTCAAATACGAGCACTCTTTACACCTAAAAGAATATTTTTATCATTCTTTGATTTGTTTTGGCTCTGTCACAAATTAAAGTGCTTGGAATGCTGTAGTCTGTGGTCTTGAAAGTTAATCAATGAGAACCTAACATTTTCACAGTATGCTGTCACTTTGGACATTCACAATAAAAACTGAAACTACTCTGGGTTGCCAGTCGTTTACTTTGCTGTGTAGCTTATTGCATCCTTTGTGGTTCACGTATGTCTAGCAACCAAGCAATTTGTGTCTGCGTATATCTGGACATAGAGATGCACACATGGTTTAGGCCTTTCCCAGTCTCTTGTGTGGAATCACTGTCAATTTCTGCATCTGAACAACCACTCTTTGTTATTTGCGAAAAAGCTGAGATCGTTTTGAATGCCATGTTTTTCTGATTATGCATTCTACGACATGGACTAAAGAAATTCCAGAACACTGTACCTTCCCTTTCTTCTGATTATACTATATTACCTGTCAGATTGATTATTACATAATGCATTTTGATTATTATGTATTTTCTACTAAATAAGGAGAAAATTGGAGAAGGCTCCGGGTAATAGCCTTTTCAATGGCTTTTTTTTTTTCACTCTGCCCAGTGTGATGTAGTATATTTTTATGTATTTCACAGTATTGTAGAAATTACTTTAAACACTCCAAAGAAATCCAAATACATGAGCCTGTATCGAAAACTTAGACCTCGCTTGGCACTTTCACTGAATTTGATACAGAAATAAGAAAAGATCCCTTTCCTCCTATTCTTTTGTAACTAAGCCTGCAGTTGGCAGATATATCACTCATCTAGCTCCCGCCTGCCCCCACCACGTATGCCCCCTCCCCCAATAAAAGCAACAGCATAGATTTGGGGATTAACATGGGCATTGCAGTGCATATATGAGCAAAGGGTTCTGGCATCTTAAATTCGGAAAAGAAAATAAATAGGAAGTTCTGGGGTTCTTTTCTGTGGATGGGGTGGGAGGAGAAAGTGTAGAACAGTGAACAAACTTAAAAATGGGACGGTTCCTTCAGAACTGAGTTTGTATGCAGTGTGGACACTTAGCTGGAGGTGCACTTTTAATGATCGGGTGGACAGCCAGGCCCCATCTGTTAGAAGAGTAATCTTTATAAAAATCCCAAGGCGCCGTAATAAGGGCAGAGGTTGCTGCTTTTGTTCCCTGGATGAATTCCCGTTTCCGAAGGCTCCACTGCCCTCTGCCCTCTGCATCTGGACAAGCTCTCTGTGAAGCAGCATGAATATGTAACAGGCCTGGTATTCATCGCAGCCTGCCTCTGCGGAGCAGGAGAGCTTTCGCAAGTCGTTGTCTTTAGGGACTTACAACAGGTTGAGCAGGCTTTAAAACCAATATTTGGTGACTTTGACAAAGTGAAGCTATTTGGTATTTGCACAGTTAGAATCCTTGATGTGGGTGGTTGGGTTTTATAAATCAATACTGGCCTCTCACCTGAATTCTAGTACCCTAATCTCATTCAAAGGAGATAGGTGGTCTTAAGCAGTTTCTTTGTGGTTAATAAATTCTTCAGAGAGGGGAAAAGAACATCTGTTTCAGAGCAGTCTCTGCCTAGGAATTGTACATAGATGATGACTTTTATCCAAGACAGTTTGTGTTTTAAATGACGGAAGAATGAATACAAGCAGTTAAGAAAGTGGTCAAGTTCGATGGGTTAGAAGAAAGCCTCTTTCCATCTGTTATTAGTAATTTCTCTAAGTCCACTGTTTCTGCCTCCCTTTGTTGAAATTGGGGCATATACCACACTATTATGGTGGCATCAAATCAGATCATTTTTATGGCTGGGCTTTCCCTCACAGGACTGCTTAACAATTACCGGGAGAGATGCCTGGCGCAGTGTTTAGACTGGGTTCTATTTAGTGTTTCATAAATACTGACCGCACTTTTTAGTCTCTGTGAGAAATGTTATGTTTACTGCTCTTATTTCTTCTGAGGCATACATCTCTTTCAAAACATTTTTAAACATATCATAGGAAAAGACTCTACCCGTCGGCTACAAGGAAAAACAAAGAAGCTCATTTTCACACATTCTTGTGTTATTGCAAAAATAAATTTTTTAACCCAAAAATATGCAAACAGATCAGATGGCGATTATTACAGCCAGTTTAGGAAAGACAATTATAAACTAGAAAAATGTATATGTACGTTTTATCTAAACTTTTTTTACGTACAAGCTCAAGTACTATACTCAAATATACAGAGGGTGCCCAAAATATGTATACACAGTTTAAGAAAGGAAAAAAACGTATTAAAATTGTGGTACTCGACATAGACTGATAACAAAAGATGAATACAAGTCGTGTACACATTTTTTTGGCACTCCCAGTATTTTCTAAAATGATACCATTCATACTGTTAATATAAATTTTAAAATCCATCAAAGACTCCATAGGCCAAGAAATAAATGTGGCTTTCCAATGGCGACAACATCAGCTTATGCAATTGGGAGCTAATCTGAATACATCTTCTACAACTTTGCCTGGGAGGTCCTGGGCGAGGAGAAGGCTATTATTGAGTAGAAGCAATTGCTATTCAGAAGATTTTTTAAAACTGTTATGAAAACGGAGCCAAATTCTCATAAAGGGCCTTTCATGAAGCCTTACATTTACCATTTCCCCCACAATGTCAAGCAGGCTAAGGAAAGAACCACAGCAAACAGACACCCCTTGGGCATGCCCCTCCTTCTCGTTGCATTGTGCCCATCCTTTCATTACTGGCGGGAACGGGAGAAAAGCTAATGAGGAAAAGGAAGTCATTTTTGCCAGAAATGTCTACGTTATGCAAAGCTTTAGTTTGCCCGTGTAGCTGTAACGCCCGTGCACACTTCATGGAACCGGAAGCCATAGCAGAGTGACCAGAATCCACTTAGGTCACAGAGAAGCAAAACTGCCACAGACGAGGCCTGGCTGAAAACTGCCAGGCAGTTGCGGGGAAGGAGAGCCAGAGAGCAGCCTCCCCGCCTAAGGTCATCACCAGCCCCAGGGATCCAGGCCCCCACTGCTGTGCAGTGTTCCATTAAACCACAGTTCTACTTACAATCCAATGAAACGCCTGGCCACAGTCGAGGGCCCATCTCCTTCACACGATCTGACTCCAGCCCAGAAGTCTGGCTTTTCATTAGAATCTTGTACGTTTGTCTCCAAATACCAATACTCTTTCATTCACCACATGCGTATTTAGGGCTCGCTAAATGCCTGGGACTGTGCTGACATCAGGTGGAGCCGTGAATGACTATTCTGCCTGTGCACACAATTAGGATCTGCAGATGGAAAAGGAACTCGGGTGTGTGCTGTATATTAAACAAACAACACAGAAGAGGCTCACGTAGGCAGACATAAACCAGCTGTTTCCCTAAAAATGACTAGTTTTTTTTTTTTAACTTTCCACTATAGAAAAAAAAACAAACCACCATTCTTACAGGGTTTTTTTCCCCCTCTTTTCTAGCCAGTAACAAATTTATTATTTATTTAGTTTTGAGCATCTTGGCCTTATTTTGCTTACACTAGTGAACCATTCTGATTCAAAAGTATATTTCCAGGGACTTGATGGGGTTTCAGTGGCCTAGCAGCAAAGTTCAGTGGCCTAGCAGCAAAGTTCACAAATACCTTCTCCAGTTGGACATTCCTTGCAGCAGACCCTAAAAAGGACCCATCTCTTTCTAAACCTCTAAACTTCAGCAAGGAAACAAGTACCACCATGAGGGCTGCCGTTCAACACAAAACGAGACGAGTTTCAACTCTTAAGTGGAAGGAAGGGAACTCACTGCTCTCCAATGCAAGGACTTGGGCTTCACAACCTTTAGAAAATTACAAACAGAGCACAAGAAGCTATTTCTACTATCAAACCACTAGAATCAAGAG
This sequence comes from Rhinolophus hipposideros, assembly GCF_964194185.1. Classification (NCBI taxonomy): domain Eukaryota; kingdom Metazoa; phylum Chordata; class Mammalia; order Chiroptera; family Rhinolophidae; genus Rhinolophus; species Rhinolophus hipposideros. The sequence continues at coordinate 11,209,322 of NC_138049.1, read as the reverse complement.
TTTCTTGAGAGATCTCTCCCACTAAAAAAAAATAAAAAAGGTGTGTTTAGTGGAATAAGAGCAGAGTACAACTTGTGAGTGGGCAGAATGCATAGAAAGTTATTCTTAGTCCATAGTGAGTTTGATTTTCCTGGGGCCATTCTCATGCTATACAATCAACAGGGTTGGTTTTCCCAGAACAATGTCATAGGAAACAAATGCATAAAAGTAGGGCTGACGCAATGTTTTTAGTCCAGTTACGTTGTGCGTGGAAAGATATTACTGTTAAATACAACAGAGGAAAATAAAACCAATAGAAAACCAGTGAAATGTGGATTTCATTCACCATTAGCTCCTATCTTCCTCTGAGGTAGAAGGATGGATCAGATCTAAGTGCAGGAGTTTACCTAACTGGTATAAGCCACTTATAATATGTAGGTTTGCTTTGGAAACTCAAGCATTTCCATTCAGTGATGAACGCTGTGGATGCCTGGTATCACTTGTTATGTACAAGAGAGTAAAGTATTGACTGGAGTAAAAGGATGACCACCAGCAAATCATTTGCTAATTATCCTGTCTTGGACTTCAGCCACGACATAAGCTGTAACGTTCTCTGCGATTCAAATTCTACTTACCATCCAAGTAATTCCTCAGCATGCTTAACTGGACCATCAAATTTTCCAAGCTGAGGGAAGTTCCACAAGATAACGTCACAATAAACTTATTTCTTAGCATAGTAGGGAATTGAGGCTTTTCCAGCCAACCTCCAGTTTTTAAGGACTTTGAATCGATTTCTTAAATGCACCAACACAAGTGTCGTGCTTGATATAACCCTACGAAAAGGCCATAGGAGGGCTCCCCAGGCCAGCCTGGGGGCAGTGGGCAGGGCCAGTCACAGCCCTGTGCTTGAAGAACCAGCTTCTAACATACGCAGACATGAACGAGACAGTCAGTCTCCCAAAAGCTGAGCAAAAAGAAACTGACTTAAGAGAAGAGCTGTGCTTAGTGTATTTTAGTTCATCCCTTAAACACTGCGTCACTCCGTTTGAGTTGTCTAGGCTTGCACCGACCAAGTTCTTTCCCTTCCCGCATTTCTTCCATTGCCCATAGGGGAAAACAGACTCCCTCGTTCAGATGTGTCTCTTCAGCTACTCTTAGCTCAGTCTTCAGTTTGCTCCTGTTTTTATTCCCTGCTCTTGATTTGCACTTGGGTTACTTGGTAAATGTTCGCAGCTGAAGATGCTGCCAGGTGCAGAGGGTGGTTCCCAAACTGGTCTGCACATGAAAATCACCTGGGAAGCTTCAAAAACATGCCCGTGCATGTCTCTTCCCCAGAGACTGTGGTTTCTAGGGTATGCCCTGGGTGTTGGGGGTTTTAAAGGATCCTAGTATGCAGACAAGTTTGGGAACTGCTGAGCTCGAGGGGAGAAAGGAAAGGTATGCTAAGCCCAGGCCTGAATCCTCGCTCTGAGTCCTATTAGTTGTGTAATTTGGGGCAAGTTGTTCAAGCTTGCGGAGCCATGGTTTCCTTGTCTGTAGAGTGGAGATGATCGTGCCAGCCGTGTGCTCATCTGTATGGTGAAAATACTGATTACGTTACGTGATTTAGCGCATGCAACGTGTGTGCACAGGAGATGGTGGCCGCCATTACTTATCTCTAGGCTAAAATAAAGCTTAATCCATTCCAAAGACAAGGAAACACACCTCAGATGATTAGTGACGTCAGCTTCGTGAAAGTGAAAACAAGTCGGGTGACAGCCAGGCTCACTGCCTCATGGGATGCTTTCCTGGTTTTTCTCGGACAATTGAATTTTCCCTCTATTGCTAAGTTGTTGGAAGGAATGACAGAACCTTATACTCAGAGATAAGGCTTTTGTGTCGTTAGGTTCCCAGGATGGGTGAGTCGGCTTGGGGCTTTGTGAATAGGATCTGCTTGGCAAATCAACCCGAGAAAAACTGGGAAGTAGACGCTTTTGAAAAGGCCAGCTTGATTTCATAAGTTTGGTGGGCATCTTTGCTGAGGGTATGTCCTCTCAGCCCCAGGCACATAACATCCTCAAAGACAGAAGCGAAGGGGAGAGAGCTGAGGCTGTCGTGGGCTCCCCACACCTCGCCCGTCTGTTCCTCCGTCCTGAGACTCTAAAACCTGATTGTATTTTTAATCTAATAAGTCACTCTTTTGCTCCTCCAATCTTTTAAAATGTATCTGTTGTCTTGCATTCACTTCACATAAACAAAAATTAACTTCATTAAGAAAGAACCACAAACACAATGCCTATTGGGACGAAGGTGATTCCTGCAGACAGGCTTGGGGGAGGACAGAGTGTCTGTATTATTTTGCCCCGTCTGGCCCTGGGGAGGGTGGGGTGATCTTTTGTGGAAGGATGAAGGAGGGGGGTGAGTGGTGATTTCCCCCATGATAGAATCACAGAAGGATAGAATGTCAGCTGAAAGGAACCTGAACAATCAGCTGAACCCCACGGGTTCGTCCCTGTGAACGCACTGAAATTATAGGCAACATCTTAGACATATTGAAATGTTTCCTTGATGAGGACCATGGCTTTTCATCAGATTTGCAAAGAGCTTGGTAACCCTCCAACACTTAAGGACCAATGTTATTAGTAAGGAAGCTGCAACAAAGGAAACTCTTTTAAGTCAGGCAGTAGGAGCACAATGAGAATAGGACGCAGGTGGCCGCACTTTTCTCCACCCTTCACTTCCCCAGCTTTGTAGCAAGCCTTAAGCAGCGATGGTGGGTGGGGGCTGTTTAAGCCACAGGTTCAGTGACTCCCCCTGGATCAGCCCAAGTCAGACAGTGCCGATGCGATCAGAAGGAGGGTTCCATTTTTCTTTAACTGAGGACGTTATGTGTCCTAAGGCACTAGGAAGAAGGCAGGGCTGTTATAGCTGTTGACAATTCTCATTATTTTAACCTGCAATGAAGAAGCAGCCTGGCTCGGAGTCCCAACCGGAGTCTGGGCAGTCAGGGCTAAAGGAACTCAGGCCACCAATTGTGAAAAGGAGGCGTCTTAGCCTGTTCGGGCGGCTATACCAATACGACAGACTGCGTGGTTTATACACAATGGAAATTTATTTCTCACAGTTCTGGCGGCTGGGAAGCCCAGGATCAAGGTGAGGGCAGATTGGGTGTCTGGTGAGGGCCATCTTTTCGCAGTGTCCTCACCCAGAGGAAGGGAGAGAGCAGCTCTCGGGGGTCTTTTCTATAAGGACACTGATTGCATTCTCGAGGGCTCTGCCCTCATGACCTAATCACCCCCCAAAGGCCTCCAAATACCATCACATTGAGGATCAGGTTTTTAACTGAAGAATTTCAGGCAGCATACAAACATGGTCTATAGCAGTAGACAAAGGTCTAAAGGAGGAAGGATGGTTAGCATTTCCTTTTCTGTCTTTTATGTAATTTTGTTTCCACGTGGGCTCATTGGCCAAGCAGAGGTTTGGCAGGATGAAGGAATTGGACAATTATCTGTGGGACTCTCTTAAACTGCTGACACCAACAGGACCATTTTCACAATTAGAGGGAAAAATATGACCACACAGGGCTCGCTTGTTGTGGTCTGATCTGTAGGTGGGAGGAGTTTGTGGGATTCACTCTGAGCACTGATGGGAAAGGCTTTGGGGGGACCCCCGCTCTGCCCAGAGGAGGGGACTACCTAGTGGTTAGCAGTTCAAGCTGCGGAATCAACTTTGCCTGGATTTAAAAACTCAGCTCCATCACATGCTAGTTTAACTTTATCATCCTCTCACCCTTAGTGTCCCGTCTGTACAATGGGCACAACTCTGACTACTTGGCTAGGACGATGAAATGAAAAAAGACTTGTAATTTTTTGTCTAACAGATCCCACCCATTCATCATGTTGGCTCTTCTGCATTGTGAAATCATGTTGTCACTTTATATTATGAAAAGTTAACACTGTCAACTGCACTAGGAAAGAATCGGGCCTGAGCGCTCAAGATCAAAGTCTGCGATGTAAAGAAAAAATCTTGAATGATCGCCTTTGGTTTACCTTCCATATCAGCTGTGGTGTCATATGACTGACCTCTGACTTTTCGTTCTCTGTTTTTTAATTACCAAAGTAGAAAAGACTATATCCTTGTTAGTAATTATTCTAACAGGCATAGAAATTTATAGCGTAAAAAAGGTGACTAGTTCACGTGTTTTCCAAAACAGTTGCTAATAAACTTTCCAGGTAAATTGCTCTGGCCGAACCCTGCATGTGGTAAAACCTAGAAAGTGTCTTTGATGTGTATTTATTTTTTCACGTGGCCTATTGACTTAGCCTCGTGCCGTGGTCTTCTTGTGACAGATGTTTGAAAATTTTGTAGTGCAGGAAACAGTATTTCGACAGGAGTGTTTCCTCCCTCGGGTAGTTTCATAGCTGCTCTAGCAATGTTGGGCACAGGAGGCAGACTTTGGCAGGAAAGGAAGACCCACGTCCCATGTGGGGACATGGAGGGAAGGAGAGGGGAGATGCAGACTGCTTTGGGGAACAGTTCTGCTTGGAGGCAGAGTATCTGGTGACACGGTCGCTGAGGACCAAGGCTCTCCGCCCTACCTCCCGCTCCCCCCCCCCCCCCCCCGTTCCAGAGAGGGTAGGGCTGCCACTAGCACAGCCTGCAACTTTGTGCAAATGACAGAAGGGGACCCCTTTGCCCCAAGGGTACACAGCATGGTGAGAGGAGCACAGCTGAGTTCCAGCCCCTGCTCAACTGCTCACAGGTGCTCTTGTGCAGTATGCAACTTGCACAGCTGTGCTCAGCAGTGCAAGGACAGACCCAGGAGTTCAGCCATTCCACCCCAGCCAGGAAGAACAAGGATAATACTGAGCGGCCAGGATCCTGCTCACTTATGCTCAGATTTTGGAGGGATGGTGAGGTGGAGGGGACAATCCTTGGGAGGTGGAGAGGTTAGGGACAGTCCTTTTCAAAAGTTGGAGAATGTCTCCTTCCAGCTTTTCCAGGGCTCTCTGGATGTTCTCAACCTCTCTAGTCCCAGTCTCCCCTCCCTACTGGCTGCTCTCCCAATTTCTTCCCCCATACGGGCTCTGCTCACCCTCTAAGTCCTCTCACTTCCTGCCTGCCCCCTAGTAGCATGACCGTGGCTTCAAAGGGCCACACAGTGACCTCTCCATGGGTGGGACTGGAGGAAGCTCGTCTAGAGCCTGGCACAGGGGATCACCAAATCTCAGTTCCCCGGTGCCCAGCCTGTTACAGGGTCTCTGGTGTGTGAGGAATAAGTGGGGATGAGGAATGAACAAAGTTTGGGGCCCCTGCTGGAACACCTCTCTCCATATCGTGCTCTGTACACCGTGTTTCCCAGGGCTGCCTGTCTCAAGGCCACCTCCTCTCTTCTCTCTGTCGTTCCTCCTTCTCTCTTGTAAGGACACTTGTCATTGAATTTAGGCCCCACCCAGATAATCCAGGATGATTCTATTTAGAAATCCTTAAGTACATCTACAAAGACCCTTTTTCCAAATGAGGTCATATTCACAGGTCTCAGAGGTTAGGATGTGGACATATCTTTTGGGGGCCACTAGATGCCATCATCTCAAGCCTGAATTATGTCCGAATGTATTTTTCTGTATTTTCTTTAAGGTCTGACAGTGCCTTCATGCGAGCCATAGGTAGAATATGAAATATTCTAGAATATCGCTTGAACAGTGCTGGGTCACTGTTAGCTGTGGAACAGAATTCCATGTAAGAGTCTAAGCTCAGGCCCAAGAAGTTTACTTGTGAAAGACCAAAATGCCTTAAATCTGTATTTCCCCTTACTTCCGTGTTTCCTAAACCAAACAACCATCATCTCTTACTTGAATGATTCCAGTACCTTTCTAACAGGCTTCCTGCTTCCATGCTTGCCTCCTTCAGTTTCCTTTCCACACCACAAAGCGATCGTTCTCAAATGGGAATCTTCTTGTGCACACACACACACATGCACACACAGAGATACCCACACACATCTGTTCCCATCACTCTTAAGAATAAAACCCAGATCCCTGGGAACCTAGATCTGCGGTGTTCTGGCCCTACCCGCCTCGCCTCCTTCCCCTCCCCACAAGCCCCAGCTCTCAGAATTCGTGGCCTGGGCACTGTTCGAAGGCGCTGGATACCCATATGTTTATTTGAAGGATCCCAGCTCATATCAGATCAAATATATTAAAATGCACCCCTTCCCCACCAACACTACATCAAATATTTTGGTGCAAAAAAGGTTTTAAAAGTTTTTTTTTTGTACTTCAGCTTTTGAAATTAATTGACTATAAGTGACTCCTTTAATTTAAGAGTACGTGTGATTTCTCGGTCATCTTCCACGTGTTTGAGAAATCTCCTGAGGTGAGAGCATCTACACCTGCACATTTTTTAAACGCAGTGCAATCTTTATGACTACTAAATCCTAACAATAACATGGACGTGTTTTGTTTTATTTGCATGTTATCAAACAGTAATTTCAACTTTGCAGTTTTCCTTTCATATTTTGGAGACAATATATTTCTTTCAAGTCTCACGCTTTTCTCTAACGTCTCCTCTCCCCACCCCGCGCCTTTGTCTGGCCAACTTCCACTCATTCTTCAGATCTCCACTCAAATGTAACTGCCCCGGGAGCCTTCCTGACCCCGCCTTCTAGGTCAGCTCCTCCTGTCACATCATCTCACAGCACTGAGTCACTTTCCCCGAAGAGCCCATCTCAGACTTTAATTTCAGGGGCTCTGTGGGACTGGCCCGTTAGCGTTTCTCTCCAGTGCCTGACAGGCTGTAAGGGCTGTGGTCAGAGGCCATGGCCGGCTGCTCCCCACTGCATCCTACCCTCCTCTACCGAGCATGGTGGTGACTCAAAGAATGGTTAGCGTTATTCTTCTTTTTGCATGCTTAAATCTCCTGACAATAATCTAAGCATCTCTTGCCTCATTGGCTTTTTCTTATATTTAAGCACAATCTAGCATTTTTCATTATCGTCTCGAGTGACATACTCCTAATAGCACACCATTTGAGATTCCAGATCAGAGAAATGTGTGACCTAGACATTCATTCAGTCCCCGATTCCCGGACATGGACACTTCCTCAGGGCGTAACATATGTTCTCGGCCCTAGCACATCTGTCATCATCCTGGACACCAATGCCCAGCACTATTTACACTCTGCATTCATCCCACATCAGTGGTCTCCTTGGCTGCTTGGACAATCCTCCGAGACAGGTAATGGAAGTAACACCTCCTCTGCGTAGTTCCTTGTGAGGCACACGTGGTCCGCTGTCTACAAGGCAGGGAGCCCAGGACCCAGAACCCAGGGAGCCCCCAGTCTTTTGCAGCCATTCTTGCTGTCAGGCAATGAGTACCGAGATTGTGGGAATACTGTTTTAGTCAGAGAGTGCCTGATATTTAGTCCCAAATGTACTCATATCCTTGGTACCGCGGGGTCTGTGTGGCTCAGATAAATGCCAGGAGCCTCACAATGCCAGTCCAGCGGTTGATTTGTACTGTGGACCCCAACCCTATAAAAATACTGTTCAGTCGTAGTCAAACTTGATTGATCATTTTGACTGTTTCTAGAAAAAACACAAGATTGAAACGTGATTTGGGTAAGTGTCCTCGAACTTTGAGTGCTTCACTGAGAACGTTCCGCTCATTTATCTAAGCTTGGCTGGCTGACCCTCCCCCTGCGGAAGCTGGTACCACGTACTCTCTATATCTTATTCATTCTAGAAACATTTCGTCAGTTCTTATTAAGCAAAGAGCGCAGAGCTCTTTGTAAGAGAATAAGAAGCTGAATGAGGCAAAGCGATCGTAACCTGGAGATGGTTGGGAGAACCAACATAAAACTTCTACAAGGCAAGGAGAAATCAATGCTTAAGGGAGGAGCAAGAAGGTGGTTTTGAAGGCGGAGGAGAGGGATGGAGATGGATTCATGAAGAGCTGGCATTTAAACTGAGCTTTGACTATGGATGGGGGCGAAATGAGCCCAAGGTTAGGAAACCCCAGAGCCCAAGATTAGGAAACCCCAGAGAGATGGGGAAATGCATAGCGGAGAACAGTGAGCAGCTCAAGGTGAGAGGGTACAGTCCATGCACAGATAAAATAGGAGCTGATGGTCTGAGCACAAAGGGTAGGAACCAAGGAACTTGGCACTCTACCTCTCCTGTCTTCTGGGCATGTAGGTCAGCATTTTGTTTATTTTAAGACTTCAACAAATGTATCCATTCTTTTAATAGATCACATCTATTTTGGTCTGTTACTGTCTAGTAACAGAAATACAACAAGCTACAGAACAAAGTCCTCGATTTCGTAGAGCTTCTAATTTAGGGCAAAGAGACAACAACATGAATGTAATGGGTGGTTATAGGTGCTACAAAGAGAATGAAACAGGGTAAGGAGGATAGAATGGGAAAGGGGTGGGGGGCCATGACTGACACTTTATGTGGTCAGAGAAGTCCTCGCCAATGAGGTGACAATTGCTTGAGTAGAGATTGGAAGGATGGAGGAAGTGAGCCATGGTTGATTAGTTGACAGTTTCATAGAAAAATGAGTTACGTCTTCTGTTTGCCATGGTCGAGTAGGTTTCAGTGGTTTATGGGAGTATGTCAGCTTTTTTCCCCATTGCCCCAATGACATCTTAAATTCATCACTTAGAGTTCAAGCTTTGTGAAGAGGCTGTGGTGTCCTGGAAGTAGCAACATAATGAAGACTTACGCACATGTCTGGGGAGGCAGTTGCTACACTGGGTGTCTCTGACGAAGTGGGGAGGAGTTCTGACCAGATGTGGTCTCATTTCTGTCTCTACCACTGATTAGTTCTGTGATCTTGGACATGTGATTGAGCCTCCTCGAGCCTCTTTTCACATCTCTAACATGGACAGAAATAAGATCTATGCATACGAAGCACTCATCTCGGTGCCTGCAACAAAAGATATTTCCAACAAATGGTCAGTCATCACAGTTGTCACAGTGTAGTAAGGGTGGTGCCCAAAGGATGGGTCTTCGGAGTCACTCGTTTCCCCAGTCGATCTGTGCCCCTCTCCTAACAGACTATGGTCCTCGCAAGGACAAGATAAGAGTATGAGTTTTGTGTTCCACCCAGTGCTCTTTACACACAGTCAGAGCTACATAAGTATTTGAAGGAGAAGTGGGCGATTGAGTGCAGGTCAGCTGGGACAGCGCCACAGTGGAGAAGGTTTCCACGGAGGAAAAATTCTCATCGAAGTCGCAGGAAACGAATGTGTTTTTATCAAATCTGTTTCTCTCAATTTTTCATCATTGTTTTCAAATTCCATTTTACAATAGAATTGCATGAAAAAGACATAGGAATCAGGGTAATCCATTTTTCAATAGTAACCCTGGATTTTGGTGATAAAACACGCTTAGCAGGTAGTCTATAGCACATTTAGCCAAACGGCACCGTGTGGCCACACGGGGAGGCAAGTGACACACTGCTCTTTGGAATCCATGGCTTCAGTCCCCTGTGCCTGCCACTGGCCTGGTTGGGAATCTCTGAGGCAGAACCACCAACATGAATCTCCCCTTTGAGAGTTCTAATTATTTCCGCGTCCATACAGGGAGGCTTCAGATGTGTGGATGAAGGTGGGCACGGGAACCCAAGGTACCTTCTTATGATTTTAAAAGCCCCCGGGCCCAACTTGGGCAGTGGACGTAGGGGACAGACGCTGCCTAGTGTTATAAGGGCACCAGCTTGAAGCAGGGTGAGGAGGGGACCAGGTCCCACGAGTGCCTCTAAAAGACAGCCGTTAAGGAATCCGAGAGCCGGTTTCACTCCATTATCTGAATATCTTCAGATTGTGCCCGGCAAGAGGTGGTCGTGATCTTTTCATTTACACCACATTGATCACTGTCATGTGTTACTAAGTCTATGACATGACTGACTGATAGTGGGAGAAATAGTGCTCATTTTTGAACCAACCATCAGAATGTTTATGGTAAACGTTGAGCAAAGCCTGTGTTCTCTGTTTTATTGCCCGCCCTGCAGCTTCCGGTTTTCAGCACGACTGTTGGGACGTGAATAGGCATATAGAATGAATCTGGGAAGCAGCCCCTCATACCCAGAAAACCATGGTCATTCCTTTCCTCCCCTGAACAAGGCCTGCTAGTGTGTTAGGCATGGGGGAAGACACAGGTTTCTGCAATCCTTGGAGAATGTTGAAAACCTTGTGTTTAGTCAACATCAAAAAAAGAAACTGATTTCTATTTCACATTTTCTTCTTATATCTACTCATCCTAGTATGCAGAGAAGTGTTTGTAAAACAGCAGTGGGAGGAGAGAGCGGGGTATAAAGGACCCTTAGTCACGGTGTTGGAATGACCAAGGTCGGCTGTATAAGCAGCCGCCAGGCTGTGGTATTTTCTTTTCATGTTCACTGGGCCGTCTTGCATTTGCCTCCTGACAACTTTGATTTGAGAAATTCCACCATCTTTAGAAAATCAGCATGCTGATGTGGGGAAGATTGGTGCGGTTTCCAATAATAGAACACAGAGACACGTTCTAATTTAATGTTATCATTTTTATGGAGCCAAACTGCTTGAGAGGTCCCCAAGCAAAACCTGGCCCCCCGTCCTTTTCTGTATCTCTATCAATGGCCTGAGGGCGGCCAGTGGGTCATGCTCATCAAATTCATAGGGATCCTGACTCAGTGAAATCGCTGATTCTTCAGAAGACCTCAGTAAAAATCGAAGACCTCAAGTAGTTTATAAAATGTTTCCACAAACCCAGAATGAAAGTCTTTGGGATAAATGCAAGATGGTTGGTCAGTTTGAAACAAGTCCCCTTCCCCTCACCCCTAAGGAATAGAGCAGGGCGAGGGGCCAGCTACGAGGGCATCCGACCTCAATAGAGACCAGCCTCTTGCAGAAATAGGTTCAAAGATGGAGGTTGACAGTATCAGGGATTTTCTGTGGAAGGATACACCTACCTCCCCTACACCCTTCACACACACCCAGCTAGTCACCCCCACCCCTCACAGGAATAACTCTAATTTGTGGGGTGCTTTCTGTGATCCAGACATCACACCGGGCACTTTAGAAACATTTTCTCACTTAATCCTCACAACGGACCTACTAGAATTCTTTCTCATCCCCGTGATGGAATTTGGAAGCATAGGGTCACTTGTCTAATGTCACAGCTAATTTCAGTGGTGGGGTTGGAGCTGAACCCCACATCTGTCTCCCTACCTCCTTACCTGCCCACCCACCAAGATCACCCAGACAGAGACTTAGGAAGGACAGGTAAACACCTGTGTGAGGTGCGAGGTGTCCTGCTCAGAGCCAGAGGAGGCCAGGAGCTGCGTGAAGGGAAGTAGGGCTTTCAGGTGCTTGGGCCAGTTTCCAGGCAGGACCAATGCCACTTCCTTTCCCGCCAGCTATTTCGGCAGTTTGGTAAAGAAAGGGATGAGTGAGTTGTTGGTCAAAATGGTCCAGTGAAGCGTTGGAGACCTTTATCATTATGGGGCCTCCTCCTGCAGGTCTCCAATAGCATGTCTGACGTCGGTCCGCCGGCAGCACGGCTGTTGGCGGAGCATTTCACTAAAACCAAGACAGCTAAAAAAGTTGAGACTCGAATGAGGTAGGAGGGGTGGAATGAAGGGGCAGGACAAAATATGAATAAGTGACCCATCGGGGGGTCATTTATTCCACCTTCAGCAAATATTTATCGAGGCGCTGGATCCTGTCGTGAACAAGCGCCCTTCCTATATGGGAAATATTTTATGACGCATGAGTGGCTTGTGTGGTCTGTATGCTCTAAGATGGAAAGCCACAAAGAAATGGCTATAATAATTGTAGTTGTAATAAGTACAATGACAAAAGCAAGAGTCAGAGGGAGAGGGCAAAAAATAAGTCGGAAGGAGAGAATTTGGGGTGGTAGTGAGAGGGAATACAAAGTGTTGCCAAGCAAAGACTCTCTCTAAGCAGGTGACATCCCAGCTGAGACTGAAGTCTGTATATGTTTGTAGGGGTGATGGGCAGCCCCTGAGGAGTGCTAAGTGGGACGATGTTATCATTCTAATCACATCACTTCTGCTGTCACGCGGAGAAAGAGTGAAAAGGGCCGAGTGTGGAAGTAGGGAGACCAGCTCTGAGGCTGTCCCCTAGGTCAAGGAGAGAAGGGGGTACATGGTTTTGGAGAGTGCCTCAGTAAGGCTTCCTGGTGGACTGGGTATGATGTGGGGTAGGGAGGAGTCAAAGGTGACACGGATTTCTGAGTAGATGGATATGGTGCCATTTTCCTAAACAGAGAAAGTCATCGAAACACAGGAACCCTGCGGTGATCGTCTAGGGTCTTGATGAACCAGGGGAACACGGTGAGTCCCCTGATCAGGGGTGATATATGTGGGAAGCAGAGATGGGAATTCTTGTAAGAGTTAATCCAGATAAGTATGTTAAATAAAGCCATTAGTGCAGGGCTAGGAGCTCATGATGACTCAGTACTGGCAGCTGTTGTTTCATTAGGAAATGGCCAGGTCCCCTGTCAGAGCCAGGACAGAATAGACGAGGTGTGCATGGCAAATCTGTGGAGACCTTATGAGGCTCTATGTCCTCTTAGGGTCGCCAAGGGAAAAGTAGGAAGCAGTGTAAGGAGGGCGTGGGTTTCCATTCCTGAAAAGCTGCAGGCGTATGCGAGCCCTCGGAGGTTCATGGGTCCTCCAGACTCAAGGCAGGGGCTGGAAGCTTCTAGACGTCTCTTGACTGCAGCAGCTCAAGCAGCATTTGGTCACAGTGCCTCCCCCGGCCCCTGATGCCCTCAGCTACGTGACCCTTTTCATTAGCAAGTTCACAAGTGAGCTGGAATTAGTGACAGTTAATGTTGTTACAAGAAAAGAACTTGAGATTTCCTGGCAAGTGCTTTTGACCTGCAGAGTATGTACCTGCTTTCTTACACACACAGGCACACGTGTGCACGCACACCCTGTTGTCTCTTCTCATGAGACCACAGACATGTCCACAAGCTTCACTGGCAATCCTAATGAAACTAGCTCTCACTGGCCATGATCTCGCAGGGAAAAAAAGGCCAGCATTGCAAGCTCTAAGTCACATGTTCGTGATTTTCAAAGCTTCCCGCTTATCTTCTTCCCTTTTAAGTTCTGCCATTTAGGGCATATCAAGATTTGAAAAGATGTCAAGGTGAGGCCATTGGAAAAGCAATGTGTGGCTTCTGTTTTCACCTTTGGGACCTTCCCAGGCCTTCCTATGTCCCAAGAGGAAGGTGGGAACGTACAGACTGTCCCTATCACAGCTCATCTTTCACAGGAAAGGAAGTCTAGCCTGTGGCTGGGTCTACTGCTCCATTCTGCTCTGCTTTCCTGACACACCTTGAAGTCTCTCACCTTTAAAGGCTGGGGAGCCAGACTGAGCCAGGGGTTGGTGTCTTGCTCTACAGTGAGGGACATCAGGGAAGCAACATCTGGAACCTTCTGGAAGGTTCTGCACATGCTTCATGCGCACGAGTTCCCCAAGTAAAATCTTGCATGTTAGAGGCAGTTTGAATGGTCAGCGGGGTGAGCCTGAAAGAGGCTGCACAAAGCCACACCTGGGGCTGGGGACATTTTCCTAATATCCTTAGAATGGCACGTCTCACCTTTTCCCATCTACGTACCTTAATGGCAAAGGAGGAAAAGTAAATCCCCATCTGGGGCCCATGGCCACAGCAGTGGTTGGTCACCAGCATCAAAATATCTCATTTTATCACAAAAGTCCTGAGTGATCATAAAAACGTGTGCAAACTTTGTACTCTATTCCAACCTATAGGTTTATTTTAATACACAAGTCATGGTTTATTCGATACCAAACTACTTAATTCTGTTACTACACTTCCTCCAGTCTTTAAATAAAATCGAGGCTCCAGGACAGTGGTCAGTGCTTGTCCTAGGCTCAGTGTGCCCGGATGCCCCCAGCTTGCACTTGTGGAGCCCTGGCCCTGAGCCCTGTCCGGGGGTGGGGTCTGTCCCGCCTAATGCTGGGCTGCTTGCAAAATTGTTGCCATGCTGCCTCGCGGGCCTTTCAGACTCCTAGCTGCTCCATCTCATTTGGTCTGTCAGCCTTTCTCCTTCTCTTCATTATCCGCGTTCTCCTACGTGGGAGCTTCTATATTGGGTATTTCCCCAGCATCCATTGTTCAATCTGTTAGAAACTGAGATCATCACTTTCCTGCCTCTTTTTCCTTCTCATTTCTCCAAAACTATTCAAATCTTGCAGACTTTCCTGCCAGTCTCCCAGCTTTGTTTGTCATTTGAGTATGTGGGCAGAGGCAGAGACCTAAGAAACAAATAAACAAACAAAAACAAATAGCAGCTGACCAGTGGTGTTTACAAATGGGCGTGCATTGCCTCTTCTGATGCCAGCCTGGAGTTACAGGGAATTGGAGCATCACAAATCCTAAACAAAAATGTTCCCTCCACATCTCCAGCATCTTGTCAGGCCTCCGATACACCAATATATTTGGTTGATCTGTGAAAATCTGGCGAGTGATTTAACTGACTCTTCTACTGATTATTCGTGCTTGAGTTTCCTACGTGTACCACCTTAAAAAGTTTGTGCTTGTGTTTGTTATTATTTTAATTTAGCTGACAGTGTCCCAAATGATGGTGAAAAACCTAGAACAAAGTATGTTTTTCTTAGCTAAAGTAGACAGCGTGCAACAATGAGGGATGGGAGAACTATCCTGGTGATTTTTTGAAGACGATGTCTTGTCCCTCATATGAAAGTCCTATAGATGCAGATAATAAAAACTCAACACAAACAGGCGCTTCCTGTGGCCTGGGCCCTGGCTAAGGGCCCGCTGTATCCTGCTGCTTAATTCTCTTCACACCCTCTGAGGTCAGTTCTCTCATCACCCCCATTTTGCAGATAGCTTGAGGGGAATTAGACACTTCCCCAAGGCCATGCGGCTGAGAAGTGACAGTCAATGTCCCACCCCTGGTCCCTCCAACTCAGAAACCTCACCTGCCCACTGTATGACCCATGCAAACCCACACCCACCATCTCTCCCTCTGGAGGAAGTTTGCCTTTCTTCCAGATCAGGAACAATATCTAAAACTAACCACTCAAACCAGAACTCTGCAATCACATTTATCTTTCTGGGTGTTAGTGCATTTACAGCGTTTGTTATTTTATATTTAGGGAATGCATTTAGTGAGGCACGGTGTTTTATTTCTCTGCTGCATGTCATCCTGTCTTTTAGGAGTTAGAATTATTAGGAGTTATATATCTAATAAGAAGATATATTTACATTCAAAATTTAGCCAACATATCTTCTTGATTAATTTTTTTAGCGGCCAAAGCTAGAACAGCTACAAACTGTTCCTGCCAAGTTTTCAACATCTTTATAAAGGCTACCTCAAGAGGGCGCTCCTTGCAAGCCTTAGATTTATTCAGTTCTCAGGCCAGAAGCTTGCTTTTAAATATTTTCAGACTGGATTGGGATCCTGTGTGAGTAGAGTGTAAGTTCCTGGAGAAGGCGTGAAGAAACGAAATACAAGTTCAGGAATTTGCATTCTTAGGATGGAGGCCATGAAGATCCAGGGATTCAGATTCTGTAAATTTACTATGAAGACAAACTTCTGTAATTATTGTAGTATGCGGAATCATAGTACTGGAACACCTCTTAAGAAGGTGGGGAGAATTGTATCTCCCTACTAATAAGGACTGGGGGCGGGGCGGTGGAAAGTTGACAGGTTCCTCAGCCTCCTCAGTAACTGGTTACATAATTTGGGGTGCTGATTGAGTATCCTGAGGGGGGGGGGGCTAGGACTTCTGTTTCTGTTCTTTATGAAGTCATATTAGCTCTTCTGAAGACAATGCAGAGAAGCACAGTGAAAAAGGTAGAAGGGAAATGAGAATGGAATTCTAAAAAAAATATTTAATTATTCCAGAAAAAGGTAAGAAAGGATCAGAAGAATTTAAAAAACAAACCCAGATGGGACAAACAGAAAACAAATCCCAGAGCAGGCTCATACCCAACCACATCAATAATTAACATTAAATGTAAATGGACTAAACACTCCAATTGAAAGGCAGGGATTGTTGGACTGAAGCAAAAGAAAGACCCAATGATATGCTGCCTTTAAATATAAATACAAGTAGATCAAAGGTAACCAGATGGAGTCATACAAACAGTATGTCATACAAACCGTATGCTTTACAAAGCTGGAGTGGCCATATTACTATGACATAAAACAGACTTCAGGATGATAAGCCTTACCAGAGATTCAAGGGAGCAATTAATTCTCCAGGAACACATTCATAACAATCATAAATCTACATATGTCTAGTAATAGAGCGTAACACACATGAAGCACGTATTGACAGAATTTAAGGGACTGATAGACAACTCTATGATCTTAGTTGGAGATTTTAATATCCCTCTGTCAGTAATTGATAGAACAACTAGACAACAAGGCATTTGTGTTCATCTAGATCAGCCCTCCAGCAGGACGGAGCTGGTGTCAGCCAATGAGAGCTATGCTCCAGCAGGACTGAGCTGGTGTCAGCCAATGAGAGCTATGCTCCAGCAGGACTGAGCTGGTGTCAGCCAATGAGAGCTATGCTCCAGCAGGACTGAGCTGGTGTCAGCCAATGAGAGCTATGCTCGCGATAGGTTTCTATCTACTTGTCTTGGCTAATGAAGAAGCAGCTGTCTCACATCCTTTGTTACCCAAAGGAGGTCTTGAAATTGATTGTCATTGCTGTGAGAGTGAACCCGAGGTCTTTACCTGGGCGAGGGAGCTACAGAGCATTTCCTCTTCACTCTCACACTTGAGACCAATCCTGGAGTCTAGACAGGATGAGTTTCTAGTGAATGGAGTAAATTGCTTCTGCCCACATGAGGCGAGGCGCCTTCCTCCAAGGAGCATTTTGTAACTCCTAGAACACCAGGCGCTCAGGGAAGTGGGCTCCTTCCAGGGCCCTTGTGCTCAGTGTTTGGTTATGCTGATGAGCCCTTGAGCGTGAGATTGGAGTTTTACCTACACAGCTAAGTGACACTCAAAATCAAAGGCCCATTCATCGTCTACAGCTACTCACTTCAAGGCCAGATTGTGTCCTGCTGGGAGCAGCCTCATAGGATTACTGTAGCACCAGGGACAGCCTCCCTCTCTGGGCTCTTGGCTCCCTGCACAGCCTCTTCTCACCCCGTCTCTTATCAGTTCTCAGCTTAACCATCTCCTGAGAATGGAAAATTTTAGTTTCCTACAGTTTTTCCAGCCTGCAGAAATAATGGATTTGAAAATGGTGGGTACTCTTTCAGGATAATGCAGAGTAGTTATTTTGGTTAAAGCATCTTATGCTCTGTATCTGTTAAGACATGTGTGCTTGTGGAAACTAGACCCTCTGGAATCATGTGAAAGTAGTTCTTATTTCTAAGTTAATGTTTTCTCAGTTAAATTGAAGACTTATTCTCTTATTATTTAAATTAAGAGGAGCTAGAAAATAGATCTGCCATTCTCTCATTCTACCCACTAGGTGGCACAGGGCCTACAAGCTTAAGTGGAACCAAGAAGCCAAATTAAAGAAATGCACATGTTTGGTGGGTGGGAGAAAATATCCAAAATATATTTTGTTAGGCAAGAGGAAGAAGTCCTGAGATGTGTTGAATAAATAGGGAATTGGTTTCCAACAGGCTTTTATCTATAGATCAGTGACATACATTACATAAAATCCTATCCAGAGCAGGAGAAACTCAGAAAAAACATTTGGGACAAATCATGGAAAAGAGATAAGACTGACCACTCAGCCTAGCCTGTGAGTCACGCTGCCCTGGGACACTCAGGTTCCCAGGTCAGTGCTTTTATTTTTAGAATCAAGATTGTGATGATTGCAATATTTGTTTCTTTTGTACAGTACATTTTTGCATCTATTGTTCTTTCCATCTGGTTTCCTCCAATAGGTTAGTAACTCTACCTGATGCCAAAGAAAGTCTTTGTGGAATATGGCATTTTTCCATTTTGTCTGTAGTGAAAGAAACAGAACATGAAACAAGGCCTTTTTACTCTAGCCTCCTGAAAAGTCCTACCATTTCCCCCTTATTTTTATTACTGCTGAGATAATGAACTGGAGAAGGGGGCCTTCTGGTATCATTTCAGCAATAATCTGATAAACCCTCTAAATTAGTTACTTCTCATCTAATGATTTCATTGCATCTTCCCAAGGGGAGAAAGACACCATTTACTTTATATAATAGATGTAGGAAAAGGGGAAAAACTTTTTTTCCTACTTTTTCCTTCAAATTAATGAGTCAGGAATCATGGTTCTTTAATGGCAAAAGAGCATAAGACTTGAGTCAAGAAGATCACTGGTTGTTAAATTTGTGACCTTGTGACTATGAGTGTCTTCTGAGGCTGTCCTTTCCTGCTTGCCTCGTGAAGTTGTGTGAGGAGGAGGCACAGTACAGGTGAGAGGCTAATTACAGGTGAGAGCTTTGTAGATGGCCACGTGGTTGTCAGACAGTCCTTACCAGTCTTAGTTATAATCTGGAACTCTTCTTTCCGTTTAGTTATACCTTCTCATTACCTATTTTTCTTTCCCCTAATTTTAGGCCGTAATTCCTACTATAGCATCTCCCTACACTCCTTTTTTCCTATTTAATTCCTTCACTTGACTGGCGAGCTATCATGTTTTTCATTATGTACCATGTACCCAAGCTTTAAAGTTGAAATGTTGGTCTTTAAAACTATTTTTAAGCCCTTCACGATACCTTCCCATTTTAAGGGATGAATTCGTGAGGTTCATTTGGCAGTTTTCTAATCTTAATGTTCTGCACCTTCGTGTTTGGTACCGAGAACCAAGGATTTGAGTTCTGGTTTGGGAACTTGATCTGCTGGAGAACCAGAGGACATTTCTTTCTCCGACTCCCTTTCCTGGGGGTGCTGGGTACTTCTACCTTCATGCTACCCTCAGAGCAGCTTAGCCAGGTCCTGTCTCCAGCAACAAACTGTACCCAGTGGATTCAAAAACTCCTTTTTTTTTTTTAAGCTCCAAACGAAAGTTCCTTTTTAAAGAATTTTAGCAACTGACTCGTCGTAAGACATTAAGCTGGAAAGTAGTAGAGTCCTCCACTGCTCTTAGATCCCGTGTGTGATGGTGGGTGGCCTGACTCTTCTTTGGAGGATATGTCTCATTGATGTAATTCTAAAACAATTTTAAACCCACAGATTAAGAACATGTGTTTCTTCATGTCACATGTTAAGAGAGACTTCAATTCATTCTGAAATCTATACTGAAGAATGTCTTAAAGCAAAACTGCAACTTTCCAGCTACGTTAACTATAAATTATGTCGTGTCTAAGTACAGTGACCCAGAGAGTCAAACCAGAGGCCCATCCCACCTCGAATTCTTCCTTTGACAAAGGCCTCGGCTGGCTTTTTCTTGTGCCGCAGAGAAGGTGGGTAGAGGAGGGCACTGATAAGGTGGAAAGATACGATTTTCCTTCTCTCTGTCTCAGAATGTCAGGAATGCTCCTCAAAGGCGGATCTGCCAGCATGACCTTTGCTAACTCCTTCTTGAACCGCCTTATATTTTATTGACTACCTCTTGGGACACAAGTTTCATATTTTCATTATCTACAGTATTACAGTACTTCCTCTTTTTGTTCTAAAATTACATCTTTCAAGCTTCAGGGAGTGCCCTCTGCCTTTAGGATTTGGACCGATGGTTCCGTTGGCATTTTCTCCATTCAGTTCCACTCTATCCTGGGGGCTTTGATGGTGTCTGCTCAGCCTTTGTCAAGACCGAGAAAGCTCATTTTGGTTCAGAAACTAGAAATTTTTCAAAGGAGCCGTCCTCCAAAGGAGCCAAATAGCTTTTGAGCCAGGGTGCAGTGGCGTTCAATGTGGAAAGGCAGGAACACATCATGGCGACCATTGAGAAAGGATTAAGCGTCATGGACAACATTAGTAGAAGTAAAACAACAGACCCGATCCAAAACATATAACGTATACTCCAAAATAAGCCAGGCTCGCCCCTCTTAATGGATGACTGCAGGCATGCCAAATTCTACAGCTAGTCCATTGTATACATATGGTAAAACTTATCATACCATTCAACGTTTGCTGCAATATGATTTTAATTACGTACAGATTGGGTACTGGAAGAAAGCGCTGGAATTAAATAGAATGAAGTTAAACATAAGCCATTTTATAAATGGCCCTGGTTTAGGTTAGGATGTATGCAGATGGCCGCCGAGGACCCTGAGAGGAATGTGTGGGTTGGGGGAACTCTGGAGATGGCACATGACTCATCTTAACTGAGACCTAGTTGTTTATCTGGAAGGGGAGAGTTTACAGAAATGGTGATTATGCTCCTTTTGAAGTTGAAACTTATGCTGATGCTTGGACCTTGTTCCTCACATCCTTCCTGACCCCCTCACAGGGTTGTCTCTGGGAGGCGAACTCGCTCTCAGGGCAAACACTGTTCAATTTGACAGGCTGCGGGGTTGGAGGTGGCAGATTGGTAGTTTTGGAACTTTCGTTTTTTCTAACCAGACTCTATTAGGCCGTGCTCCTTGTTTCTCCCAAGTTAATGTTACATAAGGAATTTGAAAGTAGTGCTGTTTACTTCATTCAAGAAAAGAAACGGCAGGGGTAGGAGGGTGGGGGTTGGAGAAAAGAGAAGAAACAGGGAGCAAATTTTGTTTTGCGTGGGCCATGGTTGTGCAGGCTCTGGGCTGTGCTTTTCTCAAACTTGAACAACATACCTTTGGTTTTCTTCATAACTTGCCAGAATACCTTTTACTCACTGAATTCCAGCTTTTCCTTCTGTGAAATGAAGGGCTGGTTTAACTGAAGTTTGCCTGAAGGCGTCAGGACTTAAAACCTGGCCAAACTGCAGGCCTTGCAGACAGGGCTGCTGTGACCTCCTAGAGTCAGTCTAATAAGTTGAAATGACATCCGGTTGCCTGGCACCTTTCCTATGATCATATGAGACCATTTCAAGGAAGGGGCAAGCCATAATCTGCACCTTGGCGAGGGAGGTGGGGGTGCTTGGAAGTGAATGAGGGCTGGGTCAGGCATGGAAGCTTCTCCCCAAGTGTCTATGGAAAAAAGCAGCAGTGACAGGATACCCTCAAGGTCATGGCAGGAGGAGGAGCTGCGGGATACCAATTTTGGGGTAGAAACCACACTTTCCATCATCTTCCCACCAGCATCGCCTTTGGCAAGGATCAGCGGTGCCAGTTTCCATCCTCCCTCCAGCCCCTCGGCTTATCTGGATGGCGGCCACAGCAGTGGTAAATGTCCATGTCCATGTCACCCGCCTCTCTTTGTGAGTGTTTATGCACATTTATGTACAGATGCTACTCTGCAGGTATATACACTCTAGTCTATTTTTCTATTGTCTGGGTTTTGGCTCACCAATCTTTCTTGGGAAAGTCACCCATTTTAACCTAGAGCGAGTTGTGCGCTAATTAATGAATTAAGTTCCTTCGCTCTGGGGGTCTGGTTTTCCCTTGCTGATTTTTAAGTTCCTACTCTACTCGGATGCCACCACTCCTTCAAACACAGGGGCTGCCCTTTATGTAGCCCAAAGTGCAGGCATTTAAACACATGATTGCAGCACGGTGTAAGAATCTGATACAGCGAAGGTAAAAACCAAGAATCGATAGCCCTAAAAAAAGAAGCAAATAATTATGCCTGAGGGTCTCCAGGCAGGCCTTCCATAAGTGGGGTTATTGGGCAGAGTTTTGAAGGATGAATAGGGGTTCTCTGGGCAGGACTGAGGAAGGGCATTCCAAACGCTGGAGATGAAGTAGAGATAGCTATGCAGGCATCAAAGAACCTGATGCGTTTTGGATAGCAAAAAATTCAGCAGCCTTGGACTAGAGGGACAATGGGGACGTGGGAATGTGTGGATCGGATACTGCTACACCAGATTGAGGCCAAACTGCAGTCGCCAGGCTCTGTTGTGATTGTTCATTGACATCTCCATCTCCTGCCAAAGTGCTTGCACACTGAGATTTGGGACTGGGTTTTCCTGAACTTCACTCTTCCAGAATCCTAAGAGGACCCAATGGATTTTCATTGAATGGATGCCTGAGTGGATGTTGGTTGGTATTAGAAGTTACTGTAGCCCGCACTGATGAGCTGATTGGACTATAAGCTGGTCATATGCCACAGTGACTTGTCTGAACCTTGTCTCTTGGAGAATATAGAGCCATGAAAGATTCTGAAACAGAGGAGTGATCTAATCTCTCTGCCTTTGAGAAAGTAATTCTGGCTGTAATGTGACACATTGACTGCTTTGGGAGACACTGGATGTTGAAAGGGTGGTTACAAAACTACAGTAATGGTCCAGAGGAGATATGTGAAGGCCTGAGAGGGTAGAGACTTGAGAGATATTCATTAGGTAGAATTAGAATCCTGCCCCAACTTTTGGTGACCAGTGGAATGGCGGGGGTGGGGGGAAACAAAGATCACTGTTGACACTAATGAAACTAAGTCTGACTTTCAAGTACGTTTGTACTCACAGATTTAAAGGACAAGAGATTCTAACATTTGGGCACTAAATGTCATTAACTTATTGAGGTTGGTTTAGAATAATTCATCTTAGTGTATAAGAAGAGTTAACTAAGCAATAGGATTTACATGGACGTATGATAGAAGGAGCTATTTATATAGAATATGGGATGTACATGTTGCTTTTATAATATACAAATATGCAAATACACAAGTAAAGAGTAGATTCTGATGTTATAAGTATAATCAGGGCTGCCACATGTGGTCTCACAGCTTGTACATGGCACAACTCCAGAGGGCAGTACTAATAGCAACAGCAATTGGGTACCCCATAAAGCTACTGTGTGTCCTTATCCTTCAGCTCCACATATTTACAGACTATGGTTTTAACAACAAATGAAGGCGTTTAGGATGGGAATTTGATAGACCTGCAAGGTTTAATCCTCTGACAGGAGCCCTGCTGTGGCCAGGTCATTACTGTTAGATGTGTGTTGGGTCAGGGATGTCTTTTCTTGTTGAAAACGAGAAAAGTTTTTTGTTTTGTTTTTGTTTTTTCCTTTTACAGGACGTGAGAGATTATGCTCTTATGCTCCCTTCTGACAGCAATAGGAAAATGCAGCTCTTTGTCGGGGGTTATGTTTTAAGGCTTCCTCGTGTGTAATGTGTCGTAGTACTCGGCGTTTCTGCGTCTTGTTCAAAGTGAGTAATGCGGAGTGAGTGACACGTGGATTCAGCCATTAGCAGGGATGGGCTCATAGAAGCGGATGAAGAAAACACAGCCCATTATAGTCTAGACTCACAACAGTCCCAGGTTGCCTTAAAATTTATGTGGATTTTGCTCGCACTCTTCAGAGAAATACGTAGCTTCAAAATGTGACGGATCAGAATGTAGTTTTGGCTTGCTGTCCGCTGTGGCCTGATGTGGCTGGGTGTCTAAACCATCACAGCATTTCTCAGTGGCCTGAGACTCGGCTCAGAGGATGCGGGGGGCCTCTGCAGAATGTGACAAAGGAAAGCATCTCCTTACATGTCCCGCTGCCAGGGGCTAATGGAAGGGAAAGGAGCCTTGTTGGTTTCCAAGCCGTGCAGACCACTGCGTTGTAGACAGTCTCCAGATACTCAGGCTCTGGGGACCCAGTTGCCAAACTGTGGTCTGGAATGGGGCCTGGGCAGAGAGCAGGTAGTGTACAAAGATCCGTGCTTCTCCACACTTATTCATCTAGTGGAAACATGTCAGGCTGCCTCCTCCAGGGCTGTGCATTTATTTTAAAGAATGTCGGAAAGGAAATATATCGCTTACCATCTTCCTCCCTCTTTGGGCGTGTTTGTTGTGATTGGAAACCATTCTGGCCCACATGGCTGTGGCTTTCCCTTCTCTCGGTATGCTCCTCTGTTAAACAGCCCTCTGTGCAAATAAACAGAAAAGGGTGAAGTATTTGATTCAGCTACAGAAAAAGGAGCAAAGTTAGGTTCTGGAGAACTGGAATGGCATAACCACGGCTTGTGTCCTCTGCAGTGCGTTGTTTTTTTTCTCTCCCTCGACTGAGGAGTGAGGCCAGGAGATACAGTAGGGGCCTTTGCCAGTGCTGGCGGGGAGCCCAACCCCAGGAAGTCTGCAGTAAGTGGGAGTGCCCGCCCTGGGTTGTTTAGTACAATCTACCTGGAGTTTATCTTGATTATTCCTGTTCGGGGAGGAAATTTTGATCTGCTCTGAACTTAAAACCTAAAAGCAGGAAACAGAGCTAAAGAACGTGTGCATTTTGGATAATCATACATTTTAAAATTTAATTCCAAAGTTCATAAAACCTCCATCTGTTGTGATAATAGATTTATTTGCCATCAAAACCATTGGGAACACATTCTTAGACAGAAGGAGCCAGACACTACCTACGACCACTCCGTGACTGACACAGCAGACCCTTTCCCGTCGCCCCTCAAAATCCAGCCTTTGGGATGGCAAGTGAAGGGAACTGGGCTGTCATTTTCATTCCTGTTGTCCCACTGGACCTGGGAATAACAATTGATCACTGTATTCTTAGTTCCCTGTTTCAAAGCAATGGTTTCTTTATGTAAATCTCTTTAGTTTAAAAGAAAAAAACAAACCCCATAGGTATGGAAAGCCACACAAATCGAGGGGAAGGCCCAATGAATTAATTCTGTAAGTGGACACCCCGTCTGTGTGCCCCCCCACCAATCACAGCCCCCTCTTCTCCCCTGAGCACCCCCTCCTTTGCACTTCCACGGAGATCACTTCCTGTGATTAACTTTTAAGAGCTTTATCACCCAATTGTGTGTCTCTAGATTTGAAAGTTTAATCTCACTCATTTAAAAACATTTAATATAGGGGTGGCCGGTTAGCTAAGTTGGTTAGATAGAGCATGGTGCTGACACCACCAAAGTTGCCTGTTCGATCCCTGCATGGGCCACTGTGAGCTGTGCCCTCCTTAAAAAATAAAAAATAAAAAGTAAAAAAATAAAAATATTTAATATATCTTTTAATAATTTTAAAAACTGTAGATACTCCCTCTACTGTTTATAATTTGCCTACTAGATTTAACTTAAATACTTTAAATTCTACTTAAGTATTTAAAGTACCAGCGACACACTCACTTTAGTTACTTTTCTTATGTTAGCTGTAGCTTTGAGACTTTTTCTTTCCTGAAGGCAAAGTGGTAACACCTAATTTTAATTGAAACATGGTAAAACCTAAAAATAGATACAATTTAAAAAGCTAAGAAGTCAAAAAACCTTCTTTTGAATCTACCCTAGCAATAGAAAGGAGGATGTCCTTTTGCTGCGTTGTTTGATACCATTGATTTTGTGATGTGTGTGCTTTTTTGGCGAGATATATATATATATATATATATATATATATATATATATATATATATATATATATATATATATACACATTTATCCAAAAAATGTATGCACATTTTAAGAAAGGAAAACTGTATTAAAATTGTAATAATATATACTGATAACAAAAGATGAATGCAAGTCACATTTGACTTCTGCAATTACAAGAGGTGCTCAAAGTGGTTACCATCAGTGTCCAGACACTTGTGATTATGGTGAACTACGGCTTGAGCCACGTTGACCAGAGTATCCACTTGTATACATTTTTTTGGCACCCCCTAATTTTTGCCTTAAAATTTATGTGGATTTTGCTCACACATTTCAGAAAACAGCTTACGGCTCTGTAAGAAAAAGCAAACCAACAACCAAAATCACGAGCAAGCTTAGATGTTAAAACGCAACGGTTCTGGTGTCCCAGAGTCTGATTTTCTATTCTGGTAATCTCACTGTGTGATGCTGGGCAAATCATTAGCTTCTCTCCTCCTGCTTCTTCATTTGTATGATGAATAGGACCTATTTATTAATTAAATAAATTGATTTGAATCCTTGAATCTTTACTCAGGAACTTGAGAAAATACCTGCACACAGCAGTCTAGTGGATTGCCACAAATCCTTACCGTCAAACGTGGTGTCTAGGATATGTCGAAGGCAGTTTTATTAAAAGAACAGAAATTTTAATCACGATTTTATGCTGGTAAGGGAGATTGCAGTAACCTGCCATCCCATAGGAGGTGCTACTCTGAAGATGAAGATCATTGAAAGGATCCCACGTCCATGTCCCTGTCTCCTGCCTTCCAGACTCCACAGGCTCTCCTGTACTCTTTCTCGACAGGGGGATGGTGGGATTCATTCCAGACCTAGCCTGCGCTTGCAGACCTTCCAGCAGCTCCTACAGTTCTAGAATTAGGGCTAGGTTTGGTTTACATCTTCTTGAGGTTTAATCTCCTCTTCTCGAGCCTGAGCCTGGCTTCATCGTGCAAACACAGAACTGGTGTCATTGTGCCTCTCGTGACTGCATGGCTGCCCCACTCTCTTTCCCAGGATACAGGAGAAGGGACCTCCACCGTTCCCCTCTCTAGTCCCTGCATTTCCTTCTTTAGCTGTTCCTAGCTCTGAGCATTAGAGGTCTGAGCATCCCACCCTTAAGAGACCTCTTCTTGGTGAGAAAGCAAAATTGTCCCCCTCTCACTCTGCAGCTAGGTGCTAACTGAACGGCGGATACTCACTCCTCCTGCTCTCATCATTTTGTATCAAGTTCTCATAGAGCCCTTGTCACTTTGTTCTATAACTCGAGAGCTGTTACACTTGTCTTCACCATGACCTACAAAAGGAAATGTATTTTACATTGCAAACCAGCACACACAGATGTATATATGATTGATACAGGTATATTGACCTATATCCAAGTGAGTTGTCTCGCCTTCACTGCATGCACGCTGACGTTTTCCATTCTCTGCTATTCTGTTCTACTTTGTTTGTTCATTCATGTATTTGTCATGCTGATCAACTCTCACCAAATTAATGTCATGACCTTCTCAGGAGGCACAGGCTGCTTTTTGAACCACACAGGGCCCCTGCCCCATTCCTGCTTGACTGACCTCACTATGGGCAGGAAGCGAAGTGCATCCATTTCTCCTTTGATACTTGGCACCTACCTTGGTGCCTGGACGCAGCACATGCTCAGATTAATATGAGTTGAGCTGGAGAAGTCAGCCGGGTCTCCGTGCCCATGCGCGCCTGGTGGGCAGTTGTGAGAGTGGAATGACATCACGTGTCCAAAGCCGAGGCACCAGGCCCAGCCCCAACAGCTGCTCAGTGCACATACGTTTCTTTCGGGGGTTCCCAGTCTGGCTCTCCCTCTAACTGACCATCTCACTGCACTGCAGGGTTTTTTTTTTAAGTGTAATGAGAGGTTTGAACTCCACTAGCGTAAGGCCTCAGCCAGCTCCAGTTACATTCGGATTTTCCAAGATGCCGTGGAGCCAGGGACACATTGCCCTTTCGAGACAGGCTGAAGTCGGGGAAGGTCATGGGGGCGAGTCCCTTTTGTGACACCCTGGTGGGACTCATTTCTCCATGGAAAGTGGAGATTTGAGCTGATTATTAGAATTTCTTTGCAAAAATGAGACTTACTTCCACATTTTAAAAGATTATAGAATACGTTTAAAATCAACATGAAATTTAGGGTGTTTTGTGAATCAAAAGTCTTCATGAGAGCTATTGTTTCTGAAAGAGCACTGGTGGGTGACCTGATTGCACCAGTAACTGGGCTGCTCGGTTGTGGGTGGGGCCGCCTCTCCAGATCTCATTTCGTCATCTATGGACAGGAGACTCCCAGTCGTCTCCAAAATCCTGTGATTCCCAATTATGAGCTCAGAGTCCTTCGTTTTACATTCGCTGGAACGTATTAACCTAAGAGGAGATCACCTTCCAATGGAAAGATATCTCAGCTGCAGAGTCTGAATCACAGAGAGTGCCTAAAACCTTTTCTCTCTATAACTGCTTCTTGTGACTGTCACATAGAAACACTGCATGCAATGATGCTTGTGCTGACCTGAGAGCCAAAGTGAAGTCAGGTTCTGTGTATCAATTAAGCCTCATAAGCGAAGCTTTTACATGAATCATCGCAGTAGATTGTTCTGAATTGTACATCAGCTTGTCCATGACATGTGAGTTTTGCATTTAACGGGGTATGAATTGATAATTCACATGTGAGTAATTTCATGAGCCCACTTGTTGTTTTCTTCTAGGACAGAAGGACGCAGGAGATCCTGGAGCCTCTAAGTCTGGCAGAATCTGAAGTCTTTCCTTTCCAGCTGCCTGGATCAAATTCAAGGTCAGTCGTGCATTCCATTTGCTCGCAGCTGGTACCTGCACGTCTTCACAAGCTCTCAATGAGCAGGCTGTCCCGAGGTTAGCAGGGTAATTAGGAGCGCCTCACTCTATAACCACCTTGGCATTAAATGCAAGATTTTTTTTTTCAGATGTCTAGGGGAAGTGCAAAGCTTGGTGTGGAGAGGTTGTCAGTGCAGTTTTCTGGTCCCCACTACACAATTAGAAGCTTTTCATTTGTTCCCCTTCACTACTGCCCCCTGCGGAGATTCGGATGGAAAAGAAAATCAGATAATAAGTGGTTCCATTTGAAAGGCTAAGCTCCTGCCAAAAAATTTCAAAAAGAACTCCCTTACCTTTGTTGTTTTCAAAATGAACATATATTCAGCTTCCCTACAAGGCAGAGGCTGTCCCATCGGTGCTGGTATAGAGAAAAAAAGACATTAGTGTCAGAAACGGTCTTTTTCTAAACCAATTTGTTCTCTGTTGCTCATGTCCTGTCCATCTTCTCCCACTTTCTATGTAAAAGAGGACGCATGTCCGGTCTTGCCACTCCCCTGGGATGGCTCCCCGTCTCCCTTGGGATTAAAATTCAGCCTCCCAGGGTAGCTTTCAAGGGCTCTGTGTCCCCTTCCAACCCCCTCCTCAGCCTCACCTCTTAAATCCCCATCCTCACCCTTGGACCCGTCATGTGTTGGGTCCCTCTGTGTCTTTGCTTCTCCTGTTCTCTGTCCGGCGTGGTCTCCAGCCCCTTCTTGCCCTCTCTGCCGTGTGAGACTCACTCACGCGCCAACCCCTCCGAGCAGCTGTTCTGGGCCCACTGTGCTGAGCTGCAGGCCTCCCCCACGTGCTGGCGGTCCCGGCACACACCTCTGTCCTACACTGACCACATCGTCTGCATGTTGCATTTTCACTTTTCTCTCCCTCCTGCTGGGCTGGGCACACTTCCAGGTCATGGACTTCCTCATGCTTGGTATAGCCTAATATAGTCCAGGGGTCAATGGCACGAGCCCTGGATCCTTTCTACCTGAGTCAGATCCCGGCTCTGGCACCGTGGAGCCCATCTCCTCTTCTCTTTCCTCCTCTATAAGATGGAAGTGATAAAAGTCCCTCCGTGGCAGGGGTTTGTGGGTGTTTAGTGAATCAAAGCGAACAAAGCAGTGCTGCCAGTGCTAAGCACGTGGCAAGAACTGTTCAAGTGTCTGTTTTCAATGCTCATCACACTAAAGGGTCTAAGTTCAAGGAAACTGCACATTTTCCCCTTGAAGATCAGACATATGCCAGTGGCAACAATGATTTGTAGGGAATGGATATTTTCTGGCAGTTTTAGAGCATTTGCTGAAGAAAGTTGAATGTAAAAATAATATTTCACGAAATCTTATGGGTTTCTACCATTATTCTTCGTTAAATAGAATCCATCGCCCGGCCAGGAAGGCATCACAGGTGCTTCTAAACTCGTAGGCCTTTCGGGGGCTTCCAAAGCTCTAGCTACATTACAGTTTCCTTTAAGGCCTGTCTGAGTCCGTTTGGGTCACTGTAACAAAAATGCCATCAACCTGGGGGCTTATTAGGTTGGTGCAAAAGTAATTGCGGTTTAAAAGGTTAAAAATAATTGCAAGAACCGCAATTACTTTTGCACCAACCTAATATAAGCAACAAACACTTATTTCTCACGGTTCTAAGAAGTCCAAGATCATGTCCTGGCGGATTCGGTGTCTGGTGTGAGCCACTTCCTCATAGACGGCACCTTCTCTCCGTGTCTTCACGTGTGGAAGGGGAAGGGAGCTCTCTGGGAGGGGTTTCTTATCAGAGCACTGCTCCCCTTCGTGAGGGCTCCACCCTCATGACCCAGTCACCCCCCCCAGGGCTTCACCACCTCATACCATCGCCTTAGGGGTTAGGCTTCAACATAAGAATTGGGGGGGGGGATGAGAACATTCAGACTCTAGCACCTGCCATCTCGGCAGCTCTACGATATCCATGCCAGGTGGACCACGGGTGGGGGAGGCCCATGACATCCTCCCCAGGGTGAAGGATGTGCTGGAGTCCCTGGCCTCAGTGTCCTCTCACTGGACGCAGTTGTGACAACCCAAAGTTGTGGTCCGCTTGTGGGGCAGAGCGAGGAACTCGCTGCCCATCCCTGTGGTGTGACCACTGTGTGCACTGCCCTGGGAGCCTATGGGCCGTCTGCTCTCTGTACGTAGCCCCACGGCAGCACGAGTAGCCCAGGCTCAGGGCTTCCTGGAGCTACGGCCTTGACATCAGCACCAGGGCTCAGAGTTCCTAGAAATGCTCGGTGCCCGGCCTGGCGCCCTGCTGCCTCTCCACGTGCTCACCAGGCTGCAGGCGCCGTCACGGTCACCCTCTTTCTCTGGGCTCAGAGGGGCTTTGGACATAGAGGAACCACATACCCAGAAATCTGGGCCATTCCGATGTGTAACATATGGACCTGTCCCCTGGAGGAGAGAGTTGGGGTGCACGGTTCACTTCCGGAGCTTTGCCACACATGCCCAGGAGTGAGCGTCCTTATAACCTTTAACCCTGCTCCTTCTGGTAACTCCCCAACGGGCTCCTCAAGTGCAGAGCACAGCCAGCGCTGCCGGCTCTTCACATTTTCTCTTCTTCATCTGTACTCTGCAGCCTGGCCTGTTTCCCACCGCTCTGCTGAAGTGTTGTGTCACTGGACATGAGTGACCGCCTTTCAGAAAGCTGCCATGTCTTTCCTCAGGCCTCGTTCTTCTTTTCCTTCCTCCCGAAGCTGTCCCTGCTTCTGTCCCACTGCCCGATCCCAGCCCCCACCCCTCTGCAGGGAGCTGTCCCTCCTGCTCACCTGGCAGAGCCTGGCCTGCTTCCCTCAGCTCCTGGGCAGACCCTTCCACGTGCCCTTGGCTGGGCCCTCTTTCCCCAACCCCAACAAGCAGATTCGGGGA
Organism: Rhinolophus hipposideros; assembly: GCF_964194185.1. Taxonomy (NCBI): domain Eukaryota; kingdom Metazoa; phylum Chordata; class Mammalia; order Chiroptera; family Rhinolophidae; genus Rhinolophus; species Rhinolophus hipposideros. The sequence goes on along the minus strand of NC_138049.1, from coordinate 11,178,262 downwards.
CGTGCCGAGGACCTCTCCCTTGTTCTTTCAGTGATACATTTTCTCTTTTCAGAGAAGTCACTGCGAGGGTGACTTCTAGTTTGAATCTCTAGCCCCGACTCTTTTTGAATCATAATTGCCATCTGGACATTTCGGCTTGGGCATCTGTCTTCAAAGGCAACGTGACCAGCACTGACTGTATGTCCCCACCTCTCCCCCGCAGTGTCGGTTAGGAGGGCATCTCTTTCTCAGTCATCTGATCTCGTAAACTAGAGCCAGCTTGGACACTTGCATGTCCTCCATCCCTTGAAAGTGTCCCCTAGTTGTGCTTTTCTTTCAGAACCATTTAGACTTGCCTCTTGCTTGTCGCCGCCGGCGACAGCGTCCGTGCTGGAGGCACACTCTGGGGCCCCCTGCTGGACTGAGGACAATTTTCCTGTCAACCTCCGCTCAGAAACCTTCAGTGGCTCCTCCGGCCGATAATGGGTAGGTTCTTCTGCCCAGTTTCCAAAGCCCTGTATATCCTGACCCCAAAACCCACATCTAAGCACATTTCCCACACCTGCCAGACGTTTATGGAATACCTGCTGTCTTCAAGACAGTGGCCTGGCTTCCAGGGGAATCAAACGATGAAGAAGGTAGGCCCTTTCCTTCAAGACCTTCCCAGGGAAGTGGCAGGTCAGCAGTGAAGTGTAGCCAGGTACAGAAACTCTACTTATGATGTGGGTGTCATTGGCCAAGGCAGAGTAAGTGCATGGGGACCCAGAGAAGAGAGCCATCAGTGCAGACGCATCTGATCTGTCGCTTAGTCACTTTCTGTCAGCTTGAAGCACTGTTTCTTGAGCCATTTTGTTAGCAACAACTCCAAACGATTCTTCTGAAATCGTATCCGATTATTCAAAGTAATCTTTAGAGTAGAAAAAATATAACTACTTTCCCCCAAACAGGTTGATTTTTGAGGTAGGTTGAGAAGGGTGTGCCTTTTTTCCTACTAATTTGCCTATTGAGCTTCTTGTTATTGGTAAATAATCCATCGAATTTTTATATGACCATTAAACTTAAACACCTGGTTAATATGAAAATGGTCTTCATGAAGAGTTAGTTCTCTCTGTCAAATTCCTATAAAAGGACTGGTTTCAGGCGAGGTGAGATGCCCCGTTTTACACTCTTTCTGTGAAATGCTCTCGTTTCAAGAGCTCTCCTCAGCTGCTTCCTAGGTGACCCTCCGCAATAAATTTGGGGTGAAAACCTCTGTGAACCGAGGCTCCCACAGGAAGATCTCACATCAAGAAAATTCCATTTCTGTGGAATTTCATAGCCTGCGCCCATGGTCTGGCATTCACAAGACTGTTGTGTTTGGACAAGGGGAAAAACTCGCTGTGAACTTGAAACTTTCATTTGGATGGTTCCTCCTCTTTTACTTCCTCATTGTATTAATGGCTGCCCATGGATCCAAAATAAACCATTTTCTCATGCCTGCTGAGAGAACATAGGCCAAACATTTGATGTTTTTATTGCCAAGTTATTAGGACCAGCCTCCTAATTTGCACTGGGAAATTCTCGAGGGTAAACATTTGAGCATATATTTTCATGTGCATCAAATTCACCCTGTGGGTGCACACACCTTTTGTTACCTCTTTGAACTCGGAATGGGATTTCAGGAGTGTGCACTGGGGTAGACCCTACCTTTGCATTGGATACATGCCCTACTCCAGTCCCACCTGTACTATTCCCCTTACCTGAATATCTGAGCCAAGGGAGAATAAGCAAGTAAGTGCCAGCCCCACCCTGCCTGCCAGGCAACTCCACCTTACACACGCATGCGCACACACACACACATGCACACACACACACACATGCACGCACTTGCCTACAGTCCTCCACCCCCAAGCATACACACACACTTAAGGGTTTGCAAAAGGCTTTCCTCAAACATGCACTGGATGTCCACATGGAGAGTCCCTGAATGGGAAGAGACTGTTACACCTTGAGTAATTACACCTTGAGTAATTTCTGAATGTCCTCTCCTTTCTCTTTGCACTTCCCCTGCCCTTCCTCCCTTAGCCGAAATGAATTTCTATGAGGCCCCATTCCTCATGGCTCCTATCTTTCTTCTGTCATTGTCTTTTCTCCCTGGCGTTGCTCTAGCCTGAGATGGCTGTCCTTCTTATGGATGCTGCTGTGACCCGTGTTTTTGGAACTCTGTGCAGTGACTCTTCTGAGCCCTCCACCCTCTTCTCCTCCCTCTCTTAAGCAATGGCATGACAAGTCCATAGGACCACCTGGGCAAGAGGGAGCTGAGACCTGAGTAGGGCGCCAGCCCTGAGCCCCACCATGATTTCATTCTCATCAGTTGTACTAGGAGTTCATTGGTACTAGGAGTTCGTTATGAGTTGAGCCAGGGCCTGATTTGTGACATCAGTTTCCATTGGTCTAATGAGGACCTCTTCAGCCTAATACGCAGTGGCCATCAAACTACTCCGAGAATATATACAAACCATGTCGGTTTCAATCTTAAGCAAGTCACTGTGCACAAAAACATCGGGTGACTGTGTACGCATTTGTACAAATGTTTTAAGTCATTATTGCAGAAAATCTGGGGCCTTGCCAGTGGGATCAGATTTTAAAAGGATGAGCAAAAATACAGAAGGAGAGGAGTGAATAACCAAGGATGAATATGAGAGCAGATGAAGGATTGAAGGATAGCAGAAGCCTAAAATGGGCCTTGGCTTGGAAAGATGCAAAAGATGTTTAAAAAAAAAAAAAAAAAACTTGTAAGGTTATTTTTAAACAGAATAAAGAGAGAATGGGGGTCATGACTGCCTGCTGGAGAAATCAAGCATGGGTGGGGCGGCCATTGGTGTGGACATCACATAGAATTTAGTGAGCAAAGGACTGGCTGGACCACGAGAGCCTTCCAGCCCTGAGAGTCAGCGATTCTATGTAGCTGATGTTGATATCCTGTCTGAAGTCCACGAATGTCCAAGGATGTGAGCTAGTTAGATAAATCTAGAGAGATCAGCTACTGAAAAATTATCAGTGATTATTGCTTTTCATCTAAAATGTTTAATGCAGCTTCCAAAAGTACTCAACTTAGTTCCAGGACAGGCAGACTTTATTCTCCGGGAGAACCTGATTGGTTTAGTGTGCTTCATCATTAACTGGTAATACTCTGCACTTAAATAGCCCCTTTCATCTCTGTGACCTCAAAGAATTTTATAAGCATTATTTTGTTCTCACATGTGACTGTGAATTTATCTGCACACTTGTGAAATGGATAGTAAACAATTTTACACCAGGGAAAAGCCAAAATACTGAGATGGTGTCTCGTGGGTGTCCCCAGACCCATCAGAAGAGTGGAAAGGACCTCATCACCCCTCGCGGTGTCTCCTCTCAGTGATGCCAAGTGTGTGACGGCTGGTGGATGAGACTTGGATGCTGATGGCCAAATGAGTCCCAGCCCCTTCCTTCTCTTTATTTCTGCTCAGATCTTCTCACACTAAACTATCAAATAAGATGTGAAATTTGGAAGAAACTTCCAGACTTCTAATCAGCACATAGATTTGAGAATTGTGTGTCCCTCTTGGCTATACACAATTAGCGCTACCTTATATTCTGTCACACACACAAACTCACAAAACTGGAGCTGTCTGGAAGGTTCTGGGACAGGATTGAACACCTTGCTTTTGCCTTGCCAGCCCCTGACCCCACGTCTCACATCCTCAGCCCCAGGCACCACTTAACCCTGTTTAATTAGTAATAGGGAATTCCTCTGGGGTCTGACATGAAGGGAAAAGCCTCCATGTTACACCCTCCCACCCCCTACAGTTCACACTTTGACACTGATGTTTTCATAGTTGAAATCTAAACGTAACCTGCTGCCTTCATTTCCTCTCCCTTTGTCCTTTCTTACCCCCCTACTGTCCACATCCAGCTTCTCCCCTCTGCCCTCCACTGAAGTCACTTTTTAAACAGTTCAGTGACCTCCTCCTGGAATTCCAAGAGGCATTTCTCGGGGTCATTCCACTTGACCTCCCTGATACTGCTGTCCACCCTGTCCCCCTCGAAGGTCTCTCCTCCCTTGACCTCTGTGGCCCTGAAATTCCCATTTCCTTTCACCTCTCTGGCAATTTCTCTTTTTCCTTTGCAGGGCATTTCACAAGGACCATCAGTCCTGTGGTCCTTGAGGTTCTCTGACCCTCCTTGTGGGAACAACTCTTGCCGTTCTTATCTCTGAAGGGAACAGAGATCTCTCTCCCCATCTCCCAGGCGGAAAGACTGAGAGATCGTCTTCCTCCTTCTTGTTCTTTCATTTCCTATATCAAGGGGCTCACTGAATTTCTACTTTTTCTTTGGAATAGCTCTTAATACTCACTACCATCTCAATTTAGGCCCCTAGCACCTAGAGCATTTCCCCCAAAACTCTTTTGATCATGTACATTAACAAAATGTGTTTGCATGTACTCCTCAATTTTTAAAGTTTAAAAAAATTGAGATGTAATTTACTTTTCCAATTTTTGATTGTTTATGTATTATATACTGTGTTAGTCTGCTAGTGTTGACACAGACGGGGTGGCTTAAAGAACAGAGATTTATTTTCTCACAATTCTGGAGGCCAGAAGTCCAAGATCAGGGTTGATTTTCTGGTGGGAGGTCTCTTCCTGGCTTGTCAATGGCCACCTTCTCATGGTGTCCTCATATGGTGTCTTCTGTGTGTATATGGAGAGAGAGAGAGAGAGAGAGAGAGAGAGAGAGAGAGAGAGAGAGAGAGAGAGGTGTGGAGATAATCTCGTGTTTATTCTTCTTATAAGGACACCAGATCTATTAAAAGAAGGCCCCGCACTTGTGGCCCTAATCAACCTTTATTATCTGCTTAAGGGCTTCATCTTCAAATACTGTCACATTAAGGGTGAGAGCTTCTATATATAAATTGGGGGTGGGGGCACAATTTAGTCCCTAACAAATACATTTTCTATTAAACTAGTATGTTCATTTCAAATACATCAAATATATACTCAGAAAGATGAGAACTTTAAAAGTAAATGCACATAAGAATTCCGGTGTCTTCTTCTCACATCCCAGTGGATCGCCTTGAGTATACCTGGGCACATACACCGACACGCCAACCACGGAACAAGATGAAGACGGCATGTCTTAATGGCATATCTGTGGCCAAGCTCTGTTTAGCTTTCAGCTACCACAGACTCTGTATTCGTCTTTATACATATAAACATTGGTGTTTGTCCCTTCTTCAGAAACCTTTGATGTCCTGTGTTGCCGAGGAGGGGACAGGCCAGCTCCCAGCTTGACCTTCCGGGCACTCCATGCCCTAATGTGACCTCTGCGTCAACGGTCCATTCCTCCTGACACCTCACTGGGGACCCCGCCCCTCCCCCTGTGCAGGCCCTGGGCCTCTGGCTCACCTCCACACACCTTCCCTGTTCCCTCCACCATGCTGACCTCGCCCTGCTAATGGCCTTGTCCCATCTTGTGCGAGATGGTCACCTGCTGCTCAGCACTGTTTTACACTTTCATGGGTGCCGTCGTATCTTGTCACCTGAACTAGAATCTCCAAGAGCTCACTGTCCAGGTGTCCTCTCCATTTTACGTCCTTCTCTGAGCATAGACTCTGTCCCTTGTCACTGCAGTGCTTCTCAGTCCTCTTTCCAGGACGGCACAATCGATGGGGCGTCCTGAGCCTGCTCTGTGGTGGTGGTCGGGCAGAGACAGCCGTGGAGGCCTCGGAAGCGCTGACTTCTCACTTGCTGACCACCTGTGGACATGTGGATGGAGTGTGTTTGGGGCAGGCAGCTTACACTGCTAAGTTCCTAAACCCATTCCAGCTCAGCTTCTTGCAAATGGTATTTCCCAGAAGCTGATAATATATTCTCCTAAAGACTTAATAGAAGGGGAGTTGGCTGCTTATTGAAAAGTATGCTCTGACTGCCAACTCGGATTACCTTAAATTAATGTTGACGAATGTGACATTTATTAGCAAAGCATCCATCTCTTTAATGCCCGATGGGGCTCAGGACATGCACGTGAATCATCCCGATGACAGTTTTCTGGACTGAGCACTTGGCCTTCACCTACCACACAGCAGTGCACCTATTCACAGGTGGGAGAGCCAGGGTGTCGAGGATGATTCCAGATGATGGACACTCGGCAACAGAATGACTTTGAAACACTGAAATGGAAGTAGCCTGGAGCTGTTTGCAAATCCTGAATTCCCCTTTAAAACTCACCAGCAAATGCTGACCTGGGGATTTGAAAGCAGAGGGTTAAAATGAAGCTAGCAGCTCGCTTCCTGGACTTCAGGGGCCATGTGGCTGGAATGGAGCCATCGGTTCTCAGGTGCACCCTTGGGGACCAAGCCATTACTGGGATGAATAGCCTTCGAGACCCCTTGGCTGAAACACTCTCTTCTTTGTTAAAGAAATGGGTGCAGACTGAACATTAATTTCTTGGCCCACTTTAGGAGGGGATTGTCCAAGAAATTGAATTAATATTTAAACTACATATTTTTTTTCTGACTTATATGATAGAGCTGGCAGACTCGGTGAATGCCATAATTGTGTTCAGAGTCCAAAAGTCACTTATGGCATGTACTTCAAGTATATTACGACTCAATGGCCTGAACCAACATTATCTTCCCAGCCTCTTTGGGCGTCACGCAATGGCCAAGGATACTACGTGGTACTGTGGGTGACACGCATATAATTTGCACAGATGATGCAGGTTCCCATCCTGTGAGCTTTTTCAATTTAAAGTGTAATGGCAGCTACCCTATGAGAATTAGATATTGTATTTTTCTCTTTGTTTCTTTATATGTTTTCATAAGTACCTATGTTTCTTACACTGAAAGCAAGGGGCTGAGTTGGAGAGAGTGCAGACTTGGGAAAAAACTAATGCTGTCCCCAGGATCTCTGTGCGTTGAATGTTTCTTGGAGATTTTTTTATTCTTTGAGTTTTACATGAGACCCACGGAGAGAAACAGAGAGAGAGAGAGAGACAGAGAGAGAGAGAGAGAGAGAGAGAGACAGAGAGAGAGAGAGAGAGACAGAGAGACAGAGAGACAGAGAGAGAAAGAGTCTGTCCTGTCCAGTTTCATAAGCCCCTCTCAGAGCAGAGTTTAGCTCAGGACACAGCTTTGCCTTCCAGCCTCCACCTTCCACTGTGGCTGTTGGCAGGGGCCCCCTGGGACCATTACAGACAGCACTGGGGCAGGGATACAAGTGGTGGCTGCCATACTTCTGGACTTCTGCTGCGGCCTGTGTGGGGAATACCCAGGGTGGTTCCTAAGTTAAGTGTTTTCATAGCCTGAGTCACACAAACAGAACTTTCCTTTGTGGACACAAAACAGACAACTAAAGAACAAAGTGCCAGTCCTGGAAGGCAAGGAAATGACCATTGTTAAGTGCCATCTAGGCACTGAGGACAATTCTCCACGCCATTATTCTGTGGCTCTGTTTTGTGAGAGGGTAATCCAAACTTAGGAGTTGGTGAACATTGCCCCCTCCTCACTGTTTTCTTTAAACCCTGCTTTGCAGCATAATGGTACCAACCAGTAGAAAGTTTGGAAAGTCTGTGTTCACCCCCAGAGTTTAATTAAAATACACTGAGGCTTGCAGAAACCTGTAGTTTGGATAAATGGAAAATTTAAGGAATCAGAAACATAGGCTAATCGTAGGAAGAAAGGTCAAGTTTCCTCCCAAGCATTGGATTTCTTGCCTTCCATTTCCTTCAAGACTCATACGTACTTGATCATTGTTAAACATATTAATGATCATTTTCCTAATAAAGGATTCATCACTTTTGTAATTACAAGTATTTGGTGTTGACTCATACAGCATTATCCGAGTGTTCATACTCTCTCCTATTCCTGAGTGATGGATTCATTTTAAACACACATTGTCATGCACCTACTATGTGACAAGCATGGGGTGCTTGCTCGGGATGGAACGTGAGCAAAACTAGACCACTCTGGATCCTTTCCTCATGGGCATCTCAAATCTTTGTTGTGCCCCTTGGTCTTTCCATCTGTGAGGAGCATGGCGTTTATCTTGGTCTTGAGAAAAGAACTTGACTTTCACAAAGTGTCAAATAGTTAAGTAAAACAAGTGATTTTGAATACAGCACTTGTCACCAGCGTACAACTATATGTAATTGAAGACATAGTTCAGGTAGTGATGATATAGCAGATTTCTTCAAAGTACAATAAACACACACGTTACCTCTACATGTCAAAGTTCATTTCAAAAACTCGGTAAGTCAGTCAGTGGAGCTTTCCACCCGAGTTGCCAGGAGGTGGGCGTTGGGCTAAGCTAAGGCACTTCAGGACACTGTTTGTTTCTGGGCAGACAGTTTCTGCCTCCAAATCTCCTGTTCATGTTTATAAAAGTTCAGATTCTTTAGCCTCACTCCAGGTGGGTCAGGAGTTGAGGTCAAAAATGTGCATTTCTAATGGACACGCCCCAGTCATTTTTATGCAAAATAAATTTAAGAACGTTATTTTAGGGTTGTTCTTGTCAAAACCAGTGCAAAAACAATCAATCAATTGTTCAAACCAAAACAAACCCCAATCCAGTGTTTGGGGTGGGGAGCTGATATCAGGCAGGTCGATGATAAGTTTTATTTGGCATCACACAGCCTCTCCCCCCAAATCAATAAAGAATGATATGATATTTCTTCTGTTCAACTGCCAAGGACCTTAATCGTCATTTGATTTCTCACTTTCCTTATCTGCAAAGTGAGGGGTTGGTTAATGATCTTTAAATACCCTTTTATTTGACGTAGACACACTATATCGATACCTGCAATGGGTTGCCAGTCATTTTATCTTTTCCTGTCCACATCACCCTCCACATGCTACACAAACATTGGCCATGAGGAGATTAAAGGAAGAGAAAAAGAACAAACAGAATTTGGACAACAGAAACATGTCCTGAATAAATTATGCCTTCAGACTAATTCTAATTATTTTCTCTTATCTTCCTCCTTCTATTGAAGCAATGTCCTTCTTTCTTCTGATAAACAGTGATTGAGTTCACCATCTTTAAGGCATTCATTCATTTATAAAGTCATTGATGGAACATTATGTCCCCCAGAGAGGACATCAACAGAGTCTGCTCTTGTTTTGTACGAAGAGGCCATGAGTGAGTGTTGGAGGGCTCCTCTCCCGGTCCTCAGATGTGAGATGGGCAGGCATTTGATACCATCCCTCATCCTTATGCGTTTAAAAAGACCTTCCACAAGCGTTCCCCCATCACGGGAGAATCTCATCTGCGTTAAAACAACTTGAAACATTGTTTCCACTTCACTGTGTAAAGTAACACCCAAAGAATTTGCAGTGAAAGTTTAATGGCGAGCTAAGTAAGCCACCTGTGACCACGAGAGGAGGGAAAGTGTCCCGTCAAGCCGGGGCAGCTAGAAGCATTTTTCTCAGAAGGTCGGCAGAAATGTGAACTAATAATTACTTCATAAAACCAACTGTTGTGTCTGTGAGGAAGAAACACCACTGCTGGAACACAGTGTAGCTTTCAGCCTCCCTGGGTGTGGAAACACGGTGCCAGCCGCACAAGAGCCTACTCACGGCACTCCTTGCCGCTCATTATTACTCATATTTCCTGTTTCTGATTTCAGACCTTTAAGTAAATTTCCTGTGAAATGGAAATCCTGACTGCATTCTTATACCTGGTAAATGGCTAATTTCTTATAATCGAGGAAACGTCCCAAAGAAAGTAAAATTAGACTTCTGGAGAAAGCACGAAAATGTGTGTCGGGGGGGAGATACCTTGATATTCGAGGCAGAGTTGCATTCAATTCTTATGAATGCCTTGCACTTCCATAGAGAAATTCAGGAACTCCAACACGCAGACCCGGGCAGGGCAGTTTTTAACAGCTGGTCCACGCCAGTTTATTTTTACATTGAAAGATCACCTCCTTCAAAACCCTTGAGGAGTCTCAAAATTCCACATAAGTTACATAGAACACTGTCATGCAGAGACTCAGCTCCTGCTCCTGGTAGGTGAATACAGGAGATGTGGAGGCTGAAAAGGACCATACCCTGCTCGCTGCGCCATGTGTCATGTGGGGTCTCAGCTCCCACTCCTCGCACGAGAACACAGGATAAGGTGAGGCCAAAGGGAACACCCACGGAGCCACAGGTAGGGGGGTCATACCACTATATTCTCGATGGCAGCTAGTCGAGACACAAAAACAGACATCCGCCAGTACCCCAATGAGGGCTCTTCCTGCACCCCAGTCTCTCTGGCAGCGGGCGAGACACAGGAAGTAGGATCAACACAATCCACAATCCGCGCTTGCTAACCGCAATCTGCCATCTGCTTCTCTCCCAACCCACCAACCCCCTAGCGTAGCCACAGCAGCTATATTAGTGGCCAGTGGCTAACTGGTTACAGTTGATGGCTACCCAGCCACAGCGGATGGCCATCTGATTACAGCTGATGGCCATCTAATAACCGAGCCAGCACCTTTTCATGTGAGGCCGAGAGCCTGGAAACTGCTCTCTGGGACTCTGTCCCCACAAACACCAAGTATAATTTTGGAAGATTTGATATTTAAACTGTAACGGTGTTAACATAGAATAAATGTGTACCTGTCACAGGCAGAGCAATGCGCTAAACACCACACTCGTCACCGCAACCCAGGTGTGGGCGTGGATTGTCCTCACTGGACTCAGGAGGAACTGAGGCCGGAGGAAGATGAAGTCATTTGCCCAAAGTCAACAGCTAGAAAGTAATGGAAGCAAGATTCCCATCAGCTCCGTTTGACTCCAAAGCTCCTGATCTTAATGAGCTTGTGCTGTAAGTAATACAAACATTCCCCTCAGCTGATGATTGACCGTGCAAGTGAGGACAGCTGTCGCATAATAGAGCCCGTGTGTTTATTTTGACTGGCACTTGATGGTACCCTACCCAAATGTATCTCTTTAGCAAGGACGTGAGCGGAGAAGCTAAATGCAGGCTGTTGGCTTGTCCTCTGATTATCTGGAATATTCTCTACTAATGTCACTGTCTTTCCACAACCACTGTATTCAACAGCCATATTTGTTCCTTTCCCTTAAATAATGTCTGTATATTTTTTGGAGTAATCAGGAAACAAAGCTGTGTGAAGTAAGAAAACCCAAAGAATGTGTGGTGATGGAGATTGTAGGGCAGGATTAAGCTTTGAAATGCAACATAATTTCCATTTCCCCTTTGATTGAGGTTCTGATGTAAGGTGATATTTTACCAAGGATCCCCATGTCCTTTCTCATGGCGACTCAAACCCACCTGCGGATAGAGACGAGCTACTTAGACATCCAGCCAGGGCTGTCTCTGTCCAAAAGCCACCAGGCTGGTGGAGAAGGGATGACTCTGAAGCCCCAGGCTGAGCTTGTTTGCTTTCTTCTTGGATGATAGGATGCAAAGTATTAGGTTTAGCTGCCCGCCGCCCCCTGCTCCCCCAAGGGTCTGGAGTGCGATTAGCCTCATACTCATCATAGTCTAGGCTGGAACTTTCTCTACGGCAGGAGCCACGTCCTTCCTATTTCCAGGGACTGTGCTGCGCCTGGCACAGTTTTTACTTGATGAATGAAGGAATAAATGCACATGTGACGTTTGAGCAAATGGAACATGCAATGGCTTCTAGCTCCCAATATCACACTATGTTGTGAAAATGCCGTAGTAGAAGAATGTTTTGGCTCCCAGGTTGGGAACCTGCAGGCCAGGCTTTCAAACAAAGCTTCAATGAAAGAACCGGAAACTTAGAAGCTTTCCAAGAAAGATTTGAATTGTGTCTCTTCAAAATATATGTTGAATCCTAACCCCTGTACCAGTGAACGTAAGCTTATTTGGAAATAGGGTAGGGTCTTGTCAGATGCAACAGAGTTCAGATGGGGTCATTAGGGAGGGCTCTAATCCAACATGACTGGTGTCCTTATAAGAAGAGGAGACACACAGAGGCAGAGACCTACGGGGAGAAGGCCGTGTGACGACAGGCAGAGGTTGGAGTGGTGTAGCTACAGGCTAAGGAATGCCAGGATTGCAGGCAACCACTGGAAGCTCAGAGAAAGGCCTGGAACAGATTCTCCCCTAGATTCTTACCAGAGAGCCTGCCTCTGCCGACCTTTGATTTCAGACTTCTAGCCTCCAGAGCGATCAGACAGTAAATTTCTGGAAAGCCACCTGCTTTCCAGCCCTAGAAAATAAGGACAACTCCGAACTGGAAATGGGGGCTGCCAAACTAAGCTGAATTCAGTCATGGAAAAGGAAAGATAGGTTTCTGTACCTGTGCCCACCTTTCATATTAAACCCAGGTTGTTAGCCCATCTTTTCCTTCATGGATGGCCTCTCATGTCACATTTGGATCCTGGTGATGCTCTGCCCTCTGTGTGCAGATCTGCCTTTCTCCGCGTAGAAGTCCCCACGTTTATACCTTCAACAGGGTCAACGGTCTCACACATATCAATGTAGCGAGTGTCGGGGTTTTTGCTGATTCTGCTTCTTTCATTAAGCAGGCCTGAGTCAGACTTTACACGGACCAAGGAAATAGATACAGTTTACAACCGTGTGTATTTTGCAGTAAAAGAATCACTCAGGCCAAGGTCTCACCAAGGAGGGAATTACAGAAATTACTCAGTGCAATTACAGTATTTTCTCATCTAACCGTGTGCTATCAGAGTTGATCTGTTGGGGTGATTGAAGAGCTCTGGGGAAGCCTCCTCCATTAAATTGCCCTCATTGCTTAAAAGAGTGTCTGGGATTGCATCACATATCGTCGTTCCTTTGGTTCTCGAAGGCGTCGTCAGTTTTTCAATTAAAGCACACATATCCCCTGAGAAAGTTCGTAGCTTAAGCTCTTAGCAACAGCCAACAGTTGTTTACTGTGTGATTTCTATCCTGGGAGCTGGAGGCGATAACTGAGGATGTAAGGAGGAAGGCCAGAGCCAGCTCGCCACTGTGGCCGAGAGCTGGGTCGTCATCAACAGCCAGTATTTTATGAACATCCATGTCTGGACAACGACAATTAACTTGGATGTGTTGAATTACATTTTCAAAGTAGAAAGGAGTTCATTAATAAAACAAAGAGTCCAGTCTTCACATCCACTCTGGGCTGGCTGGTCACCAGCTCTTGACCACAGTCAGGTTGCTCCTCACCTGTGAAATGGGATAATAATGTTACAAGGTGCAAAAGAGATAAATTGTCTAAAGCACTGAGCCCAGCGCTTGGTACAGAGTAAATTCTCAATAAATATTAGTGTATCATCAATCTGTGAATTTTCTTTCCCTAGGCTAGTATATAGCCGAGTTTCTTCATGTAGTGCTGGTTCTGTGCTAAAATCATCTGTTTTTCCAGAGTGATCCAGGCCTGTGTTGTTCATGTGAATTCAGATATCAGTCCATCACAGAGCAGTGAAGACCCCCTACGTTGGGCGAGCCCACACTGCCACCTGTTATGTGTTCTACGCATTTGAAAATATGCGAAGTAAAATAAAGCATCAGGATAAAAGAAATCCTGCTATTATTTTAAAAGCTTATATAACACTTAGATCATACTTTCTGCGTACTTTACAAATATTAACTCATTTGATCCCCATGCGATTCCATCAAGTACATTGTATTATCCTCAATTTACATGTGAGGAAACTGAGGCACTGGGGGTTAGTCATTCCCTGAGGTCACAAAGCTGGTTAAGAATTGGAGCCAGGATGTAAGCAGACATTCTGACTCCCGAGTAGGGAATGTTAACTACATAGCTCACTAATGCTATGTAGTGAGCTCTCACGTGACACACACACACGCACACACACAGAGGCTTCTCTTTCCTTTATGTTTGCGTTCATTTCCCTGGAAAATGTATGATGATCAGAGTTTATAGACATTTTGGGATGATGGAGAGTGATGATATGGCCAGGACAGAAAGGGGATTGGATTTTTAATACAAAGGAGCCTCTGCTAACAGTGACACGTTTTCTGGGAGGCAGAGACGGTGCGGCACGAGTTTCTATCTGTAAAGAGTTCTGACAACGTTCCTTATCTCCACCCTCAGATGCAGGAGCCCACCAACATGAGACAGCGAGGAAGAGTTATCAATGGCCAGCTCCCAGATGAAAGAGGAAAACAGGAAAAAGCAGATTTTCAGAACCCAGCTATGTTAACCATGGCAACAGAGGAACCTAAAGTGACAGTGGGGGGAGGAGGGGAATGCTAAGAGGTTCTTGCCCCTGGGGGCCAAGCACTGAGCTGCCACATCACCAGTGGGGCTTTGCAAAAGTTGTGTGCCAGTGAGATGAATGCAGCTGGGCAGCAGAAACAGATAAGCCGAGTGGCATTGAAATGCCTGTGGTGTTCCACGTGCTGGGCCAGTCACAATGACACCTTCTCTCCCCCTTCCCCGTGCCCTATGGCCCACTGTCTATTGGGGAGGGGGCGAGCCTGATAGAACAAATAGTCACCGTTGTACAGAAGCTCAGAGCTGGCTCCACCCAGACGGACCCCGGACGACCTTCACCAGCCACTGAGAGATGTCCTTTTCACCAGGTCCTGAAGTGTGAGTGGGTGCCCAGGAGTTTGCTGCAATTCTTTGGGCAGAACCCGTGGGAATGGTGGTGGAGAGGAAGAGAGGTTTAGATACTCTTTAGGAGGTAACAAGGAGAAGGCTGGAGCTGGAGACCAAATGGTTGTGGGAGTGAAGGTGAGAAGAGGTCAAAGGTGGCTCCAAGCAGCTTGGGAAACAGGACGCTGCTGACAGAGGTAGGGCACAGGATCGAGGAGGAGAGAGTCTGGGGAGGCATCCGAATGGCAAAGTGGATGTGGTGAAGGCCTCCCCTCCAGGGTGCGGGAGTCCGCGGAGGCCGGCAATCGGATGAAACTGTGTGGGGTTGGAAATAAAGTAGGAGCAACTGTAACTTTCCGTGGTGGTAGCAGGTGGTGAAGAGACTGTGGGGTGGGGGACTACGTGGGTCGCTCTCAGACGTACTGCGTGTTCATTTACTTATGTTTAGCAGGAGCCGGTAGACGTTTGGGCCCCCAGCAGGTTTCTGCCACCACCTGTCACTCACCTAACCGTGGAGGGGATGCTGCGTTGCATTGACACAAAAATACCTTGAGTACTTTCCCAGGACGGCTTGCGTCTCATTACCTCACCTCAGCGAGAAGAAGATGGATTTCTCAACCCCCGACTTGCTTCTCCAGCAGGTAAACTTGGAATGCCCTCAGGCTCCTGTGTGAGCAGGTAGTGACAGGAGCAGTGCCAACCCATTATAATCATCAGGGGTAGCTGTGATTCTGAGTTAAAGTTCGGGTCTGGGTAGGACTCCGTGCAAATTAATAATGTCCTCTCGTAGAACATGGTACTTCAACAAAAACATTCTTCTAAAACATATGATAAATTGGGTTCACCTACGTAGAAGGATCCTAAACTGCTTTATAAAATCTTTGACAGCATTGCAGGCTAAGAGAATGTATGTGCAGATGACAGATAGACACAGTCTGTGAGGTGAGAGGAAAGAAGGGCAGCCGTTCCCTGCCCTGAGCTTCTGTTTAGTCTCCTGTTCTCAGGGCTGCTGGTTTAAAACAAGCGGTCCGTTTTTATTAGGGAATTCCACAAGGGAAAGTGTGTTCATGGAGACTCTCATTCCAATGACATGGAATAATAAAATACGCAAACATGGTTCCCCATCCCCTTCCTGGGGGAGGGCATGGGAGTGGGGGGAGGAAGGAAGCAGGTTATTCCAGAGACTTAAAGAGTGAGTAGCTAGCGACTATGTTTGCTATCTTTCTTTCCCTTTAAAAAAAATGGTAAAAGATACATCTTTTTAAAACTCTTGACCCAATAGCCAGGGAAAATTGTGGGGCAGAAAGATTTCATTAATCCTGGATATCAGGGAACCACTGCAGACTTTGACAGTAGTGTTACAAGAATCTAGAAGATAAAATTTTAATATCAAAATGATTAATTTTTTTTAATGGAAACCTAATCTTTACAGTGTAATAATACAAAGCTAACTTTTTATAGAAAGGCTATATGTAGTCCTGTAGAAGGCTTATCGAATTTAAAAGCCTAAAGTTTGGATTTTAAAGCACATGGCTTATTTAAAGGTTTATAATTAGAAAATTTATGTAAAAACCAAGCAATGACCACAAGTTCAAGGTATTATGGCTATAACTTGAAACAATAAAGATTCATTAATTTATGTTTCTGTTCTTTCAGGTAAGTATTTATATTGTGTGCTAGACACAAAATTTAAAAAGCAGATTTCTTTTTCTGCGTGGCATTGTTTCTCCATTCTATCAGTAAAGTTTGTAAATTCCTTTTTAAAATAATGTAACAGTACTGTGTACAGCTATAAGTCTATATGTATTGACATTCAAATATATTTATTTCAAATATGCATAAGTAGATGCGGTATATGACACATTTGATGAATACTTACTATGATTGTTATAGGATACCCTAAGACTTTGTTTTTCTTTCTTTTGAGATATACTGGACTAAGAAGAAATTGTCAAGGATAGAAATCTGAGCTCAGGGTCAGATTTTAGCGTATTTAATACCCCAACTTGGAAACTGGAACCCCAAATTACATATCATCACCAAATTATAACTTTTTGAGGAGGCACATAAATGGTTAATGTATATTCAACTACACTCCAGTACACCTAAATGGATTTCACAGGAGACAGAAGTCCATTCTCCATGTAATTCAACTTCAAAAATCACTCCCCTTCTAAAGTCCTGTCTATGTACCAGCTGGCTCCATACCAACTACCCTTAACTTCGAATGTGGCTTAAGTTATCGTTGTCAGCAGGCAGACATTTATCTGTTTTTCCTCCCTTCCTACCCACTCAGACCTGTGACATCCAAAACCCAAACCTCAATACTTTCAATAATAATAAGCAGGAGCACTTACATAACAGAAAGTTCGGAAGGCTATGCTGTTGAGGGCAGAGTGGAAATGACTGAACATAATGAATAGGGTTGGGAGGAAGTAAAAGGAATTCAGGAAGAGCCCAACCAGAGAAGCTGTGATGAAGTCCAAGAACAAGTTTAATGGGATGAGGGAATTGAAGAAGTGGAACTTGGGGCCATAAAGGGAAATTTGAGAGAAAAGGCGTGCTCACATTTTCTAAGTTTTGCGTTTCACAGAAAGTTTATGGGTTCAGCAAACACATTTCCTATGCTGAGGGCTCCAATGAAAATAAATGCTGGCTGTATAACCACTGGCGATTAAGAATTGACTGGACATTTTTAAAGTACATAGCATTATCATAGATACTTTATTTTGATTTATAAAGTATTAACTTTTACATTTTCAGCTATGTTCATCAGGCTCACTTTATCAATGATGAAAAATGAAAGTAACTTAAAATAACAGCAGTTTTATCAACTTAGAACAATCAGTGTCACAGGCAATTTTTTTAAGGATGTATCTTTTGAGGGTGAAGTTCACAGTTAAGTGTTTCACTGTGTCTTGGAGGGTGTCTGCACATGGGTTACATAGCAGCCAGACTAGTGCACTGGTAGACTGGGCTGCTCTGCTCAAAACTCACTCACGGTTCCCAGGGAACACTGAGGTCCTCTGTCTCCTCTTTGGAGATGCCAGAAGATGCTTCCAGCTCAGGCCTGGAGCTCTGAGAGTACTGGCCCTGGCCAAGTGAGAGTCTCTGTGTGATTAAGAAAGGTTTTAGATCCAGAATCTTGAGCAGTTGTCGTGCAGGGTCTCAGCTCCCTCTCCCCACCCAAGAACGCAGGACACGGTAAGGCCAAACAGGAACACCCATGGAGCCATAAGTAGGGGAATCAAACCAATATATTCTCGCTGTTGGCTGGGCTGGAGACACAGGAAGCAGGATCTACATAATCTGCCTAACAGCAGTCCGTGCTTGCCAGCCACCATCTTCTTGCTAGCCCCCATTCCATTCCTGCTAGCATAGCCACAGCCGTTATATTAGTGGCCAATGGCCTACGGGTTACAGCTGACGGCCAACTAGCCACAGCTGCTGGCATCTGATCACAGTTGATGGCCATTTACTACCCGAGCCAGCACCTTTCTATGTGAGGCCGAGAGCCTGGAAACTGTTTTTTTGGGGTTTTGTCCACACACTCCACCCCTACAGGGTCTCGCCTCACAATCTACGCAACAAGCGTCTTCCACGAGGGGCCCTGTGCAAGGAGCCTGGAGGTGAATGCACTATCCTGAACACAGCCAGGCTCTCTGGGCACAGCCAGGGTTTCTCAGGGCACCACCAGTACTTCTGGGCACAGCCAGACTTCCTGGGCTTCTTAGGGTACCACCTGTTTCCCCGGGCACAGCCAGGTTTTCTCAGGGGACCACCACAGTACTTCTGGGCACAGCCAGACTTCCTGGGCTTCTTAGGGTACCACCTGTTTCCCCGGGCACAGCCAGGTTTTCTCAGGGCACCACCACAGTACTTCTGGGCACAGCCAGACTTCCTGGGCTTCTTAGGGTACCACCTGTTTCCCCGGGCACAGCCAGAGTTTCTCAGGGCACTGCCACTCTCTCTGGGTACAGCCAGACTTCCTGGACACAGCCAGGGCCTCTCAGGGCACTGCCACTCTCTCTGGGCACAGCCAGACTTCCTGGACACAGCCAGGGCTCTCAGGGCACTGCCACTCTCTCTGGACACAGTCAGACTTCCTGGACACAGCCAGGGCCTCAGGGCACTGCCACTCTCTCTGGACACAGCCAGGGCCTCAGGGCACTGCCACTCTCTCTGGACACAGCCAGGGCCTCAGGGCACTGCCACTCTCTCTGGGCCTCTCGGGGTACTGTGCTGGAACAACAGTGTCTCACATCAAGGTGCTTACATATTATCAATGGCGGCCAGTCAAGACACAAAAGCAAACATTCTCGCCAGTCCCACTACATGGTGGTATGTTCCCAAACAGTCAAGCGTCCATTAAACCAGGGATGGAAGGCAATTCCCCATAGTCCATAGTCATTCGCCAGGGCTGTCCTGGGGGTGAGGGATGACCTTGACCTCACCCTCATCTCCCAAGGAGGACTCAGCAAGCGTTTCCTCCTGGGACTAAAAGTCCTGCATCCGGGCTGCCTCAGCAAGCAGTTCCCAGCCCACAGGGCAGCAACAACCTCCGCTTTCTCCGGCCTCTGCTGGTTGGGGAACCATCCACGTCTTCCCACCCCTCCACGGGAATCGAGCTCTCCGGCAGCTACTCCTCTTGGTCTTCCTCAGACTGAGCCTTCATACGCACAAACTGCTCCACTGCCCTTCGGAAAGCTTTGGCCGGCACCGTATCCTGCCGACTACGCCATGTGTCACGCAGGGGACCCTGCTCGCTGCGCCATTTGTCGTGCAGGGTCTCAGCTCCCACTCCCCGCCCAAGAATGCAGGACACGGGAAGGCCAAAAAGGAACACCCACGGAGCCATAGATAGGGGAGTCAAACCAATATATTCTCGCTGTTGGCTGGGCTGGAGACACAGGAAGCAGGATCTACATAATCTGCCTAACAGCAGTCCGCGCTTGCCAGCCACCATCTTCTTGCTAGCCCCCATTCCATTCCTGCTAGCATAGCCACAGCCGTTATATTAGTGGCCAATGGCCTACGGGTTACAGCTGACGGCCAACTAGCCACAGCTGCTGGCATCTGATCACAGTTGATGGCCATTTACTACCCGAGCCAGCACCTTTCTATGTGAGGCCGAGAGCCTGGAAACTGTTTTTTTGGGGTTTTGTCCACACAGCAGTCTTCCAAACAAACATAGAACTTTTATCATCAGGTAGTGATCCTACCAGACAACCTTTGGTTTATCAGTATTCCTTCAAAGATATGTAAGGTAGACTCTAGCTACCGGTCAGTGGGAATGAAAACTGGTCAAATGAATCCATGAGAAAGAAAGATCCATTACCCATGTGCTCAGGTATGCACCCCAGCCCCAGCGCTGCCTGTCACTTATACACCATACACACGTGCAAAGGGTTTGAAAGTGATCCAATGAAGAGTGGATCCAGATTTTCGGGTTAAGCACAGCTTTTTGGACTTGTAATCAGTACTACCACCTTCTCTCTTTCAGGAGTTTGAAAAACGCAGTGAAGTGAATCATGCAAGCTCCTGAGCAGCTGAAAGACCCATTTGTATTTGGCCAAGTGATCTTCAGAAAGGAGAGAATCGGCCCTCCTTGAAAAGCTATGCCCTCGAAATCTTGACTTCACCTGCCTTTGCTAGACAGACAGCAGGACGACCAGAGTCAGTGTTGTCTTTGCCTCGTTACTAGATTCTGGGGCGCTACGAGGGAGACTGCATGAGCCTGTTAACGTTGTGGGCAGGAAGTAATACAAAAGCACTTAGTGCAAGTAACCGCTTCCGGAATCCTCGTTCTGGACCGCAAAGTGGCAATACAGCTAGCTGCCTTTGGGCTCCGCGGAGATTGGTATTAAACAGTCATTCTGGGCTGGAATTGCCATTGGGTGTGTGTCTAATGTCATTTCTGTAGCTGGTGGGGCCCAGCGCGAGACAGAGAGTTTACATGTCAGGGAGAGTCTCTTCCTTCAGGTGCTGGGAAAGAGAGAAAAGAGTAAAAAGCCACAACTTAAAAGAAAAGAACCTTCCAAAAAACGAGAAAGGGATTTTACGGAAACTCTTTTTTAGGTAGATCTCAGGGGTAAGGATGACTTGTGTGTCAAAGCCATCGGTTCAGTGTCCTGCGCCGAGAACGCCCAACGAAGTACGACAGATGACTGGAAAGATTTTGGAAGCAAAACTCAACTCCACAAACATCGCCACGCACCTTCTATGTGCCAGAAAATGTCCTGAGACACTGGGGATGCAAAGATGAATTGGGCATGATCCTTTCCCTTATGGAGTTTAGGTCTGGGTAATTTTCCTATGAAGTTTCTGCAAGAGAATATGACAAAATGCTTATTTCTAGTGAGTATTATTTTAAACTTTTTAGAAAAATAGTGTACTGTCGCTAAATACTTTTGATGGCTGGGAAGTAAGTGGATGGTGAGGAAAGTGGATCTGCCTTTTTCAGTCGTCACGATTGTCATGCAGGGTCTCAGCTCCCACTCCCCTCCCAAGAACGCAGGACACGGTAAGGCCAAAAAGGAACACCCATGGAGCCATAAGTAGGGGAGTCAAACCAATATATTCTCGCTGGCGGCTGGGCTGGAGACACAGGAAGCAGGATCTACATAATCTGCCTAACAGCAGTCCGCACTTGCCAGCCACCATCTTCTTGCTAGCCCCCATTCCTCTCTGCTAGCGTAGCCACAGCCGTTATATTAGTGGCCAGTAGCCTACGGGTTACAGCTGACGGCCACCTAGCCACAGCTGCTGGCCATCTGATCACAGTTGATGGCCATTTACTATCCGAGCCAGCACCTTTCTATGTGAGGCCGAGAGCCTGGAAACTGTTTTTTGGGGCTTTGTCCCCACAACGATGTTCTTATCTTTGCCCCAGGTGGAAATTTCAGTTTGGGGGTAGATTTGCTTTGATCGGACCTTTGGTTATTCTACAGGGAACCCAATCCTGCTCTATAATGATGACCCAGCCTAACTTTCGGGTTGTCCCCCATCTCCTTGGCTCCTCCTTCTCTGTTCCCTTTGCTGATCTAACATCACCACCCCACTTTTTTTTCTTCTTTCTTTTTTTTCTTTTTTGGCAGAAGGGGCCGCCAGCCCACCTTTTGAAGGTTCCGTCTCTTCTCGACAGTCTTGACCTTGGGCATTTCAGCCATGCCCAGGGCTTGTGCATTCTTTCTATATGCCAGTTATTTCTCAGTCTGTATCTCCAGGCCCAACCTCTGTTCTGAACACTACACATGTTCTCCCCATACTCTTCCCAAATATACCCTCCCATCTATTCATCACCCCCTGACTAGACTGGTGTTTAAAACCCTTCAGAGATTTTAAACCTCTTAGAACATTGTTCTAAGGATAAAATCCAAAATTCTTAACACGCCTACAACAGCAGCGTGACTGGCTCTCATCTGCTTTTTTTTGTCCTCATCCCTTGTCACTCTGTCCCTGCTCCTTTCCCTTTGGAAGGGGCCCAGATCTTTCCCCCCTCAGAGCCTCAAAGTCACCATTTCCTTTATCCGTAATGATCCAACTCAGTTATCCTTCAGAGCCCAGCTCAAATGCTGCTTTTTCCAGGGGGCCCTCTCTAGCCCCTTAGAGCCATGTGAACTCTCATGATCATACTCTCTGCATCTTTAGCAGAGACATAAAAAGGAACTATAGTTATGTGCCGCTTTATGACGGGGATACCTTCTGAGAAATGCATCATTAGGTGATTTCTTCATTGTGCAAACATCACAGAGGCACTTAGAAACCTCTTGGTCTAGCCCACTACACACCCGGGCTCTATGGCACAGCTCATTGCTCCTAGGCTGCAAAGCCGTACCGCAGGTCACTGCACTGAATACTGCAGGCAACTGTCACACAATGATGAGCATTTGTGCATCCAGACATCCGTGAAGATAAAAAGGTAACATATGGTAGAAAAGATAAAAAATGGTACACCTGTATAGGGCACCATAAATGGAGCCTGCAGGACGGAAGTTGCATTCACCAGTAACTTAGTCATTTATTACCAAGTGTTATGTACTGTCCGTAATTGTACGGACTATACTTTTTCGCTATACTTTCATACGATTGGCAGCTCAGTAGGCTTGTTGAAACCAGCACCGCCACAAACACGTGAGTAATGCTAATGCATCGTGCTACGACGACATTAGGACGGCTGCGATGTCACTAGGCGATAGGAATTTTTCAGCTCCATTATAATCTTACCGGATCACCACCACTGACCAAAACGTTATGTAGCGCATGACTGTTCCTGTAAAATCATTTGTTTGTTGTCTATCTCCCTCAGATCGTAACAATGACACAGATTTTCTCCCTATTGCCTAATACAGTGCCAGGTGTTAAGTAGACATTCCATAAGTGGATTAATAAATGAGTGAGTTTATGTATTGGGGGGCTAAATTTCTCTTCCTGACATAATGTGAATGTTCATCGTTACTGTAGACAGAGCTGCATGTCCATAGATTAGTTTTTATTTAATGGTGTGGGACTCAGATTGAGGCATTGCAGCCTGGATTCTGTGGGGAGGACACTTTGGTTCCTTGTATGGGGCTCTGGCTAAGGAGAGACACCCGGTAGGGAGCCCCGTGGACTGCTTCACAGTTTGAGGACCATTATTTGGTTTTAACTTTTTTTCTTTGCCCTTCTGTAATTCCCTTCTCTTTCCCCAAGCTTTCTGTAAATTCTGTTGACCCTCACAGCTTGGTGGGAGGAACTAGGAGAAGAGGAGTCCATGTCTCCACTTGGGGCAAAGCTGTAGGGGGGAATGCTAAGACAGGACTTGTAGTAGAAAGGGTGGCAGTCAGGAAATAAAGACCCGCTGAGAGGACAAGTGCCAGCAAGGAGAGATTTGTAGAAATAATAGTATTCATTTGGAATATGCAGGTATATATTTGGGAGGGGAAACTGGACAATGTCTGGACTTTCTGAGGTTACGTAGTATGCTGGTTATCAACTCATTACCTGTCAGCTCCAATTTCATCCTTTTTGCCCTCTCTGTGGAAATGGATTTGAGCCCTTTGTATAATTTCCTTTGCCAGCTGTCTGTTAAGCTTTTTGAGTGGAGGGTGTGAGGGAAACACTGCAGGACGGAGTTCTGCCTGCTGGTTGCCATGCTCTTACTCAGCTGGCTCCTGAATTTGGGGGGTTTCTCCAGCAACAGGCTCCTGCAGTCAGGGCAGCCAGCAGCACCCAGTGACCACCAGCTTCCAGCATCTTGCACTTCAGGTGATTGGGCAGTGAAGTGCTTCCATGAGAAGCACTTCCATGAAGTGCTTCCTGTCAACAGCTTTCCCCACACTCTAGGAGGTGTATTTTGCCAGCCAGTTCCACTGTCATGATACCAAAATGAACTTTCTACCATTTAATGAGCCATGGCCACGCCCTCCCCAATAGGATCTGGGTCTCAGCCTGGGAGAGGGGGAGGTTCATCCTTTGTTGCTCTATCTCATCCCTATGGCGGTGGCTGCTCCTTCCATCCTTGTATCTGCTATTTCTATTTTCTTTTGAGTTTCCCTTACTTCTTACTAGTCAATTCCTCATTGCTTCAAATCCTGTTGTAGTTGATTATACTTTATATTAAACTTTCACTGTTTCATCACTGTCGTTTATGTCTCCTGGTTGGACCCAGACTGATACACATGGGATGGGGGCTCAGATGCCAATTACTTAGCTACCAAGGGAAGGTGTCCCTAGAAGACTGGGGAGTTGGAGACATTTGGGTCATATGTAGTTTTCCAAGTGTGTGCAGTGAACATATTACTTGTATAATCAAAAAAAAATAATTTTTTTTAAGACTGAAAAAACGCAATACAAGAAGCAAGCGGGAAAACAAAAAAGACCCCAGTGTGGCAGGACTGTGGCAGAAGTAAATAACATGCTAAGGGGGGGAGCTCCTTGGAGGAAGTGATGCCAGGATGGAAGGCTGAGTGGAGTGGCAGGCATTTTCCCACGTGGAGACACGACCGGGTGTGGGGTGTGGGGAGGGAGAGCCTCTGTAGGGGAAAGGGCTCAGTCACCAGCTCAGCGTGCACAGAGCCAGTGGCCTTCGAAGGTCTAGAGGCAGATCTGCTTAATCACAGCAAACCCTGGGGCTTCATTTAAAACCTGCCCCCGGGGGAGGGGGGTGGGGAGTGGGAAAGTTGATCCCATTTGTCTTTTAACCATGGGCAGCTGTGAGAGTCTTCCTTCTCCAGCTATCTGGGAGCTTAGCTGACCAAGCGCCCTGGCTGTTGGGCTCTGAAATTCACCTCTGGATTTGTGCTGAAGGCCGCACTTCCCACCTGGCTGCTCCCAGCCAGTGACTGGTAGAGACATGGATACGAGGGCAGGTGGGTTCCAAGGAGAACTGGGACCCCTCTCAGGGGGAGCTTTGGATTTAGGACTCACGGGTGATCTTCCTCAGACTGCTGGGAGGTTAGACTGGTTGCTTCCCGCTCTCCTTCACTGGGGGCAGATGTGCAGCGAGCCTGGCTCTCTCCGCTCCCCTCCCATTTAGTTCCAAAGCCATTTCCCCTAAGAAAATCCTGCACATCTCGCCCTGCCTTGGTCCCTGCTTCTCGGAGGAGCCACACTCGCACCCCCATGGACTGTATCTGCCTTCCCTCCCCTCCCCTCTCCAGGGAGAGCCTTTGTGAATGCGAGGGCAGCGATCCCAGGAGCGCAGCTCTCATCCCGGTTTCTCCCGAGCGGCCTCCCCTGCCCCCACCCGGGCCTCGTGGATCACTCGGGTTCCTCTAATAAACCCCGCGGTTTCTCCACCTGGAAAGTCCGAATTCTCCTGGACTCAGTCTCCACTCGACTGTCACCTCGATCTCTCTCCTCTCTTTCCTGCCTGCCCACGAGACTGCAGATCCTGCCTGCTTCTGTGCCTGGTGGTCCCCGAGGAAACGTCGCCACTGTAAGCTCTTTGGGGCAGGCACTGGATCTGATTCACGCCTCGCGTCTACGACGGCAGCCGGGTCGCCCAGCGCAGGGTCGGCGCTGACTCCGTGCTGGTGGAGTTCTTGGTTTTGCCCAGTGGGGATGTCCCGAAGAAAACTCCGGACGCGAGGGTCGGGGCCGGCCCGGTGCGGACGCCGGGGGCTGGGGACTAGGGCGAGCCAGAGCTGGGAAGGCGGGGTGCTTGGTGGGGAAGACTGGTGGGGTGGGGCGGGGTGGGTGGGGTGGGGAGGGGTGGGGTGGGGAGGGGAGGGGTGGGGAGGGGTGGGGAGGGGTGGGGAGGGGTGGGCGGGGTGGGGAGGGGTGGGGTGGGGTGGGGTGGGGAAGGGTGCGCGGGGCGGGGTGGGGAGGGGTGGGGAGGGGTGGGCGGGGAGGGGTAGGGTGGGGTGGGACGGGGAGGGGTGGGGAGGGGTGGGGTGGGGTGGGGAGGGGTGGGGTGGGGTGGGCGGGGTGGGGTGGGGAAGGGTGAGGAGGGGAGGGGTGGGGTGGGGTGGGGAGGGGTGGGGTGGGCGGGGTGGGGTGGAGAGGGGAGGGGTGGGGTGGAGAGGGGAGGGGAGGGGAGGGGTGGGGTGGGTGGGGTGGGCAGGGAGGCGGGGCGGGGAGCGCGGCGGGCCGAGCGGCCTGGAAGAGAGGTGCGGCGGCTCTGGCCGGCACCCGCGCGGCACGGAGGGCGAGGGTGGCGCGGCTGCGGTCCCGGGAGGCTCGCTGCCTGCGCCCGACAAGAACGCAGCGGCCCCAGCAACTTCTCCCACTCCGCGCGGGGCCCCGCGCGGGGGGCGCGGCGGCGAGGCGGGAGCGGCCTGTGCCGGCGCGGGAGCCCAGGTAAGGAGCGGCGCGGGCGAGCCCGGACCTCCTCCCCGCTGCCGGCGCTGCCCCCGCGGGCGCCTCCCCGCGGGCGGGCGCGAGGCCGGCCGGGCTCCCACGTCCTCTGCGCTTTGTCCCCGGCGCTCTGCCCGGGTCCCCAGGACGTGGCCGAGGGTCGCGGCTGCTGAGCGCAGCGCGGACGGGCGCGGGCCCCGCGGAGGGTGGCAGCGCCCGGGCGCCCCGGTCCCGCGCCCGCCGGCCCCCGGGCGAGGGTGTCCGCGCCCCAGCCTGGCCGTCGTGGGTGCCGGGGGCGCCGCGCGCAGGAAGGTGCTGGCGGAGCCGATCCCGGCCCGGCGGCGACCCTGCCAAGCCCAGGCCCGGCGGGCGGTGGGACCCGCGTCGCGCAGGGAGGGGCGCAGGTCCGCCACGACCGCCCGCCTCGGTCCCCGCCGGCCCGGCTGCTGGGGGAGGGGAGGGACGTGCCAAGTTTCTGGGAAAGTCGACACGTTGTGTCCCAAATGGATCATATTTACCAAAAACAGTTTAGGAAGAAAAGAGTCCATTCTTCCCACCGTCGACTGCCGACTGCCGCCGTCAGGTATGGGAGTAAGATTGCACCCGGGAGTTTATCTTTAAGAAGCGGTGAAACTTAATACTGATGCGCGTCCAAGCCTCTTCTTACTTTTATAAATAGCAAAATAGGGTAACTTTACTTAATTGGGGGAAGCGGGAGAGGAGGGAAAAGGCTTGGTCCTGAAGATAATTCCATTCATGGGGAGATTTTCTTGCATTTCCTCTGCGGTGGCCCTCGTGACACTTGTAATCTTCTAGGCAGCCTTGGGTCGTGATATGACCTTTATTCACCACGTGATGAAGGTCTTGGGGTTCTCGTATGGTTATTCACCCATTCTCTTCCTGTTCCTCAAATATCGCTAACATTATTTGAACGGATAGCACCTGCCTATTTCCAATTCCCTCTGCAATAGGTTTAAGCCTGAGTGTCACTATAAGTGTTTTATTTAAATAAGTCCTCCAAGTTTCTTTCAGGCGCAGACCATATGCCATAAATATTTCAGGCCTAGGCTCTGAATAAAAAGTGTCAATTGCCGGGCTCATAATTTCAGCCTAACTAATAAAACCTGTGTATATACACACAAAGATATTTCCTGATGTTCTTTAAGCTTTTTACATTCTAAAAATGCAGTATCAAGATTGGCACAGGTCTAAAAGCAAACTTCTTTTCCTTTGCATTACCTGCTTGCCTTATAGGATAAAACGTGTTACTTTAGGGTATCAGAAACTTCTGATTGGTAAATGTGAAAAATATGGCAAGGTACAATTGAAGAAGAGTTTGTTGTTTACAAAAGAAGCCCCTAATGATCTCAGAATCAGGCTGCAACACCTTAACATGCTATATAAGATGCTTCATGATCTGCTCTCTGCCTGCCTTTCCAGCCTCATTTCCTGATTGTTCCCCAGGTCTCCCTCCCCTTCCCTGCTTACACATATGCGCATGCACACACACTGCCAGACCCATCAAACTACTTCCAAGTTGTCATTTCCAGACCACTGTCTGGAATGAATGAACATTCTGCTTATACTGTTCTTACTCCATTTCACCATCTGTTAACTACCCACACATCCTTCATGTGTCAGTCAGATACCTTCTCTAGTAGGCCTTCTTTCCCCATTATCTCTAGGCTGTTAAGCTCTTTCTTCTCTAGTAGTTAATTCCTCTACTACAACACGATGTTGTTGTTTTTTTGTTTTTTACACATCTGGCCATGCCACCTTGTACAGTTGTGCAAGTTGTTCACTGCACAAGGTCATCCTGTCCAATGGGCAAGTGGAGGCTGAAATCCAACGTATGCTTCACTTGCCAAGCCCCTCCTGGTGCACTCCTCGCCACTGGAAAGGGGCACCTTTTGTAATTCACCCAAAAGTACAGTGTGGGCTAGTGATGATCCTGCTTTAATCTCTCCCCACTGCTGTAGTCAGCAGCCATGACAGAGACTGACAGAGCAGGAACTCATTTAAGACTCCTAGAATGAGTGAGAAAAGAAAGGATCATTTCTATGGAACTCTAGAAAGAAGCAAGAATTTGGAGGCAGAATTGTCATGTAAGTCAGTATGTAGGAATGTGCTTCAGTTTGCTGTCTTAGGTCTGGCGGTTCACGTGACCTTTAGATGTGTCTTCTCCTTGATTACAGGGAAGAATCTGGCTTGTGAATTCACAGGTAGACGTCAGAGATGTGTGCCAAAAGGTGGTGGGCCTCTTCTGCTGACTACCTTTCAAAGCAGTAAGGTTTACACATCCAATTGTCCTTTTCTAAGAGGGTTAAGGGTGCAAGAATTTTGAAAGTAAGGCCATAAAGAGCTCTGTGCACATTAACATGTGCTAATAAATTGGATTGAAGTGCTATTTTCATATCCAAGAACTGAAGTCATCCTAAAGTGACATTTGCACAGAATTAAACAAAAAAGTAAGAAAGGAAGGATTTGAGTCTGATTTATTTAGGTTCTCCAAAGAGATCAACATCTAAGGTCACAATTTACGTATGAAAAATGGCAGTTTCCATGTTGGGGCAATTTGCAAGTTCAATTGACTGCAAGATTCTTATAAATGTTCCAAATTTGTATGTAGTTAAACACTTGTAACAATTTGTGGGGAAATCTGGAGGTATCTTTTAAAGCTGCGATCAATATATAGCTCATCTCATAAAAATGTATAAAATTATGGTATAAAATCATACCTTTGTCAAAGAATGTGCCAGTTATATGAAATCCTGGAATCTCTAGCATTTATAGCATAGATGAACTTTAAAGATAATGCCAATTTTCCCCTTTTATGGAAAAGGAAATTTAGTAGCAGAAACTCCTCTAGGGTCACAGAGGTTATGTAGGGGCATAACCAGGATGAGCTCTTGGATTTCCTGGCTCATAATTCATTGCTCTGTTTATTCAAGTACCTATAAGAACAGCCTTCTGTGTGTTCCATCATTGGCTTCAGTTGGGAAGTCTTGAAGGTCTGGACTAATTTTAATATCTCAGGGAAAGGGAAGATTTCCTAGCACCAAACACAATGCCCTGTGCGAAATAGGTGTGTGATAAATATTTACTGAATCCAGGAATGAATGAATGAGGCAGTTGATCGCTTACTTATTTAACGTAATTACTTGATAGAGCACAGAGCAAAGTCCTTGGAGTCCATTATGGTGGAATTTGGCCTAGGTGTTTGTATTCCTTAAACGCAATAAAAAGCATTAG
Organism: Rhinolophus hipposideros; assembly: GCF_964194185.1. NCBI lineage: Eukaryota > Metazoa > Chordata > Mammalia > Chiroptera > Rhinolophidae > Rhinolophus > Rhinolophus hipposideros. The sequence goes on along the minus strand of NC_138049.1, from coordinate 11,148,694 downwards.
ATAAACTTTTATGGAAGAGATGGGTAGAAATTGTTTTCTCTAAAAGTAGCCAAAACTCCTGACAGAAAGGCATCATAGAAGAACTCAGGATTTGGAATCAGTAGGTCTGTCCAAAAACTAGCCTTGATTCTGCAAATCTTAAACATCACTGGGCTCAGTTTCTTCATGTAACCTCCTAAGTCTCAGTTGTTAGAAGGATGGAATGTGCTCACATGTGTGAAAGCACTTTGCCAGTTTTGGAACACTGAAGAGGAGGAACAAGATGAGAGTAAGACTCTGTGGCAGGAAGTGCCTCCCAGGCATGGTATTAGGCTCTGTGTACTCCACCTCCTGTATTCATTTCTCTGAAGAGAGCGGCAAGGCTTTTGTGGAATGAGGAAGAAAGTGAAGCGCATACAACAGCCCCTCAACAATGAACAGGTAGTGAGTGAGCCCCTCTGATACATTGAGTACCTTTAATCTCTGAACTTCAGTTAAGTAAGAGAACTTACTTCAAAGAGAGAAGAAAGGTAAGTGACGTGAAGTGACGTAAAAGCAAATCACTTGAGTCTTAGTCGGGGAGCTATTGGTAGTCTAGACCAGTCCCTATTTAGATTGCGGTGGGTGAATTTAGGAAAGCAAGAGTGGCAGGAAGAGGATCAGTTGAAATTGTACCGATAGAGTAGTGGCAGTAGAGTAGTAGGGACAGATACAGGGAGAGGTTCTGAAATGCAAAGGAGGTGGAATGGACATGGCGAGTGAGAGGGGGAGGGCAGGGAGGGTTGTATCCAGTTAATGTTCCCTGATCCCATCCATCTGTCTCAGCTGTTACCATGTCACGAATTGTAAGTGAATCAAGGATTTTCATGAAAACAATCTAGAATTTGAAAGCTTTTATTAGTTCATAATTTTAAGAAAGAACAAGCAGTGCCCAATCTGAAGCCCCTCCCATCCCCCAGACTCAGGCCAGCAGATACAGGCCGGTGCCCCTGGAACGTCCCCACCAGGCGTGTGCAGTGCATTTCCTCTCTTGGATTCTGTCTGGCCTGGGATCCAGCCCGCTCTTCTCCAGGCATTCCATCCAGCTGGACATCAGTCTGCTTTGTTTCCATTTGTGAGGTTTGTACATTGAGTAACAGAATCTGGACTGCAGCTTTCATTGTGTTTTCATGGTGTTGGATTACAAGATTTCTTTTAAATTCATGGTTCGGTTTCTGAATGTGTCTCTTGGACGTGGTTCCCATTACTAAGTGATTCCTTTGCATTGAGAACAGGATGTAAAGCTAGAATCTAGAAGACTCTCTTGTCATTAGTAGTTTGGGAAATAGCCTAGTAAATAAGCTTGTAAATCTTCTTTCAAACTGGTAAAAGGTAAGGATTCCCATTGCCTTTAAATAAAGTGATGGGTCTTAGTGCAATGTTTTATGTTGTTGTTTTCAAATCCAAAGTGATATTTTTGTCTAGGAAAGAGCATTCCAGGCCTCAGGATTTTCATCTCTAAAAGGAGTGTGGCAGCCGTGCTTTCCTCATCAAAGATTATTTTGAGCATTGAGACATTAATGAATTACTTAACGTAATGTGCTTAGAACCATGCCTGTCACAGTGAAAGAGATCAGGGAACGTTAGCTGTTCCCTCCCTGCATCCCCCCCCCCCCACATGTAAGTTGTCTATCTCAGATTGTGTAAGGATGTGCAGTAGGGTGGAGCTGTGTGCTGGGATAGCAAAGCACAGGCACACTCCTTCGTTTTCCCATCCCTTTGCACACGGTTCCCTTTGTCCTCCCCTGTGCTGGCTCTTCCCTGTTTGGCAAACCCTGTTTCCCATCCATTGAGACTCAGCAGAGCCGTCTGTTTGCGTGTGATGCTCTTCCTGGGCTTCCAGGAGCTCGGGTCAGCTGGGGCCTGTCTCAGTTGTTGCATTCATCAGATGGCATTTAGCGGCTGGTGATTTCTCTTGTCACACGGAGTGCTTGGTGACTTTCTTCCAAACGCCTTCCAGGCTCAGTATGGTACTTCAGTGATGGACGCTGTTCAGCGGTGGTGGATGGAATGTGTGAAGTGGTAACGGAAATTGTTTTTAAAGGTAGTATAATGATTGGGAAGTTGAGTGACGCTTTGCCAAATATTTGACTCTTTAAGTGGACTTTATCAATAATTCTCTGCTAAAAACAAAAGTTTTCTCCATCTTTGCTAAGGATACTTTGGAAGTAGTATCCATGTCGTTATATTGGGTATTCATAGATCTACATTCTGGTCCTGAATACACCTTTTGCTCATTTAGTGCCTCGCCTAGAGGGCCCTAGATTCCTCAGGGAGAAAATAAAATAGTTCCCTAACGACTTCCAGGGTCTTCTGATAGATGAGGCATCGCATTCCTCTCATTAACTTTCCTCTTCCGGCCTCATGCTAGGGTGGTGGTTGGTAGGAGAACAGTCATAATTTACGCTAACCACTCTGTAGAACCATGAAGCGAGTTTAAAATGGATTTTATTGCCCTTTCAAAAGAGAGCATTTATACATATGAACAGAAACTAACAATACAGCTGGAAAACATTAAAATGAATTGAGTTAGTTGTGTTGGTGGCGTTTGAAACTGCTGAGATCAATACCTACTCTGTGAAGACGTGAAGATTTGGTGGATGTTGGCCAAATCAGAAACCAAACCGTTTTCCCAATTCACTGCTCCATTTTGAACTTTCCCTCTGGAAAATCCTAATCCTTCCATGAAACGGGTTATCTGTAATAACTCTCCCTTAACAACTGTCTGTTGAACTTCTTGTTGGGAAGTGCTCTGTACATCATGTGGGTAAGTAACTTCATTTTATACAATATTTAAAAGAAAATCAGAAATCTCACTGACTGAATCCATTCATTATACATACATTCACCCCCTGCTAGCAGGGTTTTTTTTTTTTTCCATCTCTATCAGGATTGTGTTGTTATAACTAGAGAAGGCTGGTTTCCTGTCTCAGATGTCATCCTTCTGAAGCTCTCCCTGATCCTTTTCTAACCCCTCATTTTCTCTTGAAAAGTACCACTCTGTCCTCACCACTCTTAAGGTCCGTCTCCTAACTGGCTGCGTTGCCCACACAGTGGTTGTATGTGTGTCCCCCTCTCCCAGTCAGATTCCTTATAAACTACATAAAAGCGATCATTCCATAAAGTTGCAATACGTGATGTTTTGGGACACATAGGACTTTTATCAGTGCCGTCGCTTTTCTCCATTCTGACAAACAAAGGATGGACTATTTGAAAGATACGTGTATGTGTTTGATTGACTTGGTGTTTGTCCAGTCAGAGGTAATAATATAGGTAGTCAGCAAATCATATTGAACAAAGATGGGAGCTCTGGGTTTGGGGTAGATTTGCCAAAAAAGATTAGCTGTGTGATCTTGAACAAAACATGCCATTCTCTCTGGGTTTCCCTTTCTTTATTTGTAACTTTGGTGGGCAGAGGCATCACGTTGGACACAATGGCTTTTAGGGTTTCTTCTGTCTGTAAAACTCAATAATTCTATGCGCCAATAGAGTATAATAAAGCAGAAGCAAAAACTTGATACAAATGTATAAGTACTGTATTTGTCATGTGCTATTATGCTCACTGGCATTTGAGCATGACTAGGTGACATAACCATCACCAGTCAGGAGGGCAGGGCCGGTGAATGTGTTGGGGGTCTTGGTAAATCTAGACTAAGTCATTAGTCATTGCTGAGAAGGTTCTTATCTGTGATCTTGGGGGCTACGGATAATATGAATTTCAAGTACTCTGGGACTGGATGTAGGAGAACTTAGTGCTGAACTGGAAGAATGGCCAAGGAAGAATCTGAAATAAGATCAGTGCCTTAAATGGAGGTGGTGAAGGTGGAGTTATGGAGAGCAGGGCAGGTGTAGGAGAATATATGAGAAACAAAGTAGCCATGTAGACTGCATGCAAACAAACTAGCCACTTAAATGGATGTAGAACAAAGTAACCACATTGGGCCCAAGGTAAAGAAACCTACTATGAGGATGTTGGAAAAAGGACGACATTGCTGAGTCTTAATGTAACAGATTGTAAAGATGAGTCAGAGGAGGATTTAGAGATAATGGTCAAGTCTTGTTACCTTCTCTTACAGGTGGAGAAACTGAAGCCAGTGATGCTAGGTCTCAAACTTGAGTTTGCATAAATATCACTTTGGGAGCCTGTTAAAATGCAGATTCCAGGAGCTCATGGAGATGATAATTGGGGGGTCTGGGGTGCATTTTATCAAGCATACTAGGATTTGCTGGTGGCTCTTTGATCGTACTTTTGAGAAATTCTGCCCTTTAGATCAGACTTGCTCTTTCAGGACGGTCAGCTTGGAGAGGGAGGGCCAGGTCCCTTTTCCCAGGTCTTTCCCCTGCATGGCTCAATAGGATTGTAAGACCTAACCGTGTTAGTTAATTTTCCAGAGATGGGCAAGAAATTTGGAGGTTATCCACATATAAAGGCAGTACAGTTCTCCTTAGTCCAGACTGATCCATGATTTGTAGTTTGATAGGGCCATTTGTAAAAAGAAACATCTGGTCTCTAAAGAAAACATTTGTTAAATATTATAAGCATATTAATAATGAAAGCTAGAAATATCTATGTTGTAATAACTATTAATGAAGAAGCATTTTTAATTTTTTCAATAAAAGCCATTTCCTAAGAAATACTAGCAGGCAATGTTTTTCTTAGTTCTGTTTTAGCTTTCTGAGTAATTGGAATTTTAAAATTACCTGTCTTTAAGAATTTAGGAATGTCACTAAATCCAACTGTTAAGTTCCACCTTAGCCATTCATGTGCATGTGTGAGGAAATTGAGTCCAGAAGGACGGTTGACAATTGCTGAAGTCTTGGTGTGTGTTGAGACGAGAATGTCATCGCAGTATGGCACTTTTTTTTTGCAAAGCTGTCCATCACAGAAGCTAAATCTTGATGGCTTGATAAACCTCATTAGTTAGAAAATTCACTAAAGCTTGAGTGGCAGCCAGCACTTGAATTTTCAGCAACACAGTAAATGGGTAGTTCTGAAAACGGAGGGGCACATACATATTTTATTGTTAACGTTAAATAACACCTCATATAATTTTCTTTTTGTCTAAAGGAAAACCTGTAAACATTTATAGAATGCATTAAAATTTCTTGGGTAATTTCACAGTGTAAACTTACATTTATATTTCTGTGTGCAGTAGAAGATATGACAGACTTTAGAAGATATGTCATTAATAGTGATACAGCCATGAAGATTTATATTCACATATGCATATTCAAAATGTCCCAAATCACAAACCATGCTATATTACTTTAATAGTCATCATATGTCTATAAGCATTTTAGAACGCAGTAACCTTTAGGAATCATCTAATTCTACCCATTGATGTTTTGGGGATGTTAAATGACCTGCTTTAATTCCCCATAGTAAGAGTTAATGGTACGCAGAGCTAGACCTGGACCCAGAATCCCTTGCTCTAGACTTTTATCTCCATGCGTAAAAGTTAGAAGGACTTGTTATAAGGAGTGCATCAAAAGGCCAGGACATGTGTCAGTTGTTCTGTGGGGATGGGAACTAAACCTGTGAATTTTTGGAACTCGCAAAGGTGAAGCAACTTCTTATCTTGTGTACTTTAGAGCCTGCTCAGAAGAGTGTTTGACTTTACCAAGAGAAAGTGGCCTGCCGCTGGAGTTTATGGGTTAAAGCCAATGGTGTCCCCTGTACAATGATCAGTAGGCCTTTTCTGAATTAAGTGTGAGTAGGGGCTTGAGGATACTGTATACATAAATTGAGCTGAAAAGAAGCTTAGAAGCAATCTAGTTCACCTCTTCACTTTGTGTAAGAGGAAACAGCTTTATCTTCCCTTTGTTGTAAGTAGTTTTAAAAATCATTGTCAATTGTCAAATAATTGTCAATAATTGTTTTAAGAAGAAACAACGGACATGTTCAAAGCCTATCAATTTATATTATGATAAACAAAATCATTATAAAGCAGATGTCCATGAAATTCAAAATACATTTTCATTTTGATTATATCTAGACTAATGGGAGAAGTTAGTAATGTGGCCATAAAGAGGGTTGTGACTGTTTTCTGCTGTAAGGCGTGTGCCGTGCTCCCTCGTGCACCCTCAGCTGTAAGGGCAGGTCCCTGCACGTCTTGCAGTGACAGGACGGAGTCCAAGAAGAGAAACCTCACTGTCCAGTCAAAAAGAAATCACCTTTCCATTGTAGCCTGAAGTCTGGTGTTTGCGTTTTGTGTCTTTGTTATTGGATCATTGCAGGCTTTTGCAGGTATGCAAGCAGGTAGGAGCTTGTGTGGGGTGAGGGCAGGGGGTGTTGCCAAGAGATGAGGAAGGTTTTACCTATCAGATCATCCTTATGGCAGTGTAACCCTTTACACGAATATATCTTAAGTGAAAAAATGAGCAGAAGCTATGGCAACGTTTAAGTCCTTTGTGAGCCAACCACACTTTTTACATTATTCAATTCAGGAAATTAGTTAAAAGCTTCTCCCTTATGTACCTCCCCCCACGCCAGCAGGCCTTTCCACTTTAGTATATATTTACTTTTCAAGATGAAAGTTCATGTAGGGTGTGCTTACGAGAGAATTAGTGTAACAGATGATACTTTACAAAGGAAAAAATGAGTAGCGGGTTTGACTAGGTTGATTCCCACAGCAATGTCTCCTAGTTTTAGATGTACGGGCCTCATCTTGTGATATCTCCTTTGGCATTCTTGAAATTTGTTAAACTAGCATGGTATTGAGATGTGGCTCACAGCTATGAGCTAGCCTGCCTAGTGCCTCTTGCATTTTCATTCTGCAGAAGCTCAGCGGGTTTACCTGTGTAGATGACTGACACGTACCTCAGACCTCACAACACATGAGGTGTAGTGAAATCGATCACCTCAGAGGAGAGCTGATCAAGTATCCGAGGTTTTCCCGGAAGGAGCTGTCTCAGTTTAGTAATCTTCCCATGTTTTCTCTCTGTCTTTTCTGTGCTCTTTTTAGGTATTATTGGTCGCTGACAGCCTAGGGTACTGTGATCCTAGTTTCCTGGAAATAAATTTCTTAGCATGTTCATCAACTGTTTTGAAGTTTGATCTCTGAAGTATTAGTAAATTCTTCCCTCTGGAATTAGTCTCTGAAAACTTAGAAACTTTTCTGTGACCCTTTTGGATGTGGGTGTTCTTTGAGAAAAGAAAGAAATGTATTGACTGCATTATAGCAGAGTTCAAATATCTTCTCATGAGGGCTTTACGTTGTCAGTGGGTCAGGGTCTCGTTAGGTTCAATATTTGCGGGGCAGTTGCTTCCGGTGTAGTAGGGACATGGCGTTAGACGAGGAAGAGGAAGAGAACAATGGAAAGACTAAGAGGGATTGCTCCAGAATTAAGATTGTCGAACTTGAGGACACAAGACTATCCAGGAGGGCTTGTTAAGACCCAAATTGCTGATCCCCTCCTTATAGGTTCTAATTGGGATGTGAGATTGGCCTGAGAATTTTCATTTGTGGGAAGTTGCAGGGTGTGCTGTTGCTGTTGATCCAGGACCACCTTTGTGGAACTGCTGCCCTGGGGGCTCAGTGCTGGTCGGCACTGCATGGGGACATAGACCCATGCACAGCGTTTATCATCTCAGCGTCTGTTTTCTTATCTGTGAAATGCTACCATATTAGTGGCTTTCAAAGCTTTGAGGCATCTTTTGTTCCAAACTACATGTTGAGTGAAACTCCAAAAATACAAAAGAAATAGTGAACTGGAACTTTGTTAGCTACGGCAGGGGTAGAGGACAAAAGGATTCATGTGTCCTTTTTCTTACTCCCCTGGGGTGGAGATGGGAGAAGTCCCTGAAGAACCCAACACAGTAATGAAGCAATGGTAGAGATGATTTCTGAGGCCCCAGCGTTTGTAGCTTTCTGTCTGATTCTGTAGACTCTTGAAACTGTTGAAAGAGTCTGACCACCAGACTTCACGTTAAAGTTGTGCTTTTTAGTATAAGAAACTGTGCTTAGTATGTGTAAGTAGGTAGGAAGTCAGTGAGTTTGAGAGTTTCATGGTAACATAAAAGATTTTCAACACATTTTTGGTCGAAATGGGTGGGGTGGATTATTTGGGTGACAGTGACGTGTCTTCTGGCCTTTGCACTCTGCATGTATGTGTCACTGAACTAAAATGATTTAACCTGTTCTTGAAAGTCTGATGGTCAAGCCTGAAGTTGAATTTCCTAACCTTTACTGGAATCTTTGCTGGAGGACTGTAAGAGGGAGAGCAGTGGTACCAATGAAAGATCCCCTAAGTCACACATGTCCAAAGAAGATGTGTGCCTGCTGCTCTTGGCTCCGTTGGTCAACCCCTTTACAGACGCTCCAAAAGCTGCCTTAAGGGAAACTGTGAATTAGTTTAAACTTGACTTTGGTACTCAATGATTCTCAGTTCGAGGCTTTTTGTAAACCCTTATTTTCTCTCTTCTTTCTTAGCTCACTCTCCTGACAAGAAACGATCTAAATAGAAAAAAAACTAAATATCCATAAATGTGGAACAACCTAAAGTGAAGAAATCCAGGTGCAGAACACTGCCTGCAGTATGCAGCGCTTTGAATAACACAGTGTTTTGCAAACTATGAGTCACGGGTAGTGACATCAGTTCAGTGGGTCAGATTTTTAAACAAATTTTTTTTTTTTATTCTAGGAATAGACGTGTGTTTTTTTCAAGAAAGCTGTAGTTTAATTTTTTTTAATACTTTACAAAATTCTTCAATTTTATCTATTTTGATGGAACCTTTTTTAAAAAATCAGAATGAAACTTTAATAATAGGGAAAGAAAGACGTATAACTCATGTAAACTAGAACGGTCTGACTACTCTCTTTCTATAGCAAATAACATAGAAGTGCAAAATCTGTAAATGTCTAATGTAGTTTGTGTAAGATTTGAGGTATGGCTCTTAAAAGTCAATACTGTTTGCCTTTCTTTTTTTTGATGCTGGCCATTTCTTTTTTCCTTTTTTTTTTTTTATTAGTGTGCACAAGAAAAAGTAATACTTAGACGTTTATTTTTATATAGGAATAGACTTTTAAAAAAATATTTTGGTGGCTTTCTATTCTTTTCTTGTTTTGACCAAGACCCATGCTAAGACACACACAAGGTAGAATAATAAGCATAATATGTAATGGAAAGTATCTAAATACATGACATATAGTGAGGATAGTTATTTTTTCTTGAACATTTTGTTTTGGTTTAATATATATTAGTATTTATATACATATCTGTGTGTGTGTGTGTGTGTGTGTGTGTACGGTGTATTGGTCAGGGTTCTCCAGAGAGACAGAACCAATTGGATATGTACAAATTTAATGTGTACAAATCTGTACAGAAAGAGCTTTATTATGTGGCACTGGCTCACATGCTCATGAAGGCTGGCAAATCCAAATCTGTGGGCAGACAGCCTGGAGATCCAGGAGAGCGAATGGTGCAATTGTAGTCTAAAGACAGTTTCCTGGAGAATTCCCTCTTCCTTGGGCAGGTCTTCTTGTTCCATTCAGGTCTTCAATTGATAGGATGAGGCACATCTGCATTATGGAGGGCAATTGTGTTACTCAGAGTTCACTGATTTAAATGTTAATCTCATCCCCAAACACCCTCCAAGTTGGCAAATAGAATTAACCATCACGTATGGGTACGCTAAGTTACAAGGAAAAATATGTCTTACATGTCTGTATCTATAGATATATGTCTATATATCTGTAGATATGGATATATATCCATATATAGAGCTTTATATATGTGTGTGTATAATATATAATTATATATAATATACATATATATGGAAAATAAATATGGTTTTATACATATGGATATTCCTAGAATGGATGGATTAGTGGATAGATATGTAGATAAATAGATAGATAGATACTTAGATGGATATTTGATGGATAGATAAATAGCGTGGAGTAGCTCTGAAGGATACACAAAGCTAGGACAGAGCATCTCAGTCTGGAGAGCGGGTTCTTCTTCATTACCTGAGGAGCTTTTCTAAACTGTTTGTGCTACAGCTCTTCCTCGCTCTTCCCTGCCTCTCCTTTGACAATGAATTTTAAAATGGGAGGGAAGGGAGATAGAAAGTGAGGTGTTTTTTAAAAAAGTGTGATGGACTGAAGCGGAGAGAAGACTGAAGCTGTTAGAGTGGCATCTGGGGCGTCAGCTAGCAGCTTGGAGGCATGAGCACTCGAGGGGCCGTGGGCCGTGCTGAGGTCCCTGACATTTCAGCGGCTCCTGTTGCCGGCTGGACAGAGTAGCACCTGATGCTTCTGGAAGGGAACAGTCTCTCTGATGTTTGCTTTGCTCTTCACCATGTGGAAATCAGTGCTGCCTCCTTACCTGCGGGCCTCAATTTACCCCGACGCTAATGTTCATGCTAAGTCACGAAAGTCCATGTGATGGTCATGACTACAGCTATATAAGCCTGTGCCATATACTCCTGGGATTCCCATGACCCTCTTTACACTTTTACAAATGTGTTATTATAGCAAGTCTTGTAAAATAGTTTAGACATACCCTTTGAATCACAGGTGACCAACTTTGATGTGGGTAAAGTTTTCCTAGAGATGAGGGGGTGGGGGACCTGGGAGATATTGCTATGTCCATAATATAATATGTACAGGTTGTTCATTTTCTTAAGCCTGGGAAGGAGATAAAAGCATTAATTTTGTTAATTTTAATTTAATTTTTTTTTTAATTTAAAAAATTCAGGCCTTGTGAATGTTATGGTGAACGCTATGACACAGGGTGACATACAAAATGATTCCTTAGATATTTCAGGTAGTCCCTCAGTTTGGAAGACATAATTGCCATTAAGGGGTGGGGCATTGTTTCGGAGTTGATCTCAGTCGGGGAGCTTTTGGACAGGGAATCATTTTGTCTGTTTTATCTTTTGAAGTAGGAGCTCTTTCCCTTGACTCTGACCATAGAGCTGTTGCACCCCCAAAGTGTCTCAACTTACAAATCAAACAAACTGAATTGAGATTGTGTGGCTTCTCAGATTTCTATCATGTTGAAATAATTGGGTGTGAAATATTTATTTTGAACAATGTAGATGGTTACTTCAGTCGCTCCCGGCCTTGAACTGGGAAACGGCGTGTCTCAGGGCAAGCTGCCTACCGACTACTTCTCTCCTCAGAGGTGTCTGATGGTGGTTTGCCTTATGACTAGTATATACTTTAAACATGTGCTAAACATCATGTTAGTTCCTTTGGGATCAGCCTCAGTTTTTATGTCTTATCTAGCTTGGAGAAATCCATTTGATTACATTATTTTGATATTTGGCCAAGTCGCTAAAACCAGTGAACTCTCCCTGAGGAGACAGTAAACTTTCGTTGGGCATACCAATAAAAATGGAGTTGTTCTGCAAATGGACACTTTTTCAGGATTATTCCTGTAAATGCATAGAGAAGTTGGCAGCCTTTTCATGCGTTTAGAGGGATTCTGGTGGGTACCAAATGGTGCGTAGCTACTGTGTGCTCGGAAAATGTTAACAAGAGGCTCAGCTCTTCTGAATGTGTGTTTTGGCTTTTTGAGATAGCTTCCATGCAGGAGGAGAACCTTCTTTTAAAACCAAATGTAGACTCTGGACTTCCGCCAAGAGAAGTATTGTAAATATATCAAAGCTGATACTGTACTGAGTTTCTTTCTAGAAAGAAAAGGAGTGGTTAATAAATAACATACAGTGTTTGAGTCGAGCCCACAAATTTAAAGAGATCATCTTTCCTTCTGGCCAGTCTTTTACAAACATTTTATGTTCTAGTCCCAATTTTCTCCCCCTCCTACCGCGCCCCCCCCCCACACACACACATTGTCCTGTTCCATTTTATACTGTAGTGCAACTCTCACCTTGGGGCCCCCTTTCTCATTCTGTTCTTTACTAGGAGTTCACTGAGGAAAAGGAAGTTCACAGAGCAGGAAGAGAAAGATAATCCTTACGTATTTTGATGTGTTTTTCCCCCTCCCTTTTGAGTTTTTGATGGAATGTGACCTTACAAAAAGAGTATTTTTTCCTATCTTTGTGCTGGGGGGGGGGGTGGTTTGAAAACAAAAGCAAACCCACTGACCCTGAGCAAACTCCTTTAAATCATGATTCTATAATATACATAATGATATTTTACAGAATTAACCGCAGGATAAATTTGTGATGCTCTTGTAGGAATCCCGTCCTCCCACCCGCATTTGGACACCCTGATTTATTTGAATCATAAAATACTGGGAGAAACTTTAGAGTGAGTTCAGACTTACTTCCGAGGACAGGTGAGAGAAGTTACTTGCCCAAGTTTCTCCCATTGGTTAAGAGCGGGCATCACTCTAGGGCTTCTGAGTTTCCTCGCATGTCTTTTCTTGCTCCTCACACCTTGCTGCTGCCCTGCCCAGGCCTGGAGCCCCCAGTTTCTTCTGAACCTGTAGTGTGGCTGGGGGTTGAAGTTAGCAGCTAGTTTTAGACCGTCTGTGCAACTGACGGTGTGTGTGCCTTAGATAATCCAGAAAGCAGGTAATGAAATACCTCTCTGCTTATTTACGGGGTAGATAGTCTATAAACTTGCCATTTGGCGTAGACTGTTGTCTCTTTTGCTTTAAAATGTTTGCTTTAAAGAGCTCTGTATTTGGGCAGTGGCATGCTGTGAAAGGTTGAGGGGCTGGTTCCTGGGAAGAGGAAAGGTGGGGCTGCTGACCTTGACTGACTCTTCTGTGTCAGCACTGTGCTAGGCTTTTGCACATAGCACTCTAACTCAGTGCTCCCCTCTACGACATGCAAAGGCTTTTGGAAATCTATATTGTATAGATGAGGATATTGAGACATGGAGCTGGGATTAGGTCCCAGTATTTCTGACTTCCTCCTGCTTCTTTCTTGAGAGGGGGCAGGGTGCAGAGCACATGTGCATTTTACAAGCCATATGGAATTCTGAAGAGCGTCTCAGCTCAGACAGCTGTTTAAATTATCTGTGACTCCCTATCCCTCCATCAGCATGGATGATGGATCGTGGACACTTTCCATCAGAAGAAACTTGGATCTAATCATTAGTGCTAGGCTAGAGCACATTTAAGATACTGTTAGGTAGGCTTTTTTTTTTTTTTTTAAACAACTTAGGTGGAGCAGATCATTATTTTGTTTGCTTTGACACTTTTCCATGTACCAGAGTTCAGAAAACCGATTTTGACGAATCTCTTCATATTCCATTTGTATTGACTTTTTTGCCCTTGGAAATATATTTCTTCATCCCTTATCTCGTTTCATAGGTACATGTTTTAGCTCTCTAGCAAGTATTTGTACTCCTTGAGGTCACGGAGCTTATCTCTTATTTCTTTATTATCTTTCCTCAGTTACTTGGGACAATGTTTAACTGCTAGGCATCAATTAAATGTTTAAGTTATCATTTTCATTGTTTCTTTTTCAGATTACTTGTTTAAAGAAGTATTACACCAAATAGATTATGAGATATTTTTCTCTTCAAGTTTTATTTGGTAAAAAAAAAAAAAAGTGTGGTTTAAATTCACCCTCGTGATTCTTTTTTTTCCTATTATAATGGAACAGGGCTCTCTTGCTGAGCTTTCATGCCGGCCATTTATAAATATCCGATTCATGAAACTCAATCAGGAGACAGATGTGATTGTAAAACGATTCTCTGCTATTTGTATAAACGGAGGATGCTTTTGACTGTGGTGGATGGTTTTCCTGTTCTTCTGTCTTTAGTGTTTGGTCGTTTTGGAGTACATACGTATACCCGATTATAGTTTCTTGTCAGTTTATATTAAATGATTCAATTACGTACCCAATTTCTTCTACCTGATATTTTCTCTCTTAACACTAAGAAAGAAAGGCACTATTTTGTCAGGGCCAGAGCTGCGGAGGGAGTTCTAAGAAGCATCTGTTTACCTTTTCTTCCCCTATCAGAGAAGGATCTCCTTGACACGAGAGGAACCAGACATGGTTCCTGCTGAGTTTGGAGTGTGAAAGAGATGGGCTCGAAAGGCTGGAAAGGTAGGTGGGAACAGAGCTTGGAAGGTCTTCAATGTGCGGTTATGATGTTCGGGCTCCACTGGATTTGCAGCTGGGGAGGTGATGGAAGGTTGAATCGACAGGGTCAGGGGTGTGTGCTGGAACTGGGGGTGCCCACCGGGCTCTTGCGGGAGTCCTGGTGATCTGGGGGCAGTCTGCACCCGACGGCCAGGAGAGGGGACGGAGAACTCCCCAGGCTGGGCACCTGGCTGGATAGGGGGGCAAAGTGAGGGGAGAGTCAAATCTAGTGCAGGATGTCCAAGCCTGCGTGCCTATGATAACGATGGCACTCCAAACAGCACTGAAGGAAGAGGAGTTTGGGCGCAAGTCAAGGGGCATTTGGTTTGATCCTGCTGATTTGTGAGGTGTCAGCTGGCTGTGTGAGGAATGTCCCATGAGCAGTTAGAGTCTGGAGCTCAAGGGAGAGGTCTTGGCTGGATATATGGATGTGACTTCAGCTCCTAAGGGTGATGACTAAACCCTGTAGAAGAAAGGTGTTGTCAAAGAAGAGGATGTGAAGAGAGAGAGGAGAAAAGGGACAGGGACACCCCTTTGCTGTCCCTGTAATTTTTGGAAGTAAAACAAGACTAGGGGACAGAGAAGGGAATTAATTTCCTGAGGGCCATGGAGGGTGGGAAGTGAGGGAGCGTTTTTAAGCGTCATGTCTATCAGATTGTCAGACTGGTAAAAACTTTAGAAATGACAATACCTCTCGCTGGCAGGAATACTGGGAAAAGGCAATCTTCCAGCATGGCTGGTGGGAAGAGCCACTGTGGAAAGACTCTGGCAGAGTCTATTAAAATTTAAAATGCACATAGCCTTTGACTCAGCCACCTCTCCCCTGGGCCTCTACCCCATAGAAATGAAAGCAGCTGTGTGTAATTTGTTTGTACAAGATCATTTATTGCAGCATTGTTTGTAGTGGCAAAGAACTGGGAACTAAGTGATGCTTTCAACAGGGGCCTGGTTGGATCAAATGTGGCCCATCCATGCTTTGGATTTCTGTACCGCTTGACTTGGAAGGATTCCCATGAGAAAAGAGGCAAAGAACCCTGTATAATAGGATCCTGTTTTTTGTAGAATATAAAGTGATAAAGAAAACAATCTCTGTGTATGTTAATGCTGCTGGGGAGGAGAGACGCTGGTACTGTGGGAGGAGGTGGGAGGCAAGTAAGAAACAAGGCTGCTGACAAAATGTCTAAGGTAAACCACCATGGAAAATGACCTGAGTGTTTATGTATGCATAAACAGGTAGGGGGAAGGATGGTTGCTAGAATGTTCCAGGTCAGTATGTCAGAGTGTGGAGATGGAGCTGATTTTTAATTTCTTTATAACTTTTCCGTGTTTCATGCAAATGAACGAGAAGAGTCCATTGGATTAGAAACTTTTCAGAAAGCGGTTGGGAAAGGAAGCCCCGTGTCTTGCTGTCAGCAAAGTAAAGATAATGAGGGTGTGCCTTTTTTTTTTTTTTTTTTTTTTTAAGAGATGTTGAGGGAAACTCTTTGGGGGCAAAAAAAGAATAAAAATAAAATGGTGGCTTGTGACTGGGATGAAGAAAGGCTTATTCTGAGTGCAGTGGGAATATGGGCAGGTTTGGAAGCACAGGAGGGAAATAGATGCATTGGAAATGGAGATGCTGAAGGAAGGTGTACTGGGGAGTGGACACCCCATTCTGCTGGGCCTCCGCAGGGCACAGGTGATGGCCTGGGCAGTAAGGACATCTGAGGCCAGCAGGTAGGAAGGTGAAGAGAAGGATTTCGAGGTTTGGAGGAAGGAAGTTGAGGGACAGTGTTGTTTAATATGGGAGGCGGGGTTATCTGCTGAGCACTGGCGGGCTTTAGGGTGACTTCAAATGAATACTTGAGTAGATGCAAGTTGTTTAGAACAGCCTGTGTAACGGAAGCTGCAGAGAGAGTGCTGGTAAAGGTAGAGAACTAGAATTCTTAATCCTCCCCGCATTAGTGACACTTTAAGGCCGTCCTCAGGGGGTCTGGCCAGTTCAGGAGCAGGGATGGAAAGGTAGACCTTTAGAATTGACTTCTGGTGCAGACTGATAAGGTTTATCCTTAACAATTG
The DNA here is from genome assembly GCF_964194185.1 of Rhinolophus hipposideros. NCBI lineage: Eukaryota > Metazoa > Chordata > Mammalia > Chiroptera > Rhinolophidae > Rhinolophus > Rhinolophus hipposideros. The sequence continues at coordinate 11,132,607 of NC_138049.1, read as the reverse complement.
AGGGGACAAGGGGCTTCTGGCTGGTAATGATGTCATCATGGGAACAACTGGGAATAAAGAGTGTCCAACTGAGAGAGGGAGACAGGGGAGGTCGGAGGGCTGCTCAGAAAGGGGCCAAGTGTCAGGGGCCCCATGAGGGTGAGAGCGGGCAGATGAAACATAATCTGGGGCGTCCTGAGACTCTAAGATCTTGGGGCTGGAGCAGTAGCTTCTGTGTTTGGTGAAAGCCCTTCCTGTTACCTGTTCTAGAACATCACTGACTTCCTTTGTCTCTGCACAGATGAAGTCCAAATGCAGCCTGACTTTAAACCCTCTTTTTAGGATTTCTCATGAAGTCTCTGCTTTGATCAGATTGGTTTTGTCATTGCCCCTGGAAAAAACCCACTCCAAGCTGGTTTGCCTCGAGACCTATGTGTCCATATCGGGTGCCACTCGCGACATGTGGCCAGTGCAACACACCTGTGCTGTTAGGGCAAAATACACATCTGGTTTAAAAACACAAAAATACAAATGAAAACACCTCATTAATAATTTTTTATGTTGTTTCCATGTTAAAACGATATTTTGGGTATATTGGACTAAAATACAGCATTAAAATTAATTTCACTTGCGTCTTTTTACTTTCCTCAACATTTTTTGTATGGGGGAGGGTAGCATGGCTCTAGAGCTTTATTGGTGCAGTTTCTCTCTGCAGGATGCCTTTCCAGTTTCCATATCTTATCATTTTTCAGGGGCAATATCATTAGTCTCTCTTTTGTCTGTGACATTTATTGCTTTGCCTCTTACCATTTATTCCTAGCTTTTTGTGGGGGAACCTCACAGGTTTTCTGTCATGTATCTTTATTTGAAATCTTCTCTCAAACGTTTCTTATCTCCCTTACTAGAAGATAAGGTTGGCATTACCTTCACTAGACTATAATCCCCTTGAAGCCAGGACTGATAAAATATGTGGAGCTTTTTCTTGGCCTCTGGCAACCTCTGTAGTATTGAGTTCTGTTCCTGAGAGGATCACAAATATTTGTTGAATGAATAAATAGATAATATATTTGCATTTCATTTGATCTTAACAAAAGGTGCTTTAAAATCCAAATTAGTCACATAATAATACTACCTGTACGTTATCTATTTCTTAGGCATCATCGAATTTTAGGGCAAGTATAGTATTTGAAATCGGAATGACCTGAGATTGAATCTAGAATGGTCATTTTTGCTCTGTGATTTTGGGCAAGTTATTTCATTCTTTGCACCTTAATGGCCTTGTTTGTAATGGAGATACTGATACTTATCTTTTGATACTCTGGATACTGATTCCTTATCTTTGGAGAAAAAGCAAATGTCTGATAAATGCCAGGTCCCTTTTAGAACTGGGAACGTTTGTTTGGAATGTTGTTTGGAATATGAGTGCAAGCTGAAGGTGAATTTACATGGAACCCTTTCTCCTCTTGAGTGCTGGAAAACTTACAGGCATTTTGGCCCTTGGCTATGTTCTGATGGTAGTTTTGTTTGATTGCTTTGAGATAATTCCAAATAGCGGCAGTTTTGAGGATCCCTCCGTCTCTGTTAGAAGAGACCTTGAAGAAACATATGTTAATAGCATCCAGATTTATAGGTAGCTAATAAATGTCTGCTGATTGGCTACGAATGGGAATCTATAAGGGAGAATGTGTATCCAAAGGATATTTTTTAAAGAAAAATTAAGTTCTTATAAATGATTTGTTGAATGAAAAAATGAAAAAATGAAATGATATTAAAAATCAAGTAAATGAAATTAAATGAAAAAAACCACAATAATAATTAAATGAAAGTCCTTCATGGGGAGAAGGTTGAAAATGGTGGCGGTGGACTGCCTTTGAAATTCCAGTGGAACCCCAGAGATACCTTTTCTCTCTAAATATGGTGTTCTGTGGTTTGTTGCAAAGAACACTAGACCGACAACTGGTTGACCTGACTTCTTGCCTATGCGCCTATTGGCCAGTTGTATAATCTTGGGGAAGTTACTTAACCTTTCTGAGCCTCTGCTTTCTCCTTTGCAGCTGGAAGGGGCGATTAGAAAAGGCAGCAAAGTGGTAGAACATAGCCCTGAGTCTGACTGGGCTTTTCATGCTGTTTGACCACTTCCCAGCCGTACCCAAGTTCCTCAACCTCTTTGACACTTTTCAAAGAGTGGGAGTAAAAGGGTGTCTCCTGCCTGCTAGAGGAACCCCTGAAGAAGTTTGTGGAAATCAGCTGCAGATCAGTGGGTGACTGATGAATACTTGTGGATTTGAAGGATGAATAGGGCAACGTTTGAAGATACTTTTATTTTTAAATCAGGCATATTGATATATAATTTATGTGCCACAAACATCATCCATTTTTTAACTTAAAAATTGTGGTAAAATACATGTAACATAAAATTTCCCATTTTAACCATTATTAAGTACAGTTCAGCGACAGAAAGCATATTCACATTGTTGTGCAACCATCACCATCATCCATCTCCAGAACTCGTTTCATTTTAGAGAACTGAAATCTGTACCCATTAGACAATAACTCCCTATTCCTCCCTCCTCCCAGCCCCGGGCATCCACCATCTACTCTCTGTCTTGATGAATTTGATTGCTCTGGGTCCCTCAGGTAAGTGGAATCACACAGTATTTTTCCTTTTGTGACTGGCTCATTTCACATGTCCTCGAGTTCATTGTGTTGGAGCATATATCAGAATTTCCTTTCTTTTTAAGACCGAATAATATGGCTTTGTAAGTATATACCATATCTTGTCTAGCCTTTCATCCATATATGGACGCTTAGATTTTTCTACCTTTTGGCTTTTGTGAGTAATGCTGCTATGAATATGGGAGTACATATCTCTTTGAGACGCTGCTTTCAATTCTTTTGGGCATATACCCAGAGTGGAATTGCTGTATCGTATAGTAATTCTATTTATAATTTTTTGAGGAATCACCATATTGCTTTCCATAATGGCTGCACTGTTTTGCATTCCACCAACAGTGCACAAGGGTTCCAATTTCTTTAAAACCTCACCCAACGCTGTTATTTTCTATTTGTTTGTTTGTTTAAATAGTAGCTCTTCTAATAGATGTGAGGGGGTAGTATAACCAGACTTTTGATAACAAAAATGTATGGGATCTAAGAACTACAAGAATTCTTTGATAGCGTCCATCTAGTTGCCTCGCTTAAATAAGAAGCTAAGACTTTCTGTTCTTAAACTTCACTGTTATCTTTAAACCTGAAACACTTGCTGTGTTTCTACTGTGGATTTCAAAACCAATTCCTGGTAGGTTAAGTGACTTGACCGTGTATCTTGTCATTAACTTGTCATGGTCAAAGATAGGACTAAAATTCAAGTCTCCCCACTCTCATTGTTGCATGTACAATGCAGTCTTGTCGCTCATTTATTCCCTCATTCAACACACACCACACACATCTATCCTGTGTTAGGCAGAGGGGGAGACAAAGATGGTTCAGATAAAGACCCGCCCCTTACCTCCCAGCCTTTATGTTGCTTCACCTGAAGCCACTCAGTGTTGTTGACAGTTGAATGACCAGCTGGCAGAAGCTGCAGAATCACACTTGGTATCTCCTGCTTCTTCTTCCTGCTGCTGCTATTGTATTACTGGGCCAAAGGAGCTTATGAAAATGAACTCACTAATCTTGATGTAGCTCTCAAAAGTTGATAAGTTTCCACAAATCATTTGAGCAGAAAATGTAAATGAGATCAAAAGGGGGGAAAGTTCAGAGGTGCTGAATTCTCTACCAAAAGTTGTAGAAAGCCTACGGCATTTAAAGGAGATTAAACAGGGTGGGCCCATCTCCAAGAGCTCATTTACATCATCTCTGATACACGTAATGCTGAGTGGAGACTCCTAAACAACCTGGAAGCCTGTTGTCTTAGTGGTGCTGTCACCTTGTAGGGAAGATTGCCGTGGCCTCTCTTGTAGAAGCAATACAATGTGTCTTGTCAGAGCCCCCTGAGTTAGGAGCAGTTAAAGCTTATTGAAGTTAGAGTGTGGTTACTACTTAATTATAGGCTCCCATTAGTGAATGTTAGAGCTGACTGTGGTTTTTTAGGCAAAGCATTACCAGGGCTTGTGTGCTGTTCTGGGCTTGGCTTTGGCTTTGCAGCTGTGGATATGTATAAAGTGAATTCATTTTCATATCCATCTTAGGTTTCCTGATTTCTGGCTTCTGTTTTGAAGAAGTGGTTTTTCAAACTAGGGCATTGCGAGAGAAGGAGGAACCCAGTGTTCGTTCTGTTTTTTTCCTGGCAAATGAATTTACTTTATTTTGAAATCTGCAATCCTTTTTGTTCACGATGTCTGAATGTGGCTTGGATTTACTTGCAACCACTTCAGGAAATGGACTTTGGATGAAAATCTGGGGGTAAGGTGAGGGGGTTGGGAGGGGGATCTCAGCTCTAGGTGCTGCTTGTACCTGGCACCTGGCTCTCTTTGAGCCAAATCCCAGCCTCAAGTGAAATCTGAGGGGCCAAACTATGCCGACATGCAGATTGTTGAGAGGTGGAGGGGAGTGGCCTTTATGATTAGAAGCAAAAGAGTTCTTAGGAAAATTTGCAGTTTGACAGCCGAGAGCTTGTCTTTCCATAATGGACCTCTGCCCTTTTCAGCTACTTCTGTCCAAGTCTGCATGTTCTGTGAATGGGATCTGGTTCAGACTGGCACTGTACCACATCTGCGTGTTCTCTCCTGCTTTTGCAGCCGTGATGTGTCGGGTGGCCTCCTGGCCTGAAACCAGCTGTAAGTGAATGGTCTTAAGTGGCCAAGTCAAGATGAAGATACACTTGAAGTTGGATAAAGGCAGATGTTTCCCATCATCCTTTGGAGGCCTTCTCTTCTTAGTTCTGTCCACACTCAGCGATAAAGAAGTTTAGCCCGCTTCTTTGGAGGTGGAGCTCCTTATGAATGTGAATAGTTTTGTGCTATTTTGTTCATCATATTTAGAAGCCTTTGATTGCCCTGCTCCATAGACCACTTACTGAGCTATGGGTTGTGGGTTTGTATATTAATTTCTCTGGTCCTTGCTTGTTTTTCCTCATCTGAGAAATGGAGGGATCAGAGGAAGCATTTCCGACACTCCGACACCTGCTTCTTCACCAGCCACATCACCTCCTCGTTGAGTTTGTAGGAGCCTGCACATGTCAGGGGCTCTGTCTGCCACGTGCTGTCTCAGCATCTCATTTAAGTCTGCACTTCCCCAGGACAGATTCCCCCCCAGTGGAGAGGGACACGGGGCTCAGAGAAGGGGAAGAATTCAGCAGCAGAGCTGGGTTTTGACCCAGTCCGATCCCAGTGCACTTACTGTTTCGACTGACTGCACCATGCTGTTGCCTACAGCTTCATGATTCTGGGGAAGTACTCCTTGCCACCTTTCTCTGGTAAGCAAAAGTGAATTTTATATCTGCTTTCTGAGAATTGAAAGCAGTCTAAAATATCTGCTTTGTTAACTTCAGATTTAAGTACCAGTATCTGAACCAGTGATGATAGGAGCTGAGAGATTATCAGAGACATGAAACAACGTGATACAATTTTTTTAATTGCCTAGAATTTCCAGACGACAAATTTCCTGGAAGGAATTGTACTTCTTCTTCTTCTTCTTTTTTTTTTTTTTTTTTTTTTGCTTCCAGAGAGTCTCATAAAAGGTGGATTTAGGAATTGTCATTTGGTGGCTGATGGACAAGTTATCTTTGATACTTTAATATTTTTACTTTATAGGAAGATTCTGTTCCTAATTTGCTGTTATATTTAGGTCTTCACTGGTGGGATCTTGTGAATTTGCTATTATAGTAGACCAAAATCTATATATAGAGACACTCAAATTCAGTGTGGTGTAAATCCATGTCTTTAAAAAAAGAAAGCAATTACTATGTTTGAAAGCCAAGCTATAAAAAGAAAGTGAAATCATAGGAGAGCCAAGACAGGATTTCATTTTAGTAAGAAAATGGCCCTAACTTCTTCCCCTTTTGTGTCCTGCAGTGGCAGTGGGGAATGCAGATGTTTTAAAACTAGGATCCTAGACCTTTATAGGTGGCTGAACTTTGGAGATCTTCCCTGTAAACACTCATCTGATGGATTCAGAGAAAGATCTGGAAGGGTGCAGTGCTCAGGCACTCAGCTTGTACTCTGTTAAATGTCATTTTAGTTATGGAACATCCCATAGAACTTTTTGTCCTAAAAGGGTTTTTTTTTTATTTTTAATTTAATGTGTGCTCATGCTCATTGTAATATTTTTTCATCAAAGTTAAAATTAATTTTCTTGAAAATATGCATGTCTTTGGCCACTGAAGCTAGACTCCATAGTACCTTCCAAACGTGCCAATCACATTTAAAAACTGATTTCCAACACACATACACGAATGCACGTGAACACCTTCCCTCCCCTCTTCCCACCCATCTCCATAAAGCAAAGAAGGGCAAAGAAGGAAGGGAAGAAAAATACTTCAGAAAAGTACTGGACCTTTTGCTATTGAGCAAGTAAGTCTCTTCCGGCAGATTTGAGAACTAATAACATCCAACATTCTCTGGTCTATACATTTCTCAGTAATCCCATTTCAGGAATATAATAAGCTTCTTTTATAGTTCTTTCTTGCCCAGAGGTGCTTTGCAGCCCTGCTGGAACCCTGATAATGATAGGTTGGATTTCTGTGTGGAAACATAAAACAGCTTATATCCAGGCATTTTGCTCCGTCTTCTGAAAATGCTGCGTGACTTTGGCTAGGTACTGGATAAAGTAAAGAACTTCTAAGGAGAAGAATATTTAAGACCTGGGTAAGCTGTCACATCATAAAAAGCTAAACGGCATTCCCCTTAGGGACATGTTCAGAATTTCAAATGATAAAAATCTTTATTTATTCCTCAGCAGATACAAATGATCTTGCTATCATTTCTGACATGCTTTTTCCAAGTTCTCCCCGAAGGTTCCCATGAAAAAGACTTATCCTTTTCCAACAGGAATTGTTTCTCACTTTTTTTTTTTCCTCCCCAGATGGGGTAGAATGTTTTAATGCTAAGTAGTTACTTTTTTCCCCCTTCAAAATCCACAATGGTTAATTGTCATGTTCTGAAGGGAACCGACCCCTACAGAATACTGAGGGAGGACTGGAAACGTTTTTGTAACCAAAAGGCTGTGTGCTAGAGGTGGATGCCGGCAGGCAGGCGCTGGCAGGCTTGGAGGGGCTGATTCATTGGTGACTCATGGCAGCCTGTGTGGCCCCTTGGCCCTGGAGCCAGCCTCTGGAAGTGTAGGAGCGGAGCTTGAAAGTTAAAACATGCCACTATGATTCTGGCTTGGTTCACGCGTGGGCTCACCCTTGGTTGGGGACTTGGTGAAATGCTGCTATAAGCAGCTCACACTCACCTTTTGGCCTTGGCCCCGTCTGTGACTTAGGGAGAGTGCTGGGTTTACCATCTGGGGACCGTACAACAGAGCCGTGGGCTGGGAATAAAAAATACTTGGTGATTCTAGTGCCCATCTTTTCTCCACTTATTTGAAATGCCACCTTTATCTTATTCTAAATCTCCAAACAAGTTGTATCTATTTCTGGACTTGGACTATTTCTGTTTATTAGCAAACTATGAAAATTACTGTGATTTTATGAAATATCTTGCCATTTGCTAGGACAGATACTCTTCTGTTATTCTGTTTTTTTTTTCTCCTCAAAATAATTTTTCTTGGCTATTCTCTACAAAGTTAATCTTCCAGATGAACTGTGGAATGAGCCTGTCACATTGTTTGAAAAATCTATTTAGGGTTGCATTAAAAGTATAGCAATTTAAGAAGAACTGACCTCCTATTAATTTAAATCTTCCTATCAAGGAACATAGAATGTTTCAGAATTTTTTAGGTTATCTTTATGCCCTTTAGTAAAAACTTTTATAGTTTTAAGTATAGATATTATACATTATTATTCCTAGTTCTTTAGTATTTTTTTTTGCCAGTGATGAAAAGGATTTCCCCCCACAACTTTTAATTGGTTATTACTAATGTGTAGAAGCCTAATGGTTTTGTATATTTACTTATGACCCCCTTACTGAATTTGCTTAATAATTCTAGCAAATTTCCATTTGACTATCTTTGATTTCCTAAGTTGACATCATATCCATTAAAGTAGGAGCAATATTCTTTCTTCATTTCTTGATTTATTGTATTAAGGTGCATGAAATGAATTAGTAAGCTTTCCAGGTGTTTCTATACTCAGGAACTATATGTAACATAAGGATTTGCTGTTTTTTGAAAGTTTCATAATTTCCACTCTATGTAGGGGGGGAATCCACTTTGTTCTTCAGCTACTTCACAGTCAAGTTGCCATGAATCTTACTACATTTTTTTCCCTAGGAAACAAGGAAGTGGCTTAGGTTGTTAATGCTAGACCTGAACTCCCTTCTGTTGGTTAAGAACTTGATGTTACTGTGAACATTTTGTTACTATGATCCCTGAAGAGATTAAGGTTGAGAAGGATTGCTCACTAAGGATTTGACCATGGCTAGCTGTAAGAAGGAATGAGCTGATGATCTCTGCTTTTACCCTACTTCCAAATCACCAGTCTCCTGGTATTGTCCACCCCACTGCTAAGGGCTGGGGCGGGGGTGGGGGTCTGCTGAGGCATTCAGTACTACAGGAAGTGTTTGCTGATCCGTGATTTCATTGGATTCATCATTTACTTGTGGGAAAATGTTTTAGTGAATTTCCCCTCACTTCTGTGAAATAACACTAACTTGTACGTCATGAAGAAAGCTGTTTGTCTGTAAGGCGGACATTAGATTTTGGATACTGCTGTTTAGTACAAATGTTTTTGGTAAGTGTGGCCCTGAGCTTACGTATGGCTCAACAAGGGAGATTCCATGGTTTCTGATAATGAGATTAAACCTCTCATTTTAGTGAGTTTGCTCTCTTTAGATTGAGAGCTCTGCTGTTTCTTGTTAGAAGACCTGAGAAATAATAGGCATGAAAGTCTCTGGCATGGTCATGATGTCCAATAGATTGTCATAAGATTTAATAATTTGAGAATGCATTCATGGTTTTGGTAAAATGAGTTCCCATGTGGGCCGTCTTTCTCTCCCTTGACTGTTACTTCTCTTTGTCATATACGGCCAAGAGTTTTTAGGAAATTCAACACAATTGGTGTTCACAGGACACCTGCTAACACAGTTCACCCTTTGATAGTGTGCTGAAAACGCACATTCATAAATGCTTCTTGTTCTTAATTAAGGCAGCTGATTAGAGGTGTTACTTAATTGTACTGCCAATTTCTTTGTTTTTAAAAGGCCACGTACATTTGTGCATCTCTATGTGTTGGATGTATATTAGAATTGTCAAGTGTAATCCAAGGGAGTCTTTGTAAATGATTCAGTCATGGTTGCTGATATTTTAAATAATTTTTTCTCTTTTATAGTGCATCTCAGTTTTCTAATTAGTTGTCTCAAATTACAAGAGTTGTTGTTGAAAATGGAGATGGTTCATCTGTATTGTATTGTGCCTCTCTGGCCTTTTAAAACTAAATAAACTGCAGAGCCTATATTTAAATAAGAGGTACTCAATGTATCAGGAGAGATTTCTGGGTCAGAGACTTCAGGATTAACACATAACCTTATTAGTTTGAATGTTCTCATTGACTTTTCTTGGGAATGTAATTTGTGAGGGAATTTTGAAAAGTTATCGTCATGCCTATTTTGAAGGTGTGGAGCGTGAAACCAGGGCTAGTAATTGAGGTGGCAAATTCATAGCTCCTGTAAATACTGGAAAAGACACAAAAGTTTTTCAAAATATATAATACCCTTTATAGCGTATAGAATATACTGTATGGCTTATAGAATAAAAGATCTGTGAGGGGAAGAAATTTTTGATTCCGTGAGAGAAATTGCCTGAATGTGAGAAAGAAAATTATGTTTAGGCTGAACAGTCTAAGCCATTTTGCCAAAATGTTTTCCTCAATATTTCTGTGTGTTTCCTTCTTGTACGTACACGTGTCGTAGGCCTTTGCAAACATGTTTATCTGTGAATAAGAACTAAAGGTTGGAAAGATTACATTATAATCCTTTCTTCACTACCCCTTGCCATGGGGTACCATGGAACGGGCCACTGGGTGGGTTTACATTTGAAAAATACAGATGCTGATAGTAATCTATGTCATTAATCATTAAATCCTTGTTCATACAAGCAAAATTAAATGGAGAATTGAGGCAGCTGCCAAAATAGTTCAGGAAGAATCCTTTGAGGATGATTAGAATTTGTTTTCATCTCTGCACTCTGCGCCTCTTTAGGACGCAGGAGATTTTTAAATTAAACATTTGTGTTGTATGTAGACGAAAGGAATTTTTGGCCAATGAAAGAATTATTTCCCCTCGTATTTTATGTCTTTATGTTGAAAACAGCAATGCATTAAGTTAGTGTAGTTTCAAATTCCAGGCCACAGCTCATTTCGATTTCCTGTGTTGGCCGCATTGGCGCTCTTGCACGTGGGATTGCTCGTTGTATCTTGAACGCACATCTGGTCAAACTGGTTTTGATTTTCCTTGTTCCCAGGTCTTCTGATTCCCTTCCTGGACGTGGGGAATAGGCTAACCCAGGTGGGTCTCATGATGAGTATATGTATCTTCACTGCCACTGTGATGGTCTTAGGACCTCTGCAGTGCTGCCTAAGCCCTACTTGAATGCAGCCCAAAGAGACCATGGTTTGTGCTGTGGCCACTGGGCCACTTCTGTGGTCTTTCAGGAGCCATGGCTGAGTTTTGTATGAGCCTAGTTCCCTAAGGGCGGCTGGCCTCTCTCTCCAAGGCAGCAGTTAAAAAGAGAAAATATAGCCTTATGCTTTTGAGCAACATTGTCTGTGGTCTATAATATCTATGATTTAAAATATCCATCTCATTATATGGTATTTTGTAATCTTGTAATCGGTGTAACCCTTTGGTTCTGAAATCCAGAGTAGAAGCACAGCAAGTGTTTCAGGTTTAAAGATAACAGTGAAGTTTAAGAATAGAATGCCTTAGCTTCTTATTTAAAAAAGAGCTATGCCAGATATGAGTTATACTCAGAAAAAGGAATTTTGCCCAAGAGATAGTTGTCATGTCCATCTTCCTCGGAGCAGCTCTGTCTGCGTCCGGGAACACCTTTATCTCTTTCCTCCTCCTTGAAGCATCTTCTGCCATTGGCCCCTGGGCCAGCTGCTTTCTCTTGGATTTCTTCTTTCTTTGATCACTATTCCTTTCCTGCTTCCCTTTGGATCTTCCTTCCTCTTCCCACTGTCAAATGATGCTGTTCTCTCTAGGGTGCCATCCCAGGTCCTCTTCCGTGGATAATTGTTGTTTTGCTCCTGCCTTAAACTACCATTAATACGTGCCCATTACTGCCCAGTTAATACACTCCCAGTTGGGGCCTCTCTTCTGGGTCCAGTGCTTTTAACTTCCAAATGGATGTCTTCATTTGGATGTTTGCTCCACCCTTCAGCTCAGTGCATCAAACAATGAAAGAAGCCTTTTTACCTCAGAGTTGCTTTTCTTCATGGAGCTCCTGCCTCAGAACATGTGCTTGAGAGTCCCATTTTTGAATCCTGGCTAGGTTATTTAACCTTTTTTTCCTGCCTTATCACATTGGCTAGCACCCCGAAGACAATGTTGGCTTGTTCATGGCCTTAGGTAGAAAGCGTTGAGTTTTCTTTTTTTTCTTTTTTTCTTTTTTTTTTCAGTTGCAGGGGGCACTGCCCACCATCCCTTGCGGGACTTGAGGAATTGAACTGGCAACCTAGTGGTTGAGAGCCTGCGCTCCAACTGAGCTATCCGGGAGGCAGCTCAGTTCAAGGTGCCCTGTTCAATCTTAGTTGCAGGGGGCGGAGCCCACCATCCCTTGCAGGACTCGAGGAATTAAACTGGCAACCTTGTGGTTGAGAGCCCACTGGCCCGTGTGGGAATCGAACCAGCAGCCTTTGGAGTTAGGAGCATGGAGCTCCAACCACCTGAGCCATAGGGCCGGCTCGAAAGCATTGAGTTTTCACCATGAAGTGTGATAGCTGTACATGCTTTTGTAGATGCTCTTTATTATGAAGCTTTTAAAAATAAAATTAAAAAATATTTTTATTAGCTATTTGATTCAATATTTTTAATATGTAGAGGATCACTACTGAAAACAACTGAAACAAAAATCCACTCTAAGTAAAATTAAGGAAATTCAAAATTATATTTCAGTGAAACTGACGTAGGTCAAAAAAGCTTTCATAGCCAAAGAGGAAAAGGTAGGAATATGGTTTGGAGGAATGAGTCTATTGTTGTATTTTGTTCAATCCTGGTAAGTGCTAATTCTTCATTTGCTAGATGAATGTGTAAGTGATGTAAATTTAATTTTGCTAACTTTATGTTCTTGGCATTAACTCTATCTTCCTATTGTTTAAATAGTTCAGAAGAGTCAAAATGATAGTGGAATTTTGCAAAACCATGCTATTCCTGTGTGTATATAATGACCATCATCACTGGAACTGTAAGGGCTAAGCAATTTGGAATTTAATATAGCCCCCTTTTTTCTATAATTAGGAAAATTAAACCCAGTGCAGTCCCAGAAGAAGATGCCTCTGGAAAAGCCTGAAAGTTCTTATCCTCATCAGAATCAAATGTTAAAGCATTATGAACCTTGTTAACAGAAATGACCACTCAGTGGACCATGGTTAATTCTGGGACAGGGTCATACACACAATCCTTGCTTGATCGATGTAAATGACCCTTGGAGGGCTGTGATGGTAACAGATTGTAATTTGTGTCTCATTTGAAAAAAATATGAACATATCTGTAATTAGAATTTTTAATTTTCTTAGGAATTGAAGCTTGTGCTCAATGCTTTATTAACAATTGTTGATCCGTTTTTGTTTTTGTTTTTTTGTAAATCTATCCTAGGCAGGTTAAAGAAAGATAAAATAACTGTCTACAGATTGTGCATCATCAAATCTTTTAGGTAGAAAGTTACGGGATGATTAATAAGAATTTTAAAGATACCTTAGCATGTAGTAGTCACTCATCAAACATTATTGACAGAATGTTGAATGAAAAAAAGAGGGAAGGAGGAGATGTATTGAAATATTTTATTTCTGGTTTTGGTTTTTTTTTCCCCCCCCTCAAAAAGTGAATTGACCTCAAAGGTCCCTGATAGCTCTCAAACTCTTAGAGTTTGGAAATCTACAATTATTAGTTAGGTTCAGGCCTTTTATTCCAGACTTTGCCTTCATCCTTAGGCCAGAGTCTATGACTTCCGAATCCTCTTTTCCTGATTGTTACTTCACGGTTTTCCTATGCTGTTGTTCAAGAACATTCTTCCAAGCCGCCCTGGTTATCCAGTGTAGCATTCTGGGAGAAGCCTCATCTTTGGAATTAGATCTCTTTGAGATCTTTTCTCCAATAACTATTTATTGTCTGTAGGCCCGTTAATAAATTTCCTGAGCCTCCATTTTCTCACTCATAAAATTGGGCAATAAAATACCTACCTCAAATTTAGTTGTGAGCCTTAAGTGATATGAAGTGCATATATTAGGTCCTAAGTAAACCGGGAATATTATCATCTTTCCTTTCCCCTGGTTCAGATAGCTCTGCAGTGATCTTTTTCAAATGGTGAAGACTTTAACATTTCTCTGTACCTCTATTTTCCTGAAAGAAAGAAAAAAGAAAATCACAGCCCACCCTTACCACCCACAACTAAATGCTGTTTCTCCCAATGTCGGAAATCAGCACACATAGTTTTCACTCTGTCCTCCAGAGTGAAAAGGACTCTTGCCGAGTCCTTCCTTTTTTCTGTGTCCATGGCTGTTCTGCGTCTTTATCTGCAGCTGTGGTTGTCTGGGTGTTTGTTCTCTATCCTGTCTCTGCAATACCCAGCTGACCCTGAGGAATTCTTTGTTTCTCCATTTTCACCCTTAGGAACTAAGGAGGCAGTCTTTTTCTCCGGTCATAGGAGAAAAGAGAGCTTGACTTGTAGAATTTTCTCCCTTGCTGAATTGCTACGTAAGGAGCCTTTAAAAACCTTTTTATTGAAGTATGAAAGGCAGAAGATCATAGTGAGGAGCTCTGCGAATTTTTCCAAAGTGAACACACACCTGCATAATAAGGCTCAAAGTAAGTTTAAGAAAAAGTCCCTGACTGCTCCACACTTTATTAAGCCTTCTCACTCTCACCATGCTTCAGGTTACCCGCCTGTTCTGAAGAGCGTTTCAGCCCCCTGGTGCCCTCTGACCCATCTGCCAACTGGTTCTGTGTGGACTTCGGTTTTGCCTGACCTTCCTCTCTGTCTCTGAGATGGGAAGCCTGGGGTTAAAGAGACTGGCTCTTTGTTCTCATTGTTGTCTGCATTTGAGTAGATGGCAAACAGGGACACACAGAATGCCATATTTCCACTTTCCCTTCAGCCTTCTTTCTTGTGGCTAGCTGGAGATGGGGTGCAGTATGCAGAGAAAATGCTGAGTGAAACATGGACCGTTTGCTTGTTTCCTTTGCCCTTTCCCCTCTCTGTCCAACAAAGTAGTGGAGGTCTTGAGTAAGACAGTGCTGATAGAAGAAGCCAGTGTATTTATGATTGAGATTATAAAAGTAAAACTTAGACTTTAAAAACTGAAGAGTGAGAGAGGTATGAGTGGTGGGAGGGAGGTTATATGGTGTATAGAGCAGAGGTCAGAAGGGAATGGACTTGAATCGGTAGAGAGATTTAGGCTACCTTTTAAAGAACTTCCTGTTGGAGAGGGTGCTGATGTGTCGGAATATGTGGGTTGCCCAGAGGTTTTGAGAGATCTGCATAGATGGGGGAGTGTGTTTATAGTCATCACAAAGATTGGAGTTGACCTTCCTTTAATTCTAAGTCTAAACTCCGTTATTATGTAGTTTCCTAAATATGATGAAAGATACCGGTACTTTTTACTGCCATTTGTTTAATGAGAAGTAATGGATTATACAGGCATTCTGGTATAAATTAGGGATTTTTGTCAGAAGCAATATGCGAAATATTTTTAGGGCAAAGACATGAGTTCACATTCCAGCTTCACTGCTCAGTGGATGCAGGACCACAAAGAAAGGATTTTTGGGAGGATGGGAAGTAACATATCCACGAAGGACTTTATTAACTGCAAAATGTCATATACCAGAGCGAGAATTTCCACCTATATGTCAACCTGACACCTTCTCCACCTTCACTTCTCTGGCTTCCAGACAGCTGGGAGTAGAATTATCTTGTTGGTATTCTGCTGTTTGGCCTAGTTTTCAGTGCTGTCCCCTCGATGGGTAATGCTGGCTGAGGTGAAAGGGGAACTCTGAGAGGTGGGCAAGTGTATCATTTGAGAGTAAGGAAGCTTTTTCAGAAACCCTAGATTTAGAAGCGGAAACTAGAGGTAAAAAACAAAGCTGGGAAACAAACAGGCTGGGAGAATCATCCCGGGTGTGGTGAGGGACATGGGAAGTGACAGTGGGTTGGGCTGAATGCCATGTCACTGCTGCACCAAACAACACCCCACTCCCGTAGGAAACCTTTCACTGTCTTAGGACTGGACATCAGCGTGCTCATTTCTAGATAATAAAGAATATTTTAAAGTCTAAAATGCACATTTACAAACTGAAATATAAGTATTGTATCTTTTTTTTTAAATTACAGTTTATTGGGGTGACACTTGTCACCGTGTTTCCCCGAAAATAAGACCTAGCTGGACAATCAGCTCTAATACGTCTTTGGGAGTAAAAATTAATATAAGACACGGTCTTATTTCACTATAATGTAAGACTGGGTCTTATATAATATAATATATTAAAATATAATATAATACTGGGTCTTATATTAATTTTTGCTCCAAAAGATGCATTAAAGCTGATTGTCCAGCTAGGTCTTATTTTCAGGGAAACAGGGTAGTAAAGTTACATAGGTTTCAGGTGTACACTTCTGTAATACATCATCTATATATCACATTGGGTGTTCACCATCGAGAGTCAGTTCTCTTTCCATCAATATATTGGATCTTCTTTACCCTCATCTCCCACCCCTCTGCCCTCTTACCCTCTGATAACAACTAGACTATTGTCTGTGTCTATGAGTTTTTGTTTCTCCATTTGTTTGTCTTGTTCTGTAGTTGTTTTCAGTTTTATATCCCACATATCAATGAAATCATATGGTTCTCTGCTTTTTCTGTCTGACTTATTTCTCTTAGCATTATAATCTCAAAATCCATCCATGTTGTCACAGATGGTCCTATTTCATCTTTTCTATGGCAGAATAGTATTCCATTGTGTATATATACCACATCTTCTTTATCCATTCATCTATTGAAGGACATTTTGGTTGTTTACATGTCTTGGCCACCGTAAACAAAGCTGCAATGAACATTGGAGCACACGTGTCTTTATGTATAAATGTTTTCAGATTTTTTTGGTAGATACCCAGGAGAGCGATTGCTGGGTCATATGGTAATTCTATTCGTAATTTTTTGAGGAACCTCCACACTGCCTTCCATAGCGGCTGCACCAGTCTGCATTCCCACCAACAGTGTATGAGGGTTCCTTTTTCTCCACAGCTTCTCCAACACTTGTTACTATTTGTCTGGTTGATGATAGCCATTCTGACTGGGGTGAGGTGATATCTCATCGTGGTTTTTATTTGCATTTCTCTGATGATTAGTGATGTTGAGCATTTTTTCATATGTCTGTTGGCCATTTGTTTGTCTTTGGAGAAATGTCTCTTCAGGTCGTCTGCCCATTTTTTAATTGGATTGTTGTCGAATTGTATGAGTTCCTTATGTATTTTAGATATTAGCGCCTTATCAGAGGCAATGTTTGTAAAAATCTTCTTCCATTCAGTTGGTTGCCCCTTTATTTTGTGGATGGTTTCTTTTGCTGTGCAGAAGCTTTTTAGTTTGATATAGGCCCATTGATTTATTTTACCTTTTACTTCCCTTGCCTTTGGGGTCAAATTCATAAAATGCTCTTTGAACCTAAGGTTCATAAGTTTTGTACCTATGTTTTCTTCTATGCAGTTTATTGTTTCAGATCTTATGCTTAGGTCTTTGATCCATTTTGAGTTAATTTTGGTAGGTGACAGATAGCAGTCCAGTTTCATTCTTTTGCACGTGGCTTTCCAATTCTCCCAGCACCATTTATTGAAGAGGCTGTCTTTTCTCCATTGTATGTTTTTGGCTTTGTTCAAAATGATCTGTCCATATTTATGTGGGTTTAGTTTGGGGTTCTCAATTCTATTCCATTGGTCTGTGCATCTGTTTTTTTTGCCAATACCATATTGTTTTGATTATTGTTGCCCTCTAGTACAAGCTAAAGTAAGGGAGTGTGATACCTCCAGTATTGTTCTTTTTTCTTAGGATTGCTTTGGCTATTTGGGGTTTTTTGTGGTTCCATACAAACTTGGTGATTTGTTCTATTTCTTTAAAAAAATGCCATTGGCATTTTGATGGGGATTGCACTAAATCTGTATGTCGCTTTGTGTAATATGGCCATTTTAACTATGTTGATTCTTCCAATCCATGAACACGGAATGTCTTTCCATTTCTTTGTGTCTTCTTTAATTTCTTTTAAAAATATCCTATAGTTTTCAGTATATGTCTTTCACATCCTTGGTTAAGTTTATTCCTGGGAATTTTATTCTGTTTGTTGCAATTGTAAAAGAAATTGTTTTGTTTTTAATTTCTTTTTCTGAGATTTCATTGTTAGTAGATAGGGATGCAATGGACTTTTGTACGTTAATTTTGTAACAACTTTACTGTATACATTTCTAATAGCTTGTATTATTTCTATTAGCTTTTTTGTATTGTCTTTAGGGTTTTCTATATATAGCATCATGTCATCTGCAGAAAGTGATAGTTTAACTTCTTCATTCTCAATTCGTTTGCCTTTTATTTCTTTCTCTTGCCTGATTGCTCTGGCTAGGACTTCCAATACTATGTTGAAAAGCAGAGGTGATAAGAGACAGCCCTGTTGTGTTCCTGAACATAGAGCAAAGGGCTTCAGTCTTTCACTGTTAATTATGAGATTAGCTGAAGGTTTGTCATATAAAGCCTTTATTATGTTAAGGTATTTTCCTTCAATACCCATTTTATTGAGTGTTTAGTCATAAATGGTTGTGTATCTCATCACTTTTTCTGCATCTATTGATGTAATCATATGATTTTTGTCCTTTATTTTTTTTATGTGGTGTATCACATTGATCGAGTTGCCTATGTTGAACCATCCTTGTGCCCCTGGGATGAATCCCATTTGGTCACAATGTATAATCTTTTTAATGCATTGTTGCATTCAATTTGCTAGAAATTTGTTTAGGGGTTTTGCATCTGTATTCATCAGAGATATTGGTCTGTAATTTTCTTTTTTTGTGTTATCCTTACCAGGGTTTAATATCAGGGTAATGTTGGCCTCATAAAATGAGTTAGGGAGTATTGTCTCTTCTTCAAATTTTGGAAGAGTTTGAGTAAGGGATCAGATCCTCTTTGAATGTTTGGTTGAATTCACTAGTGAAGACATCTGGTCCCGGACTTTTGCTTTTGGGAAGGTTTCCAATGACTGATTCAATTTCCTTACTGTTGATCGGTCTATTTAGATTTTCCACTTCTTCATGATTCAGCCTTGGAAGGCTATATGTTTCTAAGAACTTGTCCGTTTCTTCTAGGTTATTGAATTTGGTGGCATATAGTCCTTCATAGTATTCTTGGATAATCCTTTGTATTTCTGTGGTGTCATGATAACTTCCCCTTTTTCATTTCTGATTTTGTTAATTAGTGTCTTCTCTCTTTTTATCTTAGTGAGTCTAGCCAAGGGTTTGTCAATTTGTTAATCTTTTTAAAAAAAACCAGCTCTTTGTCACATTAATTTTTTCTATTGTCTTTTTGTTCTCTATTTCATTTAGTTCTGCTCAGATTTTTATTGTTTCCTTCCTTCTGCTGACTTTGGGTTTCACTTGTTCTTCTTTTTCTAGTTCTTTAAGGTATAACGTGAGGTTATTTATTTGGGATTTTTCTTCTTTGTTGCGATAGGCCTGTAATGATAAACATTTCCCTCTTAAAACTGCTTTCACTGCATCCCAAAAATTTTGGTAGGATGTGTTTTCATTGTCATTTGTTTCTATGTATCTTTTGATCTTTCCTCTAATTTCTTCTTTGACCCAGTCCTTCTTTAAGAGTATGTTGTTTAATCTCCAAGTATTTGTGGTTTATCCTGCTTTCTTTTTGTAGCTGATATCCAATTTCAAAGCCTTGTGATCAGAGACTATGCTTGGTATGATTTCAATCTTCTTAAATTTGCTGAGGCTAGTTTTATGTCCCAATATGTGGTCTATCCTTGAGAATGTTCCATGTACACTGGAAAAGAATGTATAGTCTGAAGTTCTGGCGTGAACTGTTCTGTAAATGTCAATTATGTCCATTTCATCTAATGTGTCATTTAGGGCTGCTATTTTGTTATTTTCTGTTTGGATGATCTATCCATAGCTGTCAATGATGTATTTAGGTCCCCTGCTATAATTGTGTTTTGGTCAATTTCTCCCTTCATTTCTGTTAAGTGTTGCTTGGTATATTTCGGTGCTTCCTGATTGGGGGCGTAAATATTGATGACTGTTATGTCTTCTTGTTGTATAGTCCTCTTTATCATTACGAAATGTCCATCTTTGTCTCTTGTTATCTTTTTCACCCTGAAGTCTGTTTCATCGGAAATCATTATGGATATATCTGGTTTTCTCTGAATACCATTTGTTTAGCATGTCAGTTTCCACCCTTTCACTATGAGTCTGTATTTGTCCTTGTAGCTGAGATGTGTCTCTTGCAGGCAGCAAAGGATTGGGTTTAGTGTCTTCATCCAATCTGCTACTCTGTGCCTTTTCATTGATGAGTTCTGTCTATTTACATTTAGTGTGATTATCGATATACGAGAATTTCCTATCATTCTGTCTCTGGTTTTCTGTTAGGATGGTGTCTACATTGTTTCTTTGTCTTTTTGTTGCTGTTATTTCAGTGTGGTGGTATTCTATGATTTTCCCCTCTATTTCTTCTTTTTTTATGTTATATATTTCAGTTCTGGATTTTTTTTTTCTTGAGTGGTTACCATTAAGTTTATGTGAAATAAAGTTTCATATTTAAAATATTCCTTTTTCTCCAGTATGCTTGCTTTCTCCATTTTGTTTTGCTGGCTCACACCTTTACTCTCTCCCCCCCTTTTTTTTGTTGTCACAAATTATCCCTATTCATGCTGTCAGTTGATTCTGTGCTGCAGTAGCAAGTTGTATTTTTCCTCTTTTTTAAAGTCCCCCCTCCCCCTTCTTTACCCTGTATGTTATATTTAAGTGTATAGTGTCCTATTTGGTGTGGGGCTTGCCATTTCCTGCTTCTGTCTGTTCATGATATTACTCATGGTTTTGTATTTTTTTTTTTTTCTTTTTTGTTTCAGGTCGAATAGCCTCCTTCAGTGTTTCTTGTAGTGCAGGTCGTGTGTTAGAAAATTCCCTCAGTTTCTGTATATTGGACAGGTCTTTTTTCCTCCTTCATATCTAAAGGATATCTTTGCTGGATATATCATTCTTGGCTCATAATTTATCTTTCAATAGTTTGAATATTTGCTTCTATTCCCTCCTGGCTTATAGAATTTCTGCTGAGAAATCTGATGATAATCTAATGGGCTTTGCTTTGTAGGTTACCGTCTTTTTCCCTGGCTGCCTGGAGGATTCTTTCTTTGTAGTTAATTTTTGACAGCTTCAATACAATGTGCCTTGGAGAAGGCCTGTTGGGATTGAGGTAATTAGGTGTTCTCTTTGCTTTTTGGATTTGGGGATCTAGTTCTTTCCACAAGTTTGGGAAGTTCCCAGCAACTATTTGTTTGACTATACTCTCTGTTCCCTTCTTCCTTTCTTCTCCTTCTGGTATGCCCATTTTTCTTACACTGATCTTTCTGATGGAGTCAGAAAGTTCTTATAGAGTTCTTTCACTAATTTTAACTCTCAAGTCTCTCTCTTTTTCCATCTGTGTCATTTCCAGATTTCTATCTTCTATGTCACTGATTCTTTCCTCCATCTGGTCAACTCTATTACCTAATTTGACTGTTTCATTCTTCATTTCTTTTATTGAGTTCTTAATCTCCAGAAATTCTATTTGGTTCTTTTTAAAAATTTCAATCTCTTTGGTAAAATGGTCATTTTGTTCTTTGATTGTGTTTCTGAATTCTTTAAACTCCCTGTCTGCATTTTCTTGCATTTCATTGAGTTTTTTCAGAACTGCAATCTTGAGTTCTCTGTCATTTAAGTCTTATATTTCCATGTCTTTAAGTTCACTTTCTTTAGACTTTTTCATTTTCTTTCTGAGCTGCCTTGTTACCTTGGTTATTCATTGCAATTAGTGATTTATTATTTCTCTTCCTACGCATCTTCCACAGGAGTGGGTTCTGCAACAGGTTGATAGAAAAAGGTCTTTCTTTTGCTTTCCAGTAGGTGTTGGTAGAATATTTTATTTTCTTTCCAATTGCAGCCTTTAATTCTCTCTCACACTGTAGTGTTATATTTTCTCTGCACTGTTCTGGCTTCTCACACAATCGGGGGATTCCCTGGAAAGCAGGCTCTTCTCTGTGAACAGGTCATCTGGATCACAGGGCACCACTTCTGTGGGGGGATGTGGAGAACTTCTGAAGTTCCAAAGCTCTTCCTGCACCAGTTTCAGAGCCTGTGTGTTTCAGCGGCTCTGTTTACTCCTGCAGGGATCCACCTAGATAGGTGGGGACAGGGGCGGGGTGGGTTGTGACAGGTGGCCCAGAGCAATGGCGGCGACCACCAGCACAGCCAGCCCTCCAGCCAAGGCTCCCTCCCCTTCACTGAAACTAGTTGAGCTGTAGATCTGTAGCTGCGGGCCACAGTTCTCAGAACTGCAAATATTCTGTTTTTTTGATCCGACACTGCTACTGTTTTGCTTTTAGCACTGGAAAGGTGGGAGTGGGGAGAGCTCTGGGAGGGTAAGGAGGGCGTGGCTAGGATCAGTGCCTATGCCTTCTGTCCTCTGCTTGGCATTGAGGGCTTAAGTAGCTCTTTTCGCCCTTTTTCCCTCAGTCTTTGCTCCAAGGTCTCTACTGTGAGCTTTAGGTTCAGCCATGTTATATGCTGTCCCCTCAGCCCTGTGGGCCATAAGTGGAGTGCTTGCAGTCTGAGTTCTCCCCTGTCCCACAGCTGCGGTAATTCTAGAATGCAAGGAGGTCAGAGCTCCAAGCTCAGGTCTTCTCCTGCGTCCACACGGCCCTGTCCCCGCACTTCTCCCTTCCTTCCTCCCCTGCTCATCGAATTTGCCCACCTTTAGATGATTTCAGTTGTATGCCTCTTAGTCTTGCCTGTCTGCTGCGCAGGGAGTCCTTTGTGGAATTATAGTTGTTCAATTTGTTTTAAATTCCAGGGGAGATTTCAAGAGGCTCACCTCACGCTGCCATTTTTATGATGTAGTCAAGTATTTTTCAAGTATTGTACCTTTATCATTGTTAAGATAATTTTCAAAAGGGTAATGGTATTAGTTATCTATTACTGTGTAACAAATTACTCCAGCAGTTAGAGGCTCAAAACAACACATATGTACTCACTTATAGTTTCTGTGGGTCAGGAATCTGGGCCCAGAAGAGCTGGCTGCCTCTGGCTCAGGGAGTGTCATGAGGTTGTCGTTCTGTTGGCCAGGGCTGCTGCCAAATGAGTGTTCACCTGGATGTTACTGGGGGAGGTTCACCTGGGTTCAACTGAGGAAGGATCTGATTCGAAGCTCACTCATGTGGATGCTAGCAATTAGTATCATATTTTAAATGATGTAGTAAATCTGTCTGTATTTAGAAATCCTGGTGTAAAATGGGTGCTAATTTGTACTCTTTCCCCGAAAATAAGACCTAGCTGGACAATCAGCTCTAAACCGTCTTTTGGAACAAAAATTAATAGACCTGGTATATTATATTATATTATATTTATTATATTATATTATATTATGTTATATTATGTTATATATTATATTACACAATACCCAGCCTTATAGTAAATTAAGACTGGATCTTATATTAATTTTTGTTCCCAAAGATGCATTAGAACTGATTGTCTGGCTAGGTCTTATTTTTCGAAAAATATGGTAATTTTATATAAATCTGGGATTTGATATTGGGATTTGCTCAAAGATGGATAAACTTAAAAAAAATACCTTTATCGAGGTATATGGACATACTTTCATTTTAAAAAACATATGATTATAATTTTGATCTTTTTGAAGCCAATGCAAAGGAAAAACTATGTTCCCAACCACTTACTCTCTTGTGAAGATTGCTTTCAATTGTACTATGGCATTTTTCAGCTTAATAAATGAGCTTTCCTTAACTTAATTACTAAGCATTTTATATTTGTCATGTTAAATATTTGAAAAAAATTAACTAACTTTGATGGGCAGAATTTAGAGCATGGATTCTTACACCATGCTTGTCTGGCAGGATGATGCCGACCACGCCAGAGTAGGTTATTTCTCCCTCCTTTTCTCATGTACTCATTGCACATGTCACATGATTTCCCATAGAGTCACCTTGCACATTTATGGGTTTAAAGATATCTAAAGAATCTTTTATTATATATAACATGTAAAAAATCTATTACATGTGTAATATATACAATGTATATGTGCAATATTTATTATATATACTATATATAATCTAGTATGTGTAATATATAATCTTCTATTAGATGTATAGCATATGTAGACTCTTCCAATCTGAAATATAGGCTCATTAGGTGATGTCATAAATCACTTTGAAAGCAGATTTCATACATCACTTTATACTCTGAAGTGCCTAGTACAGTAAGTTAAGGCTCATGGTATGTACTCAGCAAATATTTATGAAACTGACATGCTACCTACTGCACTAAGGAGGCACCTCGGCAAATATTTAGAGTCTTGATCACAGTTGCTTTGATGGGCATTATATTTTGCAGCCATAGGTAATCGGGGAAAATGAGAAATGTGGGCTCTCTGCTGGGCTCTCCTGGGATGAGTGATGCTTGGGCAGAGCGAGGCCACGCTGTCCCCTCGTCACCACGTTTATGAATTCAGGGCCTGTACCTTGCACGTCTCTGGGGGCACTGCTCACATTTGCTTCTCCTGAATTCCCCTCGCCTCCAGCATAAGGATTAGAGTGCACAAAGAAAGCATACTGTATAAGGTGACAAGAGTGCTTTTGCTGTTATGTCACTGCCAGCTCCAGCTCTCTTCTGGGGGGACGGCTTCTGTAGGTGGGGACCTCTGCCATGCTCTGTAGAGTAACCCTACTTCCTTAGACATGCCTCTTTCCAGGGACTGGAATGAGATTGGAACGCAGCATGGTTATTGATATTGCTATCATTTGTACACTTTTTCCCTTGATGCAGAAAGCCTTGATGTTGGTGACGGAGCTGTCTTCCTTTATGTCTGAAGTTGTCCTTGTATTTTCTAGAGACCCACCTCATGATGCTGTTGTTTACGGTTCTAATGGTCATGCACGGGCTCCTCCAGGGGTCGTTGAGCCCAGGTGGAACTCATCCAGGCTTGGCATGCAGCTCAGGACCATCAAACTCATTAAAGAAACTTCTGAAAAGATGAAGAGCTATAGGGAGCCATAGCAGATGATGTCTTAGTTTAGGCTCTTGTAACAAAAATACCATAATGGGTGGCTTAAACAACAAGCATTTATTTTGCCCAATTCTGTAGTCTGGGGAGTTGGAGATCGAGGCAATGGCAGATTTGGTGTCAGGTGAGGCCTGCTTCCTGGTCCACAGAGGTTCAACTTTGATCTGTGTCCTCGCAGAAGAATGAGAGAGCTTTTTTGGTCTCTTCTATAAGGGGCCCTAATCCCATTCCTGAGGACTTCACTCTTGTGACTGATTCACCTGCTCAAAGTACCACCTCCTAATACCATCACATTAGGGCTTAGAATTTCAACATATGAATTTGGGGGTGGGGCACAAATATTCAGTCTATAAAAGATGGTCGTACAAGGCCTGTGAGTTACACTTTTCCCCGCAAAGCGTTGCTCTTTGCTTCACACACCACATTCATGATCCTTGTGTTCGTGTATTGAATGTACTAGGTCAGCAGAACCTAATGGTTTAAAACGTGGACTTCCCAAATTCTGCATTGCTACTCTGAATTCCAACTCGTCAATTCCCTATCTCTGATTTGGGGCAAATTACTTTAGTTATTTCAAACCTCAGTTTTTTTCATCCTTCAAAGAACGAATAATTGTGTCCGTGGCAATATTGTGAGAATTAAATGGGGCAAGGTATGTAAAGCATTGAGTTACAATGCTTGGCACACAATTTCCTAGTACACATGAGCTCTTGTCATAGTTATAGAACCAAAGACCTCTTCTTTCAGAATGCAATCAAACCCAATCATTGTTTATAAATACTGCCAGTTCCTACTTCTCTATGTACTTGTAAGGTGTTTTTCCCTAACTTATGGCATATTTACCATAAGTAGATTCAGGAAGTCGGTACAGGCTGGCATTCAAAGTGGGGGGTGGGCAAGATGTTGAGCAAAAACTATGTCTCCCTGGGCAAAGGACCTGAATGCACATTTTTCCAGAGAAAGATGTACAGATGGCTAATAAGCACATAAATAGATGCTCAAATCATTAATTATTGGGGAAATGTAAAGCCAAACCACAGTGAGATCACCTCATACCCATCAGGAAGGCTATTACCAAAAAAATTCCCCCAAACCACAAAAACCCCAAGTCATAACTGTTGGTAAAGATGAGAAGTCAGAACCCTTGTGCACTGTTGGTGGCAATATAGAATGGTGCAGCCACTTTAGAGAATGGTATGGTGGTTCCTTAAAAAATTAAAAATAGAATTAACATATGATCAAGCAATTCTGTTTATGGGTATACACTCCAAAAAATTGAAAGCAGGGATTCAAACAGCTATTTGTATATCCATATTCACAGCAACGTTACGATTGATAAAATCAGAAGCAACCCAATTGTTCATGGAGAGATGAATGAATAAACGAATTATGGTATATACCAACAATGGAATATTACTCAGCCTTGAAAAGAAATTCTGACATGCTACAACACAGATGAAGCTGCAAGATGTTGGGAAGAGGAGTTTTCCTATACCCTAGAAGGGTTCTGTCCACTGTTCTAATACAGGCACACCTCGTTTTATTGTGCTTTGCTTTATTGCACTTCACAGATGTTCCGTTGTTTCAGAAACTGAAAGCAAGACCCTCCAGCAGTGCAAAGACGATGACTTGCTTTATTGTGATACTTACTGTGGTGGTCTGGATCTGATCCCACAATATCTCTGAGGTATGCCTGTAATCCAGTTGACATGAGACAGATTAATAGGAGAATAACAAATTTTGTTACGTATGTACAGGAACCCCACATACATGAGAGAGTCAGAGACGCACAGGCAGGTTCAGAGACAGAAAGGTAAAATGAGGGATATACCACAACCTGAGGGGATAAGGGGCCTGGCCTCAAAGGGATGAGGGCAATTCATACCACAATAGGAAGAGTAGATGTTTGCGCTGCCATACAGATGGGTTACTCAAATAAGGTTGATCTCTGATATTAACTCTCATCCTGGGCAGGACCCCCAGTTTAGATTCTTCGAGGTATTAAGGGAGGAGCAGAAGTTTCTCTTGAGCTGCAGGATTTTGATTGCCTTCAACTCAAAATAATCTGTATGCCAAAGTGACACATTTTGGGGTCACACATTCTGCTCTCCTTCAAGGATGTTACGCTAAGTGAAATCAGCCAGTGACAAAATACTGTATGATTCCACTTACGTGAGGGACCTGGAATAGCCAAATTCGTAAAGACAGAAAGTAGAAGGATGATTGCCAAAGGCTGGGGGAGGGAGGAGTAGGGTTAGTGTTTGATGGGTGTAGAGTTTCAGTTTTACACAACAGTGTGCATGTGTTTAATGGCACGGAACTGTACATTTAATAATGGTTAAGATGGAAAATTTTGTAATATGTATTTTATGACCATTAAAAATAAATAAGTAAATAAAAATCTTAAAAAAAAAAAAATGCCATGTCCCCTTGAATACTGTTTTACCGTGGGGAGTTAAATGAAGATATATTGAGTTTTCAATTTAAGAGTCATGTTTGCTCAGTCCCATGAGAAAAATTTCATTGCCAGATTGTGTTTTCGTCGTCTTTGGCAATAATCAAGGCCCCTCCCCTTTTTTCCTCTGCCCTTCCCCCAACCCTAGAAATAAAGTCCTTGAAGTCTTGTCTGGGCCCCTCCTGGAATGCAGAATCCTGGTGTCCATGTGGCACCCATGTAGCTACTTCTTTGTTGCCCTTGACGTTTCCAGAAGCTGTTGGATGACTAGGTAAAGGCTGTGAGAAGTGGGTAGAGGTCCAAGGGCGATCCAGGTTTTGTTGGAGCTCAAGTTCATGCTATTTGGAGTTATCTTTAAGAAAAAAAATACAAAAAGGTCTTCTGTAATTTTCTTTCTTTTCCTTTTGGTGTGTTAATTTTTGTTGTTGTTTCTTCTCTAACTTCTACACAAATACTTGTGGACACATCTGGGGCCCTTCCCAGAGCTTTAGAAGGAACCCTGAAGCTTAAGCTCATTAGTTTGTTGTAACTTGTCTGTATTCCAGAACGAGATGCAGAATAAAGTAGGGACTGCCTGCAGCCGACTGCTTACTTTTTCTGAGCTTTATTCTCAGAAGCAAAAAGATTTAGAAAAAATACGTTACGTTGAGAAGAGTGACAAGTAGCTAGGAAGCCCCAAGGGACGGAATATGGTGTGTGCAGTTTAAACTGACTCTAGTCTATGTTGAATTTAACCATTGTTCCACACTTCAATTTGGCAATAATTTGTACTGTGATTTGGTATTACAAAATGGCCTTTGACCAAAACCAATTAACTCTGAATTTCTTGCCTGGACTGTTACATTATAAAATTTTGGAGGCATTTTTTAAGACATTGTATAAAATTTCCATGATAATTATGACCCTTGAGGTATTCTTATGTCAAAGAAGATGCATAATCTTTGTCTGCTAGTTACTTTCTCATCTGCCCCCACCCCCACACACACTCTGATTAGTCTTCATATCTGTTTCCTTCCTTAGGTAAATACTTCATCAATCAGGGATTAGAATAATCGCATTACCTATGGGAATTCTTCAGTGTCACTCAGGCCTTTAATGGAGCTGTTAGGGAGCCTTTGTCATTGAAAGCATCGCTTCGTGACCAGATGGACTCCTTGGAAGCAACTTGCAGAATGTCAGGCAAGAAGACATGTATCTAATGAGGCGTGACACATGCAGAGGAAGCAGTGGTGGACTCCTGCTTTTCCTCCCGTAATAGCATCATATTTTCTGGGGGTAGGAGAAATGGAGCTTTCAGAAGTAGAAAATATGTATATATTTCATATCATGAAAATGAAGGCCAAAATCAAAGAATGTACCACATTCTTTTTCGCAGCAGAATTTATTACACTGAGGGAGCCTGGTACAGAGGAAGGGCAGCTGCTCTTCAGACTCTTCCATGGGGCCAAATCCCTTATTTTCAGATATAGATTTCAGGGTCCAGGTTGCCCATGGTTCACAGCCAAGTGGGCACTGGGATGTATTGCCAAATTCATTTTCACTTCTTGGACAAAGCCAGAATTTGAATCCTAAATTAAAAGTGAAAAGCAAGGTCTCTAAGCCAATTAAACCCCATTATCATTCAAATAGGGCTTTTATGCTATTTCCCGCCACTTAGAAATAGAAGAAAAAAATATCAGGGTGTTTTTTCCCCCCCCCCCAGAGATTTGGGGAAAACTATAAAACTTGTTCATTTCTGAAGTGCATTGAAGGCTCCCGTGCTTATTTTAGACTCTGGAAAGATGAAATTAAAATGAACTCAAAATCTGTTCCTTTAAATGTGGCAGGCATTTCCATAGGTTTGGATTTAGCCAAATTATTTTTGGCTTGATCCGTCCTCCAAAGAAAAAGGGTGTGGTGGAAAAAATGATGTTAAGGATGAGTAAAACAAAGAGGAATTTTGTATTGTTCTGACTTTCTGAGTGTGATTAGTGGGGTAAAGGGAGACTTTTGAAAAAGAATAATGCCAGATTAAAAATAGTTTGCATGCTCGTGTCACAGCATTTGATTTGCTCATCACTATTTTCAAACGAGTGCCTAAAATTTATAAACTCCATTACCAGTGGATTCTTGGTATATAAACACACTTGAGTCTAAATTCTTAAAACCCTTTAGTTAAAATGTGAACAATTAGGTTTGTTTTAAAATTAACTTCTCCATACTTTTCCCTTCTTCATCCGAGGTATTCCCATTACCAGTGTGATGTTAGTCCCAATTAGGTCAGTTTGGAAATTTTTATTTTTAGCATGAAAGGAAAATAAGTGGCATGCTGGCCCCAAATTGCTTTCAAATAAATTAACAAATGGTCTCAGTTGAAACAGTTTTGTATTGGAATGTGTTTCCTCACCCTGGCAGATTGGCTAGAAGCCAGTGTTACAGCTCGATTCTCCTTCTCCCTAGACTTTTTATCTACAGTGTTCGTTCGTTTTGGGAGAGGAAAGCCTTTTCCTGCAGCCTGCCAAGGGGCGTGAGCTCTGGCCCTGTTATAGACGGCTGCCCTCCCCCGCCAGCCCTTCCAGGGCTTGGCACACTGTATATGTGACACCCCAGCTCATCCCTGAGCAGCTGCCTTCTTACTGGGTTTAAATTGCAAGCACGATCGCACTGGTTAACCTATTTTAGCAGGGATCTTAAGGATGTCACTGACCCTTTGAGCTGACTTATCTCTTCAGTTAACTTTAATTAGAGAATTGTAATAGCGATAATTACATTTTGTGGTCACCTCCTAAGTACCCGTTGCTGTACTCAGGTTCTTTACTTGCATAATTTTATTTTTCCCTTTTCGCATTATGGGGCAAACCTGATTATCTCCATTTACAAGTGAGGGAGGCGGGACTCTGGCAGGATAAGAGACTAAGTCACATGGATGGGAAGAGGCAGGAAGTACACGCAAAACCAGGTTCTGCTGCCTTCTGTAGAGCTAGAGGGGCTTTTAGAGAACGTCCTGTCCAATGGTTCTCAGCACTGGCTACACATGGAGAGTCATCTGGGCAGTTTAAAATGAAGACTCCCTTGGTCTCATCCCAGACTAGCTACTCAGAACCTCTGGGGATGGGGCCTAGGCCCACTGTGTTTTAGGAGCTCCCCCAGGTGATTCTGCTGTGCAGCCAAAGGAACTCCTACGGGTCTCGTCCAACAGTTGTCAGAAGACCCTGAAGCCCAGCATTTCTTCCAGGTTGTCAGCTAGTTATAAGCGTGGAATTGACCCAAGATCTTCTGACAGCCTCTTGGTCTCTTTGTTCTCATTTAAAGTACTGATACCCAGTTTCCCCGAAAATAAGACCTAGCCAGACCATCAGCTCTAATGCGTCTTTTGGAGCAAAAGTTAATATAAAACCTGTCTTATATAACATAGCATAGTATAGTATAATATATAATATAATTAATATACTATAATAATATAATACGAGGTCTTATATTAATTTTTGCTCCGAAAGACGCATTAGAGCTGACTGTCTGGCTAGGTCTTGTTTTCGGGGAAACATGGTAGTAGAGCCTAGATCCAGGAAACATCACAGGAGAGGCTTCTTAGCCTAGAGAGTTTGTGCCACGGTGGCTTAGTTTTGAAAGATTACAGAAAATCAGATTGTTGTGATATGATGCAGTGAATGTCAGCTGAAATACTCATGTAACAATAAATGTGAAGCATACCTTAAATTATATCCCTACCTTGGTCAGTTTGGGCTGCTATAACAGAATACCATAGACTGGGTAGCTTAACATTTATTTCTTACAGTTCTGGAGACTGGAAGTCCAAGATCAAGGTGCCAGCAAATTGGGTGTCTGGTGAGGCCCCTTTCCTGGTTCATAAGGGGCTGCCTTCTTACTGTGTTCTCATTTGGTGGAGAGAGAGGGACAAGAAGCTCTCTGGTCTCTTCTTTTAAGGGCACTAATCCCATTATATAGTGGCTCCACCCTAATGGCGTCGTCTAAATCTAATCACCTCCTAAAGGCCCCACCTCCTAATACCATCACATTGCAGGTGGGTAGGGTTTCAATGTATGAATTTTAAGGGGACACAAACATTCAACCCTTAACAATCCCTATATATGCACACAAGTATAACGCTGCCAGTAACATTTTAGGTTTGTACAGCTCTTCTTGCTTGCTAGATTATTTGCATACATATTATTGTCAACACAGCTGGGGAAAGTTGTGAGAAGGTGTGCCTGTGACTGTCTCTTTCCAGAGGAGATGGACAGGAAAGGTAACACATCGTGCACAATCACCCAAGTTGTCCTAGAGCCAAGACCAGTAGTCAGGCGTTCTCATTTATGGTTTGGTTCTCTTGCCACTGAACCACGTGACCATCTTCAGTTTCGGAAGCGCAAGGTACGGTCACATTGCACAGCCCTCTGGGTGTGAAGGGGAGTGTGGGTGATGCTGCATTCACAGCATCGGGCTGTTTTCCATTCATCCTGAATGCTGGTGGGGCCCTTTCAGCTTGGTGGCTCGTCTTTGGTCAGCTGGGGGAGACTATCTTCATGCTCTGGTTGTCCCCGGCCCCTTGTGAACGGACATTAAGCCTCTGGATGTATAGTATCCATGTCTCTTAACTTTTTGTGTTGTTCTGTGATGTTTTTCAATATTCCAGCTTATACCCTTGCTATTTAGCATGGTTCATTTTATTTCCCAAATCCACCGAAGTTTCTTTTCAGCAGTCATTTAAAATTTTTTTTCTCTTGTCGAGAGCTCTTTCTCTCTGCTTCTTTTTCATAGCATCCTGGTCTTGCTTTATGGACACAGTATTATTTCAAATCTGCCTTAAGATACGCAATTAGAATTTTTTTTTTAAAGGTTTCTTCTGTCCCACAAATTATGGTTCCTCTGGGGCCAGTTGTTCTGTTTGTTCATTATGGCCCTTTTTCATATTCCGGTTTTCCTCAAATAACTTGTGATCCTCACTTGGCGATTTGCTTTAATGAATTAAGAACACCATTGATAAGCTGGGAGCATTGACTTTGATCTTCTCTGTGGTTACAGAGACTGCTTTCAAAATAGGCCTTTTATAAGTAGCAGGCAGACCCTCCTTCCTTCCATAATTGTCAAAGAAAGGAGGGTGGTGCCCCTAAGTGCACTTTACCCCCGTGGGGAATTGCCTTTTCTGGTATGGAGGTTCCAGACTACCGTTAACGCTTCTCTAACACACACACTGGGATTTTCTCCAGGCACAGAGCCCATGTTCTTGATTTAGCTAGTGGGTCCAACCCTCTACTGAGACTCCCAGCCATAAAGGTCCTGTTTCCTTTTGAAAAAAGAGGGGAAGACTCTGGGGAAGGACCTGGAGGGATCAGTTCTTTGTTCCATCTCCCTGTGACTGCCCCATGCCCATTCCTGCCTCGCCCCAGAACTCCTGTGGAAAGGTAGCTCTCACCTACAGAAGCATGGCTGACTTCTGTTTCCAGCATTACTGTTTGTTTTGTTGTCTGTTTTTTTTTATGATAATCCCCCCCCCCCGCCCCCCATCATTCCAACACTAGCCTGGGAGGGAGGCAGCCTCTGCTCTGTCTGCAGTCTAGGGCTAGAAGGTAGATAGACTTGGAAAATTTGAATGCAAGGAATCACCGAGTATTTCTACTCTGCTGAGAACTTCCTCTGGCACCCTGTGTCTCTGTGTGTGTGTGGGGGGAATACACAGACTGTTATGACCCACAGGACATCCCTTCTTGAGGGGGTACGGCAGCCCCCTCCCAGATTTGCCACTGCCACTTGCATTTTTATTTCTTACTATGCTTTATTCATGTATTCCAATTCAATGTGACATGAGCAATGGCAGCAGGAATTGTAGTGGTCTGTGAAATGCATCTATGGAGATATTCTTTTTAGTCAGAGTTGTGAAGACATGATGTTTGGGGGAAGGAAGAGAGAAGGAAAGATTTGAGGTAGATTCTAAGTTTCAGATTTGGTCTGGGGTCAGGACACACGACACCTTCACTTCTTTTGTTTTCTGTCCACCTCTTCCCATGGGCTGTTTGTCCCTCCCAGCAATTCCTTGTTACACATCCATCCAGGAGGCAGCAGTCACTGGTTGTCCAGCATCCAAAGATCTTTATGGTTCCAAACCTGAGCTTCATAAGTAAAAGAAGCCCTCATACTTGTTCTTGCGTTTCTTTTCACAAACCTCCTGAGAAGCCCTTTGAGATGGGAAACAAACAGTTTAAAGACATTGGTTAAATAAAGCACTCTCCTTCCTAGAGCAAAGAGTAGAAGACATGTGTAAGGACACAGATTGTCCCCGGATGCTTTCTCTCCATTCAGGATCAGTGAGGAAAACAAAAGTGACCAACAGGTGACTGCCTCAGGTAAATACAGACTCAGGTATAGGCTCTGACTCTGCTAATCACTGAGGTGGGTAGAACTGAATGGCAAACACTGGTGATAGGATGGCTAAGCCGGGATGACTTTAAAATTCTGATTTTATGATTGGCTGCTGTCCTTTGTAATGAGAGACATTGTTTGAAGGGGATCATACATGGAGAAGAAAACAGCAAGTGAATACACAGGCTGCAAGGAAGAGTGTGGCCATGTAAGGAAGGGGAAGGACTAAAAGGAAGGAGGCTGTGAGGACAGGTGTGTTCTGGGTTAAAAAAGTCAGGGCAAGTGGTTGGCTCCATTAGTTAGAGCACAGTGCTCATAACATCAATGTCGCCGGTTAGATTCCCACATGGGCCAGTGAGCTGCACCCTCCACAACTAGATTGAAGACAGTGATTTGACTTGGAGCTGATGGGTTCTGGAAAACACACTGTTCCCCAATAAAAATAAAAATAAACCAAAAAACTCAGACAATACCCCAGCATGGCAGGGTTGGAGATGTGAGGAAGCGGGAGCTGGAGCTGGCAAGGCAGACTCAGAAGGCTCTGCTGTCTTTGGGAAGGTAGCATAAGGACTGTGGGAGAGTTTTGGCTGAAATGCTCCAGAATATTTTTATAGCGTGCTAAATGCCGCAACAAACAAATAAACTCAGGGCATGCTTGAACAGAAAGAGATCTTGAAATCCTCAGTCCACTCGTTGAAAGGGAACACAGCTCCTGTTTGAGCACAAAATCAGAGGCTGCCTTACAACTCTGACCTGGGTACCCAAGTACCGGTGGACTTGGGACCAGGCCTCTCACCACTTTGAGCTCCAGAGATTCTTGCTGTGGAGTGTCGCTTGTCCATTTCTGCTCGTCTTCCTGGGAGAGAGGAACTGATTGGGTAGATTACCATTCTGGGGGCCCGGGAGGGAGTGCGTGTTCACAAGTCTGCTTCTATAGCTTGTTCACTTCATGCCGGGACCTTGCTGAGTCTCTAAAACAATTAGATAAAAGAATATGGTTTTGTTTAGTCTCCGTGTTTTTCTAATCTTTACCTACTTAGTTGCCAAGTTTGCTCATTAGCCATGAGTCATTAGTGCTGTAATAATTGTTAGATTTGGCCATTAGTGCTGTAATAATTGTTAGATTTGGCTGTGTCTAGAAAGTTTGTCTGACTTTCCTTGCAGCTAAGTCTTGGCATGTCTGTTGCATTAGCAGCAGCTACCCTTGCTCTGAGTGTACATTTTAACAGCCTGTTCTAACTCCAGTTTTACAGTCAGGTCACTTATCAGAATAGTTCTAATTTGAAATAATAGCAGTCCTTAAAAAAGAGCAGTCATTAAAAAAAATTGGTATAAATGTTTGGCTGGAAAGGAAATTAGGGTAATTGACTTCAGGGAAAACAAGATACTTTCCTTTAAAATTTTAATTTTTAAGTTACAAAAAAAATCTGGTTTGTCAGAAAGTGAATGTGATAATTATAGGGGAAAAGATGTTTTAAATATATAGCATGATAAGAGAAATTGCAGCATGATGAGTATTTCGTTTGTGTAAAAGCTGAGTTGTTTTTGATAGTTTTAGCCACTTTCTCTGCTCACTGCTTCCCCTCTGCAATGGAAGCAAGTGGTCTCCATTCGAGAATAAGAAGGCTGGAGATTCTTCATGCCAAGGAGAAAGTCTGGGCAGAAGACCTCAACAAACAGAGGTACAGTTACACAGCGGAAAGGGAGAGGTTTACAGATGGCCCCTGTCCCAGGAAGTAGAGCCCACTCAGACCTCTCCATTGGTGCCAGTGACAGAGCACAGGCTATGTGTTGGTTTGTTATTTTTAATCCTTTTAACAATTCAAGTTGGGTTGTATTCTCGACATTTATTTTCCTTAGAGAAGGAAAGAATCTTAGTAACTTGCCCGAGGGCAAAAATGCACTATTAATAATGAGTAGGCCAGAATTCAGACCCAAGTCCACCTGCTTCCAAAGCACACATTCTTTCTACTAAGCCATTGTGTTTCTTGTCAATCTACTGGCAAGATGTTTTTGGCCTAAAATGCCCTCTTTTCAGCTATGGTTCTTGTCTATCAAATGAGGTCTGAAATCTCACCTCTTTCAAAGACCTTAGCGTACTAATTTAAAACAAGTTTCCCCCATAATGTTCTATTTAAAGGTGTATGTTGCACTACTCATTCAGCAGTTGCCATCATGGGAAGTAGATTTACTTTTTAAAATGTTACCTGTGGTCTGTGTGGGGAGGAAGAGAAGTGGTAGGAAGAGGGGAGGAGGAAGTGGGAGAAGAACATGGTTAACTATTTACTGCTCCTGTACACAATAAATTAAAGTGCAAAAAACTGCATAATATAATTTAAACCCCTCTGGTGATTTTACTTTTACTTGTATTTTTTTACTTATACCATTAAAATAATACCAGCGATTGATTTATATTTCAGACAGCAAAATAATATTTCATACTAATATGCTGTTTGAAATGATATACAACTTACTTGATCTTTTGAGTAGTCATAGAAATTGTTAATATTCTAATTACCTCCTGATTTTGCTTAACAAACACCGAATTTTTGAAGGATTAAGAAATTGATAGTATGATATGCAGTGTGGGAAAATCTCTATTCCCCATGATCTGATTAGCTATAAATTTTATGGTAGAAGTAAATTTTAGAAAAATATTCTGTAAATTCTGTAAGTGCTGGGACTATGTTTGTTTTGTTGACCATACATTTAACGTCTAGCAGAATTGTATTATTAGTGTTTGTTGAATTACTAATAAGTATTTGTTGAATGAATGTGTATATAAATGAATGAAATTTATTTCTAAAAACAAAATCTGGAATATGTCCTAATATTACTACAAGCTCACTGAATCTTCTGTACCTTTTGTGTTATAATAGAATAAACATGGATTATTATCACGACATTGGGCATGCAGAGTACTGAAACATTATTTAAGTAGAAAGTTCAGATAAAAGTACAAATAATTAATCAAACTATCACTTTGAGGCATGTGTATGAAGAGAGAGAAAGAGAGAGGAAGCAAAGAACCGGGTATCTGGATGAGAGGCATGTAGTTATTCTTTAAAATATTCTTGCAAATTTTTTGTAGGCTTGAAACTATTTCAAAATACTTACTACAAAATGCTTAATAATTACTAAAAAAAATATTACTGTGTATTTTGTCACTAATGAAGTGCTAACAAACTTGACAGCATTTACAGATGAAAAATGATTCTCATCTTTCTCAGAATGATGAGAATCACCCGATAGAGATAGGCCTGTAAGATCTGAGTATATAACCTACCACTGCTAATACATCTAATGCACTTTGAACCTTTATGTCATCCCGTGTTTATCTGCTGTGCGAGTCATACTTATGCAGAGATCTTAGTGTGCTGGAGAGTTAGAGTTTTCATCACCAGTTAAAAGGCTGTCAGTTTCTGAGAGCTTGATTAAGTGCGTCCTCCCCTGGCAGTTACTCCCACTCTCTGTTACTGGCGTGACTTGTCCTCTGATCCTTCTCACCTTCTGAGCTATAGCCATGTTCTGGTCAATGGGGAATTCACTAAGATGATGGGCTCCAGGGAGGCCTCTTGGGTGAAAACCAGTTGGCCTTCTCCAATTCTGATTTTACCGCACACCTATTCCTTTGGACTCATACAACCAAAATTTAACATTCAAGTAAAAAAGAAAAATCTAGAAGATAAATAATGAGTATAGATAGTACTCAGATCCACCAATTTATCTCTTTTTGTTACCTACAGTGCTGCCTGTGCATAGGAGGAAGCTAATAAATTCACTTCAAAACTGGCCTTGGACAGGTGAAAAGCAGCAGAAAAAGCATGAGGTTCACACAGAAAAACAATTTTCTCTGGAGAGGAGTTCATGGTAATAAATTACAAATAATGTAAAGAAAGACTCCACTCTGAAGAGGCCAAAAAAAAAAAACAATAATCAGGAATATTTGCTCTCTAAGAACTTAAGGTAATAAAAAGTCTGAAAGAAATTATGAAATATATGCATTAGAACTAATTGAACTTAAGACTAGAAATAATAGTACACTACAAAATGAGACTAGAAAGATTTGAAAAGGAACCAAATAGAACCTGTAGAAATATAACATACTTAGTGCAATTAAAAACCACAGTGGATGGTTAATAGCAGATTAGGGAAAGCTGAAGAGAGCACTAGTGAATGTGAAGATAGATCTCAGATAATTACCCTAAGTGTAGCATAGAGCAACAAAGAGATTGAAAACATCTAAGGAATTCAGAGACATGCAGGATAGAATGAGGAGGTCCAGGATGTCAGTTAGGAGTCTAGAAGAATAGAATTGCAAAGAGCCAATGTTTGAAAAGATAATAGCAGTTAAACTGATGAAGGACACATTTTTATATTGGGAGAATCACACTGAATCATGGGCAGGAAATACAAAACAAATCTACATAGAAGTTACCATGAACTCCAGAGTTGTAGAGAAACATCTTAAGAGAATCAAATAAAGCAGTTAGATTGTCTACGAAGACATACTGACAACAGAGTTCTTATTTGCAGAAGAGGGCAGAAGATAATGGAATAATACTTTCAGTTCACGAGGGTATCTATACCCATTTAAATTGTCATTCAAGAAGGAGAGCAAGACATTTTCAGACTGAGGAAGAGAGGGTTTACCATTACAAACCTAGAGGAAAGAATTGAAGTCAGAAGGAAGAAATAGAATGTTAGAAGCCATGATGAACAAAGACGTTGGGAAACGTGTATACATTTTATAAGCCTCAGATTGTTAAAAAAAAAAAAAAGACTAATTTTGGGCTGATTCAAACAAGGTAAGTCTAAAACACTAGACAACAATGATATGGACCATGGGAATGAAGATACTGGAGCTAAAGTGTTTTAAGTTCCACATATTGTTTAGCAGAGGATGAAGGTACTGATTACCTTCAGAGTTTAAAACTAATAAGTATGTAAACATTTTGAAAATACTGTCTTTCCAAGTTCTTTTTCTGTGGATAGTAAGTATAACAGCTATACTAAGTGAATTTGAATAATGAGTATGTGCCTTCCGATAGTATTTGTAAATCAATGTCAGAATGAAGTATAATTTAAAATAAATATCACCCGGTAAAACTTGTTTTAGAGTGCTATATGAACTCAGCTGTAATGTGAATAAGCACCCTAACTTAGCTTATTTTTGGAGGTGGGTTTTTAGGTCAGATCCACGTATCTTGGCAGTTAGAATAGTATAAAGTAGGAAAGGATCATGTTGATTATTGATGTCCACCTGGGCATGATATGGGGACACTGCATCTCTGCCAACCTAGAAGGTCTCCAGAGCCACTTTCAGCTCTAACATCTGCAAATTAAAATACTACATTGTGCCCATGTTTTACTTTTTTTTTTTTTAAGCTTTGCTGTCACTTAGTGCTAAATAATGCGTAGAGACAACGTCTGAAACAAGTTAGATGAGAGGAAAAAAGGAAATTGGGAAATTTTTTGGCAGTGGCCTACCATAACTATTCATAAAGTATAAAAGGGATTTCTAGCCTGTGTAAGAACAATGTTTTTAAAATATAACATTGAAATTGTGATGTAAAGGATCTGCTGTGGTGTTAGTCAATAAAGTACTTAAGATTGTGTATGTTTGTTGTAAAGTGCTTTTCAGAACGCTTGGGAGGACCAGAGTATTTGTGTGGGCCTTCATGACATTTGTGAAAGAGAAGGCAGGGATGAACGTCTTAAAGCCTACAATTTAATTAAATGCATTGGTTTACTTGCTGTGGTCTACGTGTATATTGAGGAAATCATTTGAATGTTATTTTTTGTAGTTTGATGTGTGAGTTGGACAAGAACATTTTGTGATTGCAGGAAGCTCTGGAAGAGAATTGTTTGGCTGTGGAATTACAGTGTGGAGCCATTTCCTTCATTGGGGAGTCATTGTTTTGGGTGTGTTTCGAGTTAGAAAAGATTTGTTTGGAGTACTGGCCATTCCAGAACATATTTCATTAGAACAAGAAGTGTGTCTTTCTGGGCTGTGTATTTTCTAAGCTTTAGCTTATTCCTTTTGTGGCTCATGCTAAAATCAAAGTACCATACTTCAACAGCAGCTTGACAATTTCAGCTTCCTCTCACACATCAGAAATATTACCATGTTTCTGTGCAGAAGTCTTCCAAAGAAAACATGCCTATTACCCGTGAAGTCCCTGAAGGTTTAGTTTTAGGAAGCAAGGTTATATAAGATCGAATTAATATACAGAGGGTGCCAAAAAAATGTATACACATTTTAAGAAA
Source organism: Rhinolophus hipposideros (assembly GCF_964194185.1). NCBI lineage: Eukaryota > Metazoa > Chordata > Mammalia > Chiroptera > Rhinolophidae > Rhinolophus > Rhinolophus hipposideros. Next base: position 11,092,918 of record NC_138049.1, on the reverse strand, counting down.
GGAAAAAACTGTTAAAATTACGCTGATTGATAGTAACCACTTTGAGCCCCTCTTGTAATTGCAGAAGTCGAACGTGACTTGTATTTGTCTTTTGTTATCTACAGATATTGAGCATTACAATTTTAATACAGTTTTTTCCTGTCTTAAAATATGTATACATTGTTTGGTGCCCTCTGTGTTTTAGTATCATGTGATAAAAACAGTAAAATACTGACTTCTTTAAATTTTATTGGGGAATATTGGGGAACAGTGTGTTTCTCCAGGGTCCATCAGCTCCAAGTCCAGTCGCTGTTTTCAATCTCTAGTTGCAGGGGGCGTAGCCCACCATCCCATGTGGGAGTCCAACGGACAACCCTGTTGTTAAGAGCTCACAACTCTTAACCAACTGAGCCATCCAGCCGTCCCCAATACTGACTTCTTGACTCAAGTTTGGGGGTCCATCTTCTGAAATCTGAAACAGCTTTTGATTTTATGCATGAGATTTTCTTGCCCACTCTCCCTTAATACACATGTTTAATTTGAAGAGATCGTCTGTATATAGAGACAGAAAATTTGGGGATGTTAATGAAAGGACACATTAGAGAAAGAAGTGTTTGCTGAAGAATTCAGCATCTATAGCCAGAAAAATCAATTCATAATTAACTATTTTTTCCAGTGCCTTTTATTTTCACAAATAGTTTTCTCAGACTACCTTATTATTATTATTTTTTCTGTATTCTCTATGTCCCTGTCTAACTGGCTCTACTGGATCTCCTTGTTGTTTCTTTCTTGGATTTTGGGAATTCAGTCTCCCTTTGTTTACATCTCCCTGTTTCCCATACCTAAGTTCTGCTCTTTTCTGCAAATTTTTATGACTCTTCAGCAATTTCTTTATATGCTGTCCAATGACAATGGAATGATACCATCATTTGTCACTTGGCCAAGTTACTTTTAATAAATTTTTTTGTTGTAGAACTTTTTTACGTATACAGAATTATTGCACAGATAGTATAGAGGGTTCCTGAATCTCCCACGCCAAGTTTCCCCTGTTATTAACCTCTTACATTATTACAACTTTTGTTACAACTAATGACTTCATATCGATTCGTTAATATTAACTACTGCCATTCAGATTTGCTCTTTTTCCCCTAATGTCCTTTTTCTGTTCCAGGATCCCATCCAGGACACCACAATACATTTAGTTATTATGTCTCTTTAGCCTCCTTTTAGCTTGATAGTTTTTCATACTTTTCTTGTGTTTGATGATCTTGACAGTTTTGAGGAATACTGGTTGGATATTTTGTAGAATGTCCCTTGATTTTCTGATTGCACTGGGCTATGTGTTTTTGGGAGGAAGACCACAGAGGAAAAGTGCTGTTATTATCACGTGATATGAAGGGTTCGTACTGTCAACATGAGTTATCATTGTTGCTATTAACCTCGATCAGCCGGCTTGAGGTAGTGTTTGTCAGGTCTCTCCACTGTAAAGTTACTCCTTTTCTCTTTCTTTTTGGAAGAAAATCACTATGCACAGCTATCACTTAAGGAGTGAGAATTATGCTACATCTCCTTGAAGTCAAAGAATCTACATTAATTATTTTTAATTCAGCATGGGAGATTTATCTGTTCTCCTATATTTATTGCAATAATTTATATCTATAGATTCATGGATGTTTATTTTATACTTTAGGTTATAATCCAATACTACTTTATTTTGTTGCTCAAATTATTCCAGCTCTGACCATTGGGAGCTTTTTCATTTGGCCCTTGTATAGCCTTCACATACCCCCAGCATGGTGGGCTCTTCCTGCCCCAGTCTTAGAATCTGTCATTTCTCCAAGGAGCCTGGTTCCTTGGTGCTAGAAACCAAGGATGTGGGTGTTAGGTGTGCTTTTGGCTACTGGGATGCAGTTATTTCTATATCCATATATTTTAATGTATGTTTCGTGTTCCTGCAAGTAGATTAGCGGCTCAACCTGCCACATCTCAGACCAGTTAAATCAACATTTTTGAGAGTGGGGCTTGGGCATTAGTGTATTGTTAAAGTTTCCCAGATGACTTTTAATGTGCAGCCATAGAAGCAGTTATAGCCCTTAAAAGCTTTGAGGATAAAGGCTGCTAATATGAGAAGTAGATATTAGATAACTGTTTGTTGGCATTAATGTTAATAATTAATTAATTAATTAATTAAGCAAACATTTACTGAGTCCTTGTCACCTGCCAGGAGCTGTACAAAGCACTGGCATAAAAGACTTAGCCCTTGACATTAATCAAAATGATTGATAGTAGTCACTACTCATATTGAAAATATACTGTGTGGAAACACTGGGTTATCTGTGTACATTATTTCATTAAATCCGCAAACAGCTCTATCATAGGTCTGTTTTACCAATGAGCAAAATTGAAGCCCTGAAAGATTTAAGTAACTTGCCCAATATCACACGGAATGTCATGGAGTTGATATTTGAACTGAGATCTGCTGGGTCTCCTAAGCTCAAGATCATAATCACACACTATACTGTCTTCCTCAGAAATCCCAAGTTTGAATGGGAGAAACAAATACATAGTTATGTTAGAATCGTATCTATTTTATTCTAAAAGCCCTTGTAGGATGCTAATCAGGAAAAAAACAACAATGCAATATTGACTGATAAATGTTATGATAGTAGCACAAAGCAATGGTATCTAACATAAAACAGAGAGTGATCATGGAAGACTTCCTGGAGGAGAAGGCATGTGACCCATGTTTTGAAAAATTCCTAGTATCTGGCTTTGCAACATGGAGAGGGAGAAGATATTGCAAGCATCAAAAGTAGGAAATTAACATTGGTACAATACTATTAACTGAACTGTAGACTTTATTTGGCCTTCCCCAGTTTTTCCACTAATGTATGAGTATGTCTTCTGTTCCAAGATCCAGTTCATGATTCTATGTTGCATTTAGTTGATACATCTTCTTAGTATGCTCCAACCTGTGACCATTTCTTGGTTTTCCCTTGTCTCTCATGACCTTGACATTTTTTGGTAAGTAATGTTCAGTAATTTTGTAAAACATCTCTCTATTTGTGTTTTTCTGATGTTTTTTTATTGTAGGTTAAATAATTGCAATATATATATATATGTTTTTTTTTTTAGTCAGGAAGATTTATTCCTTCTCTATTTGCTTATTCAGTTGTTTATTTGTATCAGTATGGACCCATGGCCATTTATTTTATTCTTTGAGTTATAACCCAATATTATTATGTTGCTCAAATCATTCCATGTTTGTCAATTGAACACTCTTTCAGTTAGGTCCTGTGCCCCTTTGGAATTTTGGCCCTGCTGAATGTGCCAGGTCTTCAGTTTTTCCCTATTCCAGCTCTAGAATGAACCATTTCTCCCAAAGAGCCCTGGTTCCTTTTAGTTGAGAATGTTATTTAGAAACCATGGTCTGGGTCCTGGGTATGCACATTGCTCCTGGAGTGTTGCTGCTGCTTCTAGGCATTCTCGATACACAGAGCTAGGAAATATTTGTATATATAATAATCCATGTATGTACACATCTGTATTCTTTCTCTCTCTGTGTTTTAAAATAGATACGAGCTCATACTGATATCTCAGAATCTACACACATATCTATATTTAGTTTTGTATCTATTTACCTGTGTGTACCGGGGGTACCAAAAGAAGGTATACAAGTGGACACTTTGGTCAGTGTTGCTCAAGCAGTAGTTCGCCGTAATCAGAAGTGTCTGGACGCTGATGGTAACCACTTTGAGCACCTCTTGTAACTGCAGAAGTCAAAGGTGACTTGTATTCATCTTTTGTTATCAGTGTATATTGAGTATTGCAATTTTAATACAGTTTTCCTTTCTTAAAATGTGTATACATTTTTTTTTTTGACACTCTGTATATTCTCCACACCGCAGAGTTCATTCTAGCCTTCTCCCTTTTTTTTTTGAAGCTGCTTTTTCTGAATGAAAATTTTGGCTCCCATTACCTACAATTTATGTATGAATTTGTTCAATCCTAGTATATACATAAAGTAGTTTTAGAATTGCCAAGTGGTACTCCTGAGAGGAACAGATTTACCAGCCAGAGTACAGTGTTTATGGACTTTTTATTTTTATTTTTTGTCATTAGCTTATAAGTCAAAGTCCTGGGTTCCAAATATGTTTAGATCAGTTACTGTTTCCCCCACCAACCGCAGTGAAGTTATGCCATTCATTTGTAATGTAGCTACATCTCTCTCTTACAAGTGCATTCCAACCTGAGATCCCTGGTTGGGTTTTTAAAATTTTGCATAACAGTTTAGTTCACTCTTTGAACTAAAGTACAGTTCTGCAAGTTTTGACAAATGTAGAGTTGTGTACTACCACCACCATGCCGTACTCACCTGTTCTGTCATCCTAAAATTTTCTGTGGGGTCCCCCACCCTGGCAACCACTGATTCTGTTCCTAGAATTTTGCCTTCTCTAGAATGTCATACAAATATTTTTGTAAAATATGTAGCCTTTTAATTTTTTTTTTGGTCTGTCTTCTTTCACTTAGCAAAATGCGTGTAAGATTCATCTAGTTTATTAGGTGAATCAATAGTTTGTTCCTTTTTATTGCTGGGTATAGATATACCACTGTTTGTTAGTCATTTCATTGTTGAAGGACATTATAGTTGTTACAAATTTTGAGTGACTGTGAATAAACATTTGCATACAGGTTTTTGTGTCAGTGTGTTTAATTCACTTGGATAGATACCTAGGAATGGGATTGCTGGGTTATATGGTAGATGCATTGTTAACTTTATAAGAGACTGTGAGACTGTTTTCAGAGTGACTATCATTTTGCATCTCCACCTGTTCTTCCATATCATCACCAGCTTTTGGTGTTATCGGTTTATTTTTAAAAATTTAGACTAGCCATTCTACTAGTGTATAGTGATAGCTCCTTGTGGTTTTAGTTTGCATTTCCCTAATGACTGATGATGTTGAGCCTCTTTTCATGTGCTTATTTGCCATTCATTTATCTTCTTTGATGAAGTGTCTGTTCAGATCTTTTGCCCATTTGAAAAGCTGGGTTGTTTATTTTTATATTGTTGAGTTTTAACGATTTTTTATGTATACTTTGGATACAAGCCCTTTATTGGATATGTGATTTGCAAATATTTTCTTTCAGCCTGCGACTTGTAACATTTTTCAAAAGAAAATAACTGGTTCAGGTTTAGTGGCAAGGCAACATGATTTCATAAAAGGGATAGTGATTCAAGTCTTAGAAATGCAGTAACAAGATCTCTGCATCAAATTGTAAATGATACTTTAAATACTTTATTTTTTCCGCAATCAACTAAAAAGCAATGTTTTAGCAGTTGGTCATGCTGTGGTCAACCTCTTCCTGTTTGTTTATACCACCGCGTGAATGTAATCTCAAGGATGAAGAGTGTGTGTGTGTGTGTGTGTGTGTGTGTGTGTACATGAGGGATCATGTGTACATTTCCTGTAATATATCGTGATCTGGGTGATAGCTCCCTGAGTCTGTACATATGTAAAAAGTTACGAAACTGTGCAGTTACAACTAGTGCACTTTATTGCATGTATGTTGTAACGCAATAAAAAAAACATGTGGATGTACAATGGTGAAGCCTGTGTACCCTAATAAATAGAAGAAGGTAGAAATTAAGTAGAAAGAATAGAGGAATACGTATGGCCAGGTACGCATCTGGAATGCCACCTGATTATGTCGTGGAAGATGAGAGAGGCTTAGGAGGAGAGGACCCACCAGTGTATGCCTCGTGCATACAAGCTAGATATCTTACAGCTTTGAAAATGATAGGTTTCTCTTGGGAAGTATGAGGGAGTACGTATACTAATATGTTGGTTGTAGCATTTTATTAACAATCTACCAATTTACCTGTAAATTCCTTTTCAGCTCCTTTCACTTTGTGCTGAGGAGTCATTACCCAGTAGACTTCCTTTCCCGGTGTAGGAATGTAGATGTTGTTGAGTGTTAGAATAAAATAATGTGAAATATAGCACCTTACTTTTAAGAACTAGACCTGGAAGTTGTGGTCTAGCTTGTACAGTGCTAGGATATGAAAATTGCATAACTCGTAGAAAAGCATATAGTCTCGTAAACATTGCGACAAACCTAAAACCCTGATAAGTTTATGTATTTGGCTTGCCTGTGCCTTGATTGTGAATTGTGACTGTATTTTGGGCTGGAATTTGAATATTTGACCTCCTCAGAACTTTTGGTTTGGCCTGGGACCAAAGGTAGTATAAGAGCTGGCAGGCATGGCCGGGAAACTCTCACGGGAATTTTATTACTGCGGCCTAGACTCTGTTTCTTTGTTTCTCAGTGGGGGCAAAATGCTTTTGAGTAATTCCAGGTGGAGGCTTGACAGGATTGGAACATTAAAATTGGTTACATAATTCTGTTCCATGGCCAGGGTGATTAATAACTCGTGTGCAAGCATATTGAAAATAAACAAGGCATCCTTCTTTTAGGTTACGTATTTACCTCCAGTTCTAGTTACTACTGTTGTGAAGATGTACATCTCATTTCATCTTTCCTTTCCTCCCTTCCTCTCGCCACGCACCCCTGCCTTCCTCTCCTTGCCCTCATTCCCTCCCTCTTTTTCTTTTCCTCTTTTCGCCTTCTCTGCCCTTCCCTCCCTCCCCTCGCTTCTCCAGAGTAAGGAATTGGCAAAATTAATTTAGTTCATAAGTATACACTAGGAAATCATTTCTTTCCAGTTTTGTTTATATCCAAGAAATGCAAATTCTACTACAACTAAGGTTCTGGACATCATTGTGCATTTCCTTTCTTCTTGCCCCACGTGACCTTCTTATTTTTAAATTAAAATTATTTTTTTTTTAAGAAAGCAAGCAGAACTTCTTTTTTATGCCTCCACGTGCGAATTTATATTTGAATCGTGCAAAGGAGAAGCAGCTTCTTTTTTTGGCATGGTGACTCTGGTTGGAAATCTGGGCAGGAATAGGCACTCAGGCCAGCTTGGCAGCCAGTCACGCTGTGGGTCTGTGTTCACAGCCCCTAGCTGTAGGCGGACACGTACCAACTGGTAATTGGAAAACAGGGTTTTAGATGCAGACCTGAATCCTGACGCTGTTCTTCAGACTGGGTAGCAACTCCGGAAAGCCCAGCTGCGCTCGGAAGCTGTCCCAGAATAAGGGCCCCTTGCCGGGGTCCTCCACAGCCGTCCTGGCCTCTGGCCACTCCCCCTGTCTTGTGCTTCCTCCCTCTGGCCTCTCCCCAACCTCCAGCCCTGTGGCCACTGTCAGCCTCGCCTTGAAGGCTCCTCACTGGCTGAAGCTCTGAGTGTGCCTGTCAGGTTCTTGCTCCTCCACATCACGCTTTGTTGACATCTGCTGTCTGTTGTTTACATTGCAGCACACGTGAGACTGGGTGGAAATCACATCGGTGCGCTTCTGCTGGTTGCAGTTTCCAGCCTGGAAGAGTGTCTCCCCAGTGAGCCGGCTGGGTGTGCAGACATTCAGAGGACACTGCTGGGGACGTTTGGGTGGATGGGCTTCGATACTTTATGGGACATCTGCCTCATCTTTCTGGTGTGTCTTTCCTCTCTGGCCCAGGTTTTGTATTGGTTTTTAATCCTTGGTTATAGACTTTGATTTCAGACATGGGAAGCGCAGAGTTTATCAGGCAACTTAAAAACAATTATTTTGGTGCAATTCCTTTTTACATACCTTCCTGATGTCTGTTACGTTGAAGTAAAGGTGTTTTGATGAGTTCTTTATCAGTATTTCTGTTAATGACCTTCCCAACGGGCGGGATTTGCAGGGTTACCAGAAACGTGTCTTAGTTAGGAGGCCTCTGGAGACCTAGTTGGGCAGTGGGAACCCGCTCTCTACTTGGCACAGAGCACTTCGTTAGTTTCTCATTGACATGCAGAACAGTGTGCCATCTAGATATGGAAGGTTCCACCCTTGGCTCTTAATGACCTCTGGGGATTTCTCTGCCACAGGTGCTCAAAGTTTCCAGTCCCTTACCACATTACTTGGTTTCTCTCTTCTTTAAGATTTGGAATGGACCTCTGGCTTTCTCCATTTCTGGAGCTCCTCTCCATTCACGGGTGCTAAACACAAAGGACTCTCTCATCACCTTCTATAGGTACAGAAAGTCTGGGAGAGGCTTTGAAACATCTGCCTTTCCCTCCTCCTTCCTTCATCAGTCTCTAAAGAAGGAAAGGGGAAATTTAGAGCTTGATCTCTCCACAGATATGAATTGTGCTTCCTCTTTAGGAGACAGACGTGGTTGCCTTTCGTTTGGGTTTTGAATAACATCTTGCTTTTTTCACTCTGCCATTTTCATTCGTGTCTAGCACCATCCTCCTGCCCTAGGTTGTATGCAATCATCCTTTTATGACAGGAACTGGAACTGAATCTGTTTTTCTTTTTTCTCTGCATAACCTCAGTGATGTCCTTGTGCATAATAAACACTCACTAAGTCTTGGTTAATCCATGAATTGTAAGCAGGAAAAGCCCTTACTTACATTTAAGAGATTTGGCTAAACGGAGCTTTATACGTAGGCGCCCCGTTTTACAATCTTTTCCTGGTTTCTGATTGTCATCATAAAGACCTTAAGTGTTTACAGAAGCTTTCGGATGAGGTAGAGGGTTATTCTATTCTCTAGTTAATGTCTCGAGGCTATTTTTACCTGAGGGTCGACAATTATTTTGGACATAAATATAGTAATATTTGCTATCCAGTGTCTAAACATAACTTTCTGGCGACCTAGAGGCAAAAAAATAATGTTTGGGGCTGCATGCCCCAGTTATTAAGTATCGCTAATTACATTATGAAGCATATAATCGCTCTTTTCATTGCCACAGTATAAAAATTCACACTTTTTGTTATTATAGGAACCTCCCCCACCCCTAACCTGAATGCCCCCTTGTGGAGAGAACTTCCAGGACATAATATAGAATTAACTTTCCCTCCTTTTCCCAAAACTTAAAAAAAAAAATTCTACTAGCACCATTGGAAAGAAGTTATATTTATGTGAAAAATATATAAGGATTCCGAGAACCACCACCACCCTACCATCTGTGGGGGTTCTGTGGGGCACCAGGCACTGCACTGGCACCAGGGCACACAGTGAACGTAGCAGACACCCTTGGTCTGAGCCACATCCTCATGACCCGCCTCCATTTTCAGACACAGCTTTGAGGGATGGTTGAGTGTGGTTTCAGACGCACTTTGTGGTGACACCCTTGTACCTGCTCTGGGACCAGTTTTCCGATGCTATGGGGGCCCACTTGGTGTGCAGGCACAGACCAGAGATGGGAGAAAGTTAACACCCCTGGGCATGGTCCCAAACGAATGGGGGACTGAAGCCAATGGACAGATACGCTGCCTCTTTCCTCCAGGGGGACAACTCCGGGTGGCATCTGCATGGCTCCAGGAGGCCCCGTGGAATGGACGCCCTGCTGTCCACGGTGTTGACCTTGGTAACACACCCTTATATTGGCGGTCTGATCTTCCCTGTTTCTCTCCCTGCTCTCTCCTTCCTTCTCCCTGGGCTGACTCCCAAAGGAACCATCTGCACCCAAGCCCTTATCTCAGGTTCGGTTTCAGGAACGAAGACAGTGGTACAGTTTGTTCCCTTGAGTTTGCAGTGAAGTAGAAGAGATGTGCATGGATTAATTACCTACACAAAAATATGTCATCTCAACTATGGAAAGCTTTCTGAAGGAAAAGGCACTTGTTTCAATGAGAAGTGGACCTGCCCTAGCTTTGAGGGTAAGGGAAGGTAATAATTAGGATGGGGTGGGGTAAGGAATAGAGAATACCCTTTTATTTGGTTAACTTGGTTTAACTGTTTGTCCAGTTGGTACACATTCATAATGAATAATGCTTCTGATAGCAAAACAGTTTAGCAACATCGTTGCAACAAAGTTCATGAACTTAAATGTCAGACCTCATACATCTCAAAGTAGAGATTTATTATCCCTTTTATGTGATGTTAGGGAAGACACCTCAGAAGAACCACATAGGTTGGTTTTGAAAATGAAGAGAAATTTGCCAAACTTGAGAAAACCAAGAGGAGCATTAGGCCAGGATGGAAGGTATGGGTGCAGGGAGCACACAATATGCTGTGGGTTGCAGAGCATTTGCATTGGTAGCTGGAGAGGCAGGAGCTGGAAGCATCCATGGAATTTTGTATGCTATGAAAAGAAGTTTGGGATTTTTAATTGTAAAGGATGGATAATATTGAAAGGTTTCAAACTGGAGTGTGACAGGACCCAATTTGTGTTTTAGAATTATCCTCTGGCTGCTGTGCAGGAGAGATCTGTGGATGGAGAAAAGACTGGAAATATTCCAGTAGGAAACAACGGAGGCAGAGGGCAGGTCAGCTTCTAGGGGCTGAGTGAGCACAAGGCAGCGGAGAAGAGGGAGGCAGGTGAAGGAGGTAGAGGGAGAACTGACACCTGGATGTCTAAACGCAGGCAAAGAGAGGCAGGGGTAGGATAAATGATTCATTACTATCTGTGAGAGCAGCTGGACAGAAGGGCCGTTATTCTAACTTGGGTACCCAGAACCAGGTGATCTCAGGAAATAATAACTTCAGTTTGGGTCATTTTGATTTTGAGTGGCACGTTCCGTAGGTCGATAGGTAGGTCTGGAGCTGAGAAGATCCATTTAAGCTGGAGAGGGAGACCTGGTTGTCCTCGGCGGCAGCGAAAGGCATGAAGTCACCCAGAAGGAGAATATGAAAGGTAAAGCGATGAGGACCAAGCCTGGAGCTCAGGAACGTCCAAGGGAGGGGTGGGGAGTGAAGGAATCCAGGAGAGGACGGAGGTCCAAGAAGTTGCATAGGGAGTATTGCTTATTTTACATTTTATGGGAATTGCAAAATGTTATGGAAAAACCGTAGTCTACAGTTAGCATTATTAAAATAGATTCTTTTTCTATTAGGAACTAAGTCAGTTTTCTTTTAGATAACTGCTTGTAAGTTGGTATTTCTTGTGCCTACAATCTGCTGTTAAAGTTTAGAAATCAAAGGACTTTATAAAGACCCTGTATTAGATTGCATTATTATCCATTTTCAGTTGCCCCTGACTCTTTTCCTGTTTCAGATTGACTAAGTACTTTTATCGAGGGGCCTGAGACTATAGCCAAGTCCTACTTTACATAATTGCGATATTATACAAATGTTTCCACTTCAGTTTGATTTCCTCTGGTTATACACCCTGCTTCTCACAGAGGCCCTGAGTATTTCACCTGGATTACAGAGCCAGAAAGTGAGGTTCAGGGTCACACCCACCATAGCAGCTGAGGAGCAATTAGAATTGAAGGGCCTCTGGTCGTTGCTTAGCAGTGAATTGCCCCACCTCCTCATAATTAAAAGTGTAGTCATAATTCTTACTTCAAACGTGACATTTTCCTACCTGCAGCAGACACTCTTAGAAGAAGGATTTTGAACCTTCCCATAGGGCAGAGTGGGAGTGCGTCCCAACAAATACTCATTAGCACCTTTCATCCCCAAAGATGAAAGATCTTTCAGACATCAGTAATCCCCACAAAATCCCTTTGAGGCTGGTGGGTGGAAAATGCAAGGTGAATCTGGACAGAGAAGGAGACCCAAGGGTGCTGTTCCCAAAGCGGCTTGTTAGTGGATCAACACTAAAACCAACATACTGATTTTATGATGTGAAAGAAGACCCACTGCAGGTACAGTCCTGCGCTGATGAGGCCACGACGATACCAGGCCCTGCATCAGTCATTAATTCATGACGAATCAGTAGTGAGACTGGCATTGATTTGCTGATATGCATACAAGGAATTTTACCAAAAGACAGACTTCATTGTGAGCTCCTCTGCACTCCAGAGTTAATTTACTTCTGAAATTAGTTCTTTGCAAAATCGTTAGTGTATTGTGACTTAAAAATATCCGTATAAGGTTTAAGGATATTAATCTTATCCAATAAATTGAATGTCATGATAATCTTACTTAACATATTTGTCAAATTGTTATTATCAATAGGTCTTTTTCTTGTATGTTTATTAAGTTCTTCCTGAGGGATTAAGCGACTCTTAGTTCCTCAGCTGTGACTGATGTACTTTCTGACTTCAGGACTAATCCCAGTGCTATTGAAAATAGTGTCGGAATCTCAGAGAACTGTCAGCAGAGGTGGATATGGGGCCTGCAGTGTCACTTGGTCACCTTGAGACCAGGGCCGAGGGGAGGGAGAGCACGGGAGGCGTGGCTGGTGGCTGGTGAGAGATGAAGTGCGTCCAGAGCCACTCTGGACAGGGACATGGGGTGCAGCGTGGGGCACCGGAAGGTACCAGGTTGGTAATGTGACTCTGGCTCCTCCATATTATCTGCTCTTATTGTGGGAAGGAAATAAGTGTTAGGTAGTAAGGGGAGACTGGGGGGTTGGGTTAAATATTCAAATTGGATAATGTTCAAAAACTCCTCTGGTTAATTAAGTACAGAATAATTACAACAATGTGCTTAATGTCATAGGGAATATTTATAATGAAGTCCAAGTTCTGTTATAGCGAAAGATAGAGATAAGCTAAATAGAATCTTGGCCTTTTTGTGTCACTGCTTTGGAACTGAAAACCAAAAACTCAACAACCAACCGTTAAAGAAAATCTTTATCCTTGTCTTTTTTATTTTAGTTTTCTTGGGGGTTGAGGAGATAATTACTCTACCTTTTCTTTCCTTGCCTAATGCCACTTGGGAGTCCCTAGGGTTTTGAATGAGGTGAGAACAGGATTTGACAAAGGAATTAATGTAAAAACACTGGTGAAGGCGGCAGTACGTGTCACAGAGTTAGTGGGGACAGGTCTGGGAGGTCACCTCAGGCAGGAGTGTGATGGCGGGCCAGCCAGCAACGTAGCTTAGAGCCTGAGGAGTTATTGATAGTAGTTGGGTTGGGGTCTGAGGCATGGCGGGGGTGGGGTGGGGGGAGAGTTCCCCGTGATGGTGTAAGAGGTAGAAGGGGGTGGCCCACTCATTCTGGGCCCTGAAATTATGGTTCGTGTTAAATTCCTAGGCTGTACCTACCATGTTTCCCCGAAAATAAGACCGAGCCTTATATTAAGGTTTGCTCCAAAAGACACATTAGGGCTTATGTTCAGGGGATGTCATCCTGAAAAATCTTGCTGGGGCTTATTTTCCGGTTAGGTCTTATTTTGGGGGAAACATGGCAAAATACCTTTCAGGTGCTAAAAATCGACAAAAGTGTCATCATCCTCCCCACCCCATCTCCATTCACAGCCGTATTCTAATTGAAGTTTTAGTTACGTATCCTCAGAAAATACCAGATAATAAAATACTTATGGGAAATATGCACTAATTCTATCTGAAGTAATTAAAATTGGAGATCTGAAATCCTTTCGATCTAAGGAAATTCTGTGATTATAGTTGTTTAGTGATATACCAATCATTTAGGTCTGGTAACTGTAATTTGATGCTAACTGGTGCAGACTCTCTGACTTGGTCCTGAGAGGAGGTAGAGAGTGATTGCTGAATGGACGGCCACAGGAAGATCCAAATCCGGAAAACAACACCTTCAACCACATCTACACTTCTGAATAGTATTTGGAATCCGAATCTTTCCCCCCAAATTCTTTTTATTTTGCATGTAGTTGAATAATTCACATGTAATAAATTTGCCATGAACGTATGTTAACTTATCAACAATTTCCATTATTTGCTGTACATTGGGCCCAAAGGGTAGGAAGCTGTTTATTCTACAAACTCCTAAAGCATGCTGAGTACATTTCTTAGTGATAGGTAATTTTTCTTAAAAAACAGCAATCCTCTAGGCTTAGCCGATGCTAAACTCAGGCTAAAACCTACAATACCTGTTCAGAAGTTCCTTGCTTGTCTGGGATTCGAGGAGACCTCAGTGCCCTAATTAATTTAATTACCATTGATTTTAGAATATAATGAAAATAATTTTAGACTATTGCTGTAGATATGAAAACATAACAATCTTCAAGTCTAATTGGACAGGTTTCTCAAGTTATAGTTTCCCTTGAACTTGTAATTTACCTACCTGCTCAGTTCCTAGAGAAATATTTTTGAAAACATCTTTTACAATATTTGTTAGTAACGAACATTTAGGCCTTGGTGTTACTGAGTCATCTTGCCAGCCATGCACTTGTTAAAAATAATTCAAAGTTTTTATTAGTTCTTCTCACTGTGGAAGAAAGCCTGCATTTCAACTCCAGGATTCCAGAAACCAGGGTATAAGAAGAGAGAACTAACCTTTATTATTTAACCTTAACTTGGACTTGGCCCTGTGTCAGGTAATTGAAAGATATTTTCTCATTTTGTTTTCACAACAGTCTGGGGGAGTGGGTATAATCATTTCCATTCTGCACGGAGGAAAATCAGGTTTAGAGAGGCAGGTAAACGAGTCAGGGACCACCAAGGGGCAGAGCTGGACTTTGCCCCCGACCCGTACCAGGAACTCCCGCATTCTCATGAAGGAGCCCTTTTCTAGACATTAGGATTTCCCAGTTATTTTCAGCGTTACAGCCGAACTGCTATACCATTAATGCCTGTTCAGTGTTGATGTGTGGTGACGGTCCAGTACTGGTGGGAGGGCTCATTCATCGCTGGCTTGTGACTTCTGCTTTTGAAGTCGTCTTCTAATGACTGAGGCACAAGTGACAGCCTGGACTTCAGGAGCCTCCATTTTGGGGTGTGCTGATCAGCTTCTCTCACTGCCCACACTTCATGCTATGCCCTTCACACTCGATGCTTCTCCAGGTCAGGTGAGGTCACAGGCTTCCTGGTGTCTGACCTTCTCCTATGCTGCCTTCCTTACGGGCCTCTGGTCCCTCACATCCAGGTTGGATATCTTCTCAAGACCGGGTCCATCAGCAAGGCGGTCATGCTCTGCCCAGCCTGGCCATCAAGTGGTCCTTGTCGAGCTCCCCGGGGTGGGGGTTGGGGGGCGTCTCCCAGGTGCTCAGTGATGGTCTGCCCGGTGTCACCCCCGGGCAGTCTTTCTTGATCCCAGCGTGTTCTCATCCTCTTTCTTTGTAAACCAAGGGAACTTTCTGACGTTCTTCACAGCGCCATCTTGCCACCATCCCAGATGGCCAGTTTATCTTGCCCCGTTATGCAATGTATAACGTCTTCTTCCCTAACTCTAAGTCCTTTGATAAGTGCTGCTGTGCTCGACTCACCCGTGGGTCGTGCATTCTCAGCCCAGCAAAGCACCTTGCTGTTAATTGGGACTTACAGGTTACTAAATGTGAAATGACTTACATGTGAAGTGCAGTCAGTAGAGCTGGAGATTCAGGTGTACACAGGATGAGACTGGGGGCTGCATTTTTGGTCCTAGCATTTGCTTTATTCAAAAAGCTCCTAATGTTGGCTTGCTTCTTGGGTCATTTTGATTTGCCTTGGGTGCATTTTGATAATAATAGAATGAAACAGCAGCAGTCGTTTGACCACTGGGAACTGTCACATGTGGTCCTTTCTGCTAAATTAATTGATGAGTCAAAAACCAAAGCAGCCTGCTGGCACGTATTTTTCTCACCTTTCAGAAAGTCATCCTTCTGTACAGTGGCTATCACTTTTGTGTTATAATAACATCGTTCAAAACCTTATCTCTGATTTCCATACCATGGACGTGAGAACCACAGGGCCTTCTCTTAGAGCTGAAACCTCTTTCTTTCCCTGGTACTCTTTGTCAATGGGAGGCCATCAAAACATTTACAAAGAGTGTTTAAAAGAGAATTTACTGCAAAACCCATAAATTTTTTATTTTCAGGAGTAAAGTTCCTACATGTTGTGGGCAAGGTGTATAACCATAGGTTGTCTTTTTCTTAAATATTTGACTTAGAGCAGACATTTAGGTAAAAACAACATGACATCTTCAAGTGTCAAGTCAAGTATTGTATCTTTTAAATTATAGTCATAAAATACTCTGTGGTACATTGCTATAAAAACAACATCTGAAATAGTGTTTCACACCCTCACCAACATCCCGGCCTTGGGCTGAACCAGAGACATGTCACCAGAGGGCAGGTTAACAGTTAGAAATGAGTGTGGCCTGGGATGACCTTGATGCTTCTCTGGTGGGATCTATGGCATGAACTTTCTTAGCCAAGTTCATGACTCTGAAACCATTTCCTGTAGGGCCACAGGGAAGAGGCCAATTGGAAAATATTTCTTTATCCATTAAAACATTAGTTTGGGCTCTGTCTTCAGGAAGGAAACATATGACAACTTTGAAAAGTTTAGGAGAATGAAATATTTTAGTCACCTACAGAATCATTTTGTGGCAGTGTGTAGTATTAGAGCATATGAGAACTGACCTTTCTGTATACTACCTAAATCCAGGGATTCTTGACTCACCCAGTTTGTTGGTTGTTTTGTCCCTTCCTCCATCCCTCCCTCGTTCCCTTGCTCCATTCTCTCATTCTCCTCCTATAGTCATTCAACAATTGTTTACTTTTAAGGCACTGTGGAAAGATCATTGGTTTTTATAAACGAATCCTCTGGGGAAAACCCCACAAATTTCTTTTCCATAATATGCCGCTTTTCAGCAGTTATGACTGGTCTTGGAATGAGGTAAAGTTATCCTTTGTAAAATGCCTCTGGCTCGGTCAACAGAGCTCTGAGACAAAGGTGGGGGCCGCCTTGATAAATTATTTCCTGGGATCCAGCCTGGGCAGGCAGGTATATCCTGCTCTGTAGTTGTAGGTTCCCTGAGAGTCATTCATTCCACAGGTATTTGTTGATGCTGTTTAATGTTTGATTCCCTATAGATGGCTCAGAATCTAGAGCAGATTCGAACACACTTCCTGATAGAAAAGTGGTTGATGAATTAGTTTTCTATTTGCAGTTTCAGGTGCTTGCCAGTCAAAGTGATGTACAAATGTTTATTTCCTGTTTTAAAGTCAATAGAACCTCTCATTCCCCAACCCCTTTCACTAAAGGCGCATTTGAATCCTTAATGGAGGGTAGCTTCTACTTGTGTTTTGTTCTGTTGCTCACACCATCTTTTATAAACTGTAGTGTACTACTTTGCTGATTCAATCAGTGGTACCTCATTTGATTTCATTTGTTTGCTTCTTCCATCCCTGTGCTTCAGTTACTGAAAAGGAAGGATCGGGGTAAAGGAAATGATAATATTGTACAAATATTAGCTGTTCCTATATTGAATGAATGATTATCATTTCTTCAGTAGTTCCTTTCACTGTTAAAATTGGATAGTTTGCCTATTATAAAGATAGAGCTTTATTATGCTGAGAGTGTTGTGTTGGTGGAACTAAACGGGGGAGAATGAGAGAGATGGAGAGGTGTAAAAAGACAGTTAATTCTGAGGCCCTGCTACTTCTTAACCACCACCGCCCTATCCAAGCATCTTGTTAAGTTTGGGAATTGTCTTCTCTCTTCTCTTTCATCTTGGAACAGATGCTAGGTGTGATGGGGGATGGTTCAGAGTGTAGGTAGGGCTGGAAGAAGAAGTAGAGGTGGGCAGGCCAGTCATCTCCCCGGAGAGGAGGACAGCAAAGCAGCTACTTCCTGCTGATGATCCAGGTGACCTCCTGGCCCCACACAGGTTTAAGTTTATGTACAAGGTGATTGCCTGACTCAGGTGTTTTCCGTGGGCCTGGCATTGTGTTGTAAGTGGGGTGTTAGCCTCCCCTATTGCTGAATGTGTGTGACTGTTGGTGCACGGGTGCTATGCTTTTGGACATAATAAGGAATTACTATACTGCGGTTCTCTAATGAAGAAAGTCTCGCAACCCCCCTCACCCCCGCCTTCCTCCCTCTATCAGTCACTGAGTTCTGTCAGTCAACTGGGTAAGGGCCATCCCTCCGTCTGGAAGCCACAATTCAGTGGTGGCTTGAAGACAGCAATGCTGAATCAGTTTCTTTAGTCTCGGCAAGGGATGGGATAGGATCGTGAGAGGTGTCTTCTCTTGTGTTGGAAAGTATGGGGACAGGTGTGAGGTAGATACGAGGGTCAAGGAAATCAATACGATGCCAGACATATGCTGCCTCAGGGCTTCAGGTCAAGTGCCCCGAGCAAACCAGGTGTAAACTCATGGCCTTATTTGACCTGGTGTGGAAATCCTGTCATGTCACCTTGGCTGTAGCCCTACATGTTGTAGCAGGTTCAAGGGCAGGGAGCATGGGCAGGGCCAGCCTCCTCCACAGGAGGAGTGCCTGAGAATATGCAGACCTGTTTGGAACCTTCGTGGGATTCCAGGAGAGGACACTGAGTATGGGGAGTTTTTGTGACGTAGGCATCATTGTTATGGTACGTGGCTCACACTTGAAGACTGGGCCTGGGCTACTCCTGCGTTTCCACAGCATCTCCCCCTGGGGACTTTCCTGTCTCCACACCGTGTTGTGACCGATGACTTACAGGCTGTGTGGGACTGTAGCAGGCTCTCGGCCACCATCCTATTCCTGACACTTAGCATAGTGCCTTGAACACAAGAGATGTTCAACAGATACTTCTTGAATTGAATTAAGTTAATAAATGCCCTGCCCGTTAAGCACTCAGGCTGTACTTTGCCCCCTTTTGCATTCTTGAATTTTGCCCCTGGATACATGAATTTTATGGGAATCCCAGGCAAGCCTTACTGTAGGCAGAGGGCTGCCTACGAGCCAAAAGGATACGCCCTGTCCTGCTTCCGGCTGTTCATTGATTGTTTTGTGTGTTTCACATGAGCTGTTTTGGAAATCACATGGGCCTTGCTGTAACTTGGTTCGTAGTAAGCAGTAAATCCGGGTCACCCCGTGCACAGAAGCCTGTCATGTGGGGAGGGCAGACTGAAACTTCCTATTTTCATTGTAATTAGTCTTCCTTTTATCACAGCTGTCTGACATAACGTAGCCTACTGGGCGACTGGACAGTCTCCCTTTGTTAAGGGCAGCACCTGATGCCATCAGCTTTGTGCAGGAACAGTGTCCTGGTGTCAGTGTGCGGGGCTGGTGAAAGTTGTCCTGTCAGGAAGGCGTTCGGCCCCTCAGGAGACAGTCTTCCGTAATGCCTTGGAGGCGGAGCCACGGAGTGGTTTGTTCCTTATTGCTGAGAGACTGAAATAATAAATACCTGTGAACGGAGATTCTGGAGGGGCTCAGTCCCATGGCACAGACATTGGTCACACCAGGGGTTAAAGGAGACAGGAGTCCCATTTCTCACTCCCAGTCCCTTCCTGGCTCCTGGAAAACTTCCCACTAACTACATTGTTTCCCTACCAACACCCAGTTGAGTCTCTGAATTGATAAACTGCCCAGCAGATAGCAAAGTTCAAAATAAACCCAGAAACGTTAAGACATGTTTTTATTCAGAGAGATGGGGGTTACAAAGGGGATTTAAGTTGAAGAAGACATGAATTTTGGAAAGAAATTTCTCGGAGAAATTTTTTACCCAGTTGGGGCATAATCTTTTTACCCAGTTGGAGTAGGAGGGGCGTATTTTAAGGGCGTGGGTTAAGTTTATCTCTCTCTTCCCCAGCAGTTTCTCCTTGACCTGTGTTGGGAGTTGTGCTCAGTGCTGCAGGTTCTCACACTCTGTCGCCCGACAGTGAAAGTTCTGTAAGCACTGGGCACTGTCAACCTCGTCCAGGGCTTGACAATAGGCCTCTAGACTGGTTAGTGCTCTAGCTGTGCCTTAGGTGTGGCCTTCCTCTCTTTTAACTATGGTGGAGCGGGAGGTCTGATTACATTCAGCTTTTAGGGAAGGTTTGTGCATAGAACCTCTAGCATTGTAAAGTCAAACAGATTTTTATCACAAGGGAGGAGAAAGTATAAAATATATTCATGTTCAATTGAAATGACATCATGGTGCCAAGCAAGCTCAGAGCCTCCAGGAATGGCTGGTTTTCAGGCTGCAGAGTCTGAGTGACACCTGTTGATTGATGACTCTGTCCATACACGGTACCTATGTGCTGTTATAGACATAAGCACACTGTTTGTATAACTGAAAACACAGAGTTGCTAGACCTATATTATAGATGTTGTTTACCTAACACTGCCTTGAATCTCATAGACTTAAATACACAGCGGGCAGTTAGATCTTCCATGGTTTTTGGGAATGCCTTCGAGTGAAGAGGATATCTTACTAATAACACAGCTGAGAGAATATCCACTTGTTGAAGAAGAGTTGTAGTTCATCCATCTAGATGAGAGGTCATTGTTCACGTGGCCCTGCAATACATACGGGAGGTGGAAAAGGGTGCAACGAGGGCACTGGGATTTAAGGGAGAGAACTTTTGGCAAGTACCAATTTGTCACCGGGGCAACACCACTGTCATCTGCTCTGGAACAGAAATGATGGAGTTGTTTGGTGATCTGAGGGCTTGTCATAGTTCTTTCCCACTGTCTGTAGCAGGTCTCATTTATCCTTTCTGCACCCCGTTTCCTTCAGCTACAAAATGAGCAGGGTTCAACTTGGTAAACTCTGGACTTAAATATTTGATAATCCTGTCTAAAATAATTTCAATCTGAAACGATTAGTAATTACATGAATCAGATTCTCCAGAGAAACAGAACCAGTAGGAGCCTGTTTGTCTCTCTATCTATCCATCAATCCATCCACTGAGAGATTTTAAAGGAATTGTTTCACATTATTATGGGGGCTGGTGAGTCTCAAATCCATGGGACAGGCCAGCAGCCTGGAAATTCAAGCAGAAGTTGATGTTGCAGTCTTGAGTTTAAATCCTGCATGGTGGGAGGTGGAAAAGCCAGGCAGGGTTTCTTTCTGTGTTGCAGTGTGGTGGCAAAATTCCTTCTTTGAACTTGAGGAAAATGCCCTAACTGAGAAATCTCAGTCTTTGCTCTTAAGACCTTCCACTGATTGGATGCGACCCACCCACATTATGGAAGGTAATCTGCTTTTTTCAAAGTCTACTGTTTTAAAGGGTAATCACATCTAAAAAAAATACCTTCACAGCTACCTGTAGACTGGTGTTTGACCAAACAACTGTGTACTGTAGCCTAGCCAAGTGGACACATAACATTAACTATCACAGTAGGTAAGTTGTAACGTCCCTTTTATTTGTAATATAAGTCATGTGATGGAAAAGCAGGCTAAATTAAATCATATCGTATTAGCAATTTAATGCATCAGTTCTTCCATTGATCCATTCATCATAGACTTATGAAGCACCCATGTGTCAGGCATTGTGCTAGACATCCGGAAAACAAAGTCTGATGAGCCCCTCACTGTTGTTGTTGTTTTATTTTATAGAGGATTTTATTCACTTCAGACGGAAAATGAAGTCATATGTAGAAATAAAATATTTGTTGGTTTGGGGATAGCTTGAAGGATGTGACAGACAATAGTTTACTCAATCAATTCCATTTCTGCCTTTCTCCCAAAGCTTACTCTTCATACCTGCTGATTTAAGGGCAAGGCTACAAAAAAATGGCTCCAATCTCCATTCATGACTTCTTTGCGTGGAGTCCCTCACTTTCAAAGCCACTAAAATCTAGGAAAGGAGACAGGCAAGTGAAAAAGAAATATTAGGTTGGTGCAAAAGTAACTGCGGGTTTTGCAATTGTTTTTAACCTTTTAAATCTCAATTACTTTTGCACCCAACCTAATAATTGCAATGCAATTGCCTATATTAGGTAGAGTGGTGAGGTGAAGAAGGGAGTGATAACACTTCATTTCTTGGGGAGAGAAAGGAGGAGTTCAGGGAGGGCTTCACAGAAGAGGAGACGACTTACACCGGGTGTTGAGGAGTCATGAGGAGTTCTCCAGGAAGGAGGGAACAGTATACGCAAAGGCATGAAGAATAAAAAACTGTCACACTCATGAAATGGCAAAGTATTTAGAATGAATGTATGGAGAGCTTCTGTCGAGTAACAGGCTTGAGACACAATAGCTCTCATTCTCATTGGAAAAATTAAAATGTGACAGATCTTGTATTTTATAATTTTTTTGGTTAGCAAATTAACATCAGGCCATTAGTAACATATGACAGTTTTTGGCTTTTAAAAATGGTCAGTATAATCTATTTAGATAGGGCTCACTGAAGCTTGTTTTATTTTCCAGTCTTACCACTTAAAAATATTTTCTTGACCATGCTGGGTTCCTTACAAAGTGAATTAAAAATTTATGTCTACGTAAGGTTTATCCTATGAGGCAGGCATTTTTGACCAAATATGTCAGGTTTCGAAAAACGTTCTCGGAATCAATTAGGCCACCTTGGGCAAATGAGTCTGCCTCATTAAATTCTCACCTGAGTTGGGCTGGTTTTTAGAGGTTCACCCATAGGATAATCGATGAGACTATTCATGAAAACTGTTACCTGTATTGTACCTAGTTAGACAGATGTATTTGTACAGCATGAATGTAATAACCAAACATTTTCCAATAACGACAATTTACAATGAAAGTAATGTATTGCTACTTCGATTGAGCATTTCACTTTTCAACCACTTTATTATTTTGTGAGCACTACGCCATTAAATACTTAGAATAACCCTGAAGAGTAGCTAATAAAATATTAATTTTATAGTTGAAGAAACCAGGGGCTCAGACAGTTTAAATAACCAGGCCAGGCTCTTTCAGGTGGTAACGGGGAAGCTGGGGATTGAACCCCAATCTTTTGGTTCCCAAATCTACATTCTTTATCAAGGACTGTGACCCACTGTGCACAATTAATATCATAACATAGTATCTTGTGTACATAGCAGAAGTGAAATAACGGCTTATCAAAAGACAAGTCTCACTCTCTGCAAGTAATCTGTTTAACGTTTTAAACAATGAAAGGAAAGGGACTTTCTGGTATTTTGGCTAATGGGACCATAGATTTTAATATCACTGGGTATCATATCAAATATAGGAAGAAGGTATTATTGTCCACAATAAGAGAGGACCCTGAAACCACCTGCTTAGTAACAAAACTCCGACCCTGACCTAACCCACGATCACTATCCTTGTTGGGGTCATGGCTGGTCCCTCTGCCAAGGGATTGGTGGCCCCATTAGGGATCATTTCCCGAACTTCGAAATAGCATTCAGATCTCAGCCTAGTTGCTATCTCCGAGAGCCATTTCCTGAGCTTCCAATTTCAGTTAGCCTCTTGTCACTCACTATCTCATCATCTTCTCTCTGCATGGCACCATATCACTGTAGGATATTTTTCTTATTTGTTTTCACTACTTCCTCCCATTTGAATGAAGCTCAGTGAGAGCAGAGACTTTCTTATTCACTGCTCGAGCCCCACTTCTGTATTAATAGTTTGATCACAGTAGGCCCTGCCTGCTCTCTGTCTGTCTGTCTGTCTATCCATGCATCTCTCCCCCCTCCTTCAACTTTCCCTCCCTCCCTCCCTCCTTGTATCTATGAATAAAATGCCTTGGCCATATGAAGTTATAGGATGAAGCCTTAAATCGGCTTCTTCAGGTGGCATGCGGGAAGACCCTCATATTTTCTCTATAGTTGATCACTTAACCCTTGAAGTTTTTCTTTTAGGTGCTCTCTCTTTGAATCAAGCACAAGATACAGCAGAATGCTGAGAAATTGAACTTTAATTATAAAATTCT
Source organism: Rhinolophus hipposideros (assembly GCF_964194185.1). Taxonomy (NCBI): domain Eukaryota; kingdom Metazoa; phylum Chordata; class Mammalia; order Chiroptera; family Rhinolophidae; genus Rhinolophus; species Rhinolophus hipposideros. Next base: position 11,069,437 of record NC_138049.1, on the reverse strand, counting down.
AATTTTGAGAAATTGTTTCTCACCCCCTCTGTGTTTTCGTTTTCTCTTGCCAGGGCATTGTGCTTGAATTACAAAGACACCTCTTCAGGCAGCACACTCTGGATGAATGAATGGTTACACTAAGTGTCATCCACACTACTTCAAGGGGTAAGTTCTAGGCACTTGTGTATCTCAGAGGGGTCAATACATGTCAGTTTGTATATCTTGTGTGTCTATTTTCCATGTAGCTCTGTCGACTGCTCTTTGTATGCGGACCTGAGTGGGGAAAGCCACAGTGGGGTCCTCAGGTACTGATAACTGAGATCTCTGCAGGGAATTGGGGGCCAAACCTGAGTGGTTTATTAACGCACTTTAATCTGATATGTGGGGTGATCCTCTCTATGTGGAAAACTGTACGCCCATCCTCTTTGGGAGCAGAGGTGGAGAAGTTACAGCCTGAGAAGTGTTTATTTCCATCTCTTTACATATCAAATATTGGTACAGCCCACGCTTCAACCCCAAACCAGCTATGATCTCCTGCTGAAGAATGAACAGATCGTGAGTATATACGAGGTCTGCCAGTTAAGTTCGTGAACTCATCCTAGAAAAAGTGCCACATACCTCTTTGCTGAATACCACTATGGTCATCTTAGAAGTACTCCTCTTGGGAAGCTATTTGCTGATGCCAGCGCTTAGTTCACCCTTTAAAGCAATTTTGAGACCCTTTCTGGAATGGCCAACAGAGCTGTCATCATATTACCCTTGATGCCCTGAATGTCATCAAAATGTCTTCCTTTCAATATTTCCTTTATCTTCAGGTAAAGAAAGAAGTCATTGGGGGCCAGATCAGGTGACTAGGGAGGGTGTTCCAACACAGTTATTTGTTTACTGACTAAAAACTCCCTCACAGACATGCTGTGTGAGCTGGTACATTGTCGTGATGCAAGAGCCATGAATTGTTGGCGAAAAGTTTAGGTCGTCTAACTTTTTCGTGCAGCCTTTTCAGCACTTTCAAGTAGTAAACTTGGTTAATTGCTTGTCCAGTTGGTACAAATTCATAATGAATAATCCCTTTGGTATCAAAAAAGGTTAGCACCAACATTGCAACAAGTTTGCGAACTTAATTTTCCGACCTTGTAATTCCTAGTTGGAGCTGTAAGATCAGGTAAGCTTAGGAGACTTGAAGAAACCACCAAGGAAAGGTAAGGTTCCATCTGTGATGTTCAGGCTGTTTCATTTTGACTGGGGCGTTTTACTAGTAGATGTATTAGTGTTGCAGGTCACGTACTAAAACGGAAAACTGATTCTGGCTGGTTCTGGGCTGTGGATAAGCTTGGTTGGGCTTGCAAAAATATGTCCCTGACAAGCATTGGAAGGATATTTAAATTAGTTGTCTACCTTTAAAAACTGAATATTTTACATAAAAGCAGAATTTTCTGTGTTTCTTAAAAATGTGGTTTCATCTGGCAACATAGAGTTCTGTATTTCCAGGTGGATCTGGGTAGCTCCCGGCCCTTTTGGGAAGATCATGCATGGCTGGTTGCTGCTGTCCCCACCCCTTCACGCAGTGTCCCCAACACTGAGTTTTTTCACTTAAGTTGTTTTTCTTATAGTAGAATGGAGAGAAAACTGAAAAAGTTATACCTACTTCTGTATTAGTAGTGGCAAAACTAAAGATATTTCTGTAGCGTTTCATATTTCAAAAAAAATAGAACAGAGCATGTTTTGTGTGCTGAGAAATACTGTACAAATTTAATTTGCAAACAAATGGTTTCTGTTTCGTAAGAATACAGCAGTCAGGCCTGCTTCATTCGTGCATTTTAAAGAGACCTGAAGGTACATGGGTGTGACCCCCACTCTGGACTGTACAATTTTCCCTCTTTGTTCAGACACAACTTTTTTGCTTTTATTTTAGGCTGTTTCCTCTCTCTCAATAGCACACTCGCTCTCCTTCCCTAAGATCAATTGTTGGGTCTTCGTAAAATGGGGATAGTGTGTAATTTGCACACTCCAATGGATTCTGGAACTAGGTTCCAATCTGCCTTCTCCTGTGAACCCCTAACGCTTCCTAGACTGTCTGCCCCAAACAGATGAGGGTCTGTCACCTCATGTACTGTGAGTGGGGTTAGCAAGTGGGTCTTAGCCTGCTAAGGCTCAGACCAGTCTTAGGTATCTCTCTGTGTGCATTTGATTTTTAGCGAAAAAACATAATCTGGTTTTGTTTGCTTATTATGTGTCACAAGGGTGGTTCTGGCTTCATCGTGAAGATAAACTGGAAGGGAGGGAGCAGGGAAGAACCACGAAAATTGACTTCTGTTGTTTGTAGGATGATTGGGTGAAAGAGCGGAGTGGGGTGTGTGTTGATAACGATGGAAAGACTGGACTTAATCAGTGGAAAATTTTTAGGACGGCTGATTTGGAGTCCCCAGAAGGAATTCTCATCTCTCAATTGGTTATTAAACAGTGAAATGTGCTTCCCAATGGGGCTGGGAATGTCCCATCACTCAGTGTATTTAGGTGGGGAAGAGTGGCCCATCTGTCAGGCTCCTGTGGGAAGTTCTCAAATTAGAAGCAAGATGGAGCTGGATAGATGACCTTTCTGGTCTCTTCAAAAACTCGGATTTAATTATTCTCTGAATTAAACTGATTAGAAACCTTTCAGCTTAAACAATTTCACTTCAGCCCATAAAAAGAAAATAATGTGAGTGGAATGAGAGGCTGAATATAACTTTTTAATTACATTTAGTTCTGGGCAGGTGACTTGTACTTTCTTAAATGTTCCAATATAAACTTTCAAAAATGTTGTAAGCAGATGTGTCTAGTGGCTAGTATTTATAAGCCAGGATTTTACAAGCATATTTCCTAAATGATTTTTCTACTGAAAAATTTCATTGTACCTTAGCTGAAACTCATTTTGCAGTTTTATTTTTGGTAGCATGATTTTTAATACAGATTTTTATCATTTATATAAAATATTACCTATTACTTATTATAAACCATTCTATTTAATTCAAAATTTAGGATTTTGCACATTGTTAGTAATTATCAATTGTCAAAATGTTTTTCATTTGGATATATGACCTACAGAAAAAAGTCTCTTTAAAAGAAAACTTGTGTTAAGAATTTGTTTTCTTTTTAGATTTTTATGTCACTAAATATTTGTGCATTTTTGCAATAGTAATTAACTGGTCATTTGGTTAAATTATCGGGCCTTGCTTGTTATGTAATATAAGGTATCACTTGGACTTAATAAATATTTATGCCGTAAAATCTCTCATTTTCAAAAAAAACAACTCTCATTTTCATGAAAATTGGCTCATTAAAAAAAACTTTTTTTCACACATCTAATTTCTTTGAGACACTTAGAAAAAGTTTGTATTATGAAATTTAGACTTCTTGTGGCTTTAAAACAATACATGCCATGCTAGTATTTGGAATTATCTTAAAATTTACTTTTGATTTTAAAGACGTATGGTCGTGGGCTGTTCTGGCATCTTCTTGAGGTCACAGCAGGCTGGAATGTGAAATGCTGCAGGAGAACAGCTGGGGAATTTTAAGCAGAAACTGTGAAAGTTTTGCTTGCTGGGCATTGATAACACTGGGGTGGCTTATTTTAAATAAAGGGGACTTAGAGGCTTCTGACACTAGGATGTAAATTACAACATGCTATTCTTCCTTTCATGTTCACCACCACTGCCACCACCAATGTTGTCTCTCATTCATTCATTCATTCATTCACTCAGTGGATATTTATTGGGTATTCACCACGTGCCAAGTACTTTTTATTTTAATTATTTTTTTTATTTTTATTTTTATTTTTATTTTTTTTTTGCCAAGTACTTTTTAAAGTAGTGGATTTAGCCGTAAACATTTTAAACAAGGTCCCTGCTTTATGGAGTTTGCATTCTCAGACAGGCCTTGTGTTACACTATCTGCATGTACTATTTTACGTAATTCTTACAACAGCCCAGTGAGGCAGCTAATATTACCCCCATTTTACAGATTAAGAAACTGAGAGATTAAGTCACTTGTCCAGTGTCACACAGCAGGGTCTGAGGTCATCAGGGCAGAGGGTCTCTATAGCATGGGCCCTGAGCTGTTTTGCTGGCCCCCTGGGAACAATGAGTGGGTGGCAAATGAATTGCACATGTCAATTGCACATTTGTGTGGGTTGCAGTGTGGCACGTGGGAGGTAGAACCTTCACACCATGGCAACTTTGGACATGAAGAAAGCCACATGCTCTCATGGTATTCTCGGGGCTAATTTGGAAGCATTTGGGTTCAGAAAAAGACTTGCTAGGTTGGTGCCTTTTGATGATGTGGGAGAAAAATCACCTCCCCAACTAATATTTCTGTGGATTTTGGGATTTTCACATGGCTATTTCACATGCGTCATTTTCTCCTAGTATTGCCTTCAAGTAGGACAGTTTTTAATGGCATTTTTCAAGTTCTATGTTATTTTAGCCCACATTATTTGAAAAGTTGGTTTTCTGTCAGAAACAGCAGCCTAAAACTGTTTTTGGAATATGAGCATGTTACGGAGTCTTTTGCTCACGTATAATTTCATCAAAGGTGGGTGTTTACGTATGTGAAAGATTATTTACCTTTTTGGGATCCTGTTTGGATAAAAGTAATTTTATATTTTTAACCATTATTTGTTATTATTACTATCTTATGTTTATGTTTTACCAGATGAAGTCCTTAGAATTGGTATAGATTATCAATGAAGAGTGATGTTTGGTGGGATATTCTTTTTGTGTTGTTTGTTTGACCTCAAAAGTGAAGAAGAAGGAATTCAGTTTATTGAATTTTAAGCAGAGAGTTTATTCCTGACAGCTTATATTATTTTGAAAAATGTATTTTTTGATGTCACTTTTTCTTATAACTATAGATTTACATCCTTATTTATATTTTTATTTGTGATATATGTTACTATTATCAACCCCATTTTATGATGAAGGAAATGGGATTCAGAAGGCTTCTAAGTTACTAAGAGATGAATTGCTAACCCAGGTCTATTGGCTTTGAAGCCTGTGTATTTCCACTATACCCTGTGGCCTATATTTTTATTAATTCTGATTTGTCATGTGGTGATAGAGTATAAGATATTTATGTCCTTGATTAAAATTAGGTTAGTAACAATTTTTGCTTGGTCTTGACTAGGCATATAGTAAAACACGGTATTTTTGTAAAATTTTAGTTTTATTGAGGTATAATTGACATATAATATTGTAAGATATATGAAGTGCACACATGGAGATTTGATATGCAAGGTGTGATCAAACAATATGGTGAATGTTTAAATAAAAAATTCTATATAGTAAAAGACACATTGCCACTAATCCCCCTGAAAATATTCCCACTCACTTCCAACACACTTATACGATCATTCTTACCACTTTCTGAAGCAGTTCTGGAAGTCCTCTTTTGTGAGTGTCTTTAGTTGTGCTGTCATGGCTGCCTCGATGTCCTGAATCGATTCAAAACGTTTACCTTTTGTGGTCACCTTATCTTTGGGGAAGAGCCAGAAGTCACACAGTGCCAGATCCCATGAATAAGGTGGATGAGGGCACACCGAAATGTTTTTATTTGACAGAAATTGTCGTATCAGAAGTGATGTGTAACATGGAGTATTGTCAAGATGGAGGATGAAACCATTTGCCCATTTCATGTAATGTGCTGTTCCTGATCCATGATTTATGGCACACTTTAAAACACACCTTCTCTCGACCGTAGCACACCCCCAACTGACTACACCGAACAAGTTGAAACTTGTCACAAACTGTTACTGAGGTTCCATGTTCCACTTCCCTTGTTGAAGATCCCTGCTTTTCCATTGGATTGCGCTTGGCAGCAGCATTTACCGTATTTTGTGATCCCAATGGAAAGGCTCTGTGTCACACATCGCTTTTGGTATGACAATTTCTGTCAAATAAATACATTACAGTGTGTCCTCATCTACCTTATTCACTGGATCTGGCACCATGTGACTTCTGGCTCTTTCCAAAAGTCAAAATGACCATGAAATATAAATGTTTTGAATTGATTTAGGACATCGAGGCAGCCATGACAGTGCAACTAAAGACATTCACAAAAGAAGACTTCCAGAACTGCTTCAGGAAGTGGCAAGAATGATGGGATAAGTGCGTTGGAAGCGAGGGGGAATATTTTGAGGGGGATTAATGGCAATGTGTCTTTTGCTGTAATATATTTTTAAAAATTTAAACATTCACCATATTGTTTGATCACACCTCATACATATGTAGTGAAAGGAATCCCCCCATGTAGTTTTTAACATACCCATCAGCTCACATATTTATTTTTTATTTAAGTTCTACTCTCTTAGGAAATTTAAATTATATAACATAGTTTATCTACGATAGTCACCATGTTTCACATTAGATCAAGATAATTTGTAAAAATACGGAAAAGTAGAAAGACTTATACAATGAACAATAAGCTCACCACTTGAATTCTATAATTTTTACCATTTTGCTATATTTGCTTCTCGTGTCATTTTGCATTGTAAGTTTGAGAATAGCATACTTCTTAAGTAGTAATTTACATAATTCTCCAGATCTTTGCCAAGGAATTTAATTTTAGATGCCTGTTAACACATATGTCCTGTTATATTATTATCTCAGAATGAAGCATTAGGTAAAGTCTAGTTTGATGATTTGGAAACATGCTGCTTTTTGTACTTTTAGGATGGAGTGCTAAAGTGAGAGTATTTTACTGTAGTTGGGCAGAGTCTAAAGAACTTGAAAAAATCTTACATAGTTTGAAACCCCAAGTGACTTTATAAACTCACAGAACTAAAGTTATTCGGGTGACTTCAGTGATAAAAAATGGAACCAGACAATGCAAACCCATTGGCACTGTCTGAAGAATGTTGGAGATGGTTCAATCTCACAGGCAGTGCTGGCATACAGAGATGTACATATAAACGGTACCAAAAGGTCAGAAGTGTCTTAAATCGGGAAGTAGGAATAGAACAGGGGCATGCAAATATTTCCATGCAGTCAATTGTTTTGATATTTTTTCATCTTCAGAAGCACATCTCTTTAAATTTTCTTCTTCCTTCTGACATAATTCCTCTCCTCCCTTCATAGCAAGTAGTTCTTGTCTCAAGGTTATATGGAAGAAATATGCTTATTTTATGCTGGCTGAGATTTTATTTTACTTTTTTGTTAGTAACAGAAATGATGTTGCTGGATCTAAAGGAATAAGAGCTCAAATGACTCAAGAGCATTCTTTCTTTTCCCATATTTACCCAGAGTATTTTTTTTTAAATACACACACACACACACACACACACACACACACGCACACATGCACACGAACACACAGTCAAACTAACATTTTGGGAATTCCCATGTTTTCTGTTATGTGACTTGGCTTCTGTGGCAACCTTCTGACTCTAGCCCCAGGGGTTGCGGTTACTTGGGTGGCATGTTCTGGCTCTGTTACTTGCTGCTGACCAGCTGTGTGACCTTGAGCAAGTCACTTAAGGTCTCCGTTTCCTGATCCGTGAAGTGAGGGGATTGGGTTAATGCAGTTTTACAGGTCTACTCCACCAGGATTAAAAATTCCTTGTTTCTGTGTTCACATGTAAATTTTTGTGGAGATTCGATTAGTTTTTATAACTGGTGGACTGATGATCTTATGTAATGGCTCTTACTTGCCAATTAAAATTAGAAAGTGTACCTTTAAGCATGTATTAAGTGCATGAAAAAAAATTCTGCTTGTGCACGAGTGTACCCGTATGTGTGGATGTATATATGTGTACGTAATGACTCATTTTTCTCCAAGATAAGGAGTTAAAAGCTTATATGTCTAAAGTACAATCTGGTCTTTAACATTAAGTAAGAATCTTGTCTTTTGCAAGTATAGATTCAGTCACATTTTAAAATAATGAAAATATTACCTTAAAAAGTGGTTGTCACGTATTTGTCCAGGATAACTTAAAACTTCTGTTTAAACTATTTTCTCCTATAGAATATAATTTCAAAATTTTAAACACTATGGAGATGTAATCCTGTTCTCCCGCTCAGCACAGCCCCTCCAGTAACTAATACAAACTGACTTGAAAATGTTGCTTTATCTTTTGGGTATACATCAAATTGAAGGTCTTGCGTCAAAAGATGTAACAAAACTTAAAAACCCTTGAACCTCTGGTCTATCACTTTTTTAAGGCAACAGAATGCATATTTTTGATAAAATTATGACCTATTGGGATGACAAAAATTGCCAAATGCAGGACACTATAGCTCAGCTAACTTAAAAATGAACTAACTCCGGCAAGGAACGTAGAGTAAGTGTACACCCGATATTTTGCAAATCACAAAATTATTTTGAAGGGCTGCTCCTGAGGCTGAGTTTTTATGACCGTAACATTCCAGCTGTGGTTTTGGAGACAGAATGTTTACTACCACTTTAAATGCAAGGACGGTCGGTAGGTGTGTATTCTTACTGCTAAAAGGCTTAAAAAAGCAGCTGAGGCTCCCTTCAAGTGAGTAAACCTTTATTCAGCAAGCTTTGGAGCCGCGTTCCTATGGAACTTTGGTGGTAATTCTGGAATGTGGGTCCAACAGCAGCGCAGTCATGGGCGAGCCTGGCGGCTCCAAGGCCGGATGGCAGGCTGTCCCGGCTAATCGCTTCAGGCAGCCCATGGAAAACCACTTTCTGGTTAACTCTGCATCACACACTTCCACCAATGGAAAAAATTGAACATGATGAGGGTGTGTAGCTAGCAGACAAAAATATATCCAGCATTGCACAGGATCTGTTTTTAGCCCTTAACGGCTGAGTCTTTGAGTGTTAGATGCTGTTTCCTGCCTGACCATGGGCAGACAGAAGAGAGAGTTCGTGGATGTGCATAGAGACCTTGACTTTGTGAAACTTTTTCTACTAATTAAGCGAGTCTGAGAAAAACTGGCTCCATCCAGAGTCTTGGCAAAGGTAAGGTTATAAATGTTTGGAGTTGAGACGTGATTTGATATGTGAGATATAAATGGTTTTTGACATGCTCCTTTGGCAATATTTTATTTTGTACTTTATTTTGTGTGCTGGCTTTTCTTTGTTTTACATTATTTTGTACATGGGCTACAGACATTGGTGTGCATAAGGGAATATTACCTTTCAATTTGAGTGTCTATACGCTTTTAAAACCTATGTAGTTGTCCACCCCACTTAACTAATTAATTCTCCAGAAGCTGATGGCATATACTCTGCAGACTTATTTTTCCTGATAGCTCAGGAAAGTGCCAGCTTTCAGACTGGTCATGGTAAGGCATGAATGATGATTACCTTATCTTTGTGAGGCACAAAAGGAAATTAAAATGGGGCATAGTTTGTATTTTGCCGTTTCCTGGTTATTGTTTAACCTCACCAGGCCTTAGTTTTGAGCTGAATGCGCTACTCAGTTGCTTTTCAAACTGGTAATTTGAGGTACACTGTTTATTAAAGTTTGTCCTTAACTTTTGTTTCGAACTTTCGTAAAAGGCAATGGAACGCCTTGTAATCTAAATGTGAGGGTCACCTTGTTTAAGGAGAGGGATTGATTCATGTCGTCAGCCCCCAGAGTCTGCTCATTCATTAGGCATTTGTCTCCATACTGAGTTTATCTGCAGAGATTGAGAAAGTCTGGCTTGGCATATTGCTTCCTCCTCTTTACGTTCATTTGGCCAAGCGTGTAATTCTCAGCAAATTGGTAGGTGGAGAGACAGAAATAGGAAGCTTTATTGAAGTTGTTGTAACTTGGGAGATTATTTATAGAATTTCTGGAGAGTAAGGATATGGCTGAAGAGCTGCTACAGGTTTTCCTAACACGTGGAAGCATTTCACTGTGGCCCCTCTGTCTCACTTGGGGATTCTAAAGTTGTAAACTCACTTTCAGTATGATGAGATTAGGAGTTATTTCAGGCTGGACAGTGTGTGTTCCTTTTCAGTGTGTGTTTTCTGTGTGGATATATATTTTGCATCAATTCCTTCACTCCCACAGGAATGTCTTTTAAGGATGGAGGAATGGTGAATGCTGTCCAGGAAGATAAGAATTAATAGACATTGGTACCATTTTATTTATTCTTCTTCTTGTGGATCTAGAATGTGTTGCTAGGACAGAGCAGCAGCCACTTAGAGCAGGAAGAGAGCAAGCACTGCCTTCTTCTCTATCTAGTCAAATTAACACTTGTCAACTACTTTGATTTTCGCCGGAATTCGTAGACAGAAACTGAAGTCTGTTGAAGAACCTCATGACTCCAATCCATGCTGACCAGACTGTACACAATGTTTTGAATGCAAATAGATAACACCTTTCCTTCAATATTTTCATGCAGAGGGAGTGACTTACAAAGCCCTCTCCTTTGACCAGGCCTATTCAAGGATGCCAGGAAACGCAAGATAAGCCTTAGGCTCCTTGTCAAGAGATTATCCTTCTGAAGTGGTTCCCCACTTAACCCTTAAGTAAAACAGATGATTCTGTCTAGGTGGTCCAAGATTGTGTTTGAGAAGAGCCATATTCCTTTTTCAGAGATTTAAGGTTAGTGCAGGGTCTCTACAACCTCTTTCTAAAATAGATGTCAATGGATGTGGAAAGAACACAAAGGGGAGCCTAAAGGGAAAGCCTGCACGCCTTAAATATCTGATGGGACACGTTTCTGTGTCTCCATGGGCCTCCAGGTTTGCTCCACTTTGTAAGATTCATTTATGTGGACATAATAAATTACATTAGTCACATCTCTTAGCTCAACTGTTAGATTTTAAAAAAAAAATCATGTCCTTTTTAGGGAACATTTAGAACATAGTCTTTTGGACATTTAAAACAATTTTAAGTGATAATTTGTATTTTTCACTTGAAATTAAGTGTATCGTAGATAACAGCCAAGTTAAAAATGGCTTTCCTAGTAGGACAAAAAAAAAAAGAGAGAGAGAGATTAGGGTATGGAATTGAAAGAAATAACAACAATATTAAAGACAGGGAAAAGTAGTGAATAATCGTAGTCGATAAACATGAATTTCAGACTGTTGACACACAAAACTACTAAGCATTGTGTTTATCATAGTTTGAATTCTAACAATGGTTTGAATTGAGTGTCTTTTGATTACTCAGACCGCTCTAGAATGGGCTTATGTTAGAAGGGTTTAACGTCAGTGTCCCAGAAATATATTCTACATTCGATTTTCAGCTACTTATATATATTCCATGGTATTGTGAGCTGAAAAGGGACCTTAGACAGTTTCTCAAATGGGAAAACTGAAAAACTAAAGAACTGAAGTGGCTTGTCCAAAGTTGCTGAGATTGTTAGTTGCCGATCTGGGATGAGATACCAGGTATCCCATTAGTCCTTCCCTTATACTGCCTGTTTTTTTAATTGCAAATACTTTGGCATATCCTGATGTATCCTTGTAAATTGATAGAGACGTGTGTGTGTGTGTGTGTGTGTGTGTGTGTGTGTGTGTGTGTGTATCTACATATCTATACGTATCTATGCATTTCCTTCCTTCTTCTCTTCTTATCCAGCTTCCCTTCTTTCCTTTCTTTCCTCTACTTACCTACCTACTTACCAAACCAGACAGATTTAAATCTCTGGTCAGAGACAAGACAAAGACTTGTTTTTCTGGAATCCCAATGAACTTCAAAGCTGTACATTCAGTTGGTGGCTGTCATTCCCATTGACTGTTGCCAGAGAGCATTCCAGGTGCATATGTGTTACTTTAACCTATGGTGATAAGGCAGCTTCGATTAGACTTCATCTGCCAGTCTGTTCCTGTTTCAGTTTAAGAGTTTTGTTTTCTTCATGATCCCATTATAATAGAAGACTGTTTAGTTTATGTTAGTCTGTGCCTGACAAGAGACAGACTATGGAAGGGAACAGAAAAACAGCAGGCAGGCTTTAGCTTTAGTGCCAAGGAAATGTAAGTCACTTTTGGAAAACTAAACTTTACGTATGAAGTGATAGATGACATTATTGTTTCACTCTGGGTAAGGGATGTGGTAGGTGCTACACATAGTGTCAGGAAGAAGTTGGTCCAGGGCATTCCTGGGACTTCAATAAAGGTTTAAAAATCGTGGATATTTTTAGGACAATACTGGAAAGCAAAAACAATTCTTATCCAGTTTTCGCACTTGACTATGACATATCTCCATAGCTGTGGAATTGTTAGAGTAGGATTTCTAAAGCAGAGATGTAAAAAAGGGCTAACATGGTATGGCGTTTACAGGATGGGAAAGCTGAAAATCCATATGGCTAAAGCCAATTAAAAGAAACTCTGAATGGGAAGAATGACAATAGATTTGTTTTCAAGTTGTCTGTAGTTGCTCCTGGAAGGTAGAAAAAGGCATCTTAAAAACAAATGAAAGGAATTATTATACAACGATAGCCATTAACCAGGAAATCCCATGATATTAGGAGGTAGTAGATGGTAAAGAGCTTTGTGAAAAGTGTATGTAAATTCATGGAATACATACGCACACCCATACTCGTCTATGAATGTGCGTATATTCCACTGGAAATTGATAGGATGATTACAAATGAATCAGAAACAGCCACTCAAATTAATACAAAACAATAACAACAACAAAACCCCAGAAATAACTGGAACCTAGCGATAACCTTTAAATACCTCCCCACCCCGCAACATGTGACTTATAAGGAAACAAATAGAAATTCTAAGACTCAGTGATAAGCAGTTTACCAAAGATTTCCTCACTGGAGTCCATGCTGTCGTAGTCCTGACACATATTGTGAGTCAGGACACATATTGTGAGTCAGATGTTTCCTCTGAAGTGCCTCGGATAGTACAGGGTGTTTGTTCTTGGGGCAGTTTCTACTCATGCGCATGAGAGTCCTTCCGCTTTGGCTACTCCCGGACAACACTAGCCATGGCCTCTCTCCACTGCCACATCAGTGTTCTCGCCAGTCATTCCATTCACATGCTGGGATTTCTCAAGATACGCAAACACAGGACAGCAACTACCACGTATTTTATTTTATTCCTCTATCCTTCTAGCTGTCATCTGATTCCATTGTGTTCCCCATTGTAGAAAAACTCCTTGAGCAAGTTGTCTCTGTTCAGTGTCTTCAATTTCATTGACCTCATCCTCCAACTCACTCCAACTCAGCTGTCTCCACTCCCACTCTGCTCTGGTCAAGTTCACTGATAACTTGCAGGGCTCTGTTCTCAGTCGTTGTTGTTAGTTGAACTATCAGCCGCATTTGACTCCCGCTCAGTCTTCTCCCTGAAATGCCCTTTCTTGATTGGCTTGAAGGGCAACTTGGTCACTCAGTTTCCTCTTGCTTCACTGATGGCTCCTGGTTCCTCCTGTGTTGCTCCTATTTCCTTGACCGCTTCATGTTGGAGTGCTGTAGGGCCTCTTTGGACCTCTTCTCTTCCCTTTGTGTACTTGTCCCTTGGAGAGTTCATCCAGTGTGTGCTTTAAACACCACTTTCATATGGATGATAGCAAATTTGTACCTCAGTCCTGACTCGCCCTTGAACTCCAGGCTCCTCTATCCAACGGTCTACGCAACATTGTATGTCCAACAGACATCTCAAACCTGACCTATGCAGAATCCACTCCTCATCTTCCCAGCCTGCTCTGTGTTGCCTTCTGCATTCTTCCAATGGCTTAGCCTGAAAATTGTGGCATCATCCCTGACCTGTCACCACTCACCCATCCACCTGGGAGCCCTGTTGGCTCTCCCTACAGCTGTATCCAGATTCAGACCATTCCCTACCACTCCCACCTGACTCTGACCCACATCATCTCTCACCTGAATTAGCATAATGAGCCCTCCAGTTCCACTTTGCTGCCAACAGTCCAGATCCACAGGGCAGCCACAGTGGGCCTTTTGAAATATGCCCCCCGATGAACCTTCTCTAGTCACAACCCTCTAATCATGACTTTCAATCTCAGTGTGAAAGCCAAAGTCCTTAAAATGTCCCTTTGGGCAACATTCTCTGGCTCCCTGTCTCCTCCCTGACCTTTGCTATTCTAGTCATGTTGGCCTCCTGCCCATTCACCTCTCTAGGCATTTCTACTTTCTGTCTTCTGTTCCTAATGCTCTCTCCCCAGAACTCACATGGTCTCCCCTCCTAGAAGTACTTCCTTAAATGTCACCAGTCAGTGAGGCCTTCCCCTACTCTCCTTTCTAAAATGCACCCTCCCCTCACATTGCCTATTCTCGCCTACCCTTCTTTATTTTTACTAAAGTACTTAATCACTTTCTAATATATATTAATTTTCCTTCTTTATTGTTCATGTCTCCCCATTATAATATAAGCTCTATGAGATCAGGATTTTTAAAAATCTATTTATCCCCAGAGCCTGGAACAGTATCTAGCACAAAGCAATTAGTAAACATTCATTGCATTAGTCAAAGTGTATCCTGTCTAGGGCACCTGATGATGTAGCCAAAGCAATCGAATATAAATGCTAAACACCTGTGAACTCCTATATTTTATTTTAAAAATGTAAATGATATATTTTATGATATATATATTTCCTTATTATGGAAGCAATTTTTAAACCACTTAGCATTAGATGAAATGGAAGCTTCAGGAAGATGCCGCTCGGTTATTCTGTGGTCTTGAGTGTACCTGTCCACGGGGACTTGGTCACCATATCCCACGCCCAAGCCTTTGGGAGGGACACTGTAAGTTGTAATTGGTGTTTAGAATAATGGCCATGAAGCTTAAATATCAAGGAAACAAAATTCCCGTGTGTGCAAATATTCTTTGTAAAGCAGTAGAGTAACTGCATTTTAACCTAAAAGCTCCTCAGTTAACTTAAAATTTTAGTTTTTCATTTCATTCTCACATCCCAGTCCTCAGCTGCCTGGAAAAAAAGATAGGTTGAGAGAGAGGACTTTTTTCAATGTTTTGTTTCCGAAAAGGGCATAGGTCACCACCATTCTTCAAAAATGGGAGCCTGAAAGTTAAGTTATACTCTCAAAAAACATATGGAATAGCTTCAGATGAAAATGTACAGGAAAATTTAAAATTATTTTGATGTATATAATACATATAAAATTATTTTGATGAAAATTTGAAATTGTTTTGACGTAAGACTTAAAAAATCCAGGTTTGAATCTTACCTTTTTTTTAGCCTTAGTGGTCTTCCCAAATTGTTTAATCCCTGGAGGTTAAAGTTCTCTTTCTTATAAAACAGGGATGATTATGGAAGCTGTTGGGCTTCTTGTGCCCCAGTGAACCCTGGCACAGAGCAGCTCAGAATTTTTATTATTGTTAAACCCTTCTCCCTCCCTCTGTGTGTCCATCTATCATTAGCTATAATTTTTTTAAGTCATATAAATTATGAAATTTAAACTATACCTTGTAATACTTCTCATTGTTTCTTTCTCTGAAAGTTTCTGTAAAGTCACTAGCTACAATCTTACCAGTTTTGTTGTGAATGATCATATGATTTCTGGAAAAGTCCAGCAGTGATTGGTGTAGTTTTAAATGCAGGCCCAAGAACAACTTATGCAGGAGCCTGAAGACATGGACTTATGGAAACGATCTCTCAAATCGGGCTCCCAGCCGAGGTGAAGTAGAAGAGTCACACATTTATGAGGGTGAGGAAAGTACCTATTGAAAACGAGGGGGGGAAATATGTGTGGTTTAAGCCTGTTCATTTTGTAACTTAAATGGAACAGTGTATAATGAAGAAATATTCTGCCAAGAATAACTTGGTACAATTACCAGGGTATATTTTGGTCACAGAGTGTGATTGAGATTTAGGAGAACAGTGCCTGCTTCTGATTTACTGAAGCATGTGCCTTACATATAGGTCTCCTCATCAACGAGAAGCCATGGTTACAGCCTGGGATCCCGATGCGTGGTCTTCTGTGTCACTCTTGGTGGAAAGCGTGGCAAGGGGCCTATCCATGCCTGCCTCGCTGTTTGTGGAGTGGTCCATGTCCATCAGCGTTACAAGAGAAGCTCATTTAAAAGTCATGCTCATCATTTTGAATCTTGTGAGTCTAGTTCTGGCATCCCACACAGCTCAAGGTCTGTGGAGACCAGGATGTTGGCTAGATTGCGTATGAGACATGAGATAGAGTTGGTAGAAAAGGCAGAGTCGTGCTAAACATTTGATATATTAAAAAAAAAAAAAAGTCTGTTCTAGAAAGAGTGTGGACACGTATGACATGTACTTTGAAAATCTCTAAAAGAGAAATAAGAAAAAAAGTTTTATCTTTACCAGGATTTTGAAATTTTGGACTATATTAATTCTGTAATTTTAATTGAAAGGTGATTTTAAAAAAACAAAACCCTGAGATATTTTCAGTTTCTGTGACAGTTCAGATGTAACTGGGCCTCTCAACTCACTCACTGACATTCCAGAAACATACCAGTAATACTTGTGGGATTGTTGGTCTCACCACGTCTCTCATAAACGCAGTCCTGTTACAGTTGTCATAAATGCTCTTATTGATTTTACAAATGGTTCGTGTTAATAATCGCTGCCCCTTCCCTTTGGGGAAGGGACCAGCTCATACATCCCTTTTGTTTCCTTCATCGTACCCAGCACACAGGTAAATATATAGGAGGGTCTCCAAAACTTCATGTTGAGTTGCCACGTGGAACTCTTATTTCACTTCAGTTCCCCAAGTCTCTAACAACACTAAAAACATTTTCCTCCTTTTGACAACACTGCCCCCCACACTGATCTCTGAGCTGTTGATTACTGGGGATTTCTTCCCAGATGATATCCCAAAGTGTCCCTAGGAGATGGTTCACGTGGCAGTGCTTCTGGGGACAGTGGAGTGGGGGAGGGTGGGTGGAGTCGTGGGCGAAGGACTGACCAAGTTTCCCCAGCCTCCTCTACCTCCCTCTGCCTTCTCCTCTTACCTCCTTCTCTTCATCTCCCTAAACTCTGTCCTTGACACTTGGGCTCAGACCCTGCTCCACGGACCACATTCCTGAACAGGAGTGGGGAGTGTCTCTTCAATTAGTTCACTTGCTAATTCATTTATGGCTTCAGCAAGTGGTTCTGGTATACCCGTCTTTGCTTATGCCCTTTCTGTCCCTTGGAATGTCCTTTCCTTTCATCCTCTAGCAGAATCCCACACACCCTTCAAGACTCAATTCTTCCATTAACGTCTTTTTGGGGTCACTTTTAACTTTCATATGAAAGGTATGACTGTCCAATGAAAGTTTCTCTCAAGAGGTAGAATGCAAAATGGTGAGGACCATGGGCCTAACTTGTGGTGCTCAGAGCTGCACATTAAAGATAGATAGTCCTTGTCTTTTGTCATTCTCCTTATCTCTAGCTGAAGTATTTGCCTTGGGTAATTATTTTTTTCAAGTATTTTGAGACTCTCGAGACTTTAGTTATCCTTAGGTCTTACTAGAAGGGATATGCCATTCTGAGGAAACTGCCACTTGCACTTTTATGTCAATTTTTTTTCAAACTCTTTGACCATTTACTCAAGAAGATATATTTTCACTTTGCAGCACAATATACAGGCAAGTGAGCAAGCACAAAAAATAATTTAGTGTCATGAAATAATATTTTACCCTTACCAGGATGCAATTCTATCCTATCCTATCCTGTCCTGTCCTGTCCTGTCCTGTCCTGTCCTGTCCTGTCCTGTCCTATCCTATCCATTTAAAAATACTAGTATAAAGTCATTAAATGAATTTCATGACCCAACAATGGGTCGTGACCCACAGTTTGACAAACACTTTTATAAGCAATGCTACAGACGTTAGATGTTAGAAGTTTTTATAAAACAGGTGTGAGTGCTGAGACCCTGCGTGTGATAAATTGGCTCACTAAGGTGATGAATTGTGCAGGAAGCTAGACTATTGTCTCTGTGGAATTTATTGTGCTCCCTCTTTGAATACCAGCCATGCTTGTCGCCTGAGATCCTGTTCTGGGCATTCCGTGCTGCACAATGTTTTATCCATTCATCTATTAATGTGTGTGTGGAAGGAGTCCTGCTGAACTGAACTAGAGCCAGTGGTGCTCCACAGTGGATGTGGGCTTCTCAGCCTCTGGGCAGCAGCTTGCTTTCCTCCCACTTTGTAAGGATTATTCTTCCTAAGCACTATTCCTGTGGAGAACAGATGTTCCTTTCGCCTGCCTCTTCAAACAAATTGGGTTCCAGTCTTCTTGTGATTAGAAACGAGCTCGGGTATTCAGTTCATGAATCCCGAGGGCCATTCACTGACACAAGATGAGAAAAGCAGACGTGGGTAACATTTACAGAGTTTGTTAGTAAATTTGGATCCTTGACTTGAATGCTTACTTTTGTTTTAGATTCTTAGGCATATTTGTTCTGTATTTTAGGATTTTTAAATGAGACGGGCAATAAAACTAAGGTAGGGTTTCTTAGCCTTGACACTATTGATATATGAGGCCAAATAATTATTTGTTATGGGGGTTGTTTTGTGGGTTATAGGAGGTTTCACAGCATCCCTGAACTCCACCCACTAGGTGCCGTAGTATAACCCCAGTTGTGACAACCAAAAATGTCTACAGATCATGCCAAATGCCCCCTCAGGGCCCAAATTGCCATGGCTGAGAACAACTGTATTAAGGGAATGCCAGTTGTTCAATGAGCACATAGGTTATTTTCTAATGTTTTCTAACACGAGTACCTAATGATACAAGTACATGGCTCCGTCGTCGTTTTTGTTAGCATTTGACAGATAGCTGACAAGTTAGGTAGTTTTACATGCTGTAATAATTTGGGGAATTGATCAAAATCTGACAGGTACTAACAGTGGAACTTGGAAAATTCCAAATTTATGTACATAAACATATGTAATAATCAATGTCATAGTTAATAGTTAATGAAATATCTGAGACAGCAGACTATTAAAAGCTCTGATATCATAGTACATAAAATCAAATTTATAAATAAAAATTAATAATAGCACTGTAAATTTGTGTTGCATTTCACAGTTTTTTCAGGTGGTTTCACATATATTTTCTCATTCAATTCTCAATCTATCTGATAGGTAGGTCAGGTATTTTTATCCAGAAGTTGCAAATGGAGAAAAGGAGATTCAGAAGGTATAAGTAATTTGCCCATACACTCACATGCTATTTAAGACACAAGCAGGTCTTAAACCCAAATTCTCAGACACAAACCAGACAAGGATTCTGAGATTTGTCTCCTTAATGATTGAAGCTCCCCCAGATCTCCCACCGCCAAATAAAGGGAACCTAGTAGATATTGTTATGGTTAATGATGGTTCATCCTTTTCTTATCTTTTTCTTTGCTCTTATCACTATCTGAAATGTTTGCTTTGGACAGTGATGAGCCTCTTATTTCAGAATAAAACTCTGGGATTATGTTAGAAGCCTTGGTGGTATCTCGTGGTGGTAGGACTTGAGCCTTTCTTAACTGCCTTGCCCGGCCATAAACCTGCTTTTGTGCAGTGTCCCCATGCCTATGTTCTGCTCTGCGTCACCAGTCAGCCCCCAGCCCTCGTCTCAACACCATCTGGCCCACCAGGGGTTGCCTCTTGTTCCCCTTTAGTTGGTCCATCTGGGCAGCTGACTGAAGGCTGGAGACAAAGCAGTGCTGGAGGATTTTAGTTCCCTTTGCTGTAAACTCTACACTCCCTGGAAGTGGAGACTTTGGGAGCCCGACACGTCTGTTCAATCTGAAGGCAAATGAAGGAAATGTAAATCTTGAATTTCCTCCTGAAAGATGTTTTGCTCTGGGATTTGGTCGGTCACAGTGGCTGTTGGGATAGTGGTGATGTATTTGCAAAATTCCTCCACATTGCTGGGCGTTGCCGGGGTAGTTAATTGATCACAATTGAAAAACGAAAAAATACCTTTCCATTCTTATTTATGATTTTAGCTGACAAAGCTACAGAGTACATTTATATGAATGGGGTTTGGAAGGGAATTCAGAAAATGAGACACAAGAATTTCTTCTTTTTTTTTTTTTAGGTTCATGAAATTGTGGTCAATTTTTAAATTTTCTAATATTTTACAATTATTCAATAATTGTGAAAAGTATATACACAGCATATAGTATACTAAGTATACAGTATACTTCATTTTTGCTAAGTGTACATAGTCTTGGTTTCGTACAATTTATCTTAGAGTGACTTCACTTACATTATCTTGTGGTCAGCTGTGGGCCTCACTGCCCATTACTATACCTGATGTGTATTATTATTGCAGGTTGGTACACCTAATGTAGATAATTTTTCTATTTAAAGGCAGAGGACTTTTACCTATTTCTTAAAAACAAATAAAGCTCACAGAAAATCTGCTGTGTCAATGTGTTCAGCACCTTATCAACAAAAAATGTTTTAACTCGAATACCATCAAATTCCCTTAGTAAAGGAGTCAGAGTCAGGGGTGCTGAAAATTTGACCTATTCATTCTCTTGCGTCCAGACAAAAATCACAGCGGAAGCATGACAGATAAGTATCTGTTCAACCTGCCAGGCTCCTCAGAACAGCAATTTCGTAGTTTCCCTCAGAGATGACCCTTCCTGTCAATAAAGCCCTCGTAAATGTTGGATACATTCTTCCTGCTGCAGTGTCGGCCTGTTTTCCTTCTGTGGGATTGACTACAGATGTTGACCAGCTGGTCGGCATCACCCATATGTAACAATGCTCGTTGTTATCATCTGTTTTTCTCTAGGCAGCACTGTGTTAATTATCCAGACGTTTCCCTCTGGGTTTATGCATTGGTCTTCCAGGCAGGCCCGTTGGGAGTGATTCCTGCTCAGTCTGTGCCCAAATCAACCTTCTCACATGTGAAGTTGCTTCCATTCAGTTCAACAGGTGTTTAGTAAATGCTTATGGGAACCCCAAAGATGTGGGCTTGAGTGGAGAGCACCTCGTAAAGGACAGCCTGCGGGACTATGTTTTTTTGAAATGCGATGTGAAGTAAAAAATTAAGCTATGTAAGTTGAAAAGTAGTAAAATGAGTCTAGGTTATAATCTGCTGCTGGAGTGTAAGCTTCCAACTGGGAGCCATCCTGTGGCTTTGAATCCAGCCTTTGTGTGTCTTTGAGGGGCTGACACCGTGGGCCCCTCAATAGCAGCTTTGTGCCTCTGGTGGAGGCGACACCAATGCCCTGGGCACGTGACCCTCGGATCAGAAGGGCCTGACAGAGAGGGGCGGCTCTGAACGAGCTGCTCACGAGCCCTTCACCTTCCGCATCGTCACTGGACCTCGGTCTTGACGAAAGTAAGTGACACAAAAGCTCCCTCTGATCAGCTCATGTGACAGGTCTCAGTGGCAGTAGCCAGGAGCTACTGTCCACTTTCAGTGCCTTAAAATGTGTAACTGAGAAAAGACTGACAACTCAGGTATTGAACATTTGAAAGGTGTGGTTCTCATGGTCCAGCTCTGGTGTCAGAGATGTCATGGGAGCCACCTTTTGGTGGCAACTCAGCCAGTGACTGTTCTGTCTTTTAGAGGTTTGTGAGAGCCGCCCGCTGAAAGTTAAGTGGCCGTTATCGTAGCCGTGGCCATTTCAGGCCTCTGATGCGTTGCTGGCCTCAGTCTTAACAGACTCAATGAGTAGATTTCCTCCTGATGCCTAAGTGGAAAATCTTGTTGACATCTCTATTTTTTTTTTTTTAATTTAAAATGTATGTGTATGGATTGCCTCAGGCAGACTTGTGTCTTGGCATTATTGGAGAAACTTAGATCCTGTGCCAAGTGCTTCATTCACTTTAAAAGTCCCTGTTAAACCCTCCAAAGCAGCTATACAGATGGCTAATAGGCCATGAAAAGATGTTCAATATCACTGATCATTAACGGAAATACAAATCAAAACCACAATAACATATCATCTCATACCTGTAGAAAATAACAAGTTTTTGCGAGGATGTAGAGAAATTGGAACTGTTTGTGGGAATGGGAAATGGTGCAGTTGCTATGAGAAACAGTATGGTGGGTCCTCAAAAATTTAAAAATAGCATTACCATATGATCCAGCAATCCTCCTTCTGGGTATATACCCAAAAGAATTCAAAACAGTGTCTCCAAAAAATATTTGTACACCCGTTTTTACAGCAGCATTATTCACAGTAACCAAAAGGTGGAAGCAACCTAAGTGTCCATTGACAAATGAATGGATAAGCAAAATGTGGTATACATACAATGGCATATTATTCAGTCTTAAAAAGGAAGGACATTTTGACACATGCTACAACATGGATGAACTGTGAAGACATTATGCTGAGTGAAATAAGCCAGTCACAAAAGAACAAATGCTGTATGATTCTACCTCCATAAGGTACCTAGACTGGTCAAATTCAGAGAGACAGCAAGTGGAATTATGATTACCAGGGGTTGGGGAGAGAGGGGTGGGGAATTTTTGTTTAGTGGGTATAGAGCTTTAGTTTTGCAAGATGCGAAGAGTTCTGGAGATTGATTGTCTAACAATGTGAATGTACTTAACACGACTAACTGTACACTTTAAAATGATCGAGATGGTAAATTTTGTGTTACGTGTGTTTTACCACAATTACAAATAAATCGTTTTCCAGTTTTATTGAGAAATAACTGACTGACATCATTGTATAAATTTAAAGCATACAGCATGATGGTTTGATTTACATATATTGTGAAATAGTTACCATAGTAGGTTCAGCTAATATCCAGCTTCTCATGTTGATGCAATAAAAACAGAGGAAAGAGAAATTAAAACAAAGGAAAAAACGTTCTCCTTGTGATGAGAACTCTTACAATTTTATTCTCTTAACTTTCCTGCATATCATACAGCAGTGTTAGCTACAGTTATCACATTGTATCCCCCCACCCTCCACCTCTGGTAACAAGCCTGCTCTCTTTTTCCGAGTTTGGTTTTTCTTTTTAGATTCCACATGTAAATGAGATCTTAAGTTATTTGTCTTTCTCTGACTTATTTCACTTAGCTTAACGCCTTTGAGATCCATCCATGTTGTTACAAATGGTAGGATTTCCTTGTATTTTTATGGGTGGAAATTATTCCATTGTGTGTGGAACGAACACACACACACACACACACACACAAAACTTCTTTATCCATTCATCCACAGTGGACACTTGGGTTGTTTCCACATCTTGGCTATTGATAATAATGCTGCTGTGAATAGGGGCATACAGGTATCTCTTCCAGTTAGTGTTTTCATTTCCTTTGGCTATATTCCCAGAAGTGGAATTGCTGGATCATATGGTGGTTCTATTGTTAATTTTTTGAGGGACCTTCATACTACTTTCCATAGTGGCTGTACCAATTTGCAATTCCACCAGCTGTGCACAAACGTTCCCTTTTCTCCACATCCATGCCAGTATAGGCGTGAGGGGATGTCTGATTGTGGTTTTAATTTGTATTTCCCTAATGATGAGTGATGTTGAACATCTTTTCATTTACTTGTTGGTCTTTCATATGTCTTCTTTGGAGAAATGTCTATTCAAATCCTGTGCTCATTTTAAATTGGGTTATTTGTTTTTTTTGCTGTACATCTCAGTATGAGTTCTTTGTATATTTTGGATATTAAACCCCTGTCTGATACATGGTTTGCAAATATTTTTCCCATTCTGTAGGTTGTTTTGCTTTGTTGATGGTTTCTTTTGTTGTGCAGAAGTTTAGTTTGGTGTAGTCCCACTTGTTTTTTATTTTGTTGTTTGTGCTTTAGGTGTCATCTTCAAAAAATCACTACCAAGACCCATGTTAAGGAGTTGTATTCCCATGTTTTTTCTAGGAGTTTCATGATTTTAGGTCTTACATTTAAGTCTTTAATCCATTTTGAGTTAAGTTTTATGAGTGGTGTAAGATATGGGTCCAGTTTCATTTTTTTATAGTGAATATGCAACTATCCCATCACCATTTATTGAAAAGAGTATCTTTTATCCATTGAGTATTCTTGGCTTCCTTGTCAAATGTTATTTGACCTTATGTGCTTAGGTTTATTTTTGGGCTCTCAATTCTGTTCCGTTGGTAAATTTGTCTGGTTTTATACCAGTGCTATGCTGTTTTGATGACTATAGCTTTATATTATAGTTTGAAACTACGTAGGAAGTATGACACCTCCCCTTTTTGTTCTTTCTCAGGATTTATTTGGTTATTCAGGGTCTTACATTGTTCTATGTAAATTTTAGGAGTATTTTTATACTTCAAAAAATGCCATTGGAATCTTGATAGGGATTACATTGCATCTATAGGTAGCTTTTGGCAGTATTGACATTTTCACAATATTAAGTCTTCTATAAACATAGGATATCTTTCCATTTATTTGTGTCTTCATCAGTATCTTTCATCAGTGTCTTATAGTTTTCAGAGTAGAGATCTTTTATTTCCTTAGTTAATTTATTTCTATGTGTTTTATTGTTTTTGATGCTATTGTGAATGGAATCTGTATTTTATTCCCTTTTCAGGAAATTTGTTGTTAGTGTATAGAAATGCTATTGATTTTTGCATGTTAATTTTGTATCCTGCAACTTTACTGAATTTGTTGATTAAATCTAATGGTGTTTTTGGTTGAGTCTTTAGGATTTTCTATATATGAAATCATGTCATCTGTGAATAGAGACAGTTTTATGTCTTCCTTCCCAATTCTGATACATTTAATTTCTTCTTCTTGCCTGATTAGCTATGTTTCCCCGTACTGTGTTGAATGGGAGTGGTGCGTGTAGCACCCCTTTTTGTTCCTGATCTTAGAGGGAAAGCTTTCTATCTTCCACCGTTGAGTATGGTGCTAGCTGTGGCCTTGTCATAAATGGCTTTTATTATGTTGAGATATGTTCCTTCGATGTCTAATTTGCTGAGTTCTTATCATGAATGGATGTTGAATTTTGTCAAATGCTTTTTCTGTGTCTATTGAGATGATCACATGATTTTTTCCTTCCATTCTATTAATATAATATATTAATATTATAATACATTGATTGATTTGTGTATGTTGAGCCATACCTACATCCCAAGGACAAATTCTACTTGATCAGGGTGTATGGTCCTTTTAATGTGCAGATGAATTTGGTTTGTTAGTATTTTATTGAGAATTTTTACATCTATCGTCATTAGGGATATTGGCTGTAATTTTCTTTTCTAGTAGTGTCTTTTTCTGGTTTTGGTATCAGGGTAATGCTGTAAAATGAGTTTGGGAACCATTCCCCTGTCTTCAATTTTTTGGGAAGAGTTTGAGAAGGATTGGTGTTCACCCGTCTTTAAATGTTTGGTAAAATTCACTATCTGATCCCGAGCTGTTCTTAGGCGGAAGATTTTTGATTACTGATTCAATCTCCTTACTAGTAATTAATCTATTTAGATTTTTTTATTTCTTTCTGATTCAATCTTAGTAAGTTGTATGTTTCTAAGAATTTTTCCATTTCTCCTCGTTTGTCCAGTTGGCATATTGTAGTTCATAAATTATTTTTTAAGAGGAAAAAAAAAAGTCACTTTGGAGCCCTCACTGCTCTGCTCTCTATGGGTCTGTAGAGAAAATGAAGTCTTTGTGTCCCAGTAGTGAGCACTGCCAGATGTCAGCACCCCCAGCCAGCCCTTCTTCCCCTCAGAGGCGGGCCTCCTGCCCCCACCCTTTGTGTAGTGAGGCTGAAACATGTGCTTAAAGAAAACCTTTCATCTCATTTATGGGGTTAACTTCTATAACATCAGTTATTTTAGCCAAGGACTACTTCACTGTGTTTTAGCATTTGGGGGTTTGTTTTTGTTGCTTGGTCAAATAGAGAACAATGACCTGCTCTTGCCATCTTGAAATGATGCTCCTGCAATGTTGTCAGCGTGGTGAGTCAGAGCTGTTTTCCTAGTTGTGGTGACAGATGAGCCATGACTCATTCCAGTGGTTTCACCTGCTCGCCCCTGAAACAAAGGCATGCATTTGACTGCAGAGCGTGTGTTGAGTTAATGGCCTTTACAAGATTGGATGGGCAGTTCTGGCTTCCTTTACATCTTCCAAACAACTCCGATGAGTCAGGTAGTTCACATACATTTTACTTACTATTTTGACAGTGATTCTGGACACCAGTAGTTTCTTCAGGTCATTTACGTTATGCCTTTGCTTTTATTCTTTTGGGAACTTAATGTGAAATACCTGACAGTTTCTCATATTTCTGTTTTCCAGGGTCATTTCATGGACTTACTTCCCACACTTGTTAACCATGCTGCCTTACTCTCAGGACCACATAAAGCCGACTGACCATTAATCTCCCTCAGAGCACAAATTAGACTGCAGGTAAATCCAGCTCACGTGAGTTGTGGTTCACTGTCAGGTGGCGTGACTCTGATTAAGGTAATAGGTAAAGGTGTCATTTTTGGTCCAGTTATTTTTGTTTTAAAATGTGTTTGATGACTGTCACCGAAGAAAAGTCGATCCATTTGACTTCCATCTTGTGGCTATCCATTCTTAGGTATGAAAGAAGGAAAATTAAAATCCTCCTGAATGTGTTTGGAAACATGCCTGGAAGTATCACCTCCAACTTTACTAAAACTGAGAGGGCAAGGTTTGGATCAAATTTCACTTTGAGTTTGGCTTAACTAATAGGCTCATTGTGCAAATTGGGGTTTTAAGGGGAATTAAGAGAATCTCACATTTTATTTTGGTACCCATATGTCAACTTCAAACTTTTTTCTCTCATGTTCTAAAGTGAGGACTTTTAAAGTCTTTATAAAACTCTAGAAATTAGTTTTATTAAAATGTTTTTCTGCCCCAAATAAGAACTTTTATTTTCCTCCGTTTCAATCTCCATCTAGTTTTTGAGGACTTCTATTTCTTTTGCAATATTCCTGCTCTGTGTTTCATATGAAAGCTCCAACAGGTTGTGGTATTGGAGTCAGGTTATTATAAATGTGATAATTTTTTTTAGCAGAAATCTCTTAAATTGGTGTGCAGTGGTAACTTTTCCAGTAGTTTATGTATAATGAAAATATATCTCTCCGGTTATTGAAAAAAAATCAATGTATTTGGACTGAGAGAATAAATATACTTTCCCCTCATTTTTTTTTTTTTCTTCTTCAAGAATTATTGATTCAAAACCTCCCCACACTAAGCCAAAAGGAGATCTGTGCCTTAGGCCGATTTTTATGCCAGTTCAATTTCTGAATTAAGTTCATACATCAAATTGTGTTCAAAGTAACTAGCCCATGAGTGTGCAGTATTTTCTCTCTGGCTAACGACTCGCTTACACAACGAGGAGAAATAATTCCGTCACTCTTGTTCCTACTTCTCTGAGTTATGTCAGGCGCAGAAAGAAGTTGCTCAGTTCCTTTGTAAGAGGAACAATTTTTTTTTAAAATTAATTTTATTGGGGTGACAATTGTTAGTAAATTTACATAGATTTCAGGTGTACAATTCTGTATTACATCGTCTATAAATCCCATTGTGTGTTCACCACCCAGAGTCAGTTCTCCTTCCATCACCATATATTTGATCCCCTTTACACTCATCACCCACCCCCCATCCCCTTACCCTCTGGTAACCACTAAATTATTGTCTGTGTCTATGAGTTTTTGTTTCTCATTTGTTTGTCTTGTTCTTTTTGGTTTATATACCACATATCAGTGAAATCATAGGGTTCTCTGCTTTTTCTGTCTGACTTATTTCACTTAGCATTATTCTCTCGAGATCCATCCATGTTGTCACAAATGCTCCTATATCATCTTGCCTTAACGCCGAATAGTATTCCATTGTGTATATGTACCACAACTTCTTTATCCATTCATCTATCGAAGGACATTTTGGTAACAATTTTTTTTTTTTTAAAGAAAGTTCTGTTATAATGGAATGTAATTTAGGTCATGGCTCTTACTGATACTGCTGTTCTTAATTTAGGGTACAATGGGGAACTCGGAGAGTCAGTACACCTTTCAAGGATCTAAAAATCACAGCAATACTATTACTGGTGCAAAGCAAAAGCCCTGCTCCCTGAAAATACGCAGTATTCATGCAAAAGATGACAAGTCGTTGCACGGATGGGGGCACGGAAGCAGCGGAGCGGGCTACAAGTCCAGGTCCCTGGCCCGAAGCTGCCTTTCGCACTTTAAGAGCAACCAGCCTTACGCCTCCAGGCTCGGAGGACCCACCTGCAAAGTCCCCAAAGGGCATGCCTACTCCAAGCACAGGACCAACGGCTCCGGGAGTGATTTCCAGGGCAGCCACGCTGCTGTCTCACCTGAGAACGGCTTCCACTGTGTCGCCCACGAACGCGCAGAAAACCGCCCGGCCTCCAAGGACTGCAACGGGCACCTTCTTCACTGCTATGGGCGACCCGAGAGCCTGGCCTCCACCCCGCCGGGCGAGGACAGGAAGAGCCCCAGGGTGCTCATCAAGGCGCTGGGGAAGCTGGACGGGCGGCTCCGGGTGGAGTTCCACAACGGCGGGGGCCACAGCCCGGCGCCCCCGGAGGCCGCGGGCGGGCCGGTGCGGCTGCTGCGCTACTCGCCCAGCCCGGGCCCCGGAGCCCGCTCGCCGCCCAGCCCGCGCCCGTCTCCCGCGGACTCGCGCCCGCGCTCCAGCAAGGGCAGCTCTCTGAGCTCCGAGTCGTCCTGGTACGACTCCCCCTGGGGCCACGGCGAGGGCAGCGAGGCCGAGGGCCCCTTCCCCGCCCCCAGCTCGCCCGACCCCGGCCTGCAAGCCGGCTTCCCTCCCAGGGACGCCCCGAAGCCCTTCCACCAGAGCTCTTCCCTGTCCTCCCTGCGGGAACTCTACCCAGATGCCACCCTGGGGAGTCTGGCCCCCTCCGGGATCCGCCTCTCTGATGAGTACATTGGCACCCCTGCCAACCTCAGCCATCGCGTCTCGTTCGCCTCTGATATTGACGTGCCATCCAGAGTGGGGCCCAGGGACCTGGGCCAGTATGCGTCCTTCACGCTCCCCTGCAGAAAGTCCAAAGCCTTGACAGAGGACGCTTCGAAGAAGGACACCCTGAAAGCCAGGATGCGTCGCATCAGTGACTGGACGGGAAGCCTCTCCCGGAAGAAAAGGAAGCTCCAGGTGAGTGAGCTTTAGAGAGCATCAGGAAAGGTTCCCTTCGTTTTCCAGTCTGTGAAATGGGCGTGCCCTAGAGAGAGTGGTCCTGTGGCTTCAATGCGCCCAAGACCTGGCACAGTCTTGGTTGAGGTGTGGGGTTGTTTTTTTCTCCCTTTTTGCACTGGCACTCTTACCCTACAACTTGTCTCTGATTCTCTGCAGTCGTGCCTCTTGTATTCTTGTATGAACTGCACAGGCCTCACCCAAGACGTGGCCACACTGTTCTTAGAAAGTACTGCTTTGGAGAGAAGTCCCCAGTGAGTTGCTTATCTGAGAATTTTGCTAGAGCTCATTATTAAAACCTGCACAAAAAGGATGGGAGATAGATCGTTGTTATTTTGGGAGGTGTAGCCTTCCTGAACTTCATAGATATTACTTTGGGAAAATTAAAATCTATACTTAAGTTAGTACAGCAAAAAATAAGTTGATCTATCTATACGTATGACTATAATCTCACCAACTCCTCATGGGATAATTAAGTTTTGAAAACATCTTGTGTCTAAGGACATGTAATAGTGAAAATATGATAATGAGGATAAAATAAGAATCATGATGATAAGAATAATACTTTCAATGGTGTATAATGTCTGAATGGGGGAAACAAAGTGGTTTTACCACCAAGAAAAAAAGTAACAATTTGCCTTTTTATGTAACTAGTAGCAATTGTTAAGTTTTCAGTTGGTTGCTGTTATTTTTTGTTTTGGTTCTACTTTTAATTATTTATAGAAGAAAGCGTTTTTGTGTTTTGTTTTTTAAACTCAGTATAAGACATTGTTCAAGGGACTTTGGTAGGAAATTAGTCTCTAGCAGAATTACATTTTAACCTTCTTAGACAGACTTTTAGTTATAAAATTTCATAGGGTTTTGGGGTAGAAAATAGTATCACTTCCCTGAGTAGATTGTTTCAGATCTATAACATTTACCATCACTTCTTTCTTATGTAAGGTACCCTTGCCCCACCCCATTTTGTACTTTGTTGCTCTTTTCCGTCCTTTACACAGAAATAAAGAACAGATGATTCCCATCCTGTTAGGGAGCTCCTCAGATCCCTGAATAGAGTAATTCACTTACTCCTTCATCATCACTGCTTCAGGCTGAGCCACTAAGTAGTAGAGATCTCTGACCTTTTTCTCTCAGCTTCCATTTCCCAAACAACCAATAGCAGTTGAGAATAACGGGAGAGATAGCTCCTACTTTCTCCAGGGCTGCAATTCCACACAGACAACTTTCACGTCTTTTTGAGTCAAGTGTTATATGGCTGACTTAACTTCAACTGTTACCTGTTGAGACCGCTAATTGATGTTGGCATTGAGCCAGTTATTCCATGTCTCTTATTTGCATAGAGTGTGTCTGTCATCTACATTTGTGGCCTGGATTACACCCAGCTCTACTGATCTCATTTTGTGTCAGTTTAATTCAAAAGCAGACCGGTTGCCACTGTGTTATTGACCCCATTCTGTCCCGTGCAAGCCCTCACTGCATGAGAGGTGAACCTCCTTCAATTCTGTATCGTCCAAAGACTTAATTCTGAATGATCCGTCAGCCTGTGGAGTTAAGAACAGACCGATTAGAAGCAAAGGATCTGAATCTGAAAGATAGAAAGGACTTCCCATCATTTAAAAAATGAAGACACTAAGGTGTAAGGAGTTTGAAGGTCCTTTCTGAAGACACATGGCCAGTTAGTGGAGAAACCTGGGCCAAAGCCGCTTCTGCTAAACCTCAAACATGTGTTTTTTCCACTTAGCCATACCACCAAGGTATTATTGATTGCCACTAGTAATTACCTTGGTGTGATTGAATATTAAGATAATAAACTATTTTTGATTTTTAAAAAGTGGCCTATAAAGGCAGCTTTTTAGTTTTGCTTGTGTTCCCATAATTGATAGTCTACAAAGGCGGAAAAGGTGAACTTGTTGGGCAAGAACGCAATTTCTGTTGGCCGTGCCTTCGTGTTTCTTTCACAATTTAATATGAGAACCAGGTTTAGATCTTTAAAAATGTAGTCAGTGCTTGGGAGCAAAGTTTGTGACGATATACTATAAAAAAAGCACTAAACACATGTATATTCGCTTACAACAAACTCTCCTGTATGCCACAGGGGCTAAGGTTCCGAAAGTCTTACCGTGATGCATAGACATACTTGTTTGGGCTTTTAAAAAGTGGTGGAAAAAGAGCCACCCTTTTTTTTACAGGCCTTTCTACCACTCTGGTGAGTAGGAGCCTGAAAGCAGATTACTCAGTGAAAAAATACACAACTGAAAAAGAAAAATCACTCTAATGAGAGAGGGCTGTGGGGGTGGGCACATGAGCATGTGCTGGGGAGGAGGATATGTTTGAGGCCAATAGGCCCTTCGTAGGTGTAGCTGCCCGAGACCTGTCAGCCCTCGCTCCCATCCTGGGTAAACTTCCAGGTCCGTCAGTCAGGGCAGGCTGGTTATGCCTAGGAAACAAGAAACCCTCAAACCTCTGAGGGTTAGCACAAGCCAAGCTTATTTCTTACTAATTCTGCGACTCTGGTCTACAATGCCCCTCACTAGGACCCCTGATTCACAGAACAGTTACAATTTGGAACACTGCCAGCCACTGTGGCCGAGGGAGAAAGAAAATCATATGTTGGCTCTTAAAGCTTCCACTCAGGAGCGACACAGTTCACTTGTGTTCACATTTATTGGCCAAAGCCCTAAAACAAATCACATGGCCGTGAGTAACTTCAAGGGAGGGAGAAAGCAGGAAATGGTCCTGCCATGTGCCTTAGGGGAAGACCAGAAATATACGTGGGGTAGTTCTGATGACCACTGCAGAGGAGATTTAGGACAGACCCCGACTTTCTGGAACCTCTTAATTGTAGACTCTCACTGCCCTTTGAGGGCTGCATGGTCACAGGTAATTTCTACAAAGGACTAGTGGCCCTTATTTCATCATGAAGGAGAATAGCATGTGAAGAACAGGAAGGTGTAAAATTGGTACTCTTTCCTACAAAGTGAGGAATGGTGATCAGAGTTTACCTTTAGCTCCCGAGCAGCTGAGTGACATCCCTTGAGCTCCTCTCTTCTCTTTGCTACAGTCCCCTGGTCATCAAGTTACATTATCCATCGTTTATGGTGACCTGACTGGGGGGAAATTGAAATCAGTCTGTGTAGTGCGCTTGTGTAACATGGCACCTTATTTTCATGCCCATAACATAGTGGTTAGGAAATCTAGTTGAGAGCCTGTTTATGGACACTCATTCATTCATTCATGCATGCATGCCTATTAGCCTGAAAATTAGTCACTGGCTATTAGGATTATAGATAGAAAGCTTTAGAAATTTATTAGCGACTGCGAAAGTTACCATGTCTGTGTTATAAGAATCCATTATAAATGCTAAAATGTAATATTTTCCCATTTCTCAAGGGGGAAATTTTGTCTTGCTTTGCTATGGTCAAACGTTTAAAAGTTACCACTACAACTTGAAGTCTCTCTCTTAGGAGAAACAATGTCAAGAGTGTTTATGGGTCGTGTTTAAGTTTGGCATTTAAGTTCCTGTCTCTGGCAGGGTTTTGCTTGTTTTGAAATACCCCATGTTAGCTCCTGCTGGCAGTTTGAGAGCTCTGAGTCAGAGAGTCATATTCATTTCATTAACATGAAATCATGTTAATACTTGCTAAATTAAAAGTATTGCTTCACCTCATGAGTTTTTAAAGAATAACAAAGTGACAATTTTTTTTTAAAGTCTTAAACTATTTTGAAATCTTCCTAAGTGACTCACCACAGCTGGCTTCTTCACTCTGTTCTTGCATAAGCCTCAGTGTATAAATAAATATGACTATGGGACACTGTGTAAGCATGACCAGAAAATAATATTTTCATTAGTGATAGCTGTGTTTGGGGCTCAGTTTTTATCACCCTAGGGTATTTGGAAACACTTAAGTCAATGATTTTCCTACAAAAGAGAGCAAGTAATTGCTACTTTGCTACTTGCTTTCTGGGTGAAATTTTGGAAATAAAACCCCTCCACACATTGGAATATTCAAAATAAGGCCATTGGTCAAGTGATCCTTGACTCAGTTTCCCCTCATTTTTATTTTAACAGGTAAAGAAAGATAATTGAAAGCCCACTAGCAGCTGAGTAAATGTATGTGTTTAGCATTCTCTGCAGAATTACCTTAGGCTAAGCTCTAAATTTGGAATGTCAGTATTTTTTGAGTTGTTAAGATCACTGACTGCTGAAAAATTTAGTTACTGTTGTTTACCAATGAATGGCCTGTATGGAATTTATTTTTCTTGAATGACTAGATTTCAAATCTAGATATAAGATGAAACATTTCATATTTTCAGCTCTGTGCATGCCCAGTTCCGTATTCAGTGCATGTAGTCCTAATAACTAGGGATAGCAGTTACTATATAACTATTAATTTTATTTGGAGCCACTTATGTCTGATTTTATGTTGGAATAAATATTAAAGTTAAGAATCATCTCTTTGGTATCCTCAGTGCTAGAATAAACTAGATGTTCAAGTAAAAGGATGTGAATGGATGGTGTATTTTTTTCATGAAAGAATTTTCCCAAATTAAGTAAAAAAATGTTTGTTATGGAAAAGAGTGACAGTTATTAGCCTCTACCCTTTGTGGATGAGGAATCCCAACCAGAGGCATGGTTTTCACTATCTAAGTGGAAAAATAGGATGCTAGAGATCTCCAAGTTTAGACATGGGCAGGTGGCAAGAAGCTAGAGACTGTGTTTACTATGGGGAGAGGAAGAGAAGTTGGTACATAACAGCACTGAGTCCCCATGTCCTTGCCCCCTTGACCCTGCAACTAATGATTTTCTAAATTAGATTTAAAAGGATCCATGAGAAAACAGACTACAAGAACATGAATTCTTTCCATGAAGACACTGATTCACAGTTTGCAAAGAAACATCAGTCTAGAAATCTTCGCTAATGTGTTTTAAATATACTAATTTCTTTATGTTATGCATAGGTCAGATTTAGGTGAATCAGTGGTATTTGTGTTTACATCTTGAAGCATTGACTCGACTGGCTATGAATTGGGTTGGGCAACACTGTATCTCCAATTCTTTCTGGTTTGGAGACTTGATGATTAAAGATGCGCTTTTCTTAAAAGAATATTGTTTTGTGGCAGCAGTAGTAGCAATCAACAGTATTATATGCATACCATGCTGGGGAAGGGATGCTTTGGGTACACCTGACCTCTGACGGGTGGTCATTTGTGTTGCTCACAGGAGCCGCGGTCCAAGGAGGGCAGTGACTACTTTGACAGCCGCTCAGATGGACTGAATGTGGACGTGCAAGGGCCCTTCCTGGCATCTGCCTCCCTGTGGTCAGGGGGCTCGGCTCAGCTCCTGCCCCAGAGAAGTGAATCAGCTCATGTAATTGGCAGTGATCCCCTCCGACAGAACATTTATGAAAATTTCATGCGAGAGTTGGAAGTTAGCAGGACCAACACGGAAAACATAGAAACATCTACAGAAACTGCTGAGTCCAGCAGCGAGTCCCTCAGCTCTTTGGAGCAACTGGACCTGCTCTTTGAAAAGGAGCAAGGAGTGGTCCGGAAAGCCGGGTGGCTCTTCTTCAAACCCCTTGTCACTTTGCAGAAGGAAAGGAAGCTGGAGCTGGTGGCTCGGAGGAAGTGGAGACAGTACTGGGTAACACTTAAAGGTAAGTGCACTGCTGACTCGCTGAGGGCCCCTGGGTTCATTCCTCCACTGTACTCTTTCCTGGGAGATGTAGCGAGTCCAACGTTAATTCGAGTTAACGTGAAGGGAGTTGATACAGAATCTTCTGGCATGCTTTACTACAAACACTTTCTGAAACCTGTGTAATGTGTACTTAATATTCACATTTATTATTCAACTTAATGGTCATAACTTTTTATTTTATAGGTATGTCTGTACCATTCTTTAATACTTTCCCTGCATCTGGGGTGGGGGGAAACTCCAAAAAGTAAGCAAAAGTAGTTTAGCTATTTGCAATGTGCGTCTTGAATTTCATATTCTGTACATTTCAGAACCCCAAAGAGGTGTCCTGTGCAGCTTGTCCCACTAAGAATTTCATCTGGATTTGTGTCATCCCACCTTTATGAACTAAGAGAGTCTAATTGTTATCATCACAAACAAATGCTTTGTTTTTAAGGCAAAGGAACTAGGGGTAAGAATTTGTTAAGATGACAAAAGTTGCTCACAAGCTTTGCCATTTAAAAATTAGACTCTCCTTGCTTATGGTTGGTGTATAGATTTGAAGGGATTTCCATTTCCTGAGGAAGAGTGAGGCTCTAAGTCAATACAGTGTTGATTTATGCAGATGGAAACAGGAAAAGCAGCCTCATAGCCCCTGGCATTTCTGCACAATGTCCTGTGACTTTTTCAGAGGCTCTGAGTGTGGTGTTCAAACCTCATTGTCGGGTGACACTCTTCCTTGTCACGGGAGAAAGTAGAAATAGGACTCACGTCTGCGGACGGTATATGTAAAAGGCCTGGAGACCTCCTCAGTACCCCATTCTTCAGTTACTCTTTTTTTTTTTTTTTTTTTTTTTGTTGAGAGCCCACTGGCCCATGTGGGAATCGAACCGGCAGCCTTCGGAGTTAGGAGCATGGAGCTCTAACCGCCTGTGCCACTGGGCCGGCCCAGTACCCCATTCTTGCTTTGTTTTTGCCTCTATTTAGAAATTGTGAACCCCCCAACCCAGCCTTGGGGTGCTGGTGTCATTTCATAATGACCCTTAAGCCCCTCTGGGAAGGGTACGCCTACAAAAGCATTTCCTCTTTAAGTGACATGCTTCCCTAACAACTGGAGGGTTTATAAAACCCAAGACCAGCATCTCACACAGATCGCTGTCCTTATCTCTGACTCTGGATTTGGCTGGTGGCTGAGAAAGGCAGAGAGCTTTCCTAGTTTTGGCATCCTGGGGGTGCTGGTTCTTATATGATGGAAGGGATTTGGAAAGTTGGAATAAGAGATTAAGTCTAGCAAGACACAATTATGATGGGATACGTTATACTTTAAGGTTTAATCAAATAACTACTGGAGTACAGGATGGGGAGATATGGCTGCAAAGTATGACAAGTGAAGACGATTTGGAGGATTTGATTTGCAGTCCATTCATTGAATGAATTTCCACTGGGATAAGGCTAAAATAAAAGTACGTGTGTTCTAAAAGAGTAAAAGTGATGCCTGGCTGCATCATTAGAGATGTCACGGGGTCTGCAGCTCCATCCATCTCTCTTTCCTCTGCCCTACTCAGAGTCGACCTTTCTCTCCTTGGGGGCAATCCTGCAGGAGACTTGTTAGTAAACAAAATGATTCTCTAAAAGGTTCTACCTGAAGTATCTCTAACTGGAGGGGAGAGTGAAAATGTCCCCTTAGGTGAGCAAGCATCTGGAATTGTTTGTGAATCACAGTCTGACACTGCTTCCTGTTTGCATAATATTTAGAATGGATGCACTTTGCAACATAACATGTCATGTACCTGTTTTTTTTAAACATAAAATTCATTTGTTAAAATTGATGCTTTTGGGAAGTTGTTACTGTTTTATGGCTTTGAAAACCCCCAGTGCATACCCCATGGAGGTGAATTGGTGGTGGGGTGTGTGTGTGTCCGTGTGTCCGTCCATGTGTCCATATCCTACTTTGAGAAGCAGGGCTGCAGGTGACACCAAAGGGATATAGAGCCATGTCATTTGGAGGATGGCATAAGGATCTAGTCATATTTAGCCTGGAGGGAATAGGAACTGCGGTGAGAGTAAGCAACTGTCTTGTAGAAGAGACACTGAATTTACTCCGATTCACCGAAGGTGAGGAAGGAACTAATGGAAGACAAGCTGATTCTGGATTAATGCAAAAAACAAAACAAAACAGAAAAAACACCCACCAAAGAAACAAAAACAATACAGACAGTACGTTCCTGGGTGCCTTGCTACTGGGGACATTTGCACACAGCCAAACTCTTGGAGGCTTCCTGGGGGAGAGCCAGGCAGGTATGACTTAAGGTTGGAAATGCCTGTCTTCAGGTTCCTATCTTCCATCCTGGAATCTACACCGGGAGCTTCTGGCTGCTGACAGCAAGGGGCAGGAACGGTCTAGGGTTGTCTTGGATGATGGCGAGGTCTGAAGTTTTGCCCAGGCCTGGCTGTCTCAGTACTTGCTAGTAAACACTTCAAAACCTATGGATGAAGGGTGCTTTGTAAGTGTAAATGTTATCAAGTGCACATTCCTTCGTTTCCTTTGCAGCCAAGGAAAGGCATGCAAGAAAGATGTCTTTTTCCCAGCATAACCTTTTCCATGTGACTTTCCACACCTCTTTCCTCTGGTTATTCAGTATGCTGAGTTCAGCTTTCTTGGCTTAGAATCCAAGTTGTAATGTTTGGATTTAACTATTTGGTTTAATCTTAGTTGGAAATATACATACTCGTATGTGTCTATATACACACATACATTGGCGCCGAATTTTAAAATTATCTTTGAAGTATCTAGTATGGAAGTCGATTGGGAACAGTGTTCTGGAGAGAGTAGCTATTAGCAAGCCACCTGGTTACCTTCCTACATTGAATGTATAGGTATACTAAGGGCGCAAATGTGTTTTAGGGCTTGCAGGATGTAACAAGTTTTAACAAGGATAATTCTGCTTTCCATCTGTCTCTTCCCAACGAGTGGATTTTCATCTTGTTTGCGGGGGGCAGAATGGTTGGCAAGGTCATTAAACATATCCCTCAGAATGCACAACAGATGGGTCCATAAGGTTTTAGGATGCTAAAATCTTATGATTTTAGGATGCTGGTGTTTTTGCCCTGCGATAGACCTGAAATGGGGGATGGGGGGATGAGGGGGGATTGAGAGGGTGTCAACGAAAAGGTGGGTTTGAGCGTAGACCGAGACTAACTGCTCTCCTTCCACTGGTGATATTTCTACTAATAGTACGTCTTCCATTATTGTACGTCCACTGCTGTTCCAGTGTGTTTTCTCTTTCTGCTACCATGACAAGAACTTCCACTGTCAACCTTCCAGGCCACCAGCAGCTCCTGGCGGGGACTGGTGGTGCTGGCAGCCACCGCCGTGGGGAGTGTAGGAGGCATGGCTGTGGCCTCTTTCCGTCAGTCTCAGGGCCTAGCATTAGAGACGCAGATTACGTTTAACTTGATGTGATAGATTTACGACTGATTTCCTGTTCTTTAAATTCGATAGCAACAAAAGTCTGCATATTGTTTTAGATCCTGGCCTGGCTCTAAAACAAAATGTCCTGTTTTGGTTGCATGCTGCCACGTCAGAGTTGCATTCTGTCATAGACAGGGTGTGAGTTAGGCAATATCTTGGCAAGTGCCCAGTATCGTATTCATGTCCTCTAGATGTAATGGTTCAACCCATGGCCACTAGGACCACAATGTGAGGGAAACTGGGAAGTCATCGTCAACCCATTGGAAAGAATTTGGACGTGGGCATAGCCAGTGTTGCTGTGTCACTTTTGCCCTGGTCCTCGGGTTCCCAGGTCATGGCAGGTCACACATGCAGCAGTAGTGTCAGACAGGCCTTTCACAATTGAAGGACTAGGGATATTGTTTCTAGTGCATCAGGGACTGATGGAGGAAGAGAAGGGCTCAGCTATGCAGAATCAGCTGGCCATAAGCCTCTTACTACTTTCCCATGTTCTAAGAGCCTCTCTCAGCCTTACTTTGGGTGAGTTTTGTTTGTGGGAAGAGATTGCTCAGTGCTCCTTGAAATCGTAAAGCACCATGGAGGGAGAGAAGGCAGTCCTGGTGATGCTGTTTCTGAGGGCAGAGTGAGGGGCAGGAATCTTTTTCTCTTGGCTTCTGTGCTATGCTGGGTTCCATTATACAAACTTGTATGTCCATATTAAGACTTATTTTTACAGCCAGAAGTGAAACTGGCAAGAGTGAAATAGTTTTTAAATTATAATTATAATAATTATAGTACATTCCTAGCTAATTATCAAAGCAGACCCATAATAACTTCTACCTACAATACTTTATTAGGGGGACGCTATGTACTTGCAATGATATGTGGCAGCATTTTTAGAGTAATATTTTAAAATTCAGGGACATTTAATTTCATTTCTCTCTCAATCTAAATTAGTAAGGTGACAGCCATGTTTCCTATCACGATGAGATAAAAGACTATACTAAAATTATTTTATATGGCATTTGGAGAATAAACTGGGTGCTTTCTCATAAATGTTTCCCCAGGTCTACTCAGTTTATGTTGCCACATATCGTAAGTGTAAAGCTCCTTTAGTTAACGAACATGGGCTTTTTTGCTGTCTCGTGAGTTCGGCTCTCTTAAATAATGTGGTGTTGTGCTGAAGAATGGGGGCTCTGGGGCCAGAGGGTCTGGGGCCAGCTGTGGACCTGCACAAGTGGTGTAGCCTCAGGTTTCACACCTGTGAAATGGGTTCGTAAGCACGCCTGCCTTCTGGGGCTGCTGTGGGGACTAAGTGAGCCAGTCCGTGTGACTTATGCAGAGGACTTCCTGACAAGGAGTTCGCAGCAATAAATAAACACTTGGTATTGTTCTTACCCATAGCGCATGTACAAAAATGTCTCATTTTCACCTGAGTTATTGCTAATACACTGAGGCATATATTGGCTACGAGAATTTCCTTTTGTATTGGATAGTTGTCTCATTCAGTTTATTATTATTATTGTTGTTGTTATTTTTAGATGTGTCCCTTCCTCCTCATTCCGGTCCTAGATTCTCAGGATGTGTGACAGGGCCCTGGCTTTTCTTCTGTCTTCACAGGATGCACTCTGCTGTTCTACGAGACCTATGGGAAGAATTCTCTGGATCAGAGCAGTGTGCCCCGCTGTGCCCTGTTTGCGGAAGACAGCATCGTGCAGTCCGTCCCAGAACACCCCAAGAAGGAAAACGTGTTCTGTCTCAGCAACTCCTTTGCAGACGTCTACCTTTTCCAGGTACCGCTGAGCTTCCTACACGTAGGTGGAGGTGACAGCTTACCTACTACTGGGAGGAGAAGGAGCAGAACTAAGGGACACAGCTTAGTGAGCAAACGCTTAGTTAGGCTGTGGATTGGGGCTTAACCAAGAGAATTCGCCTGTGTAATCCAGGTGCCGGAGGGCCAGCACAGGTCCAGTTTTTCATCCAGTGAGCATTTCCTGGGTGCCCAGGGTCCCCTGGGGTGTCTGTCCTTGTGAGCTACTTGAGTGCAAGGTCCAAAATTCCCAGAGTGGAGGCTTTTTAAACGAAACTTAGAGAATACGGAGAGAGGAGAGGTTTAGCTTCTTCCCAAGAATCCCAGGGAAGTGAAAGAAGAAGCTTTCCAGGAAACCCTCATAGAGCAAGTGCTGTCAAGTCTCATCTCCCAGTGGAAGCCATCTTAGGACGTTAAGATTCAGCTTGTTTGCTGCTAGGAGTTTTAGCAACTTTGTAGCAAACGAGAAGTCACACAGCACGGTGGTGCCAAGCCAGCTGTATTGGGGGCAGGCTTAGGTGTGAGTCCTGGTGCTGCTGTTGACTACCTATGTCATCTTGGAGCACTAACCGAACTTCTGTGAGCTTCGGACTCTTCAGCTGGTGGGATACTCATAGCTTCTAGGATTGCTTTGATACAGTATACATGTCATAAGTGCTAAACACTATTATTTTAATCTAACTATTACTACTCTTATTATTATGAAGTGACTCTAAAAAAGATGCGGGTGATGGCCAGGAAGTGAAGCGCGCTTCTGAAATGCTTTCCAGCCCACATCCAGTGCTGCATGTAGGCGCAGCGTGGGCTGTAGATTAGATCTGGCTGAAGGTTCGTGGAAAACCTCACAGGTCCTGGGGTCAGATCTCTGAGGAAGTTGGTCCTGGATGCCCCCGGGGTCCCTGCAGAACCACAAAGTGTTCTCTCACTGACTCTGGTTGTCTAGAATTCTCTGAAGTGTTCCCTACACGCACTGGGCCTCTGGCCTTAACTGCTGTCCCCAACCTGACTTGACTTAACAAGAGTCAGGGCCTAAGGTGTGATTTTCCTTCTCTGAACAGAAAGGTAGCTTAAACTTTCTATGATGCTTTAAAGCAAAGTAATGAGTTGGTGTTAATCTGAATTGTATGGAAGGTAAATAGATTAAATCTGCCTGGACTTCTTAGGGGCAAGTCTGAAATGAATATTTTATTTTGTGCCTCAGGCAAAAATAGCCTTAGTTTTTAAGAAACTGTCCCAGTAGGTCCAATTGTATGATACCAGAGAGCACTGGAGATCCACGCCATGGCTTGAATACATGTGGTTATTTTTGGACATCAGGAAACTGAAACTGCTTTCCAGCCTGCTTACATCCACATGTCTCTGCCCATTCTGCTTTATTCAGACTTTATTTATTGTTTCTAAAATAAAGTATTTTCCTTCCATGAAAATATATGGTCACTGTGTCGGAAGGTACTGAAGAGTAGAGAAAGAAAAACCACTACCCATGTTTCCAGTATTCAAAGGCAACTGTTTTAATTTTATTGTGTATCCCCTCATAGTCTTTCATTGACATTTTTCATAATCGAGTCCATAGTGTAGATGAAATTTCTTATCTAGTTTTCAGAATTTAACATTTTAGTCCTCGTATTATCTCATTCTATTAAAATTATAAAGATAAATTGCCTTTCAGAGAGTGGCGAAACGTTAACACTGAGGGCACATACCCTGGTTTCTTATGACTCCCTTGTTAGCTTATAGCTTGATTCTAGTGTGTCTTCCCGTCATATTTGGGGCTACATGATTGCTTCTCTGCTTTCGATGTTCTCGCAGACCCTTTGAAGTCAGGGAAGCCTGCAAACTTGAGTTGAGTGAGTGTGTGCATTTTTTAAATTAAACAGTTTTTATGACGTGAAGGTACTTCTTGGGTTTTACACATCAAAGCCCAGCCTGCTGCTTTGGAGAACACTTTGTGGTAAAATAATTCCAAATAGGTTTTTTTTTTTCCTTTTTTCTTCACCCTTCTATGTTTAGGCCACGAGCCAGACAGATCTGGAAAACTGGGTCACTGCCATACATTCGGCATGCGCATCCCTTTTTGCAAAGAAGCATGGCAAAGAGGAC
This sequence comes from Rhinolophus hipposideros, assembly GCF_964194185.1. NCBI lineage: Eukaryota > Metazoa > Chordata > Mammalia > Chiroptera > Rhinolophidae > Rhinolophus > Rhinolophus hipposideros. Next base: position 11,027,456 of record NC_138049.1, on the reverse strand, counting down.
ACAGTTCGGCTACTGAAGAACCAGACCAAAAACCTTGTTCAAAAGATAGACATGGACAGCAAGATGAAAAAGATGGCAGAGTTACAGCTGTCTGTGGTGAGCGACCCAAAGAACAGGAAAGCCATTGAAAACCAGGTACAGTTTATTTCCATGAGTGTTGTCATCCATTGCTCTTGTCACTCGCTACAGATTTGGATGGTAGCGATATTTCTTCCATCTCTGGGGGTAATCGTTTGTGTGGCTTCTCATTTCAAGTATACTTAACGATGGCACTTTTGTGATTTGTGTGATGCGATTGCTTTACAACCTTTGGTTGCTGTATGTAGATAGTGGAATGTTTTGCGACCAAGTCTTTTTTCTTGATATTAAGTAGTTCCTTCTTGCTCAGGTGATCTTCTCATACATTGTCACTTTCAGAACAAAATCTGTATAATAAAATCAGTAGAAGATTAGCCAGGTAAGGCTCTAATTCAAAGGATGGCTTTGGAAAGCGTGCGTTGGTACAACAGCTACTCCCGTGTCTGTGGATTTCAAAAAACCAGTATTTTTTTTCTATATTACAGATAAGGTGCTAAAGAAAATGCTTTTTCTGGTCTAATGGCACATTTATATAATTAAACAGGTAGTTTCTATGCTGTTTGCAGGTTAGAGGAGGAGAAATAGCTTGTTAATATTTATTTTCCTTGGCTCAGACAACCTAAGCACTTAGACAAGTGTCGGTGGAAGTTCTAGCATTCCGGTCTTTATAAATGCACGATGAAAGTAGTGCTTTTGGGAGATTAACCAGGCAGTGGCTTGGAGGGCAGATTGAGTGGGGACAGTTACTGAGCAGTAGATGGCACTGGTCTGGATGTGCGCTTATGAAGACCTGGTCCAGATAACATCACAGAAGTGTAACAGTTTATATGGAAAATGGATTTCAGAGTACGTTATTTCTATATTGAATCTTTTAAGAAAGATTTTTTATTAAAATATAGCTAACTTACTCTATAGACTCTTAAAGATATTATCCTATATTCTCGAATTGAACCGTTCCTCGAACAGAATATGCCATTTATTTAAAGAGAACCTGCCAGCAAACTACAAACTGCAAAATCCTTTTAACAAGGAACTGAACAGGAAGTTGAAAGTGCCAGGAGAATGAAGGAGGTGGCAGGGTGTTGGGGGTTGGACAAGAACAGAGCTGCTAGAGGAAGTGCTGCCACCCAATGCTCAGCTTATGTATGCGTCCGCCTGCTTCCCGTCGAGATACTCGTATCTGGGAAGAGCTCAGGTCCTGATCTCTCAGCTCTCTGTCTGAGTGGCACATAGGGATGTGATGCTATGTCGCGGGTACACGGTAAATCAGAAAGCTTGAGGAGAAGGAGAAATGGTGATCCCAGTGTTTTCGTTGTACCACGTCTCAGCCATGGACCTGAATTTCCAGGATCCAGTAGCCTCAATCTGTGTATTGTCAGAGGTGTACCTCATGGATTCAGGTGTCTGAGAGGGCTGAGGGCGCCCCAATCAAAAATCCCATTCTGATTGTAATGGGAAAAAGTACAGTTTTAACGTGCGTGCGTGTGTGTGTGTTTTGAAAAACGATCATGTTTTATTGCTACCAGCAGGAGTGGCCTGCTGCTCCGGGCTCAGGGTATGTGTGGTCTGCGAGGAGATGGCAACTGGGAACCTGGAAGGAAAGGGTTGTCTGAAGGCCAGCTCCCAGGGCACCTCAGATATACTTCTGGGAACGGGGAAAGGAGTCACGGCAAGCTACCACCAAGCTGCCAATAAGATATCTAGCTGCCCATCACAGTTGAGGTCCAGTTTCTTCATCATGCAGTCAAGGACACCGGAGTCCTTCTAGTTCTTTGTGAAGGCAGCCCATTCTGTACTCGTGAAGCTCAGGAACTCATTCTCAGAGAGATGGCGTGTGTTACCGTCCTTTCCAGCACGATTCTGGAAAAGAGCAATCAGACACTCGATGCACTGCTTGGTCTCTGTAGGGATGATGTTTTTGCCACGTCAGAGTGGAGTGAAAAGTGAGGTGCAGAGGCTGTAAGCGGGAGCGGTGCTGCGAGCTCTGGGTGGTGGCTGGCAGCGGGAGCTGGTTTTAACTGGTCTCTGAAATTTAATTTTGAAGCCATACTTAAGTCCCTTGGAAGTGATTGTCCAATCTGGAGTTTTCAGTTCCTTCTATATTATCAAATGCTTAGGTCCAGGGAGAGAAAAGGGAAATTTAATGACATTGAGCATCTCCTGGCCCGTCTTCCCTCCTCCCCCCATGGCCACAAGAAGTCCAAGCCAACATTTTTACAATTAAAATTTTCATTAAACGTAATGTTATTCCTTTGAAATTTTATTCCTAAGTTCATAAATATTTCACTTACGATGCCACAATTGGTATTATTCTCTGATTAGGAAGGGAGAATTAGTTTCACATAAATCCCTAGACAAATCCAGAGGTCTAGGATGGTTGGGTGGCCTGGCGAGAAGCTCTTTGAAAGCATTAGGGTAATTATTAATACTTGTGGCCCCATTATACATTCTTTGACAGGATCATTACATCAGTGACTTAAAGCAGACCATCCTAATACTGCTAATTGTTCATTTCAGTTCTCCCCTCCCCCACCCTGTTGCCCTCACCCTTTCCATACACACACTCACCATCTCACATTACGTGTGTCAATTTTAGGTAAGAAACAATTTGGATGGATCTTCAGAAATTCCACCTGAAAATATTCTCCCCACCACACTGGCCGTTTTTAAGGTTGTAATTTAGTCATGTTTTCCCAGAGGGCTTTGTGGGAATTACATTTGTTGTGCCCATTGTCCTTAACTCATTTGCCAGATGGTTGTAAAGAGAGCTATTTGCTCTTTACTTGTAGATACAAAGTGTATGAAATGTTAAGGGGGGGAACAAGCATATGCTTACGATAACTTTTATGAGATGGTCTTTGATGGGAGAATGTTATGTGAGCCTACAAAGACAAAGGTATTGACGAATCGAGGCCAATAAGAACACCATTTCCCAAATATCCCTTAAGCATAGTTTTCTTTAAATTACCTTTTAAAAACTTGTAAAGAGCAGTGCTTTTTCTACTTACCATTTAAAAATTTCAACTTCACTGTACTTTATTTTACACAGAAGAAAACATTTTTTTATTTATGTAGCCCTTTTCCCCAAAGACCCAGGAACCTCAGATGAAGTCATTTATAGCTTAGTAATAGCTTAACTTACAGGGCCCATTATATCATGAAGATACAGTCTCTGGGACAGGTTTTCTTTGAAGTACTTGGGTGGAAAAGATCATTGTTGCTGATCTTTCACACTGTGATCTTATCACAATGATAACGGCTCAACCTTACACTGTTGTGTGATGATGTACTTTGCTTAAAAAAGACCCATCATATGGGCTTGTCCTGCAGCCTGTAGGGTCTCCGTGGGGCTGGATGACAGAACTTTCATCAGACCATATCCAGTGTGGAGCCTACCACGCAGCCAGTGCACGTGTCAGATTCCTTTTGAAGTTCTGAGGGAGGAAGCACTGTAAATTAAGTCCATTTAGTACTGTATTTTGCTTTCCATTTATTATTTCAAACAAGTGAACAGGGACAAAACCTCACCACCCTTAGGGGGTCTTGGCCTCCTCCCAGATGGCCTGCCTGCCATCCTCTCCCCACTTCCTGACTCATTCTGTGCCTTTCTCACTTCCAGTGGTTAATTAGGTCAGAGGGAGGAGGCAGTTAGAACAGGGAGATGGTCCAGTGGCAGGAACAGGCTCAGTTGGTGGGCTTGGGACGCCTCTGGGTTTTGTGAAACACGGGCTTTATTTTAAACATTTACTTAAAGTTTGAAAATCAGAAAGAGGATGGATTGGATTTAGACCATTGGAAACTGTGGTGAAGGGAACAAAGTGAACAAAGCCTTGAGGAAAATATGCTATGGGGTATGTGTGTGGGGTGAGCAATTTGGGGAATAAGCCTTGGAGCAGAGAGTATTTGTGAAGGGGTTTGACAACGTCAGACTGTGGAGGTGCTGGGCCGAGATGTGGGCTTCAATCAGCAGGCGATGCGGAGAGGGTGGAAGTATTTGGGGCAGGAGATGAACATTCAGTTTAGTTCATTGAGCGCTTATTAGGTGCATACTCTGGGCCAGGGCAATCTGCACAGACTAGGGCTTCAAAGATGCTGTCTTTCTCCTCAGGGTGCTCTCGGGCTAGCAGGGCGGCAGGCCGTTGAGCATGTAATTTCCACATCATATAATAAAGGCAGAGCAAATGCTATTCCAGAGTATGTGGAAGATAAACGGGAAGATTCGCCTCCTGTTAGTCAAGGAAGACTTCCTGGAGGAGAGATGCCTGAATTGCTTCTTGAAGAATGAGAAGGAGTTAATCAGGAGAGGGATGGAGAAGGACAGTCCGGGCCCAGGGTCAGCATGAGCGAAGGCAGAGGGCTCTGAAGCCATGGGACGCCCCCAGCAGTGTGATTTTTCAGGCACACAAGGTGCAGGTGGCGAGAAATGTCAGGGTGAGTAGGACTGTCTTGCATCTTCCCTGTATCGGCTCAGAGGCAGATCTGATGGGTCTCCCAAACAAGGCCAGAGTGGTTTTTGCGTCCAAAAAGCAAATCTGACCATGTGGTTACCGGTTTCAAAGTCCTTTAGTGACCTCCCCTTCTAAAGTTCCTGGTAACCTCGCCCCACCTTGACCTTCATCTAGCAACACCGTACTTCCTGAAGGGTTCACTTCTTTCTTTAGCTTTTTCTTCAGGCAGAGAAGACCCACGTAGGCCGTTGTGCAGACATCCTCCTCCCCTCTGTCATCAGGCTCACCCCTGCTCCTCTGTGATGAATGGTTTAGGGATTACTTCCTCCAAAGAGCTGCCCTTGACTCCCCTCCCACCCACATCATCAGGGACCCCTTCATTGCTCAGGGTCTCTCTCTATCACTGCTCTCGGCACATTGATTTATAATCATCTCCTGTGTATAAGGTTGCTCCTTGTGTGAAATATGAGCTCCTAAGGATCCATAGCTTTCCCATCTTGGGACCCCTGCTACTTTGCTGGAGTTCACGAGTGAACGCACGCACCTATGCCTGCTTTCTGCTTTACTTCGGCATTTTGAGTTCTTGTCTGTGTCATTCTGCACCGCACTCCTCACCAGCTCTTGGCCTCTTTCCCTCAGGCCCTCTCTCCTTCATTCCCCAGCTAATATATCCTGTCTTTTGCCTCATACCCCATCCTGATGGTCCCTGAGTTTTTTTTATGGGTTCCTATCTCAGACTGTGATCATGTATGATTTCACAGTAACTCCATGAGGTGAAGTTGTGTGTATCACCCATTGGATGGATGAGGGAATAGATCTGGGAAAGGTCAATGTCACAGCTGGTAAGAGGCAGAGCTGGGATTGGAGCACAGGTCTGTGCTCCTAACCAATGGGCCACACTGCCTCTCAGTAAGACTTTTGTGAGTCAGATTGTGCTTCTGTTGACAATTAACCATGTGATGAATAGTTTTGTGTAAAATGGAAATTAATCCTTGATTTACTTGTTTTCATAACTTGCATTTTTTTCACCTTGATTGAATGGGAAATATATTTATTGCAAAACGGAATGAATTCTATGGCCTGTGAATTATATCTCAAAGGAAAATACAAAACGGATTCTCCAAACCTTAGCTGGTTGTTCTAACCACTAGTAACTATATAAAGATTAACTTCAGTGTAATCTGTGTCACTAGATGAGTCCTTTTGTGAAGTAGGTTTTCATGCTTGGAAAATACTGCATGGGAATTTCTTTTTAAACTTATTCCATCAAAAAGGAAAAATGAGTTATCTTGTAGGATAAACCTAGTAATGGACAAATGACCAAATACTGTGATCAAATGACTAAATGGTAGAAAATATATTTCTAGGAGTGTTGGGTGTGGCGTGAATGTACTTGTCATCTTTTTTATGTGTCACTTATTCATCTGTTATTTTTAGCGTTGGACCTCATCTGCTCCCCCTTCCCACTTAGACCATAGCCTTTCTGAGCTCATTCAATGAATATAGCTCTGTTAGCAGCAACAAATAAACTTTCTCATTGTATTTGTGTCATTGCTTAACAATGGCAGTTTTCCTCCTTAATGTTGTTAATTTTTCCTTTTACAGTGAAAGGTCATGAAAACCTCCTTCGAGTGAGTTTTCTTCATCCATGTCATTTTTATGTTTTGTGCATGGATGTGAGAAGAAGTGAAAGCTCACTGTACATAGAAGTTGCGTTTTTATTCTTATGTCCTGGTATTTGTCTTAAAAAAATAAAGAAATGTCTAGGGGCAGTTATCAGCATTGAAGGAATTTATACAAGGGGGGAAACCAATTTTGGTTTAAGGCAATTGATTTTGGGCATTTTAGTTTTCAATAATGTTAGAAAAGAAAATCTCCAGAAATTCCTTGATAAATGTGATAGCAGATAACATTACTATTTTAGTGATGATTGAAATGTACTGACAGCATATATAAATAGCTCCAAAACTGTCTTCTGTTCCTCTCTTTACATTTAAAAAAATGTATCTTTGTCTCCTCCTTTACCTCATCTTTTGAGGGATAATTATCAATACATGAAACATTACTTTAAATTTGGGCTGGAGTTATACATTAAGGCCGGTAAGAAATTGAAATGCCAAATGCCAGTATGACTCGGGCACATCAGTGAGAGTGTAGTCTTACATCCTCCACATGGACACCTGGGGATTTGTGGGGAGAAATAAAGTAGATAGTTGGATGAAAATGTACCTGAAAGTTGCTGAAGTACTTGAGTAGTGCACACATATCTGCCTTATGAGTGAGAGGACCTGGGATTCAGGGGCGACGTCATAAATACTTGGTTGTGGCTTGTCCCCCACATGTTGTTCCCATCAGGCTCAGCGTTGGGCCTTTGCTAGTCTGGAAGGACTAGGTTATTATGTGACCCTGTCACCTCACTTCCCTTCTGGGCCTCAGGCTCCTCTGCGGAGAAAAGAAGGTGTGGTAATCCCAGTTGCCTTGAAAGTTCATTTTCTACATGGACGGCCTTTCTCAGTAGGATGAGGTCTGTTTTGAGCTTGTGGGCCTGACCTTTCTGCTGCCCTGTTCCCTCCAAGTCCCCCAAGCCTCTGAACCCATGTCCTCACCATGCTTTTACCTGCATATTCTCCCAAGTCCTTCTCTACAACTTCATGAGGGAGTCTGCAGAAAGAAAAATCAAGTATTTCATTGGTTCTTAACCGACCACAAATCCTCATTTAACGTCCATGACTGATTTTTCTCTATAAAGAACCATGACCTTACAAACAAGATAATGATTGTCTTTAAATGTGGAATGCAGGTGTGACTAATGAGATCTGTGAGGATGAAGGCTGTAGTAGTTAGGGTTCTCCAGGGAAACAGAACTAATAGAATGTATGAACAAACTATATAAAGAGGTTTATTATAAGGAACTAGCGCATGTGATTATGGAGGCGGGCAAGTTCCAAGATCTGCAGAGTGAGTCAGCAGGCTGGAGACCCTGGAGAGCTGATGGTGTGGGTCTACTCCAATACTGGTTGGCTCAAGAAGCAAGATGAGCCAATGCTGTAGTTCAAGTCCAAAGGCAGGAAAAAAGCCAACATCCCAGTTTGAAAGCCATCAGGCAGAAGGAATTCTGCCTTACTTGGGGGAAGGGTCAGTCTTTTTGTTCTCTTTAGGCCTTCAACAGATTAGATGAGGCCCACCCACATCAGAGAGGACCATTTGCTTTACTCCATCTGCCCATTTAAATGCTAATCTCATCCAAAAAACCCTCTTATAGAAGCACGCAGAATGATGTTGAACCACATATCTGGGTACCGCATGACCCAGTCAAGTTGACACATAGAATTAACCACCACAGAGGCTCAGTTTGGATAAGGATAGGCAGCACTTTTGAAACAGAGAAGTCATCAAGTCCCATCTCATTTGCATTTTCTACTAAATTCAATTTTTAAATTACCTCTACAGTGTATAGTATTGATTGAGATACTAGTTTCTTGAAATGTGATCACATGTGTGATCGAACGTCTGATCTTTATAAGATCTACTTTAAGCTGTGGGGGGTCTTACAGCCGTCTTCTCTCCAACAAACCTAAGCATCTCAATCCATGTTCTGCCCATGAATTCACCTGCCTTTTGTCCCAAGTTCTGGGTGGAGAGCTCTAGGTGTGCTAAAGATTATCCAAGCGTTTCTGACAAAATTTTATCATTTCCTGTTTAGGGTGGAACTGTCCTTACCTTCCAGTGGTGCTTTGATGTGTATAGTCACATAAGTACATTAAATGATGCCATTAAAAATACTTTGCAAACTGCAGAATTCAGTGAAAATGTAAGAGATTGTCGTCTTCCCTGATCTATAGTGATTGGCAAAGACCTGGAATTCATTTTATTTGATATTTTTTTTATTTGATATTTTTTGTCTTTTCAATCCACTGTAAATGACATGGGCTTCTTTATCTTCTGGTATCCAATGGCTCATTGCTTTTCTTTCTCTCATGCCTTCACCTCCAACAGAACCCCTGGAAATTAACTCATCAACTATTTCACACGGAGCTATAAATGAGAGCTCAGCTTTAATACACTACCCAATCTAGAAGTATCTACATATTAATTAGAAGACGAAAGAATGCATCTCTACTTGTGGGAAATCAGCTAGAAAAGATATTTGTGAGACAGACTGGGAGTGTAGATTTCTCTGGGCCTTATAGCTTCTGATAGATGTCAGTTTATGGTTACATCATGCCCATCCATTACTTCTGGAATCTAGAATTCTCTAATACTGCAAGACCAAGCAGAGGTTTGCAGTTTCAGTTTAAAGTGTCTTGTTAGTCTACAACAGTGGTCCTTGCTAAGTGTACGGACTAGAAATGCTGGACGTGCTTTTGAAATACAAACTTTCCTAGACCTCACATCCAATGGGTAGAATGTTCAGGCATAAGACCAGGGTGTCTTTACTTCTAAAAGCCGACAAGTCCTTTGGCTGTTCATTCAAGGCTGACACCAGGATGCTATTACATCGCTAAGAAGGGAGGACAGACTATTAAATGAGGTTAAAATCACAATGCAGATTGAGATTTTCAGTGCAAGCTGAGCATGTGTTGTTTTGCTGACAAACAACGATGAATCAACAAATTATTTGTTTAGAGCTGATAGCCATTTTATGTCTTTTGTGGAGAAAATTTGTACAGTGACCTTCCTAAGAAATAGAGACAGAGAACTTTCAGGGGACCTGGGGAATACCCAGAATCGGTACTGCTTTTTTTCTGGGGAGAGACTGAGGGGAACACAGTGTTAAATGTTGGGGATCTTTCAAAATATCATATTTATCCAGGATTAAGTGTTGACCTGGAAAGTGTACTGTGAAAGGTTAGGATCTGAATGGGTGCTAAACACGGCAAAACCAGAGGTAGTTGTTGTAAATGGAAAGACCACTCTTGTACCGAATCTTTATTACGAGCCTTCACTACAGACCTGTTGAATTTTGAGATTGTTCTCAGCACCATGTGAAGCCCAGCTTTGTGTTCTGCTATCGAATCCCTGTGTTGGTAAGTTACTAGAGTATTCTTCACGTGTTAGTTTATCTTTCAGTGAAGGTCATACTTATACATAACGTATTTTGATATCCTCGGAAGAAGGGAGAGTGGCCCTAGAATTAGACTGTATTTCTTTACCAACTCATGACTTCAGTTTTGAAGAAGTACATAGACATTTCTGTTGAGTAAATAATTACATGCGTTTTAATTTTATTCAGGTGTAGAGATGGTGCTGATTCTCTGAGATGGCTTACAATAGGAGTAAAGGCTCTATTTGGTCTTATCCCAGATCCATTTGCTTTTCATTATTTTGAGTTACTTAGAGTACAGAGATGGGACGTCAGTCACTGCCTCCATGTATCCAGCATCTATTTGTGTGCAATTCAGTTAATCTGGTTTAAGAGCAGAGGCTGTAAATGTGAACGGAAAGGAAACAAAGTGAAATAACTGACTTACGATCGTGTATCCTGCCTTAAACCAGTGTGACTGAGAGTGTTGGCGTTCTCCAAACGTCATGCCATTTTGGCAAGGCATTGTATTGGGACCCACTGGCTTTGCTTTGCCTTTGGCCGTCCTGATGAAGCACAGTGCTGTTTGACCCCGTGTGTTTTGGCGGGAGGGCTTGAGCTGTAATGAGCAGGACAGGCTAATGTCAACCATGCCACACCAGCCAAAATGGGCTTTTCCTTGAAGTGTGTGGTAGGGATCACATTTTCAATTTCACCCAGGCAGACTTGTCTTTTTTATTTCAGTACCCTTGTTCTTGCTTAAACAGATCCAGCAGTGGGAGCAGAACCTCGAGAAATTCCATATGGATCTATTCAGGATGCGCTGCTATCTGGCCAGCCTGCAAGGCGGGGAGTTGCCGAACCCCAAGAGCCTGCTTGCTGCCACCAGTCGCCCCTCCAAGCTGGCCCTGGGCAGGCTGGGTGTCTTGTCAGTTTCCTCTTTCCATGCTCTGGTAAGTTCCCGAAGAAGGCTGTCTCAGCAGCATCCAAGGAGGACCACAGATGCTCACCTCTCTGCAGCTGTGACCTTCAGTGCTGCTATGACTTAACCCAGTAACTGACCAGGGCCACTCAGGGGCCAGGCACTGGGCATGGAGGGTTGGAGACGCCTTGCCATAAAGGGTCCCGGCTTCTCTTAGGAACCCAGCTCCTAATAGACAGTTATTAAATATTCGCATCTGCATCTGCCTTTTCCACCTCCTACAATCAGGAAGGTGGAATCCCTGAGGGGCAGCCACAATGGTGTGAAGAATGAAAGGGCTGGTTGAAGGCTTTGTATCTGCACTGCAGAGAATCTCCCTGGGGTTTCTGAAATCGCTCCTGTGTGGGTGGCTTCTGTGGGTAGGACTAGCTCAGCCTGGGGGCCCAAAGGTTGTTTTGCTGGCCCTGCTCTCCTCCGTGGAGAGGTCTGAATGTTGTAACTAACCCCGTGTTATCCAGATAAGAGAAATCTCTATGGTGGTTTCGTTTCTGGTTATGTCGGACACGCAGTAGCTTTTTGTACTGATGAGAATGCAATCATAGAAGGAAGGGCTTACTTCTGTTAGGGCAACTGTTAACTCTCTCTGTCACCCAAATGATAGGCTTTAAGACTTTCTAAAACTGTGTTTTAAATTAGGTATGTTCCAGAGATGACTCTGCCCTCCGTAAGAGAACACTCTCACTGACCCAGCGAGGAAGAAACAAGAAAGGCATATTTTCTTCATTGAAAGGGCTGGACACGCTGGCAAGAAAAGGGAAGGAGAAAAGACCTTCTATAACTCAGGTGAGTTCCTTAGCATGCGAGGAACAGCAGACGTAGAGGGAAATCCTGGATCTTCTGCCTGCTGCAAATCATAAATGTTCATCGTCCATGAAGAATGAGCTAAAGGTTGGTTCAAAGGAATGCAATCTTCACATGGACTTTTTTCCCAAATGAAAACACACAAGTTGCTCAGTCTCCTTTTGACTTCCCCCCATCCTCCCCAAAGAGGTGTTGACACCTTGCTCACATCTGCAATGCTTAGAAACACAAAGATAAGAATAATACACAGAACAGAACCCACCCTTTTCATTGCCTTTAGTACTGATACTTATTTTTCCCATAGGTTTCATATTAAAATAAATGTGTAAAATTAATAATCATCAGTGACTGCGGCTAAATTCTATTGATAGCACCAGATGCTTTGCTCACTTGTCTTTGTGACACGAAGTAGGCGGTTTGTCATCACATTTTATGGACGAGGCGCCTGAGACCTGGAGAGATTAAGTCACTTCCTTACCCCTGTTCACACAACATCTGAGATGGGGCAGGGCTGGGTCTTGATGTCCCTGCATCCAAAGTCGGGAGACACTGGGATATTCCTGCTGCTCAATTTCCTTGAGGAAGGGCTGCTGTTTTAACATTTTATCAAATAAAAATAGACTGAGCATTTACTGTTGAAATGTGACCCACGTAGAGTGAATTGTTTTCAGAACATTTTGAATACTCCTGTCTGAAGTATTTCCTAACACTGTGAATACCGTATGTGATCGGGAATTTTATGTTGCTGACTGACATGTTTTAAGACTATTATTTTTTGAGAGACTATTGAAAAGATGAGCTATATGATGATCTGTTCATTTACGTGAATAGGGGAAATGTTTTTGATTAAGTCTGAGGAAGTGCTTGTTTTTATTTTTAACAGGTAGCTGTTATTCTGAATATGCCTTCAATATCATCTGGGAGAGTCACATTTTATGGAACTTTATTTTCTAATTTTTGTATAGATTTATTTGATTGTGTATAACAGTTTTGTGAATTAGTGAATAACAGGGAAAATATCAATGTCTTTGAAATGCTTATAACTCTGGAACAATGAAGGTGGAGGTGGTGGGGAGTGGGTTGGTTGATAGAAAGATGGCAGAAACACATGGAAACTGTTTTATGTGGCTACTTTTTTTGTGTACCATACACTATCGGAAAGAATATCACATTTTAAAATTGTGGTTCTACTTGTACTTTAATTGTAAAAAGTAATGATTTGTTGGTTATAAATGGAAACATATTTTTTTTCTCTATAAATTGTAGTCAACTCTAAACCATTGGCTAATGGTGGGCTTATATTTTTTAATTGAATTTCTATGAAGTTTAAATAACGTCTTTGAGGCAAATTCTGATTTGGATCAAGGGAGTCAATTCTATATCATTAAATGATAAACAACTTGATAACTTGCTTATTTTTCTTAGATATTGACATTTAGCTAATTAGATATGAGCTTAATATGGTCTTTACCCCATCATATATGGTAAGTGTCCTCAACATAAGATTTCTTGATAAATGAAAGCATTTGTTTGAATGTATGTTTTTTACAAAAGGTATGAAATTAATTATAGTGTTGGTTTTTATATAACTAAATGAAGTTGATATAGTAGGTATCCATAAATGTTTAAGTGGCCTATTCTTTAATGTTTATTATTCTGCTACAAAATCTAGAAGATAAAAATTGGAAAAAGTAAAGGAAATTACTCCTAATTCCTTTACCCAAACACAACGATTTTTAATATTCAGCTATATTTCTTCCCAGTATTTACTACATGCACATTTAAAAATAGTTGTACGCTTGATTTTGGTAACTTTGCCAACTCAACTTTGAGTTCTGTTCTACATCTTGAGAAATGTGTACTTGTTGGTTAAAAGTGACATGAAGAAGATCCAGAATGATTTGAATACTGACACTTAGAAAAGTAAAATATGTAGCCATATGGGAAGAAAAAAACTGCAACTTTTTCTTCAAGTTAAAGCTTTATGTGTGGTAGAGTAGTAAATAGCACAAATTGTGATATGAAAATCTTACAAAATATTATAGAACTTAAATTTTTAAGTACTGAAAAGGGTAGCTGCCAAATGAATATTGCAGAGCCAATTCATTAGTCTTTTTCCCCTCCTGTCTATCAGATATTTGATTCAAGTGGCAGCCATGGATTTTCTGGAACTCAACTACCTCAAAACGCCAATTACTCCAGTGAGGTAAACATTGCCATAGATGGAAGCCATCTTGTTTTACACTGATGACACAAATGCTAAGTTAAGCAGGCAGTGCTAATTTCAAATTTTTACATGAATCTGTTGAAAATAAATTTAGAATTAAAATGGCCTCTCGTAGGTAAATAAGAGATATTTTTGGAATGCCAAGTATTTTTGAAGGTATCTAAACTCATGATAACTCCATCTTAAAAGTGGCATGACTGAAGTCAAAATAGCAACTTTATTCATTCTTCCCTATCCCTTAGCAATATTTACCCTCATTTGAGAGTTTAGTGAATTCAGAATTGCATTTTCCTCTCAGGGTTGTCAGGGACCATCACACAGATCCGTGCTGTATGAACCAGCAGCCTTTGGATCTCCAAGTGCCCTCAGTGGAACCCAGCACAGAGTCCCCTTCTAGACACCAGAATTGCTTCTGACTAAAAATGTCCTCAGAACCATTTCTGACTGGAACTCTGGAGTAGGGTGAAGATTGTCGGGATGGCCTTATGCCTCTTCTTTGTGTCTTTTTTCAAAGCCTTGCCTTCCCCTTGAAGCTATGTTTCATGTTACTGATCTGTTACCCTTTCTTCTTCTTGTTCTTCTTCTTTACCAAATCATTTCATCCTGGATTTTATGTCCAACAAACCTCTAAACTATTTGTTTAGGTTGAAACCTGATTTTAATAGGCTCAGCTAAACTTACTATGCTTCTGCAGAAGTAGGCAGTATTCAGCGTAAATTAATTGGGGTAATTAGTGAACTGGGAATTTAGTTTGAAAAAACTGAGGAACGGTGGAGTGTTAGACCCTATGACAGGTCTGGCGGCATTGCAGGAGGGACTTTCTGATGATCCTAAAATATACAACCCAGACAGCCACCTATTCTGCCTTCATATGAGGTGGCCCCGACTATGGGCCCCGAGCTGCTCCGTGTGTCATGGTCATTGTTGAAACCACTCCCAGGTGGCAGCTGAAGTATCCTGAAATGGGGTAGGACTGCTCCGCTCAAAACCCCATCCCCTTCACCTCCCATCCTCAGATGGTGGGTTATGAGATAGAGGTACTTATGCCAGGAGACCATGTCGCTGATGTTGTTCCTGTCTTGTTCTTGATTCTCTTGTTTTGCTAAATCTGACCAACCAGTGACACAAGGAGGCCAAACCCAAAACTTCCTGTTTATAAATCCAAATGGCAGACTTTTCATAATAAAAAATTCCCGGTCCCTGCCCCTTTATTTCTATACATTCTCAGCGCCTATTTCAAAATCCAGATCAAATCACACCATCCTCCAAGGATTTTACTTGATTTTGTAAAAAATTGTATCACTGTTATTTGCTTGGTTCTTACTCTATATTGCCTTTCACTCTTAGTCATCCCAGCAAATATCTTATGTCATGTCTTCCAGGCAAGATTGTTATTAGGACCCTTGCTCAGTATAGTTTATGTAGATCTTATGAATACGAATCCATAGCACACTACTAAGAGTATATTTTTGCTTAATAAATTTGCCCATCAATTGTCTAAATTAGATGTAGTTCTTTAATGGTTGAGAAGAACTGTCAACTGCATTAAAATCCTATAATTTTCAGATTGTGTCTCTTTCAGCATTAAATAACAATTTAAAATTCTTTGAACATTAAGAAATTGTATTATCAGAGCGCTTTCTATTAACAGGACTTATGTTGGACTTTGAAAATAAATTTTGCTAAAATAGCCATTAATAATTAGAATTAATTATTTAAATTGGCTCCAATTACCCAAATATCTTCTTGTGATTTAACTAACAAGTCCCATTGGTGCTATAACAGGTGAGAAGAAAATATTGTTGCTTTGTTTTTTAAAGTATTCGTATTTAAACAGTCATCTCTATTTATTTTAACTAAGTGTTGCTTCTGGCCTAAAGACACTGAAGAAATTCCTTTTGACTTATAGGGCTGTTTTAGTGGTGTATTTATTATTCCTAGTACTGTAGCACCCAGATAACTAGGTTTAAAGTGAGTTGCAAATAGAATTAAGAGGATTTGTTTTGGTTTTTTAATATCTCTGGGACTTAAAATTCTGTCTCTAGCTGGTTGAATAATTAATATTACATTTCACTAGCTTTCCTCCACTAATCATTCTTGAGAATATCTATAACTTGTACAAGCCATCTATTTGTATCCAGTCAGTATATTATGTCCATTAGTGTTAACTCAGAAAGGCAATCATTCCTGAGCATTGGGAGAGAGGGGGGTCACGGGCATTTTTAAATATTCCACTGTAACTGGCGCATCATATAACACAGTGAGTCACCCTAATTTGAAATCTGTTGAGGTTGGAATAAAGCCAGTCTTATTTGAACATTTTTTGGAGGACACTTTGGCTAGCCCAAAATAAAAGCTTTTCATAGGTGTTACTTGATGAGTAAAAATGAGTCTCAGTCAGGATTTTATTTATTTATTTATTTATTTATTTATTTATTTATTTATTTATATTAGTTTCAGGTATACAAAACAATGTAATAGTTAGACATTTATCATTTACACCCCTCACACAGTGATAACCCCTTTCCCCCCATCTACTATCCCTCTGACATCACATACAGCTGTTACATTTCCACTGTCTCTATTCCTAATACTGTACTCCATTTCTTCTAAATATATATATGTGTATATATATATTAAATTATGGCTGACATTCATTATTGTTCAGCTTCAGCTTCAGGTGTACAGTGCAGTGATCAGGCATCTACATCTTCCCTGAGGTGGTCTCCCTAATGAGACAAGTGTCCATCAGATACCCTACAAAATCTTTACATTATTGATTATATTCCCCAAACTGACTTTCGTATGCCGTGGCAATCTTGTGGTTACGGATTGTGCTTTCTAATCCCCTCACCTTTTCCCTCATCCCTACCCCCGACCCCCATCTAGGAACCCTCAGTGTTTCCTCTATATCTCTGAGACTGTTTCTGATTAGTTTGTTCGTTTATTCTTTTCTTTAGATTCCACATATAAGTGAGATCATATGGTATTTGTGTTTCTCTGTCTGACTTATTTCACTTAGCATAATGTTCAGTCAGGATTTGAAGGGAGGTATTTGTTATGGAGATTGTGACAACAAATCCCCACAGAGGCTCAGGACAGACAGCTACTCCAGAAGCTTCACTGCAGAAACTGGAGCCCCTGGGCCTTGGCTCCCTCTCCTGGAAAATTGGCTTGGGTGTCCCAACGTTCTGTGGCAGCGCGTGAATAAAGTATTGTTGCATTAGTCATTAGCTCCAAACTGGAAAAAAATGCTAATGTTGGTTTTTAAAATGGAAAATATGAATGAAACCACTTCTTCTTGACTATAACATAGTCATTTGTTTAAATAGAATATTAGTATGGAACCCTACATCACATACATACATAAATATACACACATACATATATACATACATACATACATACATACATGCATGCATACATCGGTCATTGTTTTTCTTTCATATCAACTGATGTTTGGACATCAGCCCAAGAAGGAAATAAACATTTTCTCCTCTATGACATTTTCCTGTTGTTAAGAAAACCTGGAGCATGTAAGTCCTTTTGTTTTCCCCTCATCTCACTTGCTAATCAGCTTTCCATTTATCAACAACCGTGGTGGTGTGGGCCCATTTGTGACAGCTAGGCTGTGATTTTGCTACTCACTTCCCTTCAGTGATCCAAGTAGTAATTACAAGCCATTTGATTCAAAAGCATCTGCTATGCGAACCCACGGAGTTTCAATTTTCTCTCCTGGAGACGCACTGAGCAGAAGTAATTTGACATGGTGCCTTCAGGACCATTAATGTCATAACAATAATAAGTGCTTCTGTGGAAGTTGCCATATCAGGAGGGCTAAAGTGATTTGTCAACCTTACTTGTTAGTCTGCAGAGGTCAGAGCTGCGGGGCAGGGATGATGTTCCTGTTTCGTGGATGGCCTGAGCCGGACCACGCGGTGATCTGAGTCACCGTGCACAGTAGCCACCATAGTCCCCAGGAGTTTGAGACCAAGGGCTTCTATAGTGGCCATCACTGCATCGTGGTGGTTAAGCCTCCTACAATATAATGCCACCATCCAGCTTGAACTTCATAAAAGTTCTTTTACCTTGTTATGGCTCTTTACAGTTCATGTTCCTTCAAATGCCATTTCTCACACCAACCCCCATCCTCCCATGATGCTGGTGTGTTTCTAGCCCCCTTTAAAGGTGAAGAAACTGAAGCCCAGAGACATTAGATAACCAGCCTCGACAAGGCTGGGATTTGAGCCAGATTGTCTATTATGTTTTTACTGTCTCCTTCTGTCTTCTCCTGGAACTGGAAACCATGAATGGGCTAATGGGAAACTAACTTTTGGAGGGAGGGAGAGATGGAGTAGGAGGCAGGCTGAGTTTGCAGCAACCTTGACAGAGATAGCCAACCATGAACTTTGGGGTGAGTGGTTAAAGATTTATTTAATGTAGCAACTTTGAAAAGGATAAGCAGGGAAGAGAGTTTTCCAGATGGTTCAATTTGTTGTGCTTATTTGCAAGATCTTCTGTTTCTTTTATGAAAGAAAATGTAGGAGAATATTTTATCTGGCATATTGATAATAAAGCATGTGTATTTCCAGTGTGGAGCTTTGACCCTTGAGGAAATCATTCCAGTTTTCTGTCCAAATGGGCAAAGCTTACAATGTAGGAGAGCTGTACGCACCAAATAGCCTTTTCTTCTTCTAGTTCAAAGTAATCAATTCCACATTCTTGACACTTTCTTGGAATAGCCAGCTTTTACCTTTCTGTAATTGCATGTGTGTGTGTGTGTGTGTGTGTGTGTGTGTGTGTGTCTTACATACAGAAACAGTTACATGTAATTTTTTTTAAATTAAAGTTTATTGGAGTGACAATTATTAGTAAAGTTTACATAGATTTCAGGTGTACAATTCTGTAATACATCATCTATATCTCATATTGTGTGTTCCCCACCCAGAGTCAGTTCTCTTTCCGTCACCATATATTAGACCCCATTTACCCACTTCTAGAGGCCCTCTACCCCCTTACCCTCTGGTAACCCCTAAACTATTGTCTGTGTGTTTTTGTTCCTTCATTTGTCTTGTTCTTTTGTTGTTTTCGGTTTCATATTCCACATATCAGTGAAATCATATGGTTCTCTACTTTTTCTGTCTGACTTATTTCGCTTAGCATTATAATCTCAAGATCCATTCATGTTGCCACAAATGGTACTGTTTTATCTTTTCTTACTGCTGAATAGTATTCCATTGTGTATATATCCATTCATCTATTGAAGGACATTTTGGTTTCCATGTCTTGGCCACCGTACACAAAGCTGCAATGAACATTGGAGTACACGTGTCTTTATGGATAAATGATTTCAAATTCTTTGGGTAGATACTCAGGAGAGGGATTGCTGGGTCATATGGTAATTCTATTCTTAATTTTTTGAGGAACTCCACACTGCCTTCCATAG
Source organism: Rhinolophus hipposideros (assembly GCF_964194185.1). Taxonomy (NCBI): domain Eukaryota; kingdom Metazoa; phylum Chordata; class Mammalia; order Chiroptera; family Rhinolophidae; genus Rhinolophus; species Rhinolophus hipposideros. The sequence goes on along the minus strand of NC_138049.1, from coordinate 11,008,451 downwards.
CGGCTGCACCAGTCTGCATTCCCACCAACAGAGTATGAGGGTTCCTTTTTCTCCACAGCCTCTCCAACCCTTTTTACTATTTTCTTGTTGATCACAGCCATTCTGACTGGGGTGAGGTGATATCTCATTGTGGTTTTTAGTTGCAATTCTCTGATGATTAGTGATATTGAGCATTTTTTCATATGTCTATTTGCCGTTTGTATGTCCTCTTTGGAGAAATGTCTCTTCAGGTCCTCTGCTCATTTTTTAATTGGGTTGTTTGTGTTTTTGTTGTTGAGTTGTATGAGTTTCTTGTGTATTTTGGATTTTCCCTTATCGGAGGCGCTGTTTGCAAAAATCTCTCATTCAGTTGGTTGCCTCTTTGTTTTGTCCATGGTTTCTTTTGCTGTGCAGAAGCTTTTAAGTTTCATATAGTCCCATTCATTTATTTTAGCTTTTTTTTTTTTTTTTAAAGATTTTATTGGGGAAGGGGAACAGGACTTTATTGGGGAACAGTGTGTACTTCCAGGACTTTTTTCTAAGTCAAGTTGTTGTCCTTTCAATCTTAGTTGTGGAGGGTGCCATTCAGCTTCAAGTTGTTGTCCTTTCAGTCTTAGTTGTGGAGGGCGCAGCTCAGCTCCAAGTCCAGTTGCTGTTGCAGGGGGCGCAGCCCACCATCCATTGGGGGAGTCGAAACCGGCAACCTTGTGGTTGAGAGCCCTCGTTCCAACCAACTGAGCTGAGGCATCTCAGCTCAAGGTGCCGTCTTCAATCTTAGTTGCAGGGGGCGCTGCCTACCATCCCTGCGGGACTCGAGGAATTGAACTGGCAACCTTGTGGTTGAGAGCCCACTGGCCCATGTGGGAATCGAACTGGCAGCCTTCGGAGTTAGGAGCACGGAGCTCTAACCGCCTGAGCCACCGGGCTGGCCCTATTTTAGTTTTTACTTCCCTGGCTTTTGGAGTCAAATTCATAAAATGCTATTTGAACCCAAGGTCCATAAGTTTAGTACCTATGTTTTCTTCTATGCAGTTTATTGTGTCAGGTCTTATGTTTAGGTCCTTGAATTAATTTTGGTATATGGTGACAGATAGCAGAGTAATTTCATTCTTTTGCATGTGGCTTTCCAATTCTCCCAGCACCATCTATTGAAGAGGCTGTCTTTTCTCCATTGTATGTTTTTGGCTTCTTTGTTGAAACTTAATCTGTCCATATTTTTGTGGGTTTATTTATGGTTTCTTAATTTTATTCCATTGGTCTGTGTGTCTGTTTTTCTGCCAATACCATGCTGTTTTGATTATTGTAGCCCTGCAGTACAAGCTAAAGTCAGGCAGTGTGATACCTCCAGCATTGTTCTTTTTTCTTAGGATTGCTTTGGCTATTCAGGGTCTTTTGTGGTTCCAAACAAATCTGATGATGTTTTGTTCTATTTCTTTAAAAAATGCCATTGGGATTTTGATGGGGATTACATTAAATCTGTATATTGCTTTGGGTAATATGGCCATTTTAACTATGTTGATTCTTCCAATCCATGAGCACGGAATATCTTTCCATTTCTTTTCGTCGTCTTCAATTTCTTTCAAATATGTCTTATAGTTTTCAGCATATAGGCCCTTCACATCCTTGGTTAAGTTTATTCCTAGATATTTTGTTCTTTTTGTTGCAATTGCAAAAGGAATTGTTTGGTGTTTTTTTTTTTTTAATTTATTTTTCCGAGATTTCATTGTTAGTATATAGGAATCCAATGGAATTTTGTACTTTGATTTTGTAGCCAGCAATTTTACTCTGTTCATTTATTGTTTCTAATAGCTTTTTGGTGGAGAATTTAGGATTTTGCATATATACCATCATGTCATCTGTAAAGAATGACAATTTAACTTCTTCATTCCCAATTTGGATGCCTTTTATTTCTTTCTCTTGCCTGATTGCTCTGGCAAGAACTTCCAACACTATGTTGAAAAGCAGAGGTGATAGGGGACAACCCTGTCGTGTTCCTGAACGTAGAGCAAAGGGCTTCAGTTTTTCACCATTAATTATGAGATTAGCTGAGGGCTTGTCATATATGGCCTTTATTGTGTTAAGGTATTTTCCTTCTATACCTATTTTATTAAGTGTTTTAATCATAAATGGATGTTGTATCTTGTCAAATGCTTTCTCTGCATCAATTGATATAATCATATGATTTTTGTCCTTTATTTTGTGTATGTGATGTATCACATTGATGGATTTGCGGATGTTGAACCATCCTTGTGCCCCGGGGATGAACCCCACTTGGTCGTGATGAATAATCTTTTTAATGCATTGTTGTATTCGATTTGCTAGAATTTTGTTTAGGATTTTTGCATCTGTATTCATCAGAGATATAGGTCTGTAGTTTTCTTTTTTTGTGTTGTTCTTACCAGGTTTTGGTAGCAGGGTAATGTTGGCCTCATAAAATGAGTTAGGGAGTACTGACTCTTTTTCAATTTTTTGGAAGAGTTTGAGCAGGATTGGTATTAGATCCTCTTTGAAGGTTTGGTAGAATTCACTGGTGAAGCCATCTGGTCCAGGACTTTTGATTTTGGGAAGGTTTTGGATGACTGATTCAATTTCCTTACTGGTGATCAGTCCATTTAGATTTTCCAATTCTTCATGAGTCAGCCTAGGAAGGTTATATGTTTCTAAGAACTTGTCCATTTCTTCTAGGTTATTGAATTTGGTGGCATATAGTCCTTCGTAGTATTCTTGGATGATCCTTTGTATTTCTGTGGTATCCATGATAACTTCCCCTCTTTCATTTCTCATTTTGTTTATTAGTAACTTTTCTCTTTTTACCTTAGTGAGTCTAGCCAAGGGTTTGTTATTTTTGTTAATATTTTCAAAGAACCAGCTCTTTGTCACATTACTTTTTTCTATTGTCTTTTGTTCTCTATTTCATTTAGTTCTGCTCGGATTTTTATTATTTCCTTCCTTCTGCTGACTTTGGGTTTCACTTGTTCTTCTTTTTCTAGTTCTTTAAGGTGTAACGTGAGGTTGTTTATCTGGGGTTTTTCTTGTTTCTTGAGATAGGCCTGTAATGATATAAATTTCCCTCTTAAAACTGCTTTCGCTGCATCCCAAAAATATTGGTAGGATGTATTTTCATTGTCATTTGTTTCTATGTATCTTTTGATCTCTCCTCTTAGTTCTTCTTTGACCTGGTCATTCTTTAAAAATATCTTGTTTAATCTCCACATATTTGTGTTTTTTCCTGCTTTCTTTTTGCAATTGCTATCCAATTTCAAAGCCTTGTGATCAGAGGATATGTTTAGTATGATTTCAGTCTTCTTAAATTCATTGAGGCTAGTTTTATGTCTCAATATATGGTCTATCCTTGAGAATGTTCCATGTACACTAGAAAATACTTATAAATTTTTACTGAGATATCTCTTGAAGGTCTGAATTACCTTGCCCTTGGCTTTGGTAGGCATTGTCTCTTCTGTGTTCACTCCATCGTAGGTCAAGTGTAGACTCAGGAAATGATTCCTCAGAGCATTTGTTGGCACAAAGCCCCTTTGAATTGAATATAATATGATTTTTTTTTTTTGCCCATCTCTGCATTTCCCCGTGCACTATCTCTTGTCCAGGGCTTCTTCCCTAGCAATGATCTTCTGTCTGTTTCTCGAACTTTTAGGGAAGGTTAAGAAATTGATGCTATATAAATAAATTTGAATAAGATACTGAAAATGGACATCTTTTACCTTTCAAACCTATGCAGGACTGTGCATTTCTAGTTGCTTCCAATTCAGCGCTCATGTGTTGGGTGTGTTCTGGGTGCAGGACGCACTGTGTGAGGGGCTGAAGGACATTGAAAATGAGGGAGATGGAGCCTCTGCTGTCATTCATCGGAGCACCCAGGGGCCTGAGAGTAGCTGGAAACTGACTGTCCTGGTGTGAGCTAGGCTTACCTAAATGCTGTACCAGGGGCACAGGAGAGTGGAGTCACCTGAGTGGAAGTGGGGGACAGGGGACAGGAGAGACTTTATAAGATGGGCATAGCATTTGAAATATTAGGGGGGTGGAGGGTGGGAGACGAGGGTAAGGGGGGTCAAATATATGGTGATAGAAGGAGAAATGACTCTGGGTGGTGAACACACAATGGGATTTATAGATGATGTAATACAGAATTGTACACCTGAAATCTATGTAATTTTACTAACAATTGTCACCCCAATAAATTAAAAAATAAATAAATAATTTAAAAAATTAAAAAAAAAGAAATATAGTTGAAGGATGTTAGTAGTTTCAGCACTGAAACCATGAGGAAGGTAAAGTCAGCAGAGGAAATTGAACTGAAGAAGGATTTGGAAGCAAAAATGCTGTTTATTCCTTTTTGGGGAGTGTTAGGTGAGCCATTTTGTTCAACCAGAACATGGCGTGTGTCATAGAAGGACATAAAGGAATTGGGAAAGTTAAGCTGTTTCCTTTTGGGGCTGGGGGAGGCAACTGCCAGGCTGATATTTCTGTATAATGTGGTAGTGGTGAGTGCTGGCTCAAGCCAGGTGTCCGGCGTCCAGATCCCCACAGTATCATGGTCACAGCTCCCTGTGTGAGTTTGGAAAAGGTTCTAGAATTTTCTGAGCCTCATTTTTCTTACCTGTTAAGTAGAGGATCTTGATGGTGCCTTCCTTAGAGGTCTGGGAATAGTGAGTGAACTGACCCCATGTCAAAATCTGCTTCCGTTTGGCCCTGTGTGATTGTCTCCTAGGACAGCGGGGCACGGCGACAGTAGGGCAGGGAAGCGTGGCTGTCCATCCTACTCCCGTCCGCAGTCACAGTTTTCTTGGTCTGATCTAAAGGTGCAGAATTAAACAGCTTTGCCAGAGGAATCGGGACTCTGATTTCCTCTTGGCCAGGCTCTTTGTGTGGTTTCTTACTCCACAGTGACCTCTGCTGGAGTTTTAGTTTGATTCTGAACGAGTGTGGTCTGAGAGGTGGGGTCTGGGCCTTTATGGCAGTACCTTACGTGCTTGTTGCTGCCTCATCTGGTTGAAAGCACTGCCCAGATGAAAAGAAGTACCTGGGAGGTTGAACTAAACAAGAAAGCGTGACCCTGTGAGGTAAGACCCTTCAGGAGACAGTGGTGTCCATGCTGGTTCCCTGAGTCCTGTCTCCAGGCATCTGCTCCTCTGTTTCTTTTGTTTCTTTCATTTTGGCACAGGGGGTTCATATTCATCCTGGGTTGTGGTCATCTGTCCAGGAAAACGTACAGAAAGTGAGAGATCCATGACAAATCCAGAAATGTCACTTCAAAGATGAGCACAGCATTTAAAAATGACAACACAGAAAGATGTGTCCTCCCTGCTTTGCCTAAACGTGTTGTTTTTTTTAAATTTCTTTAATATATTCTGGATTTTAAATCCTACATAGGAGGACCTTTTGCTTTTTTTCATTTTATGGAATTCGAAGTCAAATCTCCCGTCATTGATAATTTTAATATGCGAGTGGGATTGAATCTGTATTAACAGTTTCTGTTGTGTAAGGTGTGTTTCCACATATATGATCTTTGCTCACAAAAATTGGTATTGTTAATGAATAACCTTAAGTAATTATAATAGTATTATCGGCTTTCACAGAAGAGGACACACAGGCTCAGAAAGGTCAATGTCTTGTTCTCGGTCTCTCCTTTCTGGCGAAGTGGCCGAGTTTGTGACTTGAGCATCAGGTCTTTTCTTTACCACCGGGCTCATGTAAGAACCTAGCCAGTGGAAAACATTTCTGAGTTGCTTAATAAATGTTAACTATTTTTGTTTGTAAATTATAGGTGTACTTATTAGCATGAGGTCATTGAATTACTGTGATGATGAAGTTTAGGAAAAACTCAACTTTTTTGGAAAAGGCTTATGTTTTGAGGTGGCTTCTAAAAGAATATCTGGATGTGAAATAGCTGAAGGATAGAAACAAACTTCTGCCAGGATTAGGGGTTGATTTTCAGAAACAAGTCGAAATAAGAGAGAAAAAAACGCTGCTTGGACGAAGTGCGGTTCACGGTTAGGACGGGGGAAGGTGTCAGGGGCCATGGACAAGAGTGTATCTGAAATCAGTGGGACGGTGGCTTAAATGCAGATTTCACAGTGGTCTTATCCACCTCTAGAGCAGAAAGAGTGGATTCTAAGTAATCCTTACATTGACTGCAGTGTTCTGATTTGGGCTGAGAGGCAAAATGACACGGTAGCTAGAACACCGGACCCGGAATTAATTGCCTTCCATTCAGTCTCCCTGGGCGTCAGTATGATGGGATAAATGAAGGAGGAAACACTGGGCTTGTCTGCCCCAGAGGGTCGTGAGAAGCTAGAGATGGGAGGGGTGTGAAAGCGCTTACCATAAAATACGCCACACAGTGAGGCGGCGTTATTTGAGTAGTTTCTCTCATTTCTTAAATCTGTCTGCATTTTCTTTTGGAATCTAAAAACAGGTTGATGAGCTTCTGCATATATATGGTTCCGCAGTAGATGGCGTTTCCCGAGACAACCCGTGGGAAATCCAGACGTATATTCACTTTCAGGATAATCAAGGCGTTACTGTAACGATCAAGCCAGAACACAGAGTAGAAGACATTTTGAGTCTGGCATGCAAGGTAATGGATTTTGCTCCAGAAATACACTTCTGAAGAAAAAGAGCCATTAATGTTGCTCTCCTATGCCTTTGAAATCAATGTGGTATTTGAGACCTCACTTTCTAAACTAGGGAACATGTTAACTTATTTATTACTTACCATATTTATTAATTAGCCTTCTTCTCGGTCTTTTAGAAGTATGAGTTGTTAGGTCATGACCTCTTGCCTTCGGGAAGAACCCGAGCTATTGGACTGAAATTCTAGCTGTACTTTTATATCTAGAATAATTGTTATTAAAGGTATTTAATGAAGGTGTCTAGAAGGAGGAGACATAGACTTTGAAGTGCTGGTTTGATTTCATCCTAAATAGTTTTACCAGGTTTCTCTAGATGAAGCAAGTCACTTGACACCGTTCACAGTGGCTTCATGGAGACTATTATGAGATGTTTTATTCATTATTTAAATTGGGTTTTATTTCTGAAAAGGCAGCTTATGGTAAGTCTTACAGAGAGCCCCCTGAGATGAATGAAATAGACTCAGAACCATCAGATCATGTGCTTTTAGACCACCAGATGGCAGAGTGGAGCTGAAATACTTTTAAGTTTTTCAGAGAAAATGCAATCAAAATAAGAAGGGTAACAAAAGGCACGCAGAGTGTGGTGACTCTTTACCATGTACACGTAATAGATGTGGATAACCTTTCATTTTAGTCTTCCTTTGTCTCCTTGATTTAAGCCTTAGTATACCACACATTTATATATGAAGCTTATATTCTTATCAATTTAAGTTTCTTTTACTCCATTATGTAAGGTTTTTATTTAGACAGCCAACAATACTGTTTTATAGTAATGGTATCAGTTATTAACTTGATAAATTTTCTGAGGAATCGAGGATACCAGGAGTAGTGAGTCGGTTAGAGAGGGGTGGAGAATAGGCCTGAGATAATTTCTCACTGTTGAAAGTGTATGAGAGACAGAGAGGGAGGAGGAGGAAGAGGAAAGTGGGGTAGGAGGGAGAGGGAGAGAGCCCATGAGAACAAGTGAGCGTGCAAACGCACGCAAGTGTTTGTGCATAGACATTTTTCTTTTGAAAAGCTTGTAGAGTAGGAAATGCCTAATTCTGAAGTCTGTGTAGTATGAGATTATTCACATTTCACACATTTCTCTACGTTAATAGTGGGAAACAACTTAAAGTTAGGTACAACCAGTGCATAAAGAGATAGCATTTGCTGAGATGGTAGGATATACTCTGTCAGATATATACTACTGTTACCTCTTAAAAACACATCTCTTCCTTTTAGTGGTAAGCAGTATCCTTTAGAGAAAACCTTAAAAATAATTATTTGTCCCTTCTTTCCTTTTTTGCATATTTTAATTTGAGCTGTTATATAGGTTTAAACGCAGCAACTTATATATGGTATTTCTTTTAGGAATTTTCACTTTGATTTTTAGTGAACGATGATGAATTTAGAAAGAATATTTAAAATCTGAATGACTGCCTTTTTCCTTATAGATGAGGCAGTTGGAACCCAGCCACTATCGCCTACAGCTTCGAAAATTAGTCGATGACAACATTGAGTACTGTATCCCCGCCCCATACGAGTACATGCAAGAACAGGTAAGTGTGCATTATCCCTAGAAACAGAAATTTGAACCACATCCACAGCCTCTCAGTTTTAAAAATATGTAATTTGGCGTAAAAATTCTGTTTAAATTTGGCATCTAGTTTGGAAATAATCAAAATAACTCTCCAAGATATTATGACCTCAAAACCTCTGATTTTGTGGTTTTCACCTTTTGTAGGTTTATGATGAAATAGAAGTCTTTCCGTTAAATGTTTATGACGTGCAGCTCACGAAGACTGGGAGTGTGTCTGATTTCGGTAAGCGTGGGGACACCCTTATCCATCCTTGCCTAGTTCGACACAGTATCTTCGGACCTAGTTTTTTTTTTCCTTTACATTTTCAGAAATTGTGACAGTAGTTTTGGAACTGTCTTTTGCTTTTTTCATTTTTATTTATTTATGTTAGCAGGCTAACAAGATATGTGTTGATATTAGGGAAAGATGCCAAAGTAATTAAAAGGAATAAATATAAAAGTTGATGAGAAATTTGAAATGATGATGATGGTAATACAGTGAATTTATTGTGTGCCAGATGCTGTTCTAAGCTGATTACCTTATGACTCATGGGACAGTGCTTTTTATCTCAGTGTCTTTGCTCTTAGCTTAATGTCGTCCACCTGGAGTGCCACCCTCCACTGCTCCCCCCTACCCCCAACCCCTCCTCCCCGGTCGGGTAAATCCGACTTGTCCTTCGGGAACTAACTGAAGGTCTCACTGTCTTGAAAAAGGCTATCTGATTGCTCTAGCTTCAGTTTTAACAATTAAGGGTCAGTACTACTCAAATCACTTTCTAATATTTAATTCTTGCATTTCTCTTTGTATTTAAACTTGTCTTTGAGCTCTTTATAGGCTGTGCTCATGCCTTACAGTTTATTTCTTTAATTCTGCCCTTTACCATAGGAACTCAATAATTAGATAATCACCAATGAATATCTCCATAGAAACCCTATTTCTTGTTAAATATAGTCATATAATTAGTTTCCTTAAAAAGACTCAAGCTGATCAAATTCTACTCATTGTTTAAGTTAAAATTTCCTTCTTCTGATTTGTTCTTTGTTTCTTAATTTTCAAAATCTATTTTGACCCAAATGTTATGTTGATTTTTCCTCTAAAGCCCTCTTCACATTTTGTCTATATTTCTGTTGGCCTTCA